>NC_143144.1:40090000-40690000 GCF_059928025.1 Delphinapterus leucas
TGCATGTACGTGGGAGGGAGAGCTACAACACAGCACAGTGGTTAAGAGTAAGATTATTGAGCCAAGACCACCTGGGTCCAAATCCTGGCTCTACCACATACTGGCTTTGCTACCTTAGGCAAGTTCCTGACCCTCTCTGTGCTGTGTCTCCTCATGTGTAAAATGGAGATAATAGTACCTACTCATAGGTCTGTTTGAGAGTGAAGCAAGTTAACACGAGTAAAGGGCCTAGAAAAATTAGACCACTGTCTGGCACGGTAAGCACCATGTGTCTGCTGCTGTTGCATATACCATGTCCCCCCCAACCCCCACCGCCTCTCTCATACTTATCTGGGAAGCCCCCATTCTGGGTAAAATTCAGTTTTCCACCTCCTGTACCCCTATGTCCATGCAGCTGAACCAGCTTAAAGAATTGCACAAACCCGTGCTAACTGGTCTTAATCAACACTCATGGCCACACATCTCAAGTGGCTCTCACATTTCTCGATAATCTCATTATGTTTCCTTAGTTGAGTTGCCCTCAACTCTCCCAGGATACAGGCAAGCCTTTTCCTCTCTCCCTATGCTCAGCTGATGACCTCAAGCTCTACTGAGAAAGGAGGCTCCGCCCAAGGAGACCCCCTTCATGGTCCCAACATCAAATCTACCCACCTCTCTGCTCTCCTCAGCCTGTTTCCTCACCTCTCCTCTCCTCAACCTTCTCCAATCAGGCTTTTCCCCCAAGAGCCCTGAAAAGGCGATTTTTCAGACTGCCAAGCCCAAGGTCAGGTCTCAGCACTCATTTTACTTGATCTGAAACAGTACTGGGTCAGCCCCACTTCCTTAAAATGATTTATTGGATTCCAGAATGAATTCCTCTGACTTTCTTCATACTTTGCTCAATCTCCGTGCCTGCTACCCTCCTTCCACTGACCTCTGAATACAGGAATGCCTTGGGATTTCTTCTCTTCTCTTCCCACTGAAGAATGGCTGCTATAGCTCCAGCCTTCACATCCTGACCCAAGCAGGTCAGAAGGGAAAGAAAGGACTTTATCCCTTCAGGTCTCTTTGGAAACTTTTTCAGAATCCTTGCAAGCTTCTCCTTTTATATGATTGTCTAGATGAAGTCATGGGCCCACCACTAACCCAAAGTGGAGAGGATGAAGGTGATTGGCTCTGATCAGGCACGATTTCTCCCTGGAGAGAAAGACAAGCCCATCTTTCCAGAGCACCAGCTTCCTGACATATGCACAAACTTGGGCCCTGGGACCAAGGAAAAAGGGAGCATGTGTCTCTTGGGTGAAAAATCAGAGAATTTCTGCCACAACGTTGCACCCCCAGCACCCAGTAAAAGATGTCTCTCAGAACATATGCTCACTAAATACATACTGATTGGATGATGGAATATTTGTACCCTTACAGATTAAAGTGACAGAGGACCCAAACAGCACCCACGATGACCCTGTAGAGATGTGCTCTCTTTGGCTTTGTCTCACCAGTCTCTCATAACAGCCCTGTGAGGTCAATGCTTTTTTGTTATTTTTCCAAGAAGATGATTAAAGCTCAGAGGGGTTAAATGAACCAGGTAGGGTCACCCAGCTGGGAAGTGGATACGGTGATCAAACCCATGGAGAATTCCAAAAGTGGCAGAAGTTGCATTCAAGAGCATGGGAATGATTGATGATGAGAGGTCTTACAGAGGACCAGGACCGGGAGTCACTTGCTTTAATGAGAGTCAACTGTGTGTCAAGGCTTTTTATCACATACACATAGTATATGATTCCGTATGCACACACCCTGGGAAGTGGGACGTATTATCCCCATTTTACAGATTAGGAAACTGAGGCTCAGATAGTTCAAATAATTTGCCCAAGGACACATAGCTATAATAGATGAGTTAGGATTTGAACCCAAAATAGTCAGGCTTCAAAAACCTGTGTTCCTTCCACTGGAAGAACCAACACAAGGGAAAGCCTTGGAGAGTTGGAGAGGTCGTTCTTTCTCTGAGGTGGAAAAGAGGGAGAAAGGATGAGTGAAAGGGCATAGGAATGTTGAGGCCAATGGGGAGAATTTGAAAAGTCTCATGTCAGATGGCTTCAATCCTAACAGGAAAGCGGCACTCAAAGTCACCTGCATGATGAGGTTCAGACTTTAAAATGGAAAGGATTTGAAGTGAATACTGGGAAGACCAAGATGGTGACCAATTTGGGAGGAATAGGGAAGATGGTGAGCAGCAGGTGGGCCTAAGGGGCTGGGGGCTGTGCAGAGGGTCAGAGAATCAGGAAGGCCAGAGGGAGGTCCAGTGAGGGAGAGGGTGACTGTGACAAGGCAGGGACAAATGCCAAAGCCTGGCCCAGTCCCTGATACTGCATGTCCTGTAGGTGGGGGAGGGCAGGGAATTTTTAAAGACCAGACACCCAGGTTTCAAATCTGAAGCAGGTGGTACCTGGGTAGTTTTTGAAGACGAATGAGCAGAAAGTAAGCTTTGTATACAAAGGAAGGAGGATCCTGTTAAATGGCATGAAAGGGGCCATTCCAGAACCAGGCAGTGCTGAGCAGGGCAGGGCTAGGTTGAACTGGATTTGTATGTACAGAAAGGACAGGGAGGGCAGGGGCTTGGAGGGAGGGGGACAGAGCCAACTGAGACTGGCAGACCAGCCAGAAACGTGAGGATAGAAACTAGGACCTGCCAATTCACTTACCAGCCTCAGGGCTGCAGTTTCAGCTTCTGCTAAGCTTACCTGTCAGGTGCACAGGCATCTGGAATGACTGACCTTGGTTAGTGTTGTTACTACCTGCTTAGGTAAAATGTGGGTGGTGTTTTTCTATGAACCATAATTGAACGGAAGGCACATCCTTGACTAAGATTTCCATGGCATTGTCCTATGGTCCAGCCCCAGAAGTCATGAGGAGGAGGCTAAGGAAGGGTCCTCACGACCCACGCAGGACCACCCACCTCAGGGTCAGATGCTGTGGATGCAGACACCTTTCCCCTGCCCATGACAGTTTGGGTGGCTCCTTTTCAGGAGCGATGAGCTGAATGGAATGCTTTGGCCCAGGAAGAAAAGAAGACAAATGGCAGAGCTCAGAGACAAAGCAGCAGTGCTTTGGGGTCAGAATCCACTGAAATCAGCTCTGCACAGAGGAGGAGCAGACAAGGGCCCTCAGCAGATGGAGATGAACACAAGTCAAGTCCACCGAAGGTGAAGCTTGAAGACACAGAGCTCCCATGTCCTTTCTTCTCATGGCAACGTATTCCAGTTGTTGACAAAGTGGTAGATAGAGTCAAACGACCCCTTGAGAGCCCAAGTGAAAAAGGTAACACTGAATTCAGGACAGGGGCCCATTCTTTGGTGGTTTCTCTGAACTCAGTAGGTGAGGAGCAGTAGATCTTCTGGATTTGTTCATTAAGAAAGGGGCCAGGCACACTAACTTCCCACCACTTCTTGCTCAAGTATTTTCCTTGATGGATGAGGCAGCTTTAATACATAAATGGCCTACCCAAATGTGGGGAGGAGGCCATGATGAAAGAAAGAGTGGGGTACATTGTCTGGGATGTTTCTCTTTGCCCTTATCAAGTCGCTAAAAAGAAAGTTTTTCCAAGAGCAGTGACAAGGCAGTCCCATGTCCAACAAGGCAGACCCAGCATGCAGCATCCCATCGGTGACCGTGACACCTGCTGGTCACCACTGGAACTACGCCCAACCGCCTTAATCGTGAAACGTCACAGTTCTTTGTCAGCTGACCTTGAGGGCTGCTTGGCGAGCAACGCCGCCTAATTAAGGCAACTATACTTTAGAAATTAAAGAACCTTCCTCCATGTGTCCAGGGCCTGATAATCAATTTGACAGGGCCAGGGCCATGGTGGCCAGAAAGCTGGCAAAGAGGTAGCAGAGGTAGGAGGTGATGGAGAGGAGAGGAATCCCTTTGGTGAGAAGGAGGTGGTATTTTAAAGACATTTAAGATGTCTTGTTTGAAAAGAGTATTGGAAAGAGGGTAGAAGAAGAATGGAAGGATTCTTTCCAAGGCCAAGGTAAAATACGGGGCTGTAGTCCTATTTAAGAAATTGATAATGATTGCATGAAATCTTTAGATAAACCTGGGGAGAACTGGCATCTTTGCAATACTGAGACTTCCAATTCACAAACATAGTGTGTCTCTCCACACATTTTGGTCTTTTTTAATGCCTTTCAAACAAGTTTTATCATTTTTTTCATAGAGGTCTTGCATAATTTGTTAGATTTATACCTGGGTACTCCATATTTTTTACACTATTTTAAAATGCCTTTTAACTCATTTAGTACTTCTTTATTTTATTATGTTTGTTGTTGGTATATATAGAAATATAATTAATTTTTATATGTTGATTACTTTGCTAAACTTGTTTATTAATTATAATAATCTGTAGAGTCTCTTGGATTATCTACATATATTTTATAGTTCCTGAACAATGACAGTTTGGATTATTCATTACCAATTCTTCTACCTTTCATTTCTTATCTTGCTTTATCATATTGGTTAGGACATACAATATTGATTAGTAATGGAGATGGGCTTCCTCATTTGATTTCTGAATTCAGAGGGAAAGTTTTCAGCATTTTTCCATTAAGGATGATGTTTGTTGTTTTGAGTAAACACATAATAATGATCAAGGAAATTATTTTCTATTCAGAGTTTGCTCAAAATTTTTACCATGAATGGGTTTTGAAAAATCAAACACTTTTTCAGAATCCATTAAGATGATCATATGATTTTTTCCCTTTCCTCTGCTACTGTAGTCAATTTTTTAATTGATTTTCTAAGGTTAAATCAGTATTCCTGAAATAAGCTCAACTTGGTCATCATGAATTATCCTTTTTATATATTACTGGATTCAATTTGCTAATATTTTGCCTAGAAACTGTGCATTTACATTTGTGTGAGTTTAGCTTATAATTTTCTTTTTACTGACCTTTTAAATTATAAAGGTTATGCTAGCCTCATAAAATGAGTTAGTAGTATGAGAATTATTTATTCTTTGAATTTTAGATAGAACTTGTTGATAAATCTTTCTGGGTCAAACAGAGTGAGGTAGGTAGCCCACTACACAAGTCTCCACTTCTTGGAGCTATGAAAGCTAGAAAATAACTTGACTTTGTATTATCTTTTTTAGCCTGTTTTGGTCACTCAGTGCAACCATTAACAGGAAATTCTTCCTTAAGTCTGCCATGAGTTCCATTGTTTTACTTGTTCTGGTTTTGGAAGATCACCCCTTCATTTTTCCCTCCATTATTCCACTCAGTGTTCTATAAGGCCCCATTTTTGTGATCCTAAGTAGCCCACGTTCTCTAGACGATAGGTAACGAATGCTCATTACCGTGAAGTTATCACCACCAATGGAAAATTCCTAGAGCACAAGGATACTTGCATACAGGAACACTCATTTTGGTGGTCTTCAACATTTATGTTTAATTGGGAAGTAGTTGTCCTCCATGCCCCATCAAGGTGGAGAAGCAGCATGGCTTCCTGGAGGCCATTCCCAGCATGATCTGGCCTATCTCTATACTTGTATGTATATCGTGTGTGGGGCAGACGCTAACAGAAGCCTGTTGTAGAGGAATCCTGGATGGTCCCACATTCTCACACTTCTAGCACAGGTGTGGAAGAACCAATAAGTTCAGCAAGGGAAAGTTCTCTGTGATTTCCAAGGCACTCCATCCTTGGCAAGTTTTGGGGAAGAGATGGAGTACAGAGGTCAGCAGCTCATAAGTAGGCCAAAGTCATATTCTGGGATCCCTGGAGACTGGAGGAATTTGACCAAATACTGAGGTCTTACTCAGGCCTCATTATCTCCAACCTTTTCTTGATGTAAACTTCCTGGTACATCAAGTGAGTTCTTATAGAGGTACCCTGTTTAGAAATATTGGAAAATTTCCTTGTAAAGATTCATCTCTTAAAACCAGAGTGTCTTGGGGCAGGACCCAGGTATGACCAGATCTGTTTGTTACTGACATCAGGACCCCCTTAAGAGTCTTCAGTTGATTTAGGGGAGCAGAGGTATGAAGGAAGAGGTAGGAAGAAGATTTGAAGGGCACAGAACATGGAGGGAGGATGAGATTCCTGGCACTTTACATGTGGTGGGATAGAATCAGATCGGAGAGACTGACTAGGAGCTGGAGAGTGAATGGGTTTCCTGAGGAATCCAACCAAAGACACCAAGTCCCTGGGACAACGGAAATGTCCCATTTCAAGCCCATGTTCAGCACTCTCCAGGTGCTTTCTTTGCTGCTTTCTGCACTGCACCACCACCCTACTTCAGTACCTCTGTGGGACAGGTGGACTAGTCGACACCTTTTATACTTGGCTCTAGGCCAGTGAGGATCATGTTCAAATATGGAGACGTTTAAACAGAGCAAGAAAGCAAGCACATTATCAGGCTCCACCCTAAAACCCTGGTATCTGACCCAGGTCTCTGCCCTGTACTTCCACCCTAAACACACACACCCACACCCACAACCAGGAACTGCCTCCTCTTCTCCATGGGAACTCTCCGGAGTTCCCATCGTTGTTCCTGCCTACCCCAGGGGAAATGTAGCCAAGCAAACCAGAAAGCACCCTTCTTTCTGGCTAGCTTTGTATTCAGAGAGTTTTGAAAGAATCAGGAATATGAGGGCAATTAAGTAGCAGGTAGTTTTTTGTTGTAATTTTTCTTAACTTCCCAAACTCTAATTTGGCTATGTTTCTTCTACAATATGTAATACGTATGTGTATATGGTGAACTCCAGGCCCCTCTATCCTTGGCCAAATTATAATATATATGTGTGTGTGTATATATATATATATATGAGATATATGATATATATAATATGATGTGATGTCATACAGATAGATACCATATATCACCATGTAATATATATGTAATATATATAATAAATATACCATATACACATACACGGTGCTGAATATCTTTGTTTGTCCCTGTAGATTCACTTTCTGCCCTCTCACCTGCTCTGGGCTTGGGGCAGGGTGGGAGGGAACCATCTGTATAGACTGTATCAGTGGGCTCCCTGGCCTTCTGCTTGTGGCTCTGTTAGGCCAATGGGAGGCAATGGGCAATGGCAGTAGACAGAAGACGAGAGGTCAGGGTATTTATTCCCTCCCTGCCTATGTGTCGAGGGCTGTCTGTATCCTTCTACCACAGACCACAGCTCCTGTCAAGTGGCTCTTTCCTACAGCTGCCCTGGCTTGGCACTGAAAACCACTCCTTCCCCTTGCCCCTCCAGACCCAGGCATGGTTAAGGCTCCCAGGTTGTTGCTAGCCCTAGGATACTGCATCACCACCTGGTGGTTTCCTTTAACCCTTCCCACACCTCCGGAAAGTGCCCTTTATTAAACTCTCCTTAATTACCCTGTTTGAGTGAGGCTATTTATTTCCTGTGGGGATATTGACTGGTACAAACAGATAATGCAAATACTTTGCGCAAATCTTAATAAAATTAAAAGTTAACCTCCTTATAAAGACGCAGATGTAGAGAATGGACTTGAGGACACGGGGAGGGGGAAGGGTAAGCTGGGATGAAGTGAGAGAGGGGTATGGACATATATACACTACCAAATGCAAAATAGATAGCTAGTGGGAAGCAGCCGCATAGCACAGGGAGATCAGCTCGGTGCTTTGTGACCACCTAGAGGGGTGGGATAGGGAGGGTGGGAGGGAGGGAGACGCAAGAGGGAAGATATATGGGGATATATTTATGTGTATAGCTGATTCACTTTGTTATAAAGCAGAAACTAACACACCATTGTAAAACAATTATACTCCAATAAAGAGTTAAAAAAAAACAAAACAACTTAACCTTCTTGAGGTTAAGCCCCCCTCCTTGAGGGGGCTTAACCAGCCCCTACCCCCAGCTTCATCCTTGAGGTAATTCCTTGCTTGAAGTTGAGCATGTGGGATTCATCTCCCCTGTTTCCACCCTCACTTGAACCTTGCTGAGGGGAAACAAACCAATCAACAACAATGACCCCCTCCCTCCAGGGATTCCATAGAGACACTTCTCCCCTCCTTACCTCAACTGCCCTTGGCCTCCCTGAAGACTGCCTTTTCAGCCCTCACAGAACTGCAGGCTCTCATTCCCCATGGCCCAAGCCCTGCTGTTTTAAGGGGTCTACTATTCCTTTGCCAGGCTTCCTTCTGCCATTTCCTTATTTCCTGACATTCACAACGTATTTGGGAATGTTTCTATCCCATATCAACATTCTGGGTAAATTCAATGACCAAGGCAGGGCCAACTATTATAATTGCAGACCCAAGACAAAATGAGAACAGGAGGCCCCTTGTGCAAAAAGCAGGAAAACAAAAATATCATTAAAGGTACTAAAATACAAATCTTTTTCTTTTAAAGTATTTTACTACTCATAAAATGTAATAAGGGTAATAATGATTCATGAGTAACAGCATAAACCTACAAATTACAAAAAAGATTGTATTTTTGCTGTCATAATTTTATATTATTTCATATTACTTATATTTGGTATCATAATTTTTATAGTGAATATAATACTTTGTTATTATGGTATCTTGATTGATCATAATATTTTTCTGGCTCACTTTTCTGCAAATTTATTTGTCAGGGCATCAAAATTTATAGTTTTAACAACGTTTTAAAAATCAACTTTCAATTGATATAATTGAAAATGACATCAGTTATTCTTGGCAAGTGAAGATCACAAATAATTTTTGATACTTTTAAAATTTGAGGGGAGTTCCCTGGTGGCCTAGTGGCTAGGATTCCCGGGCAACCCGGGAGTCAGTCCCTGGTCGGGGAACTGAGATCCTGCAAGCCACGCAGTGCGGCAAAAAAATAAATAAATAAAAACAAAAAACCAAAATTTGAGAAGGATCCTTCTACAGATGTAACGGCTGCTTGTGCTATTAAGAGTATTTTATAGGCTGTGATAACATCAGGATAAATTTCTCATAATTGATGTAAAAATATAAATTTTAGTATATCTGGAAATAATGATTACTAAGGAAAAGATTTTCTAAAAAATATTTAACTCAGTTTTATGTAAATCTTATGATTTTAAATGTAAATTTATGCAATGCCATTTTAATATTTCCTCTGACATCTTTTGTAACTTGTGCAAGTTGAACAAGAAACCAAAGTAGCTTCATGATTTATGTATATTTCAAAACAGCTATTTGTGCATTATTGCTGTATTGCTGTATCGTCAATTACAGGGAAAAATTAATCTTAAAAGTGTCTTCCTCATTAATAATTGGTTCATCTGCAGCTTCATATGAAAATGGTATTCTTTTCCATTGAATAAAACAATCCTTAATCTTAATTTCTATTTCTAAGCCTGTAGATATTTGCTTTGCCATGTTGCAGCAGTTTTCAAAACCAGGTAATCTAAACTCTTTGAAGAACTCTAATAATTCCCTGATATGCTTTACTGCAATGTCTATGTTGCATTTTTATTTTCTAAAAAAGTACAATTTTGTAGCTAACAAAGTTATCTGCCTGAGTATGGGCAGTGTCTGTCCTTGACTTCAGGCCAAAGAATTCATATTTCTGCAGATGCCCCAGGGATGGGCTCTGGAGACTGATGGGAAGGCGCCTCTCACTGGGGTCCCAGCCCTGCCCTCATGCAGATTCCCTCCTCGCTCCTGGGCCATGGCCATTGCTGCCACCACTGCTGCTGCTTCTACTACTTTCACTGCCATTGAATTTAGTCATTCAAATCTGGAGACTTTTGAAAGTATGGGAAGCACTATTAGTAATTACACTGGGGCCACAGATGTAAACTGGGCCCATCCTGGACAACCTGGGACAAAAGGCTAACAGTTTCTTGACTACTCACTTTGAGTGATCTTTAATTCTGCTTTAGACTAACCATTCACAGTGGTGAACGTGCCTAGGGGCTGCTTTATGTTGGAAACAAACTACATCGTCTCCTCAAATTCGTCTCTGGCCATCTCCCTCTGGCATGCCCTTATGTGCATTGACAGCCATTCTCAGTCCTAAAGTACCGAAAACCCTTGCTCCTTGTGTGGATTTTGCCCCAATCTATCTGTCCTCAACTGGCCTCACTGTCCTTCTTGCCCAGTCTGGACCCCACAGTCCTTATCCTGATCCTCCCAGGAATACTTTCAATTTCCTTGCCCTCCACCTTTAATTCAACGTGCCCAAGAAAACCCCAGCTCCTGGATACCCCCTCCAAGTGTTGTCTCTATTTCTCTGAGTTGACAAGGATTCTAGAGAAATGTCCACACTTATGCCATTTTGAATCCTGGCTTTTGATGGCAACTTAGTACCACTCAAGAATCCTTGAACTCACCATTTACTTGGTGCTCTAGCACTTCTTCACTCAGATCCATAAGCTTGTATAATAGAACTGTTTGGGGTGAGGAGAAATCTAGTACCTTGTCTAGTCTCTTCAGGGGGATTTTTGTTTCTGTGTAGTTGTTTTTCTTTTGTAGTTAAAATCTCTGCCCCATAGGCCAGCTCTTGATACTTGTTTTCTCTTTGGCTCGCTTCTTTGAGCCCTGTCCAGTCTCCCTCTCAGGGTTGCTGACCTCTGAAACAATGGGGGAATTCTACCTCCTAGATCCTGATGCCACACCCTGCTGTGAGGGTAGAGTGAGCCATGTATTTGAATCTGTCAGTCTGTATGGTCCTATCTTCTCTAAGTATGTGGGTATGTGCCCACAAAAGGGGATCCAAACAGGATGGTCCTCCTGTCTTCGTGGGCACAGCCTTGCTTGGTAGAGCCTGCTTGATTGCTTGGTGATAGAGAAAACCTCATGTCATGGCCCTGCCTTTGAGAAGATATCTGTGACATTCCTATTGCTCCTGCTGATTCCAAGGGAAGGGAAATTCTGCTTTCTGCTCTGCATAGGCTGACATTTACCAACCACACTTTACAAGGAAATAGAACACTGCAAGGGGGATGGGGAAAGTGGGCTGGGTTTGAGACCTTACCCAGTCTTCATGACTTAGCACCTCCAGAAATAAATTTCTCCCCTATTTATGCTGCATTGTTTATCCCTCAAGCTTCAGTTGGAGCATAAACTGCCTTGGATTCAGGAAAGAATACTCACTTTCTTCCCTGTGCAGTTGTCTTTCATTTAAAAGGGCCTTTCCTTAAAGGGTTATGGCATTTCCCCCTGCCTCTCCCCAAGATGGATAGAAACCTTACTCTCCTCTCCCCTCTTCTTAGCCCCACAACGAGCCTCGAGCTGGCCAGGCTGGTACAGCTATGTCAACGCCCAGCTGAGAATTAATCCTGCTAGTTTGGGCGTGAGGGGCAATGAAACTTAGCCACAGAAGCAGGGATGTTTTTGTGTGGGAATCTGCTTCAGGAACAGGCTAAAGGAGCTGTTGAAATTCCTTTACCAGGTGGTTTCGTAACTTCTGCTTTCTAGAAGAAAGAACATCTTCTCAGGACCACTGGAGGACTTCAGATCACCTCTGGAGTCAGGGACAGGAGACAAATCCTGTCCTGCCAGAGGCCTCTGCAAGGCAGTAGCAGGAAAACACCTCTTTTAGCAATGCTTTTGCTTTCTGAGGGGCTCAAAATCCTGCCACCTGAAGACAATGACTCTTAACTCTAAAGTGATGCCAGACTCTCCTTCTTGCTACCCAATAACACCACAAAGAGACTTTCTAAATTTATCAGAATGGTAGGGACTTTTGGCAGAGGTTGGGAGTTCATAGGGGTCTCCCTGCTAAAGGGTCATTTTCTGAATGCCAGCCAATCTAACACGAATTATAGTTTTACATCTGAAAGGTAAGGGAGGGAGCCATGGAGGTGGAGATGGAGATGAAGGCAGAAATGGAGGTAGAGACAGAGATGGAGATGGAGGTGGGGATGAAGATGGAGACTGATATGGAGATGGAGGTGCAATGGAGATTATCCTCCCTAAAACTACCAAGGGAGAGGGGCCAGTAATGAGGGGCTCTCTTCTCTCTGCCATGGGACCTAGACAAATTTTCTGCAGTACTGGAGTTACAAATGGCAAAATTCCACTGGGCTGGAAGAGACTGTAGGTGAAAGGATTGTAAATGAGGCACAGAATCCTTGTTGCGAGATCTGATGAAAAGGCTTCTTCCTAAATATATATTTATTTAAGACAACAGCAAGGATTTTATTGTTACAGAACTTCAACGACATATTCTTTCCCTCCCACTCAATTCCCTTTGTCTTTTTCTCCGGGGGATAAATATTGAATATCTTCAATATCTGGATGTGGATGGAGAGAGGGCAATTTAGCATAGGTGTATCTACACTTGGGATGTAGGGGCAGAACTTGAGAAAAAAAGCTAATAATGAAAGAATTCCTCAGCTTTTCCTCTTTTTCAGAGTCAGCCCTCAATAGGTTCACAAGGTACCACAATCAGTTAACAAGGAACAATGCCATGAGAAGGAAGAAGGAGGCCCAGAGCCACGTCTGGGTTACAAAAATGATTTTGAATTTGCAGAACATCAGAGGTGATTACATTCAATCACAAGTAGTGAAATGCCTTCTGAAATCACACACATGCACATATACATACATAAACATGCAGGATGTCCCTTCTAGATGTAGATAATAGGAAGCTGACAGTGGAAGGCTGATGCTAGATCAGAAGCTCTTCCCGTGGAAAGAAGGAGAGGTGGTTAATAGCATTACAGAGCTAGGCATGAAAATTGGGAGCTGTTCTGCAATACCCCTCACTTCACAACTGCTCTGATTGTCATTTGTTACCTCCAGGTGTTTAATATTATCTGGTGGGGAGTAGGAGGTACTTGTCAATACTTCCACCTTCATGTCCAATCACACAACCTCCACCCCTCCATGCCCCTAACCCGCTCTCCCAGGAAATTTACACTCATGCTTTTTCCTTCTCTTCTTTTTTTTTTTTTTATAAATGTATTTATTTATTTTTGGCTGCGTTGGGTCTTCTTTGCTGCACGCGGGCTCTCTCTAGTTGCGGCAAGCTGGGGCTACTCTTCGTTGCGGTGCGTGGGCTTCTCATTGCTCTGGCTTCGCTTGTTGCAGAGCACGGGCTTCAGTAGTTGTGGCACATGGGCTCAGTAGTTGTGGCTCACAGGCTCTAGAGCGCAGGCTCAGTAGTTGTGGCACAAGGGCTTTGTTGCTCCGTGGCATGTGGGATCTTCCTGGACCAGGGATCAAACCTGTGTCCCCTGATTGGCAGGTGGATTCCTAACCACTGCGCCACCAGGAAAGCCCCTTTTCCTTCTATTCTACCCTTCCCTCTCAACAGTCTTCCTATCAGATATAAAATATGCTTGTCTTCCTCCACTGCCTGACTCATCAATATCCACCATCTCAATTTTCAATGTCCCATTCATTCCTTAGCCCACTCTAAACTACTTCTGAATCTAAGTGCTCCAGGATTTTAAGCCTCCTCTTTTTTTGATATTATTGATCACTCCTTCTTGAATCACTCTCACCTGGTTTTCCATCTACCTCCTGGCAGCTCCTTCTCAGGCTCATCTTTTGTCGTATCCATTTAATGCTGAAGTTCCTCAAACCTGGCTCTTGGCCCTCTTATCTTCTTGCTCAGCACCCTCCTTCCCTCAGGCCTAGGCTAACTCATCCACACCCAAGGGTGCAAGTAATCACTATCTGTCAATGATTCTTCTCTTATCCACCTGAGCCCAGCTCTATATACCCGACTGTCAACTTGGCCTCTCTTTTGTGCAGATCAGAAGCCTTCAAGCTATCTGCTCTTGCAATCTTTCCACTCAATCCCGTCCTCTTCCAAGATTCCCATCTCAGTGAACCAGCACCCACATCCATTTTTGGCCACATGCAAGAAACATGACTTTTCCTTGATGACTCCCTTTCCTTCACTGCCCACCTAATCCATCACCAAGTCCTATGCACTGGATCTCCTAAAGGGCACTCAGAACCTTTCTCTTACTGTTTCCATGACCATCACCCTAGACCAAGCCTACACCATCTGCCATCTAGACTACTCCTATGTCAACCTGGCCTCCTTCTAACAAGGAATCTTTTCAAGATGCCATTCTGACCATGCTACCCGCTTTGCTGAAGCATGTCAGGTGCTTCCCATTGCACTTAGGATAAAGACAAGATTTTCAACATGAGTAGTATGGCTGCACTAGGTTTGGTCCTTTTCCAATATTCCAAACTTCATCTCATAGCTCCTTCCTCCTTGCTTTTCAAGCAGCACTGGTCTTTTCCTCAATTTCTCCAACTAACCATGCTCCCTGTCATCATATAACCCTTGCACACTAAGTTACCTCTGTCTGAAATATTTTTTGCCTAGTTGAATTTATTCTCAGTTCAAGAGGCAGTTCCTGAAGGAAGACTTTCTAGGCATTATTAATTCTATCAATTGGTTCCATAATACTATGTATCCATATCAATTTGTATTATAATGCAGGGATCATTTTGCATTGGTTTACTGTTATTATTTCTATATTACAGTGATTAAGTCTGTAAGCTCCATCCTATTGCCAGTGTTAGCTCAGTACCTGGCACAGAATGGGCATGTAATAAATATTTATTTGAGAAATAAAGGAAGCAAATAAAGAAGTCTGAGAGAGAGGGAGGAATTAGGGAGAGAATGAAGAAATGAACACTCACATTTATGTTTCATTTCAGAATCACTAGAAACAGGTCAGCCCAACATGACATGGAAGTAGTCTACCTGAATTCATTCATTTATTCAACAAATATGTATTATTCATGATTAAAGTAATATACTTTTTTCTGATTATGAACATAATTTGGAAACCATGGAAAAATACTCAAAATATAAAAGAGAACAATTCACAGTCCAGTGATGAACTACTGTTAAAATAATTTGCCATGTTTCTTTCCAGGTTTTTTCAATGTATATATAGTATTTATGTAAGTAGGATCATTCTGTATATAGACTTGCTTCTTTCTCTTAGCGATGTATGATGAACATTTTCCTGTGTGGTTCAGAATCCCTTGAACACATGGCATTTAAATTGCTTAAATGTATTCCATTGCAAGCATGTATGTGATTTAGACATCTTTCCACTCGTCAGATATTTAAGGGCTTGCCAATTTGTCACTTCTATAACTAACATATACATGCTTTGTAGGGCCCAGAGACAAATAGGGTAGTGCATGGACTTTTGTAGGAAGTGGATTTGGAGAAAACAGGAGGCAACTTTTTCCAAGTGGCTAATATTTGCTTAAGGATTGCTGGGCCCGAAGCAGGTGTTCTCAGAATGTAACGTATTGTTAGTCATGGTAAAGAGCTTTTCGTCTCTCAGGTGTGAGCCCGGGCCGAAGTGCCTAATGCCGGGGCGGGTCAGCCTCAATCGCACCTGACCGTCAAACCCTGGGGCGAGGAGCCCCTGAGGCTTTGGCTGGGACTAGGGTACTGCCCCCGTACAGATGCCGGGGGCTCAGGCCACACGCCGCCACGTGCCAGGAGCAAGTCTCCACCCCCTCCATCTTCCCGCCACGCCCCTCACAATCTGCTCTCAGACGCTCTCGAAGGCTCTCCCCGCAGCTCCACCTCCAGGTGACCTCCGCAAGTCCTCCCGGCCCCCTGCAGGAGCCCCGCCCCTGGGCTTCGGGCTCCGCCCCCGAAATCCGGGCCCCGGGGCTGCTCCGCCCCGTGGGGGCTCTCGCGAAGCGCGGAGGCGGGGCCCTGCGCGATGACGTGAGCGGGCGTGCGCGGTGACGGCCCGCGTCCCTGTTACTCAGCGGAGGGGCCGAGGCCGGACGACGCGGCGCGGAGCGCGGAGCCGCGAGCAGCTCTGGGTAACGGCCACGGCGACCTCCAAGACGGCGCCGGTTCCCGCCGCCGGGCTTTCCTGTCGCCATTCGTTGCGCTGCCGGGTGAGTGCGGTCAGTGCCGCAGGGCCAGGGCGGCCGGCGGCCCCGCTGTGTTTATGTTATTGTGCTGCCGCCGCCGCCTCTCCTCAGCCTTGACCCCCTCCCGGGAGTGGGGGCGGGAGCGCGCGGCGGGCGGGGGGCGCGCGGCGGGCGGGGGCGGCGCGGGAACAATAGCAGCTGGGGAGGCGGGGGCCGGCCAGTGGGCGTGGGGCTGCTGGACCCAGGCGCGTCCCGGCCGACCCCCGCCCCAGCTCCGCCCGTGGGTCCTCGCGCGCCCTCCTCGCGCGGAGCGCGGGTCCCGCGTCCACGTCGGGAGGGGAAAATGGAGCGGGAGGTGGGTGGCAAGTTCTGAAACACTTCGACGAAGGTCCGGACGGAGGCGCCTAGGCGGCCCGCTCCGCCCCGGCTACCTCCTCCGGCGGCGGGCAGCCGCAGAGAGCGCTCCGGTGGCCCGGTCCCGACGCCTGCCCGGCGCCCACGGGGACAGTGTTTTGTTTCTTTGTGCTGATATTCTGGGCGAACGCAGGCGGCGGCGCCGAAAGAGGCTGGGGTGGCCTTCAGCTCCGGGCTGCGAGGAAGAGCCCCGGCCCGTAGCTTGGGCAGGAGGTGTCCGTCAAGCTCGGCGCGAGCTTCAGTGGTCAGCGCGCATTTCTCTTGAGGGTCATTCGGTGGTGACCTTTTGACTTTTTCACCCCACCCTCCCTTCTCTTTGTCTTGGACTTGAGTTCCCAGTCCTTCGATGGGAGCCAAATCTGTTTTAAAGTACTGTGATGAACACTTTTCATTTTAATTTCTGAAAGTTTCCCGTCATATATTTACTGTGAATTTAACACGTTGACTGCATGGTAACAGACAGTGTCCAGTGGTTACTATTTTTGCCTCTGAAATTCAGTGATCTTTACAGTAGAATTCTGGTCAGTCAGTCCATTGTGTTTTGAGATAAGCATCTAGCAAGTACTTCCTTGGTAATTAGAACATCTGTTTATTTCATTCATTCATTCAGCAACTGTTCAGTGTTGTACCCACATGAGAGTTTGAGGGTAAAGAGAAATATCCTTTAATGGAAGAAGATACTTAGACTGAAATATAATAGATGTACCTTTAAACGAGACGATTGTATAAGTGATATGTGTTAAAGAAGGTATAGTTAATACTTTGGGTCATTTTACTATTTTTCACTAGTATATCTGGAACTTCTAGCATAATGTTACACATGTTAGGAGGTAGAGTTAGATTTGGTCTAAATGTACAACAGCTTTTATGTATTTCCTTACAGTCACTTGTAACGTTTACTTCAGAATCCCCTGCTGTGGGTTAAGCCTAGGAGGTCATATGCTGTCAGTTAACATGCTTAGTGCTGTATCTGACATAAGCAAGCAATCAAAATGTGCCTTCCTTGAGGACAGACCTGTCTTGCATCTGTGTCTCTAGCACCTAGCCTGGAATATAGTAAGTGTTCAATAAAAATCAGATTGATGAAAAGCTCTTTATAATTGATAATATCTAAACTGAAGCCTTAACAAAAAATGTTTAATGTTCTCTGTAAAGTTTTGGAAGCCTCCTGCAAACTGTCACTTCCAGATGGCTAAATGATCAGTTCATATATATTATCTGTCCCGACAGTAGGAGCTTTTGAATCACTTCAGTATTAATGTTTTTTTTCCTATCACTTCTAAACGATTGGCTATCCTAAAATTAAACCTCGTCTAAAATACTTTTTTAGTATGTGTCTGTGTGTGATATGTATGCACACACAGACACAGACACACACAGTGATATTTCAACAGGGTCTAAAATGATTGCATTTATCCTTTTGTGAATATTACTTGAAAAGTTTCTGAGTACTCCTTTTTATTTATTTATTTATTTATTTATTTTTTAAGATGTTGGGGGTAGGAGTTTATTTATTTTTGCTGTGTTGGGTCTTCGTTTCTGTGCGAGGGCTTTCTCTAGTTGTGGCAAGCAGGGGCCACTCACTATCGCGTCCTCTCGTTTTGTGTGTGTGTGTGTGTGTTGATCATACTTTATTTTTTTAAACATCTTTATTGGGGTATAATTGCTTTACAATGGTGTGTTAGTTTCTGCTTTATAACAAAGTGAATCAGTTATACGTATACATATGTTCCCATATCTCTTCCCTCTTGCGTCTCCCTCCCTCCCACCCTCCCTATCCCACCCCTCTAGGTGGTCACAAAGCACCGAGCTGATCTCCCTGTGCTATGCGGCTGCTTCCCACTAGCTATCTACCTTACGTTTGGTAGTGTTTATATGTCCATGCCTCTCTCTTGCTTTGTCACAGCTCACCCTTCCCCCTCCCCATATCCTCAAGTCCCTTGAGCTATTTGTAATGAGGTGGATAGACCTAGAGTCTGTCATACTGAGTGAAGTAAATCAGAAAGAGAAAGACAAATACCGTATGCTAACACATATATATGGAATTTAAGAAAAAAAAAATGTCATGAAGAACCTAGGGGTAAGACAGGAATAAAGACACAGACCTACTACAGAGCGGCCTCTCTTGTTGCGGAGCACAGGCTCCAGACGCGCAGGCTTAGTAGTTGTGGCTCACGGGCCTAGTTGCTCCGCGGCATGTGGGATGTGGGATCCTCCCAGACCAGGGCAGGAACCCGTGTCCCCTGCATTAGCAGGCAGATTCTCAACCACTGCGCCACCAGGGAAGCCCTGAATACTCCTTTTTAAGTGGATAAGTTAGAACAAAGGAAACACATTGCCTAAAAGTTTTTTTTTTTAAGTTTTATTAGAAATGTTTAATTTTAAATTCTTCCTTGTGTTAATACTATTGGTGAGGCATATGGGCCTAAAACTCAAAATAATATTAATTTATCTATATTACATCTCTTTCCCACTTAATACGTTTTAGCATTTGCTAAAAGAATTTGAAAGAATTTGAGATGAGCTTATTATTATTCTCTGATTTAGAGTACAAATAAAGAAATAAAATGGTACTTTGTTAAGATAAGGGATGAAAGTCTTGAGATACTAAACTTTACTGCTTTACCTATGTCAGATTCCAGTAAGGGTTACTGATACAAATCCTCACTGTCAGGCTATACATGTGTCAAACCATAGGTTTTTTTTTGCTTTGTTTTATAAATTCTGTTGGTTTTAAAAAATAACAGCTTTTTCAGTAAACCCCATACTTATTAGCAGTCACTCCCCATCTCACTCTACATTATCTTTAAAGGAAGAGACAGCACTGATTCTGTTAGTAAGTATATTACAGTAATGAATTTGAAAAGGGCTCCCTTTAAGTGTCCTGGCAGAGTAGGAAACTATATCCTTCGTATTCCTTTATATCCTGGGAGAAAGGCCAGTTGCAAAGAAATTAGTTTAAGAATGAATTCTACCAAAATTAATGAAGTTATAATCTTAACTCTTTGCTCAGTACCTAATATTATGGAAATAACCTTGTGATGATACTCAGTGCTCAGTGAAACAACTTGAAGTAATTTATTACATGACTAGTCACAAACTTCCTAGTGGCAATTAAGAGCTTGTTTAATAGATGCCTGATTCTTCATGTCTTTGTCAGTGAGTTGAGTTTTGACATATTTGAGTCATCTAGATAATTGAGATGCTTTGTTGCATGTGTATAAAATAATGTCTGATACTTAGATGCCAGCTCCCTAGAGGTCTCTGGTCAAGTCAGTGGTATGGATAGTAGTCTTTTCTGATTCATGTAGTTCAAGGAAGTCATTATAGCTACATAACTTTAGATATATGTCATTTGCCTATATCTGTGAGCTATGAAGCTTATTGTTTTAGTCATGAGTACTTTACATGAACATTTACAGCTCTGTATTCTTGCTCTAATGCAGATTAACTTGAGTTTTGATTTCAGAAATGAGTTCTGAGTCAATAAACTTTACTACCTAAAAGGTGACAGGAGTATTAAAATAAGCTATCCTATCAATCAGGGAAGTAGGTGGAAATAGACCTGTCCAGGAATCAGACCTAGGTTCACTTTTCAGTTCTGTCATCTGGACTTTGTCATCAGCAAGCTCTAGAGTTGTGGACAACTGGCTAGAACTGTACACTGAGGCTGTTGGAACTCTTCTTTTTTTTAATAGAAAGGTTGTTCCTCAGATAGGTGGTTCTTCAGAAAATATATGGGGACAAAAAGAGTCCTTCTTGGGTGATACCAGAATGCCATGTCAAGAATAGCAATGAGGGCTTCCCTGGTGGCGCAGTGGTTGAGAGTCCGCCTGCCGATGCAGGGGACACGGGTTCGTGCCCCGGTCCGGGAAGATCCCACATGCTGCGGAGCGGCTGGGCCCGTGAGCCATGGCCGCTGAGCCTGCGCGTCCGGAGCCTGTGCTGCGCAACGGGAGAGGCCACAACAGTGAGAGGCCCGCGTACCGCAAAAAAAAAAAAAAAAAAGAATAGCAATGAAAGTTAGACCTTTGTGATTACAAAAGGAAACAGAAACAGAGAAAATTATTGAATCAAATATTTTCTGTAATATCTATTCTTAAAAATCAAATAAAAAGCTTTTACTCATTCCACAGCACCATGCTTACTAATGAGACTTCGTGCTTTCAGATACTTAGTGGAAAATGTGAAAGTGAAGAGTTTATTAGCTTTACTTAAGCTTATGGTCAGGGATAAACTTAAGGCATATCTAAACAGTGAATTTATGTTCTTTTAAAAGATTATGAGAGGGCTTTCGACAAATGAACACAAGCCTACCCCAAGTCTCTGGGCAGGCTAAATTTTATTGAAATTCAATTTTTAAAATTATATGTGGGTGTGTATGTGTATAAGGCCTTTTAGAGAACTTATTAACTGCCATTCTTTTTAAGGGTGGTGGGTTGTGTGACAAATACAGCAGATATAGTGTAAATATATGCCTACGTCTCCTCTTACCCTTTGTAAATGCATCAGGTTTGGTTAAAATCTGCCAATTCTTTAGAAAGTTAAGGTGCCCAAACTTAATAGTGGCTGCTAGCATGGATGTTACAGAGTCAGCCCTGAGTTACAATCCATGCTCCAAATTTAATTAACTGTATGGCGTAGGCTAGTTCAGGTTTTGTAACATCTTTCAGCCTGTTTTATTGTCTGTCAAATGAAAATAATAATAGCACATAGTCTCATAGGGCTATGAGGATTAAATTAGGTACTGCAGCTACAGTACCTGGAACACTAGATTTAAGTATTAAGGAAATTTTAGCTATTATTATCACTAATTATTTTTAACTTGGAACAAATGCAAAATGCCAAGTAAATTTAAAATCAATTTGATGTACAGTATACATTCAAATTCTCCAGAATATACCAGTTTTTTTCCCCTCTGCATCTCTGGGGGTTTATTTAAAATTTGATCGTGTCATCTAATCTGAATTGACTGAAATGATTTAACATTTGGATCAGTAATCCTCTCTGCCTTAAAATTTGGAAATGTTCCCAAAGGAATATTAAAGGGAAAATTTGCCACATTCTCTAACACAAAGTTTTGCCACGTTTACCTTTCCCACTGCAGAGAATTGCCTAAGCTTTCGTAGGTTTATTTTGACAGATCTCTAAAGGAATGGGAATCCACGAGCTGTGAACAGTTTATCAAATGTACCCACCTTTGAAGAAAATGGAATACTGTTCATCTTTTAAATTTTTTTTTTTTTTTTTTTTTTTTTGCGGTACACGGGCCTCTCACTGTTGTGGCCTCTCCCGTTGCGGAGCACAGGCTCCGGACGCGCAGTCTCAGCGGCCATGGCTCACGGGCCCAGCCGCTCCGCGGCATGTGGGATCTTCCCGGACCGGGGCACGAACCCGTGTCCCCTGCATCGGCAGGCGGACTCTCAACCACTGCGCCACCAGGGAAGCCCCATCTTTTAAATTTAATCTTACTGAAATCTTTGACTCTGTGTGAAAATTGCAGATTGTGGAGATTGGGTAACCACAACAGTTCATTAACCATTTTCTAGAGGTTATTAAGTAGCATCTGGAAATATTATCTTTCTTTTCTATGTTTTTCTCAGTTTTCTGTGTAGTATTTCTGTGGTTATATTGGTACATCAAATTTCTTGCTCCTTCTTGCAGGCAGCAACTATGAGATGATGCTGGGTTTGCACAGGCAGCATTTATTGAGAAGCCACTCTATACCAAACCAGGTATTAAGTGATGTAGGGGCCACAGGAAGTCGAAGTCAGTCTCTATGTTCAATGAGTATAACTTGACGGGAGACAAGAACAAACATAAGTGCCATTTATGTCCTAATACAAGAAAGTATTGTTAGGCATTTCATTGGGAATTTCTTAGGCATCAGGCCTGAGAGCTGGATGTTGGGGCATTTGGGGACTTCTGAACCATACATCTCTAGCCCTGCCTTTTAAAATATACTGACTAGATAAACCACAAAAAGCAAGATGTCTTCTCTCTTGATTTCTGGTTAAAGTTGAGAGTGTGGTACAGATTAGTCAAAATCTAAATCAGAAGAAAAGGCAAACCTTATGGTCACCTCATCCATTTTGGAACACAACAGGACATCAAAATAAGTAAATGAAAAGTATGAAGATAGGGAGTAGAAAAGATGCTAGTCAAATGTTAACTGGAGTCCTCCAACTCAACTGTATTGAAGCTCTGAAGACTGAAGGTTAGATTTATGGTAGGAGTACTTTCTTAAGCCTTTCTCTGATATTGAGAAGTGTGGGCTTCACTGCTTCCTGTTGCTGGGAGACCTGAGCCCCATCATATTTCTGGGGACACTAGAAAAGAAAAACAGTCAAGCACACCTGCCTTGCTTGGCATGAGGCATCAAAAACATTAGGAGATTGCTATTTCCTAAAAGCTGTTAATGAGAGTGGAAACCCACCATACCCTGCCTTGCTCCTGAGAGGGTGATTCCCTCTCAAATTCCATGTGGGTCAACCAAAAGTGAGACAAAGGAAAACCACCACTGTATAGATCTCCCTGTGACTTCAGGGTCACTTTTCAGTCAAAACAAAAACCAAAGCATCTGGCTTTGTCTGTTACTGTTGAGAATTTAGAAGTCTTAGAGATTTTAGTTTATTTACATTTTATTTATCTTTTGACTAAGTAGTATAATCACTTTGATTCAGAATTCCAAAGATTTAAGTAGATATACAGTAAAAAGTTTCCTTTCCACCGTGTGCAGCCCAGCCACCCCATTCCCTTGCGTGGAAACAGTGTTAGGTTTCCTGTGAATCCTTCCAAAGATCGTTTATGTGTGTGCAGATAAATATACAGGTGTATAATTCCTTTCCAAAACCTTTGGTCCAGATGTATTTCAGAATTAAGGTTTGGGGTTTTTTTTGGGGGGGGGCAGTGAGGGAGGACTGTGAAAAGGCAATATAGTGTGTCTGCTATATTATCCAAAATCCCTAGTGGGAGGTAGTGTAGCATCCCATAATCAGACACATTAATATTTCTGAATTGAAAACATAAATAGTACAGTAAGGATAAATAAAAATTATAAATAGTCTTATGGAGTTTTTGGTCAGGCTTGACACCAAATAGGTTTGTACTAAACTTATAAGAAGCTTGTATTTCTCAGAGGTTTATGGATTTCGGAATTGCCAGTGAGGGATTATGTATCTTACATATATATGTCCTCTGCCTCCCCCATTTTTTATGTAAGATGCATACCATGCACATACCCTTCACCTTTTGTTTTTAACTTAACTGTCTAGCTTATAGGTGATTTCTTATTAGTCCTATCAGTACATAAACATCATGCTTATCCTTTTTTTTTTTTAACACCTTCATGGCATACCATTTTTCTTAGCTTGGACTGCTATAACAAAATACCATAGACTGGGTGGTTTAAAGAACTGACATTTATTTCTCACAGTTCTAGAGGCTGGGAAGTTCAAGATCAAGGTGCCAAGAGATTTGGTTCCTGGTGAGGACTCTTCCTGGCTTTCAGATGTCACCTTCTCACTGTGTCCTCACATGAAGAAGGAGTGCTCTACTCTCTCTTCCTCGTTTTACAACACTAATCCCATTATGGGGGCCCCATCCTCATGACCTGATTGATTGACCTTGTAAACCTGATTACCTAGGTTATTACCTAGGGGTTAGGGCTTCAATGTAAGAATTTGGGGAAGATTCAAAAATTCAGTCAGTAACACCATCATACAGGCCATACAGGTCATCATACATCATACAGGTCATCGTACATTCTACAGGTTACAGGTGTAACACATACTGAAGCAGTCCTTTTTTGAGGTACATTTAGGTTGTTTTCAGTCTTTTGCTATCAAAAGCCATGGTGCAGTGGATTACCTTGTGCATACATAATTTCACACTTGTATAGACATGTGTGGGATACACCTCCAGAAGTGGAATTGCTAGGTCAGGGTGTATGTGCATTTATAATTTTGATAGATATTACCGAAGGGCCATCTGTAGAGGTTGTTTCACTTCTACACATTCCACCAGCCCTGTGTGAGGATGCCTGCTTCTTTCCTCATTGCCAGTATGAGTGAGATTAAACATCTTTTGTCTTTTAAGGACTATTGGTATTTTTATTGTGAACTATCTATATCCTTGCCTATTTTTTAATTGCTTTGTTACTCATTCTCTTAGATTTGTAGGATTCTTTTTTTTTTATTTTATTTATTTATTTTTGGCTGCGTTGGATCTTTGTTGCTGCACGTGGGCTTTCTCTAGTTGAGGCGAGCGGGGGCTACTGTTCGTTGTGGTGCGCGGGCTTCTCAATGCAGTGGCTTCCCTTGTTGCAGAGCACGGGCTCTGGGCATGTGGGCTTCAGTAGTTGTGGCTTGCGGGCTCTAGAGTGCAGGCTCAGTAGTTGTGGCACACAGGCTTAGTTGCTCCGCTGCATGTGGGATCTTCCCAGACCAGGGCTCGAACCCGTGTCCCCTACATTGGCAGGCGGATTCTTAACCACTGTGCCACCAGGGAAGCCCTGTAGGATTTATTTTTATAGGGAAATAGCTCTGTGCTATTTTTTTGGAAATATTTTTTCCAATTTATCATTTGCCTTTTAAATTTGCTTATGATGGTTTTGTCATGCTGTTGTTTTTGTTTTTTTTCCTTAGTAGTTAAGCTTACCAGTCTTTACTGACTTCTAAATTATATGCCATGGTTAGCAAGTCTTTCCCTAATTCCAGATTATATGAAAATTTGCAAATGTTATTTCTCTAATACGTCTATGAAGTGGAACAGAGAGGTGGGTTGGTAGGTAAGAAAAATATGCGGTCCAGTTAGTAAAAAGGAGAATATGCAGGAAAGGAGATGGAGAGCACAAATAGAGAGGTTGGCCTTTGTAAGAGAGAGGTCTTCCGTCAGATAGGAGGGAATGCAAAAAAGCTGTGTGTTCTTCCAAGGGAATTTGGTGGCTGGAAGATGAAGGCTTATCCTCTTGGCTTTCATCTTCTCTCATGGTTTCTGTTTTCTCACTGAGATTGGTATGGCCAGAGGAGGATGGGAGTCTTTGAATTAGTTTGCTAAGAAGTATTGATTATTCATTTAATGGTTAGAAGTCTTGAATTTAAAGTGATATCAGTGAGCCTGGTTTTGAGATTACCCTCCCCCCCCAGCATTATTTATGTGGTTAGATACAAGCACAGGTAAGGCAGATGGTTCAAATTCCTCTGGAGTGAGGTTTTGCCAGGTGTCACAGTTCTCCCGAGAAACAAAATCAGTAGGAGATATAATTGTATGTATGTGTATATGAAGAAATTTCAAGGCATTTGCTTACACATTTATGGGGGCTGACAAGTCAGAAATCTGTAGGGCAGGCTGGCAAGAATCCCTTGGACAGGAGCTGATGCTGCAGTCTTGAAGCAAAATTTTGTCTTCCTTAGGAAGACCTCAGTTGTGCTCTTAAGGCCTTTCAGCTAGTGGATGAGATGCACCAACATTATTGAGGATAATCAACTTAAAGTCAACTGTGGACTTTAACCACATCTACAATACCTTCACAGCAACAGATTAGTGTTTGATTGAATAACAGGACTGTAGCCCAGCCAAGTTGACACATAAAACTAGGTCAGTATGAAAGAGTGGAATTCTGCCGTTTGCAGCAGCGTGGATGGACCTAGAGAATATTGTGCTAGTGAAATAAGTCAGAAAGAGGAAGTCAGATACTATATGATATCACTTATATGTGGAATCTAAAAAGTATGATATCACTTATGTGGAATCTGAAAAGTAAAAATGAATGTCTATAGCAAAACAGAAACAGACTCACAGATATAGAAAACAAATTAGTGGTTACCAGTAGGGGGAAGGAAGGGAGGAAGGGCATGATAGGGGTATGGGATTTAAGAGATTAAAAACTACTATGTGTAAAATAGGTAAGCAACAAGGATATGTTGTATAGCACAGGGAATTATATCCATTGTCTTGTAATAACCTTTAATGGAGTATGATCTGTAAAAATTCTGAGTCACTGTGCTGTACACCTGAAACTAATATTATATTGTAAATTAACTGCACTTCAATATAACTTTTTAATTAAGAACTTTTTTTTAAATGAAAAGGAAGAGGCAAATGAGGGCTTTTAGAGGGAGTGCTTATAGAGGAGTGGTGATGAATCATGAAATCTAACATGGACAAGAAAGGAGGTGAAGTCAGGATGCATAGTAAGGAAGTGGTAGCATCAGTGTATTGGAAATTTCAATTAGAATTGTTGCGGGTAGTGGTCAGATGAAGTAAGAGAACTAGAAGGATTGAATGTGGTGGTCAGAGTGGGATGCTTGAAATAGAGATTTGACAGATATAATAGTTTCTGGCAATGATAATGTCCAGGGTAGCCTTGGGATGGGCTGCTGAGGTGGAATAGAGGGAAAAGAGGAGACCAAAGAATTAAAGGGGCTGAGGTATTAAAGGGGTCAGTCAGTCTGCATGAATGGTAAAGTCAGCAAATGGTGAGAGGAGTAAGGGTACATACTATGAACCAGTTGCTGACGTCCTAAATCAATGGGAGAATTGGAGGGAAGGTAGATGATGAGAAGGAATAGTAAAGGTAGTATAAATTGGCTGTTTGCTGGTCACAAATTAGGAATTTCAGAAGGTCCAGTAAAGGATTTGGGGGGTGAGGGATGAGGAGTTGGGTAAAATGGAGGATATACACAACAGTGTGACAGTGACAGTTCGGGGAATAATAGATGACCAGGAAGAGTAGGACTTTTTCTGGGATGTGAGATGTGATGGTATGAATCCTGCTACTAGGTAGGAGAAGGTGGCCATCAGTTCAACTGTTAGATGACTCTGTGGCAGTGTTTTTTAAATTGCCAGTCTTGACCCATTTGTGGGTCATAGAAGGAATCTAAGAGATCACAACTAGCGTTGTATTTTTAATGAAATGCAATAGAAAATGTCAGTGTGTATCACAAGTAATAAGGGGCTAAGATAAGAATTTTTAAACATCTTTATTGAGATTTCATTCACATGTCATTACAGTTCACCTATACTTCAAGTATGCAGTTCGCAGTCTTTCTCATATATTCATGAAGTAATGCAATCACCATAATCTAATTTTAGAACATTTTTGTCGCTCCTGAAAGAAACTCCATGCTTATTAGCAGTCATTTTCCATTCCTGCGTGTGCACATGTACACACCCACACTCCCTGCCCCAGTCCCAAGTAACTACTTATCTTCTGCTTTCTGTCTCTATAATAAATTTGCCTATTCTGGACATTATGTAGCGTGTAGTCTTTTGTGACTGCTTATTTCACTTAGCATAATGTTTTCAGGGTTCATTCATCTTGTAGCATGTATCAGTACTTCATTACTTTCTATGGTCTAATAGTATTACTTTGTACAGATATATCACATTTTATTTATCCTCTCCTCAGTTGATGGGCATTTGGCTGTAATAAGTAATACTATCATGGGGACTTCCCTGGTGGTCCAGTGGTGAAGAATCTGCCTTCCAATGCAGGGGGACACAGGTTTGATCCCTGGTCGGAGAACTAAGATCCCACATGCTGTGGAGCAACTAAGCCCACGTGCCTCAACTAGAGAGACCACGTGCTTCAAACTACAGAGACCACGCACCCTGGAGCCCACGTGTCACAACTAGAGAGAGAAAGCCCACATGCCACAATTAGAGAGAAGCCCGCGCACTGCAACAAAAGATCCCACGTGCCGCAACTAAGACCAGATGTGGCCAAGAGTAAAATAAATAAATAAATTAATTTTAAAAATAGTACTTAAATAAAATAAGTAATATTATCATGAACATTCATACACAAGTTTCTGTGTGATGTATGTTTTCAGTCCTCTTGGTTATATCACTAGAATGGGAGTTGCTGGTCATACGGGTAATTCCATGTTTAACACTTGGAGGAACTGCCAAACTGTTTTTCAGGGTGGCTGCACCATTTTACATTCCCACCAGTAAGGTATGAAGGTTCCAGTTTCTCTACATCCTGTTAATGCTTGTTATTGTCTGTCTTTTGATATGGCCATCCTTAATGGATATGAAATGGTATCTCATTGTGGTTTTGATTCCCATTTCTCTGATGGGTAATGATGTAGATCATATTTTCATGTGCTTTGTATATCTTGGGAGAAGTGTTCATTCAGACCTTTGCTCATTTTAAAAATTGGGTTATTTATCTTTTTATTAAGTTGTAAGTGTTCTTTATGTAGTCTAGATACAAGTTCCTTATCAGACGGGTGAGTCACAAATATCTTCTGTTTTGGTGGTTGTCTTTTCAGTTTCTTGATGTTATCATTTACAGCATAAAATATTTTAATTTTATTGAAATCCAATTTATACATGTTTTCTTTGTTGCTTGTGCTTTTGGTGTTGTATCTTAGAAACCACTGCCTAACTCAAGGTAATAAAGATCACTCCTGTGTCTTCTTCAAAGAGTTTTATAGTTTTAGTTCTTATGTCTGTGATTCATTTTGAGTTAATTTGTGTGTGATGTGAGGAAAGAATCAGACTTCATTCTTTGGCATATGGATGTGTAGTTGTCCCAGCACTATTTGTTGAAAATACGGTTGACCCTTGAACAACATGGGTTTGAACTGCACTGGTCCACTTATGTGTAGATTTTTTCGATAAATATGTAACCCTACAAGGTACAGGGTTGGATGAATCCAAGGATGTGGATGTGGATAAAAAGAGCTGACTGTAAAGTTATACCTAGATTTTCAACTGCATGGTGGGGTTTCAAGGGTCAACTATACTGTGCTTTCTTATTAATGTCTTATCATTCTTGTTTAAAAAAATTTTTTTTCTGGACTCTCAGTTTTATTCCATTAATCTGTATGTCTATCCTTACGTCAGTCACCCTGTCTTGCATATTTACTATAGCTAAGAATTGTTTTATGAAATTTGTGTTTCAGTTGAGTGTACTTACATATAGATATATACAGAGGTGTATATGTAACGGGTTGTGATGTAAAATGCTTGAAAATCTCTGATTTGAGCTTGTGGCTCCCTGCAGCAGTTCACTCTCTGGTGGCAATTTAGTGGGATGTGCCCCCTCTTGGGGAATGTACCAATAGGGCAGGTTAGAGGGCCTGTCTGTGGGCACATGAATTCCTTTTAGATTGGAAGACTGATTTTTTTTTTTACTTTAGTAGGCATTGTGTTCTTTTTTGATGTATGTGGACCAAAGGAGGGTTTAGAACAACTGTGGGAATTCCTAAAGAATTAGTCAGATGAATTTAAGGATTAGGAAATGAAGTATGATTTGAAATTTTGAAGTTAGCAGGGTTTTGTACAGGGCCAGTCTTTCATGGCCCACAGTTAAAAAAAATTATTTTAATATATTAGGCATGTCTGTATTGGATAACTTTATTATCTTGATCCTGTGTGTTTTCCTGCAGGCTATTGTAAGTTTGTTTGTTTGTTTGTTTGTTTTTTGCGGTACGCGGGCCTCTCACTGCTGTGCCTCTCACTGCTGTGGCCTCTCCCATTGCGGAGCACAGGCTCCGGACGTGCAGGCTCAGCGGCCATGGCTCACAGGCCCAGCCGCTCCACGGAATGTGGGATCTTCCCGGACCGGGGTACGAACCCGCGTCCCCTGCATCAGCAGGCGGACTCTCAACCACTGTGCCACCAGGGAAGCCCTATTGTAAGTTTTTATCATGTTGTCTTAGTCTCCTCCTTTTTATTAAGACATTATATGTGAAAAATTATAGAGGTAATTTAAGGATCATCTTAATCCAGCCAGAGACAAAAATGTTTCAAAGCTTGGCACTCCAGAGTCTGCCAAGGCTGGTCTATTTTATTTTTTCTTTAATCCTAGGATATTACCCGTCGGGGTCCCAACATAAAACCAGGGGTGTTATCAGCCCCGTATTTCCCTACCCCCATACTTTGTTGGTTCCTTACCTCTAATGTTTAACACCCGCTCTGTGCCAGCCTTGTAAATCTGTGAAAAGTTCAGCTCGGCTTGTCAGCCACCTTTATGGGATGGACAGATGCCCCTTGAGAAAATGGCCACCACGTGTCTGGCTCACCTCTGAAGATTTTCTTGCTGTCCCCGATCTTAGCCTCCATACTTTTTTTTTTACTGCCTTTTTAGCACTGTGATGCCTTCAAAGAGGTATTTATGTTTGTTTTTCTAATTTTGCCTGGGGGAAGGGGATGTCCAGTTTTTCTCTTTGCACTCAGTAGGAGAGCTGGTCTAAATTACCTAGTTCACCATTAAAAGGGAAAGCAATTTGTTAGCATAATGAATTCCCTATTTGAAATTCTATTGTATGTGGTTTTAGTTTTTTCTCAGGGTGAGAGTTTGGGTACCAGTATTCTTACATATACAATATATATTCATTATATATACATTATAGCAGTTATTAGAGAAATGACATAGGATTAAGAGTAGAAAAGGGGGGAAACAATTGGCAGAGAAAATAATATTGCAAAGTTTGGGAGAAAGATAAGGCAACATTTTCATGTCTATCAGGAATGAGAAAGGGCAGTCACACATAAAAAGAACTGACATACTTATCGGCATGATATTGTCATAGTTATAAGGCTGTAGAATCCTACATAGTGTGGAGGAGGCAACGAGAAGTATTTACTCAGTTATGTTGAGTAAAATTTTAAAATTTGTTCCGCAGAGAAATCCCAGGATAGCCTTCTAAGTCATTAAATGTGGAGGGGTTGACTTTGGGGCTGGACTTAATGGTTGTGCCTTATAGCATTATATACTAGCACAGCCACTAGTATAGTAAGGCATTGCAGAGAGAACTTAATTCTATGAAACCCATTATTAATATGATATATGAAATGTTGCTGATTTTGATTTAGTGTGCTATCTTCATATGTATTTATGTATGTAAATTAACTTACGGTCTTCATGAGTTCATTTATGTTCTTTTTCCTCCAACTCATTTGTATATTTCTGAAATTTCAGAATTACAAAAGTTTTCTGTCACTCTTCAACCACTGTAATTGAAAAGCAAAGTATATCTTTTGTAGTCCCTTTTTTCTTCTGAAAAAATAAGAGATACTGGAGGTGTTCAGTCTTAGATGTTTTTATCGGTAGAGTTTTGGTTGATATTTTAAACTTTAGAATAGGAATTGTTTCTTAAACTGATTCCATCTCTTTCATGCCCCTACTTTGCTAATGTTCATGCACTGTATGTGTCATAGGAGACTGGTTTAAAATCCACGTTTGTTACACCTGCCATAGAATCTGCTCTTACTATCTTCTGGTGGTTTACAACTGATCACTTAATGACTTTTTTTTTTTTTTAATGACTGTATTTTTTTTTTTTAATGACTGTATTTTTTTTTTAATGACAGTCATTTTTAATGACTGTATTTTTCCACACCTCCCAGCTTTTATTAAGGATGTTCAAACATAAAGAGAAATTGAAAGAATAGGACAGTGAACACCTGTATATTGCCACTTGCATACAGTTAACACTTCGTTATATTTATTTCTCTCTTAATAGAGACTTTTTTTTTTGCTGTATTTGACCCCTAAAGCATCTCCTAAAATTAACACATTCTCTTACAAATGTCATATTTGGCGGGGGGGGGGACCCTTAATATTTAGTCTGTATTCAAGTTTTTCTAGTTGTCCATTTGTAGTGGGTTTTCTTGAGCCAGAATTCAATCAAAGTTCATGTATTACATTTGATTGTTGTTACTTTAGTCACTTTTAACTTACTACAGTTGTCCCCACCTCCACTTTTCTCCCCCATGATATTGGCATCTGGAAGAGATCAGACCAATCGTTTTATAGAATGTTCTTGCGTTCTGGATTTGTCTGATTGTTTCCTTATGGTATTTTTTTTTTTTTTCTTTGCGGTACGCGGGCCTCTCACTGTTGTGGCCTCTCCCGTTGCGGAGCACAGGCTCTGGACGCGCAGGCCCAGCGGCCATGGCTTACGGGCCTAGCCGCTCTGCGGCATGTGGGATCTTCCCGCACCGGGGCACGAACCCGTGTCCCCTGCATCGGCAGGCGGACTCTCAACCACTGCGCCACCAGGGAAGCCCTCCTTATGGTATTTAACTTCTATCCCTAACCGTTGTGTTTCCTAAAAACAGAAGGTTAGGTCTAAAGGCTGCATTATATTTAGATTTTTTGGCTTAGTTGCTTCTGTGTACATTGTATTGATTCATAACACAAGGCATATCATATTAGGTTGTCTACCTGAAGTGTGATCATTTGGTTAAGATGGTATTCACTAAATCTGTCTGTTATAAACATGATGCCTTTGCAATTAGCAGTTGACTGGTGAGATGATACTTTGGTTCCCTCCAAATATTCAGTTTCCCAGCAGACTTTTACCTGATGTTTTTAGCATATATTGATAAGCCTTATCTAAACCAGTTATTTAATTTGGGGTTGCAAAGTGGTGCTTATCATCCTTCTGGATCTATTAGCCATCTGTCTTCCGTTAAAAAAAACTTTTCCATATCAACTGAGATCGAACTACAGTTCTAACCGAAAAGATGAGGGACATGCTTATTTTCCTTTGATGTATCAACTCTTTAACTCTGAGAATTCTTTCAACTCTGAAACTCTGAACTCGATTTCAACTCTGAAAATTGGTGACTGGTTATCTCCAAAGGTGTCAAATAATTTTATTTCTCTTTCTCTCTCTTGGTATCACAGAGATTTTGGGGTTTTTTTTGGCGGGGGTGTGTGTAGTCATTTAGTCACTATTCCTTTTTTTAGTAGACTTTATTTTTTAGGAACTTTAGATTTACAGAAAAAATGAGAGCATATTATAGGGAGTTCCCATATATGCTGCACCCAGTTTCTCCTGTTATTAACATCCTACATTAGGATGGTACATTGGTTATAATTAGTGAACTAATACTGATACATTATCAATAGCTAAAGTTGATAGTTTATTCAGCTTTCCTTGGCTTTTACCTAATGTCCTTTTTCTGTTCCAGGTATCCCATCCAGGATACCACATTACATTTAGCTTTCATGTTTCCTTAGGATCTTCTTGGCTTTGAGTTTCTCAGACATTCCTTGAATTTTTTGATGATGTTGACAGTTTTGAGGAGCACTGTACAGGTATTTTATAGGATGCCCCTTTATTGGAATTTGATGTTTTTCTTATTTTTAGACTAAGATTATGGGTTTTGGAGGGGAAGATCACAGAGGTAAATTGACATTTTCATCACATAATATCAAGGGGACATACCATTAACATAATTTATGACTGTTGATGTTGACCTTGATTACTTGGCTGAGGTAATGTTTGTCAGATCTCTCCCCTCACGCCTTTCCTGGTGTGTGTACTGTTTGGAAGAAGTCACTGTGTGCAGCCTTGAAGAATGAGGAGTTATACCCTCTCTCCTTGAGAGTAGAGTACGTGAATCATTTAGAATCCTGCTGCTTGAGAGATTTGTCTCTTCTCCCATTTATTAATTTATTCAGTCATTAATATCAGTATAGATTCATAGGTGTTTATTTTAAATTTTGGGTTATAATCCAGTACTACTTTATTTTGTTCAGGTTGTTCTAGCTTTGGCCATTAAGAGATCTTTCAGTTGGCTCCTGTGCCCCTCTGATTTACCTCATCAAAGTGGGTGTTTTTATTTGTTTTTCAGGACATCCTTACTTTCTGGCACTACAAGATACTCCTAGCTCATCTTGTATATTTTCTGCCCCAGACCTAGAATCAACCATTTCTCCAAGGAGTCCACTTTCATTTTATTGGAGAATGGTATTAGAAACAAAGATCTGGGTGAGATGTGCTTGTTGCTTCCGGGATGTGGTTTCTTTTAGGGACTCTCAGCAGAGTAAAGAAATGAATATGTATATCTTGACACACATGTATATAAATATGTGTCTATATACATGTCTATAAATGTTTCTATGTGTAACCATCTGTGTCAGTATTAAAGTTAACATGAGTTCTTGCTGTCTTCCATTCTAATCCATTACCACATAATCATTCTGGCATTCTCCCCTTATTGGTCATAAATTTCCTCCAACGGTGAGAAACATGCCTCCCACCATACACCATCCATTTACTTAATTGTTCCGTTCCAGTATGTATATATGTATAGCAGTATCAAAGTTAATTTATACCCAAGTGGAAACAACTATATCAACTAGGAGGTTTGTTTTTTTGCTCCATTCGTTGGGAATTTCTCTGTATATAATCATCTCATCTGCGAACAAAAGCAATTTTATTTCTTCTTTAACAATCTCTATACCCTTGAATTTCTTTTGTTGTCTTATTGCAATAGCTAGAACTTCCAGTATGATACTGAATAGTAGCGGTGAGAGGACATGTTTACCTTGTTCCTGAGTTTAGAGGGAAAGAATCCAGTTTCCTACCATTAAGTATAATGTTAACTGTAGGTCTTTTTTTTTTTTGATAGATGTTCTTTATCAAATTGAGGAATTCATAATCTCAAATTCTATTCCTAGTTTTCTGAGAGTTCTCTTTTATCATAAATGGGTATTAGATTTTGTCAGATGCTTTTTCTTCTTCTGTTGGTATGATCATATAATTTTTCTTCTTTAGCCTCTTGATGTGGTGGGTTACATTTATAAATTTTAGAACCAGCCTTGAATTCCTGGAATAAAGGCCCCTTCATTGTGGTATAGAATTCTGTTTATACATTGTTAGATTTGATTGTAGATACTTTGTTGAGAATTTTTGCATCTGTGTTCAAAAGAGATACTGTTCTGTAGTTTTCTTGTAATATATTTGATTTTGGTATTAGAATAATGCAGCCCTCATAAAAATGAGTTGGGGAGTGTTTCATCTACTTCTGTTTTCTGGAAGAGATTGTAGAGAATTGATACCTTTTTTTTTTTTTTTAATCCTTAAATGTTTGGTGGAATTCACCAGTGAAGCTATTTGGTCTTGGTGCTTTCAGTTTAAGGTTAATAACTATTGATTCAATTTTAGGCCTATTCAGATTATCTACTTCTCTTTGTGTGAATTTTGGTAGATTATGTCTTTCACAGAATTGGTCCGTTTCATCTCAGTTATCAAATTTGTGTATACAGAGTTTTCCCTAATATTCCTTTATTATCCTTTTGATGTTCTTGCAATTAGTAGTGATGATCCGTCTTTTTATTGGTAATTTGTGTCTTCTCTTTTTTTTTTCTTGCTTAGTCTAGCTATACATTTATCAATTTTATTCATATTTTTGAAAAACAGCTTTGGTTTTTGATTTTTTCTCTATTTTCCTGTTTTCAGTTTTATTGATTTCTACTCTAATTCTTATTGTTCTTTTCTTCTGCTTGCTTTAGGTGTCATTATTTATTTATTTATTTTTGATGTTCAAATTGTCCCAGATTTGGTCAGTGGGAATTTTTTAAGGTGACTACTCTGTCATTTAAAAATTTTATTTATTTTTCGCTGCGTTGGGTCTTCGTTGTGGTGCGTGGGCTTCCTCTAGTTGCATCGAGCGGGGGCTACTCTTTATTGTGGTGCATGGGCTTCTCATTGCTGTGGCTTCTCTTGTTGCAGAGCATGGGCTCTAGGTGCGCGGGCTTCAGTAGTTGTGGCACGTGGGCTTAGTAGCTGTGGCTTGTGGGCTCTAGAGCACATGCTCAGCAGTTGTGGTGCACGGGCTTAGTTGCTCCACGGCATGTGGGATCTTTCCGGACCGGGGCTCGAATCCATGTCGCCTGCACTGGCAGGTGGATTCTTAACCACTGTGCCACCAGGGAAGCCCTACTCTGTCATTTTGACATGACCTGGTTGGTCATGGAGCGCTTCCTGGCTTTCTGGTAGTATAAGATGTCTGCGTTTTAACTTGTACAGACCCTGACTCAACCTGGAAGACTCAATTTCTTTAGGAAATTAGTTTCAGTCTTAATTTTATATGATTGTTCATTTCTTTCATTCACATTTTGAACAGATTTGCCACACAGGATCAGCCGTTTGGTTTTTTTGGTGGTCTGCAGAACAACTAAGGCCTCCAGTCCATGCTAGTATTCGGTGTAACCTTCCTTATTTCAAAACCAGAACATTTTTCTGTTCAATTTATGTGGGCATAAAGACACTTCAAGTTACATAGAGCCATACTCTTCTATGAAGTCCCTGAAAGGGATTTGTACTTCAGCAGTTTGGACTCCTGCTGTATTCAGATATAATTGAACACCACATTGCTATACCATTTTAAGAAGCTAGAAAGTTGAGTATACAGTATTCTAAACGATTCGATTTGGCTTTTCTGCATTTCTACAATTATTTCATCATTTATTTTTGAAGTGTTTGAACTTTAACTTCAGGGTTTTGTTACTTTTTCTTTAAAAAATATTTACTATGTGCCAGCACTTATGAATATTAACACTCATTTAATCCTTCTAACAACCTTGTAGGTAGAGATTATTATTCTACCCTCTCTTCCATTTTACAGATGGGGAAACTGAGGCAGATGAAATTAAGTTAATTGCCCAGGATGATGGGGCCAGAATCGGTACTCAGACTCTGCTCCAGAGTCTGAGTTTTAATCACTTCTTTGTGCTGCCTCTCCTCTGCTGGTTAAGTGGAAGACTTGTTTGTGATTCAGCATCATGTTCTCCCTTCTCTTCACATTAATTATGGCATAATGGGTGTGACATTGCAGGCACCAGTTATAAAGTAATAAGAGTTTAGAGATTCCTAATTAGAAGAATTCAGAGCCTTGTATTTCATTGCTGTGAGTTATTGGCCCTTTGCTGCAATTATTGGCCAAGAGACAGACATTTTCATGAATAGTGGTAATCTCCACAAAGATTGAGGTCTCTTTTTTTAAAAATTTATTAAATCCCTTAAGAGTACGAATTTTAAAGTACTGTATTCTGTGATGATATAAGATCAAAGGAGAGTAAGTGAGAACACTTATAAGGTACAGAGAGCTAAATATTTGTAGTAAGTTTATTGGTGTACATAGTTCCTGCTGGCACTGTATAAGAAGACGTATTATTTTATGAGAAGAACATATTTTACTGGAAATCCTAGGTTCTTGGATCAGAATTCTAAGTTCCAGTTCTTTGATATGTTAACATGGAGTCCACTGCACCCTACTTCCTGGTGTAATTTTGTCATTCTCTCCCTCCTTGTAGTTACTAAGGCCTGCTGGTTCCCTAAGGTCAGGGCACACTCCTTTTGAAAAGAATATTGTCCAGTGCTGAAGAGAGGAAGAGAGTAGTAGGAAGCATTTTTCTTTTTTTTTTTTTTTTTTTAACCAAATGCAAGTACATATAGAATATTGGGGAAAAAATAAAGATAAGAAGATCAAAACTATCCATAATCTTGCTAATAATGTTTTGGTATATTTCTTTTGATGTATTCTGTGCATGTGTGAGAGAGACTATATATATTTACGCACATGGGTTCACGCATAACATGTATATGTTTAAAGGGATCTAAAAGTAGTGTTAGTATATATTAATTGGGGACTAGAGTAATGATAACTGCTTTGATTAGGGATAAAGCCTAAAGAAATATATTTTGCTTAAAAGAAATTTGTCCTTAACAGAGTAAGAATTTTTATAAAAGAAGAGATTTACGACATTGGTTCTCTGTACCTTGGTCTGCTAAGGTTTATTACCATCTCTTAACTTTAACAGTGGAAAATATAGGAAGGAATTGCAAGGGTTCCATGAAGTTTAACTGTTTTCACGGTAATACTAAGATGCTATTTGCCTTTTTCCATGCTTGTTCTCAGGAGTTTTTCAGAGGCCATGTGGCCTGACCTGTGATGTGGTAACAGAGTGAGTGCAGAAGCACATGAGAGAATCCAGCTGTCTGAAATTAAACTGGACAGGAAAGGGATTTGAAAAAAGGTAAAGCAGTGACACTCTTCTCACTAGAGTTTTTAAAAAATAGTTATTTCCCATCAAAATGCTAGTTATATTAACATGTAGTAGGTTTGTTTTGTTATTTTTAAATAAGTTTTAAAAATTTAAATGCTCAGCTTTAATGTCTAATATAGTAAATATTGATAGATATAATCTACATAAATAAAAGTTCTTTGGGATTCTCAATAATTTTAAAGGGTTTAAGGGATCCTGAAACCAAAAAGTTGGAGCTGCCACATTATATAATATAAAAAAATCATTTGTTAATATCACTACCTGTCTTATCAGAAGAACCTTGGGAAGCTGCCAAGTCTCCCACGGACAGGTATAAAATTTCCAAAATTTTAATTTAAAGTTAGAATTTTATCATTGGTAGTAAATACTGTCATTTGTTTTCCTTGAAGTAATAAGCTCACTTTGTTCATTTTCAAGAAAACATCTTCTGGATACTCTAGTCCAAGTAATGGTTTGTCCGTTTTCTTTCAAGTAAGATAGTGTTCCATGAAAAAGTGGCTCACAACTCAAATAGTTGCATGGTGCTTTTTTTGACAACAGTTATTTTTCAGTACATAACAGAAGTGCTTGTGTGTACTTCCCATTTCATCATACAGATAATTTAGATCTTCCTGTTTTATATTGCACCAAAATTTAACAATTTAACTGCAGTGTGAAATCTGAAACCATATGAAGAAAATTTTCTTGCTGTATTATATTACACCCATTGGTCTATCCTGTATTTAAATAAATCTTTTGCCCATGCATTGGTAATTTGGAAAATACTGGTTGAATGAGGTCTGCAGATCTTCTAAATGTTTATATATTTGATCATACCACCGTTGCCATCGGGTGTTATAAAGACTAAAAGGCCGTCACCAAAACCCCAATTGTGTCAAGTATTGGAGGGTTGAAATTGATACAGTTAATATTTGGGGGGGAAAATCAATAAAATTGTTATCTGTAGTCAGACTGATCAGTATAAAAAGAGAGAAGCCACAAATTATCAATATCTAGACTGAAAGAGGGACATCATAATATATTCTAGACTAAGGGAGTATTATAAACAATTTTATACTAATAATTAAATAATTTAGATGAAATGGACAAATTCTTTTCAAAGATAATGCATTACCCAGACTGACAAAACAAGAAAGCTATGTATTTATTAGAGAAATTGAATTTGTAATGAAAAACTTTCGCACAAGCTCTGTGGCATCACAAAACAACATTGATTTGATGAGGCCACTATGCCTAAAGCAGTCACTTGCAAACTTTTTAGTCTTGGAATATCTTTATGTAAAAATTATTGAGGTTCTCAAGTAGGTTTTCTTTATGTGGGCTATGGCAATCAAAATTTACCTTATTAGAAATTAGAATTAAGAACTTTAAAAAGTATTTATCAGTTCATTTACAAAATAATAAACCAATTATAGGTTAATATAAATAACTTTTTTATGAAAAATAACCTTTCCCAAAGAAAATACAATATAATCTGTTGTGGTATCACAAGTTTCTTAGACTCTGGAAAATTCTTGTACATTTGTGAGAGAATGAGAGTGAAAAAGACAATGATAGGCATTTTTGGATTTACATTTTTGTTTTTCAGCACTTTAAAGTTGTAGTTTCCTTGTCTCTGGCTTGCACAGTTTCAGAGGAGAAGTCTGTGGTAATTTTTATCCTTGTTTCTGAATAAGTTCTGGGAACTGTTTATCTTTTAGCTCCCTGGCAGTTGTCCTTTACCAACTTAAAGGAGTTTTGCCATATGCATGTGTAGATTGGTATTTGGCTAAAGACTGAGGAGGACTCCTCTGCTGATTTCTGGAGCTCTTTCTTTGAGTGACTCTCTTCTCTCTACTCTGCCCTCAAGATTTCAGTCACTTTCACCTTCCTAATCTGGCTTCTCAACTCAGTGAGGCTGCTGTGCTCTGTTTAGTGTGGCTGTTTCTGCACAGTGGTGTGGAAAGGGCCCCTAGGCAGAACAGCAGAGAAATTACAAGGCTTAACTTACTTGTTTTCCTCTTTTTTTTTTTCCCAGGTGTTGAAGACCTAATTTCTCTGTTATCCAGTGTCTGATAACAGTATCATATTTTTTCCTCTTTCTAGTTACTGAAAGAGGGTAAATCTGATCCTAGTACTCCACCATGCCAGAAGCAGAAGTCAGCTTTATTAATTTTTATTTTAGAGTTTCTTCAAGAACTATTATTTTAAAGGAACTGAATTCTATTTAATATATAATGGGTAATATTGGACAATGATAGATATATATTTTTTACTTTAGGAAAGTGTAAATAACTATGGATCTGAGTTAAAACGTATTAATAGCCTTGGTAACTAAATGTAAAAATTAGTCGTCCCTCGATATCAATGGGGGATTAGTTCCAGGACCCCCTGTGGATACCAAAATCTGTGGACACTCAAGTCCCTTATATAAAATGGCATAGAACAGTCACCCCTCTGTATCTACGAGTTCTGTATCTGCAGATATGGAGGGCCAACTATAAGGGAAGAAGGCTTAGGGGGCTTCCAGGACACTCACACTTGAAGTAATAGTTTTCATTTTTCATTTGTTCAATTGGCAAATATTATTTGATGTTTCCTATATGCCAGGCACATAGTATGTATGTGTGTGTGTGCGTGTGTGTGTGTGTGTGTATATATATATATATGTATATATATAGTATATAGAGTGAATAAAACAACCATTCCCTGCCTTCTTGGAGTTTATAGTCTAGTGGAGAAGAGAATTAATCACAAAAAGTAAGTGGATAATTAGAACTCTGATAACTACAACGAGAAGAACATGGTGTCATAAAAGTGTATAAGGTTACCCAATTTAAATTGGAGAGTCAGGGAAGGTTCTGCGAAGGTGACAGCTGAACTGAAATTTGAGATTGGAAGGATGAGCAGGAACTCAACAGTAAGGATAGGAAGTAGGTTGAGTAGAACTTGTTCAGAGCAGTATAGCCTGAGAGAAAGCATATGCAGAAGCCATCAGGACAGGGAGGGCCTTGCATATTCTGAGGAACTGGGGGAAGGTTAATGTAGTGGTTGGAGAGTTGTATCAGTTGCTGAGACAAGGAATACTAGAAGAGGATCAGGTTTGTTACTGGGAGATGTTGAATTGGAGATGCCTTTGGAACGTTCAGATGGAAATATTATGTAGGCAATTTAAATGGAAATATCATGAAATCAGAGGAGAGATTAGAGTTGAAAATACACATTTAGATCTCTTGTATTGGGTGGTAATTGCTGTGGATGTGGTTGAAAGTAACTGGAGCAAAGGAATATATAGAGAGAAGAGAATTCCTAGCCTTTGAGCAATTCCCCATTTTAATGTCCAGGTAAGGAGGATGATGACTCATTAAAGAAACTCAAGAAGAACTGATTTCAGCAAACTAAGTGAATTGTTAAAGAAGCTACATTGTATTAGTTTTCTACGGCTGCTTTAATACCACAAACTTAGTGGCTTGAACCAATAGAACTTTATATTCTCTCATAGTTCTGGAAGTCAGAAGTCTGAAATTAGTATTACTGGGCTGAAATCAAGGTGTTAGCAAGACTGTGCTTCCTCCAGAGGTTCTTACTACTTCTGGTGGCTGCCACCATTCCTTGATTTGTGGCCACCCCATTCCAATTACTGGCTCTGTGGTCACATTGCCTCCTCTTTTTCTGTGCCTAATCTCCCTCTGTTATAAGGACATTTGTGATGGCATTTAGGGTCCACCTGCATAATGTGGGATAATCTCATCTCAAGATCCTCAGTGTAATTACATCTGCCAAACCTTTATTCTGAGCTTTTTTTTTTTTTTAACCTTTCTGGCTGCACCGAACGGCATGTGGGATCTTAGTTCCCTAACCAGGGATCGAACCTGTGCCCCCTGCAGTGGAATTGCCCAGTCTTAAACACTAGACGGCCAGGAAGGTCCCTATTCTGAGCTGATTTTACCTACACAACACTTCTGACACCAAATGTGTGGGTTTTTTCCTTATGCCAACCAATTCACCAACTTTCTGGACACCAACTGGTTGTCCTACAATTCAATTCTGACACTAACTACTGGAGTTAGTGCAGACCCTACAGGTTAAGGGCTCAGTCCCACAAGATTACCCCCACTTCAGATGCTAGTTGCAAGTCTGGGCCACTGGTACTTCTGACCAAATGGCTATGAAGTCGAGGTTGGGGGTGGGGTGGCTTCCTACAACCCCTCCTCTCTGGTTTGATAATTTGCTAGAAATGGCTCTCAGAACTCAGAAAAGCACTTCACCTACTGTTACTGGTTTATTGTAAAGGATGAAACTCAGGAATAGCCAGATGGAAGGGATACATAGAACAAGGTATGGGGGCAAGGAGTGGGCAGAGCTTCCATGCCCTCTCCAGGCACGTGGTGCTCCTAGCACCTTGATGTGCTCACCAACCCAGAAGCTCTCTGAACCCCACTGTTTAGGGTTTTTTTATGGAGGTCTTATTACGGGAACTGAGCCTAGTGCCCACAGTCTCAAAGGTGATTGGACAAAGGTGATTGACTCAATCTCCAGTAACGCTTCACTCCTAGAGGTGGGGGGGCCAGTGGGACTGAAAGTTCCAACCTTATAATCATGCCTTGGTCTTTCTGGCTACCAGCATTCATCCTGAAGCGACCTACTGGCCTCCAGCCAGTAGTCATCTCATTGGCATACAAAAGACATGCTTATTGCTTCAGAGTTTCCAAGGGTTTTAGGAGCTAGGTGTCAGGAACAAGAGACTAAATCAAATATATGTTTCTTATTGTGTCACATTTAACATGTAAGATAACATTCACAGGTTCCAAGGACTAGGACCTGATATTTTGGGGGGTGTATTTTTCAGCCTACCACATAAGGGAAGAGAATGCCTCAAGCCTTCAATGGATCCACTATGTCTGGTACTTCTGAGAGATCAAGTTAAATGTGGATTGAAAAAATGTCCCATTGGTAGCCTCAGAGAGACCTGTTTGATGGAAGCAGAAGCCAGATTGGAGGTGTTAAGATTGTAAAGGGTGTTTGGTAGCTAGAAGTTGCAAGACTTCTTGTTTGATAGCTTCTCTTCTATGAAAAGAAGGAAATGATGGAGATTAGAAGTTTGAAGAGAATGGAGAAAATTTTAAATAAATGTAGAGAGTGGAAAGGAATTTTACAGAGAAAAGAACATTATTGTGTACTCACTGAGGTTGATCATGAAGTGATAGTTGTATCTATCTGTCCTATTGTGTTACTTTTTCTAATTGCACTTGGGTTTAAGTATGAAGAAAGCGGATAGCTGGGTTACCATCTGGGCTTGGGGTTTTGCAAGGCAGGAATCTAAGGAGTTTGGGGAATTCATAAGAGTATTTTTAACAGAATAGAGCACGGAATTTAAGTTGCCTAAGAAATGAATATAGTAAAAAGAAGATAGATGGGTAGAAGGTACAAAGTTAAGTACTGGAAGGTCATCTGAGGTCAAAGAATGTTCACAGTGAGGGTGGTTTATAAGTAAACTTCCAGAAAAAGAGGTAGTGGTTAGAGTAGGATACCTGAACTATGTTCTTTACAAGTTGGTCAGTTTCAAATGATGACTAGATCCAGGTAGTGACCACGGGAATAGGTGGTTAGGGTTAGGTAGAAAGGTAGATTATGTAATTGAGGATGTCAAAAGAACTGAAAGACCATGATTTTGGAGAGTTTGGTCTCAGGGGTGTTGGTATCACCTAGGATGATAGCAGGGCTTAGGGTAAGGGGAAGACTTTAGGTATGAAAGTTCTCAGTGAATGTGGGAAGTGACTGAGAGACTGATAGATCATAGCAGCAAAGAGGGGAACTGGGTATTAAAGCTGAGTAACATGAACTTTAAAGGAGCAAGTTTTTGTGTATGTCTTACAAGAGTTTGGGAAGGATAGAAGGGAGCAGTGGGGAGTAAGCAAGATACCTACCTATACCACCATTTGAGAGAGCAGCATAAGAAGTGGCGGTTTGAGAGAAGACAAGATTTCATTCAAAGCAAAGAAGCAAAGCAAAGGCTTGGAAAAAAGATTGAGGATATAGGGGAATTTGGAGCTGCAGTTATAGTGACTCCGTAGAATGGTTTGGGAGCCTTGAGGAGGAGTGAGGTCTTGGTCAAGGTCAGAGGGGTAATAGAACTCCATGGGGATGATGATGAGCATTTGGTTGGGCATTACTTTTTTTTTTTTTTTTAATGAAATGAGGAATGGGAAGCATGATGAATTTTGTCTTATCCTTTTCTTTGAGACTATGGACACTAGGCCCAGTTCCCAAAATAATAACTAACTTGACCTGAAGTGAAAGCTTCAGTTGACTGCAGTCTTAATTTGCCTAACAAGGCAAGCACTGAATCTTGCCTAGATTTTTGTTCTACTGTTTTCAAGAGAGGGCATTGGAGGATAGGGAGCCCGAAGTGAAGGAGGCAGAGAAAAGAAGGTGGTACCATACATTAAAGTATATGGAAGGGCTTCCCTGGTGGCACAGTGGTTGAGAGTCTGCCTGCCGATGCAGGGGACATGGGTTCGTGCCCCGGTGCAGGAAGATCCCACATGCCGCGGAGCGGCTGGGCCCGTGAGCCATGGCCGCTGAGCCTGTGCGTCCGGAGCCTGTGCTCCACAACGGGAGAGGCCACAACAGTGAGAGGCCCTCGTACCGCAAAAAAAAAAATATGGAAAATTTGTGCTATAAAAGTATCAATCAAAAACATGGGTTATTTGATATGTGGATTTGTAGTATTTCAATTCTAGATGGATTACCCATTGAACATAGCACATTTCTGGTGTAGTTCCAGTTTCTCCCATTTAGGATACATTTAAGGAATGCAAATTAAATACTTGGTAAAATAGAGCAATATCAGAGTAAACAAAGATCACGTGCTATTTTGACTCTATTAATGGGTTCCCTCAGTGACCATAGATGATTTAGAAGCAACTGTAGTTGGTCACCTCTGAGAATTATTGTAAGTAAATATGATCCAGGTGAAGCTTAGTAAGTGTAGGGTAACAGATTTGCTTCTCTATATACATTTTTAAAACTGCACAGATTTTGTGAGCTACTTTTTTTTTTTTTTTTTAGCTACTTTTGAGTTTACAGATTCTGGTACTATTTATAACTCCCTGTTGTCTTTATTCCTAAAGAGCTGCTCCTGTTTAAGATTGTTGCCAGATTGGCCATCTGCTGTTGTTTCCCACTAGTCATTAGTTTTTCATCATGACTTAACCAAAGCAATTCTGTTCATTCCTGCTTTGGGGAGTTTCACATTAGGCCACTGTGCAGAAGCTGACTGAATATCTTGTTGGTGGCCATTCTAAGCATACATTTCTAAACTGGCAGACTGTTTGTTTACTAGGATTTCATTGTTGATATATTCTCTAGCCTCACAATGCTTAGTGCAAAGATTAATCTTCCTGATTAAATTCAAAATATATTTGTTAAATATCTTCTATAAATAAGGCAATGTGTAAGTACTTTGGGAAGCTTTTCAAAAAGTAATAAAAATTTCTTCCACCCTCCAAGAGCCTGCAGTCTATGGAGAGATACCATATATATGAATTTGCCAAAGTCACATAGTTATAATTGCTAAGACAAGTAAAGTTAAAATGCTATAGGAATTCAGGAATTCTAGGTAAGACTGTGATATGATCGTGCATGTCTCTCATTCTGTCTTCCTCTCTGCCTGCTGAAATCTAGGTAGATGCTTTCTAAAAGAAAATCATGTAGAACAAAGTGATGCAGAAAGATTAAAAGTTGAAAAACAAATTCATGAACTTTAAAAAAAAGGCTATGAAATTGTAAAGGAAACCAAGAATGTGATGTGGTAAAATTCAAGGCATGAAACATTAAACAGAACAGAAAGGGTCTTTTTTTTACTGATAGATCCTAGTGGGAGACTTTAACATACTTACCTCTGAGAGTAAAGTGTGTAGAGAATAAATAAGACCATAGGAAATGTTAAGGATTTAGACAAGCTTGTCAGGAACTCCCTGTTTCATGGCTTGATCCAATATTTTTGTGAATTGCCCACTTTATATTCTGTATGGTCGACTCTCTCTCCTAACTGTTGGGTGCCTTCTCAACTTGCCTTGTGAGTCAGCCAGTATACAAGCCTTGGGTTCTTTGTTATTTTCTGTTAGAAAGCTGATTGTAAATATTTTGTTAAATAAGTAAAATTAACTAGTATTTGTAGAGAATAAAATGAAATAGGAACATTTTTTCCTATTTCCAGGATATGATTTTTCACACAAACGTGCACGTGCTCACGTGCACACACACACATACACACCCCTCTCCCTGTCCAAGCCTATACCTGAAGAAAATACAAAAGTGATTCAGTGTAGACTTCTGCTTCCAGAAAGATGGAATTGATGAACATTTCTCTATTCCTCCTGCTAAATAAGTACAGCTGAAAACTGGACATTATGAGTACAACAAATATAAGACTCTGAAAAGTGAAGAGAAGAAGGTAGATGGTCTTAGGACCTCAGAACCCAAATAATAACATGACTGTAAAAATACTGAGTTTTCTTATTGCCTCATATGTTCTAGAACGGATATGGGGAAGCTGGCAACCCAGAAATGTTTGATGCAGACAAAAGCCTTAAGAAAAGTCTATCCTCTTTAGCCAAGGATTAGTAATGGGATAGTGAGAGAGAAACCTTTTAGACAGTAACCCCTCCACTCCAGCCAGATATACAGAAAAAAATCACCCTGATTAGCGGAAGCCAAATGGGGCCCTAAACTTTTCTCAGTCATAACAAGGCAACCCTTCTCTCCCATGGTGTTAGTAGAGGTGATGGGCGAGGGTGGTGGGTGGGGACAGTAACAGTGTGCTCCTCCCAGCCAGGGCAGTATAGTGAGGTTCCTGAACTCCCACCTTCACCCAGTATAACAAGTTCCTTTTTCCCTTCTCCCCCACCAGTGGTCAACAAAATCTAGTGAGGAAGCTGCACTTCCACCCCTGCCAGGCAATAATGAGGCTTTGTCCTTCTTCCCCCACCAGAGCAGTGGTAGAAGAAGCCTACTATAACAGAATTTTTAAATAAGATCCATAGTCTCATAACAGTACCCCAAGTATGCAGGTTTCAATTGAAAGTATCTTATATCAAGAACCAGAAATGTCTCAACTCAAATTAGAAAAGAGAGTTAATCTTGCCAACACCAAGATAACACAGATGTCAGAATTATCTGACAAGGATTTTAAAGCAGCCACCAAGAACAATTATAAACACACTTGTAACAAATGAAAAAATATAAATTCTTAGCAACATTGATAAAATGAACCAATTACTTGGAAAGCACAAGCTACCACAACTCACACAGCATAATACAGTTAATTTAAATAGCCCTAAACTATTAAGGAAATTAAATTTGTAATTTCAAAATGAAAACCAGACCTGGATGTTTTCATTGGCGCATTCTACCAAATTCTTGAAGAATTCAAACTCTTTGTACACAGTCTCTGTCAGGAAATATAAAATTCAGAAACCCCTTCCTCATTTCATATTATGAAGCTGGTAATAACCTTGCTACCAAAGTCAGACAAAGACAATACCAAAAACAAAAACAAAACCCAAAAAAACTGCAGACTAGTATCCCTCATAAGTATAGATGCAAAAATTCTGTAACAGATTGTAAGTAGAATGTAATTCAGCAATATAGAAAAAAAATACACTGTGACCAAGTGGACTTTATTCCAGGAATGCAGGTTTGGCTGAATATTTGATAATTAGTCAGTATAATGAACTGTATTAACAGGATAGTGAAGAAAAAATCACATGATCATATCAGTTGTTGCAGAAAAGAACCTTTTGACAAAGTTGAACACCATTCATGACTAAAACTCTCAGAAAACTAGGAATAGAGGGGAATTTCCTCAACTTGATAAAGAACATGTGCAGAAAACATACAGTTAAAGTCATACTTGATGAAAAAATGAATATTTTCCCCCTATGATTGGGAATAAGGTGGCAAGGATGTCCATTCTCATAACTCTTGTTCGGCGTAATATTCGGAGTTCCAGCCAGCATGATAAGATGGGGGAAAAAGTGTGTACAGAATGGAAAAAAAAATTAAACTGTTCCTGTTTGCCTTTGTCATATGTGTAGAAAAAGCTGCAAAAAGACCTGTAGAACTAATAAATGAGTTAAGCAATATCACAAGATATAAGACTGACATACAAAAATTGATTTCTATACTCTAGCAAGGAACATGTGGGAACTGAAATTAAAAATACAGTACCATTTGCAATTGCTCAAAAAATTGAAATACTTAGACATGAACTTAACAAAACATTTATAGAACTTGTATACTGAAAATTATAAAATGCTGATGAAAGAAATCTAAGACCTAAATAAATGCAGAGATATACTTTGTTTATAGGTTGGAAGACTGAACATAGTATAGAAATCATTTCCCTAAAATGGATGTACAAGTTTAACAAAATTCCTATCAAAATCTCAGGAAGATTTTTTTTTTGTTTGGAGAGTTTATAAATGTTTGATTTTTCTTTAATTTTAAGTATATTTGATTTATAATGTTTCAGGTATACAGCAAAGTGATTCAGTTATACATATACATATATACATATATATATATATTCTTTTTTAGATTCTTCTCCATTATAGGTTATTACAAGATATTGAATACAGTTCCCTGTGCTATACAGTAGGTCCTTATTGTTTATCTCTTTTATATATAGTAGTCTGTATCTGTTAATCCCAAATTCCCAATTTATCTTATCTCCCCCTTTCCCCTTTGGTAACCATAAGTTTGTTTTCTATGTCTGTGAATCTGTTTCTGTTTTATAAGTAAGTTCATTTCTATCATTTTTTTAGATTCCACATATAAGCGATATCATATAATATTTGCCTTTCTCTGTCTGACTTCACTTAGTGTGATAATCTCTAGGTCCATCCATGTTGCTGCAGACGGCATTATTTTACTCTTTTTTTATGGCTGAGTAATATTCCATTGTGTGTGTTTGTGTGTGTGTGTGTGTATTGCATCCATCTGTTGATGGACATTTAGGTTGCTTCCATGTCTTGACTGTTCTAAATAGTGCTGCTGTGAACATTGGGGTGCATGTATCTTTTTGAGTTAGAGTATTTTCTAGCTGTATGTCCAGGAGTGGGATTGCTGGATCATATGGTAACTATTTTTAGTTTTTTAAGGAATCTCTATTCTGTTTTCCATAATGGCTGTACCAACTTACATTCCCATCAATGGTTTAGGAGGAGGAGGAAGATTTTTTTAAGGTTTAGCAAAATTATTCTAAAGTTTATATGGAAAGGCAAAGGAACTAGAGTAGCTACAACAATTTTGAAAAACGAAAAATAAAGTAGGGCAAATCGCTCTACTCAATTGCAAGACTTACTAAATAGCTGGAATAATCAAGACAGTGTGGTATTGGCCCACAGATAGACCTGTAGGTTAATGGAACAGACTAGAAGGCCAGAAATAGCTCCACACAAGTAAGGCCAATTGATTTTTTAAAAAAATAAATTTATTTATTTATTTTTGGTTGAGTTGGGTCTTCGTTGCTGCGCGCGGGCTTTCTCTAGTTGCGGCGAGCGGGGTCTAATCTTCATTGTGGTGTGCGGGCTTCTCATTGTGGTGGCTTCTCTTGTTGTGGAGCATGGGCTCTAGGCCTGCAGGCTTCAGTAGTTGAGGCTCATGGGCTCTAGAGTGCAGGCTCAGTGTTGTGGCGCACAGGCTTAGTTGCTCCGTGGCATGTGGAATCTTCCCGGACGAGGGCTTGAACCCGTGTCCCCTGCATTGGCAGGCGGATTCTTAACCGCTGCCCCACCAGGGAAGTCCAGGTCAACTGATTTTTGATAAGAGATGCAAAAGACAATGGAGGAAGGATAGTCTATACAACAAATGATGGATATCCACAACTGGATATCCATAGGCAACCAAATGAACGTCAATCTAAACTTCACACCTTATACAAAAATTAACTTGAAATAGATTCATATATTTAAATGTAAATCCTACAACGATAAAACTTTTAAAAGAAAATATAGAGGAAAATCTCTGGGAGCTGGGGCTTGGTGTAAAGAGTTCCTGGACGTGATCCCCAAAAAACAATTCATATAAGAAAAAAAATGTTCTTCACCAAAATGAAAAACATTTGCTCTGTGAAAGACCCTGTTAAAAGGATGAAAAGACAGGTTACATACTATGAGAAAATACTACCAAACCACCTATCTGACAAAGGACTCATAACTAAAATATATAAAGAACTCTTAAAACTCATCATGAAAAAAGCAATCTAGTAAGAAAATGGGCAAAAGACCTAAAGAAACATTTTACTGAAGAGTATATATGGATGGCAATAAGCACATGAAAAGATGTTCAACATCACTAGCCATTAGGAAATGCAAATTAAGATTACAATGAGATATCTCTACACACCCTTCAGGACCATTAAATTTAAAAAACGACAATACCAAATGCTAGCAAGGATGCAGGAAAACTGAATCTCTTATACATTGCTAGTGGGAATGTAAAATGGTACAGTCATTCTGGAAAACAATTTGGCAGTCTCTTAAAAAGCTAAACATACTTTTGTCATATGACCCACCAGTCACACTCCTGGGCATCTATCCCAGAGAAAGGAAACGTGTCTACATGAAAACCTGTATATAATTTTTCATAGCAGCTTTGTTTGTAACAACCAGAAACGGTTACTTGAGGACACTGAGGGGAAGGGGAAGCTGGGACGAAGTGAGAGGGTAGCATTGACATATATACACTACCAAATGTAAAATGGATGGCTAGTGGGAAGCTGCTGCATAGCACAGGGAGATCAGCTCGGTGCTTTGTGATGACCTAGTGAGGTGGGATAGGGAGGGTGGGAGGGATGCTCAAGAGGGAGGGGATATGGGGATATATGTATACTTACAGCTGATTCACTTTGTTGTACAATAGAAACTAACATACCGTTGTAAAGCAATTATACTCCAATAAAGATATTTAAAAAAAACAACCCAGAAACTATTAACTGAAGTGTCTTACAATAGAGAAATTATTAAACTAATCTGTGGTGTGTCTGTACTGTGGAATCTTACTTAGCAATAAAAAAGGAATGGGATATATGCAACAATTTGTATAGATCTTAAAGTGCACTCTGCTGAGTGAAAAAAGCCAGTGTGAAAAAGTACCTGTATGATTCCATTTAAATGTTGGGTCAGCCAAAAAGTCCGTACCATCTTATGGAAAAACTGAACGAACTTTTTGGCTGACCCCAAAAAGTTCTTGAAATGACATTCTTGAAATGACAAAATTATAGAAATTTTGAACATTCTTGAAATGACAAAATTATAGAAATAGAGAACAGATAACCGGTTAGTTGTTGCCAGAGATTAGGGGCAGGGGATGGAGAGGGAGGTGGATGTGACTATAAAGGGGTAGTCTTTGTGATGATGGAATAATTCTGTAGCTGATTGTGGTGGTGGTAGTTACACAAATCTACACATGTGATAACATGATATAGAAATGTACACATTGTACCAAAGTCAGTTTCCTAGTTTTGATTTTATATTTATAGTTCAGTAAGATGTAATCTTTGGGAAAACTGGGTGCAGGGTATATGGGACCTTTTTGTGCAATACTACCTTTGCAGCTTCCTATGAATCTATAATTATTTCAAAATAAAAAGAAGGAATCCTAGCTAAAGCATCAGGTAAAAAATTCTCAGAGAAAATAAAAAACCTAAAGGTGCAGTATCTCTGAGGAGTTAATTGTGTGACACGAACTGGCTTTCATCCAGAGGACATTTTTGAAACCTGGTAAACTAGAGTTTCCTTTCCTCAGCCTCAGGAAGCATTGAGGAACTTTGAGGAAATGATAAGTTCTTCCTGAGATGATAAATATAAGTCATCCTCTTACCCTAAAAGCTGAGCCTCAGAGGGTTAAACTGGAAACCCCCACCAATCCCACCATCCTTCAAGACTGCAAAGGAAATTGATTTTTCTCTATGCATCTCAGTTTTTAATATGCATCAAAATCACCTGGAGGGTTGTTCAAACATGGATTGCTAGTTGACATCTCCGGAGTTTATAATTCAGTAGGTATGGGATAAGGCCTGAGAATTTACAGTTCTAACAAGTTCCCAGTCATGATGATTTTGCTGGTTGGGGACCACACTGTGAAAATCATTAATGTAGGTATGTGGGGGCAAGGACATTGCTGAGAATTTTGAACAAACAGTGGATGCTCATGTGGTTTGCATTTTGAATTTAACACCCCCTAGGTAGTCTAATAAAATTTCCCTGAGGTAACTTAATTTGGATTTACCCCCATAACAGTAGTGATCATATGTTGGCAGTGAGTCTTTCTAGGCTCTTGGTAGAAGTAAATACAGATTTTCATGGGAGAAACTCATCTCTATCCCAGGGCTGAAAGTTTTCCCAGAAATAAAATGCCAAGCTAGTAGAGCAACTGACAGTCAAATTAAAAGCACAAGGAAATGTAAGTACCATGAGCATGAGCAGGAGTCAACAGGAGACCTGCTAGGAAGTAAGAATAATCAGACAAAATATAAAATAACTGCTTAATAAGTTTAAAGACATGTTAAAATATATTCCAAGGTTAAGAAACTATAAAGAATATCCCCAAAGATATTTTTAAAAAGCAGCTAGAACTTAAGAATTTAAAATTATACTAATTGAAACTTATAAAAAAATCCTCAAATAGATGGATATAACCACACATTATGTAAATTTGAAGAAGAGAATAATGAACTGAAAGAAACATCTAAAGAAATTATCCTGCATGTATTCAGAAGAAACAGATGAAAACTATGAAAGAGAAGTTGAGAGCCATCTAAGAATATCTAAACATTTACTTGGATGGCCTTCCATAAGAGAGACTGGGAACAGACAACAGTTGAAAAGATAATGGTTAAGAATTTTGTACAACTTAGGAACAGTGCTAACCTATGCATTCAAGAATCACAAGAACTCAAGCTGGTTAAATAAAAGGAAATTCTCAGCTTTGTTACAGTGAAACGGCAGAAGATCAAAGACAAAGGGTCTTAAAATTATCTAGAGAGGGAAGAGAGATTTATCTGCAATGGTGTCACATTTAGAAGACATTGGAACGTAAGTAAAAAAAAAAAATCTAGAATTCTACACCAAGGGAAAAAGGGGAAATTCTGACACTTCAAACAGACAATTGGGAATTCTTCACTAAAGGAAATTTTGAAGAATGTACTCTAGGCAGGAGGAAAGTGATTCTCAGATCAAAGTCCTGAAATGTAAGAAGGAATGAAAAGCACACGAACTAGTCACTAAAGGAAATTTTGAAGAATGTACTCTAGGCAGGAGGAAAGTGATTCTCAGATCAAAGTCCTGAAATGTAAGAAGGAATGAAAAGCACACGAACTAGTAAATAGTTTAGCAAATCTAAGCAAATAATGATTTGTATAAAACAGTTCGTGTCTCATGGGCTTTTAAAAATGGAATTTAAAAAAATGGAATTAATATATATGCCAATAATAATCTATAAGTCAGAGAAGGGTGAATAGCTTTAGGTATTCTGAGGTACTTGTTGGTAAGAAGAGTAAAGATATGCAACTTTTCAGAGTCTAAATTAATCAGCATGTGTGTTATATAAAGATTAACAACTAAAAGAAATCAAAGGAATAACTTCTGAAATAGTGTAGGCAATGGAATAAGGAAAGGTATGAAATCCAAAAGAAGAAAAAAACAGGCAGAAACATAGTTCACAGAACAAGTAGAAATATAAAATGGTGGACATAAATCCAAGTATTTCAGTAACTATGTTAAATATAATGTATTAAGCTAGTAATTTTGAGTGTCAGGCTGAAATTTAAAAATTCAACTATGCAATTTACCCCCACCCTCCCAAAAAGGGAGAGAGTATAAGAAAGTTGAAAGTAAAAGGATGAAAAAAGATACATCATGCAAATACTAACTTAGATTTTTAAGGCAAAAAGTTCACACTGATAAGAGATACAATTTAATAGGGAAATAAACAGTTCTAAATTTTACGTACCTAATACTGTGACCCCAAAATATGTCAGGCAAAAAGAATGCAAGAAGGAAAAAAGACAAATCCATAAGCATAGCTTGAGAGTTTTCAGCTTTCTCATTAACTGATAGAACAAGTAGACAAAATACTGACATAAAACTTGTTTATAGTATCCTTTTGATCTGTTTCATGTCTGTAACATCTCTTGTCACATCCATTATTTTCACCACTAATTTTGGGGGTTTTGTGCCTTCTTCCTTTTGCTTATTCTCACCAGAGGTTTATCAAACTTAACTTATTTTTTTTTCAATTTTGAAAATGTTTAAAGTGCACATAACATAAAATTTACCATTAGTCACATTTAGTACATTTACAGTGTTGTGTAACCATCACCACTATATAGTTCGGAACATTTAATCACTCCAAAAGGAAACCCTGTGCCTGTTAAGTAGTCACTCCTCATTCTCCTGGCAACCACTAATCTACTTTTTCTCTGTATGGTTTTGCCTATTCTGGATATTTCACATAAATGCAGCCATTCACTAAGTGCACTTTTACTGGCTTAGTTCACTTACCAGTATGTTTTCAATCCAGGTCATTCATGTTGTAGTATGTATCAGTACTTTGTTCCTCTTTATGTCAGAATAGTCCATTTTATGTATATACCATATACACATTTTGTTTATTCATTCATCAATTGATGGACATTTGGATGGTTTCCACCTTTTGGCTATTGTGAGTAGTGCTTCTGTGAACATGGGTGTACAGGTTTTGTTTTAGTACCTACTTTCAGTTCTTTTGGATATATGCCCAGGATTGGAATTGCTGGGTCATATGAAAATTCTATGTTTAATTTATTGAGGCACTGGCTGAACTGTTTTCCACAGATGTTGCACCATTTTACATTCCTACCAGCAATATACAAGGGTTCTAATTTCTCCGCATCCTTGCCAACAAACACTTCTTATTGTCTGTCTTGTTGATATAGCTAGCCATCCTAGTGGATCTTATGGTTTTGATTTGCATTTGTCCGTTTGTTAATGATGCTGAATATCTTTTCATGTGCTATGGGCCATTTGTATATCTTATTTGGAGAATGGTTTTGCCCGTTTTTTAATTAGGTTGTTTATTTTTTGTTGTTGAATTGTAAGAGTTCTTTATATATTCTGAATCCTGGACCTTTGTCAGATATGAGTTGCAAATATTTTGTCCTATTTTATGAGTTGTCTTTTTAACTTTCTTGATAATATTCTTTGATATACAAAGTTTTTAACTTTGGTGGAGTCCAACTCATCCTTTTTTTTTTTTTTTTCTTTTGTTGCTTGTGCTTTTGTTGTCATATCTAAAAACCCATTGCCAAGTCCAGAGTCAAGAAGACTTATTCCCCGTCCTTATGCCAATACCATGTTGTTTTGATTACTGTACTTTTTAATGTTTTGAAATAAAAAAGTGTGAATCCTCCAGTTTTTTTAATTTGTCTTTTTAAAAATCCAACTCTTGATTTTGCTGATCCCTGTACTGTTTGGTTTGTTTCATTAATTTGTGCTCTCATCTTCATTGTTTCCTTTCTTTTACTATATTTGCTGGGATTATTTCATTAGTCTTTTTCTAAGTTTTTTGGATTGATACTTGGCTTATTAATTTTTACTTTTTAAAAAATGCATTTTAAGGTTATAGCTTTCCATCAACATACTGTATAACTTTATCCCACCAGTTTTAATATCTTTTTTCATTAACTCAATTACAGATGTCACTTTTAGTAGTTTTTTGTTTATAATTTACTGTTCCATGTAGATATTTTTAATTTTGTCATTTTTTTCCCCAAGTTTGTTACACAGGCTTTAACAAATCAACTAGAGAAGGTGTGGTTTGTGGGTTTTTTGTTTTTTGTTTTTTTGCCCCGCCGTGCAGCATGTGGGATCTTAGTCCCCTGACCAGGGATTGAACCCACGCCCCCTGCATTGGAAGTGCAGAGTCTTAACCATTGGACCACCAGGGAAGTCCCACAAATCAACTAGAAAAAGACTTCAAAAAGAGGAAAACATGAAAAGATTCCCAATCTCATTAGTATTTAAAGAAGTAGAAACAAAATGAACTGAGATAGTATTAGTTTACATTAAAAATTCTATCAATTTCAAGAATTGGTGTTACCACTTTGGAAAATAATTTGGTATCAACCAGTAAAGTTAAACATGTGCTTATCCTATAACCCAGCAGTTCAACTCCTAGGGAAATACTGTAGAAAAGCATAAGCAAATGTGTATGGGAGATAGCTATAAGAATGTTCATAGTAGCACTTTTCATCGTAGCCCCAAATTGGAAACAACCTAAATATCCATCAACAGTAGATTTAGTTTAAAAAACTGGTATATTCATATAGTGCATTGCCATTCCACAGCTGCAGGCACACATTGCAGTTATAATAAGTGAAACAAGCAAACCGCAGAAGAATTTATTCACTGTGGTTTATTTTGTGTGAAGTTCATTAAGAGGCAAAACTGAAAAATATGAGCAAATACCTAGATTACGAAGCTTTGTAAAGAAAATCAAGGGAATGGTTTTCACACACTTTAAGATAAATGGTTACCTCTTGTGGATGAGAGAGAAGGATGGTGCTGGGGAGGAATTTCAAGGATCCTGGCAGTGGGTGGCAGTTACATTGACATTCACTTCATTCCTTTTTAAAGTGTATGTGTATACTTAATACACTTTTTGATATATAATAAATGTCATAGGATGAGTTCTTTGTTCATTTCTGCACCAACAAATCTATAATCTTTGGGGGGTTTTTTGTTTTTGTTATTTTGCAGTATGCGGGCCTCTCACTGTTGTGGCCTCTCCCGTTGCGGAGCACAGGCTCTGGACATGCAGGCTCAGCGGCCATGGCTCACGGGCCCAGCCGCTCCGAGGCATGTGGGATCTTCCCGGACCGGGGCATGAACCCGCGTCCCCTGCATCGGCGCCACCAGGGAAGCCCTAAATCTACAATCTTGATGAAGTGGTTGATTTTTTTTTTTCAAAGGAAAATATAAATAACCCAAGTAGGATCAAAAGAAGTGAGAAACCTGAATTGATAAATATTATGGAAGTGGTATCAGGCTAGCTGATTCCACTGTGAAGTGGAAATCTGACCCACTTTTTAAAAAGAGCTCCCCTGAAGCAGTCGCACAGCACAGGGAAAGCAGCTCGGTGCTTTGTGACCGCCTGGAGGGGTGGGATAGGGAGGGTGGGAGGGAGGGAGATGCAAGAGGGAAGAGATATGGGAACATATGTATATGTGTAACTGATTCACTTTGTTATAAAGCAGAAACTAACACACCATTGTAAAGTAATTATGCTCTAATAAAGATGTAAAAAAAAATCGACAACAAAAAAATAAAAAGAGCTCCCCTGGACTTCCCTGGTGGGTGCAGTGGTTAATAATCAGCCTGCCAGTGCAGGGGACACAGGTTCGAGCTCTGGTCCAGGAAGACGTGCCGTGGAGCAACTAAGCCCATGAGCCCCAACTACTGAAGCCCGCAAGCCCCAACTACTGAAGCCTGTGCACCTAGAGCCTGTGCTCTGCAGCAAGAGAAGCCACTGCAATGAGAAAAGCCACAGCAATGAGAAGCCCACACACTGCAACGAAGACTGGTCTGTGCTCGCCACAACTAGAGAAAGCCCGTGTGCAGCAACAAAGACCCAACGCGGTCAAAAAATAAATAAAAATTTTTAAAAAAGCTCCACTTCTGCATTTGTATAACCGTTACACATCATCACCTGATCACATTACTAAGATCTCAGAATTGTCATGTCAGCTAATCTTTTCATCTTTTTGCTTCTCCGATGTTGTCTATTTTAGTTGACTCCCTTAGTTGACTTCTGATCACTACTGCACTTTATAACGTTTTCATTTTTCTCATATTCCCAAGCTCTCTACCTCTGCCCCTAATTTCATATTGTTCCACAGGACCTCATGTTGTTTTTTCTGTGCCAAAACAGAAACCACTGAACGTGAATCCTTTCAACCTACGTTTCCTAGGCTTAATTAAATGCTTTCCTATTGCTTATAGTATAACGCTTATACTTTTCAAAAAGGAAAGGTATTTATAAATCTCCTCACTCTCTGTCTCCCTTTCAAATTTCAAGCCAGTATTGTTTTTGCCACTCTACACTAACATTGCTGTCTCTTGAAATAATATACTTCTCTAAGTTTTCCTTCTTACCTTGATTGCTGTTGTCATTTCTTCCTTCCTCCTTTCTTCTCTCCCTTCCTGCTTTCTTCCTAAAGTTTCTCAAAAAACCAAAACCTTAAATATAGGTCTTTCCTAAGGTGTTCCCTTAGCTTGCATCTTTCATCTTATCAGTTCCTGTATAAAACAGTAATTTATATGATGTAATAATTGTGTTTTCTACTTGGGTTAATACTATCGCTACCCTTCCTGGCACACAGACTAGAACGTCTTCACGTCTATCTTCTTCTTCATGTAGTTCTCTTTCCAGTGTACTTCTTAAGTCTTCCCACATTTCCATAGACCTGGCCAGGTTCATTTGCCATGTTTAAAGCCCTCAGATGGTTCTGTGGTCTATGAGAATAAACTTATCCTACCTTTCTAGCCCTATTTGCAGCAGTAGAGCCTTTGTGAGGCCTGTATACCCAGAAAAATAGACGTCTTTTACTCTTTCTTAACAGTTGCCAGTTTTGCCTCTTTTTTTTTTTTCTGTATTTTTGCCTCTTTTTCTTACCATTCATTCTCTTCACTCACATTCCTATCCCCTCCACCTCCTCTTCCTCCCTACACAGTGAATCTCAGAAAGAATGATACATACTGATACATAAGCAAAAGTTGTCTTTTTCCAGGCTAAATTCTTAGCCTTAAAGATTTCTGTAGCATTGCATTTGTATCTTTTATGACCCTTGTTTCTGCCTTGCATTAAAATGAACTTGAATAAGTGTATTATTTCTGCTAACTAGTGTCTCTGCTGCTTGGGGTCAGGGAGTCATCTTTATTTCCTCTTTGGAGCTTGGAACACAGTCTCTGTTGTTTACATGAACTAATGGGAAAAAATACAAACTCCAAACCCCATTTTCTTTTTATTACCCTCTTTATTGGGGGAGGGGGCATACAACCTAAAAAACCATTAAATTTTAGAATTAAAGTGATCTTGCCACTAATTTATTCTAAGACCATAATATTATGGATGAGAAAAATTTGCCTCCAGAATTTAAGTGAATTGCTCAGTATCACACCATTCAAGTAATTTGTGGCTTCTGGAATTTTTAAATTTGACATTCTGATTTCCAGAAGCAATGCTGTTGGTATGAGTACTTTGAAGAGTTTAATCCTCTCATCCTTTCTCAGGCCTGGAGTTTGTTTTCTGCATTCTCTGAGGGTCTTCCTCTCTGCTAGAAGAAAGATGAGGGGAGATCCTAAGTGAGCTGGGGTTGTCATAACCCTAATTGGATGGAAGTCCTCAGGCAGAAAGTTGGCGTCATCATTTTCTTCATTTAGTCCTATAGAAGTTCACTGTATTCTGGTTCCTTTTTCTTCTTTCCAACAAGAGACTGCCTCCTAAATCTTTCTTATTTTCTCTGATGGCTTTTACAGACTTACGTGTAGTCTGATGGTTTTATGATGTTAAGAAAAATGTCATAAGGAGGAGTGTTTGCTTTTAGTATTCATCTTTAATTATCCATAAAATCTGAATTCTGTCTGGACAGATTTGTCACCACTTTATCCTTCATCTTTCCCGAGTACCTATTGATACTTTTTAGTTTTCTGCTATCTTTTATGGATTGTAATTTACTGTTCCCTCAAACATATACCTTATTATTGTTTTTATAGAGATTGGGACAATAGGGCATTTTTCTTACACAAACTTTTTTCTCCTATCCACTAGATGGCTCAAGTGCACCACTCTGGCAGCTCATGTAGACATTTGTGTGCTTTGTGATTTCTGCTTTCTGATTACTGCTTGCTTTTAAGTTGTCTTGATGAGTTCTTATCTGCCCCAGTCATTTCAGCTTTACATGTATGTGATGGCAAGTTACCCCACATTTTCTGATTATTTACAAACATCTGAAAAGCCGCTGATGATTGCAGCGTTTAGAAGATTCTTGTTTGTTTGTTTCGTTTTGTTGCTTTCACGAGCTGTTTTGGACTTGAGTTCAGTTGCCAGTAATCTCTATATATATTCCCTCAAACTGGGCATTCAGTTATTAACTTATTCTTTTCTTCCTGACTCATAGTCATTTTGAGTCATTTTGCAGAATATGGTGGTATTTTGGGAGTTTTTGAGGCACTAATGTTACGGCTGTTTGCTTCGATTCAGTAGCAATATCTGAGTGTTCCTGTTCTGGCACTGGGCTAGGCAGTGGGGGAAATACCAGATGAATAAGCAGGACATGTTTATCAGTAGGGAGCCTACCACATTACTTTTTTCCTTGAATTTCTGAAGCCAACTGATGGGTAGAATGAAATGGCTGATGGAGGTTATATTTGTAATCAATCATGTGTGCAGTATGAGGAGAATTTTATCTCTTTTGGACATCGTCCCTGTTGATATATATGAAATAAGAATTTTTTAAAACTGTATTCTTTAGAAATATTTTGTGCTCATGGTTAGCTGTTTTGAGTTGTTAAGTGGAGAGGAAAGGGAAGTGAGGCTGGCTGAATGCTCATCATGTGGCAGTTTCTTACTTTAATGTATGGTATTTAATTTGGTTCTCCCAATAACCTAAAAGACAAATACAAATATCTTCATTTTACAAATGAAGAAACTGAGGAATCAAATGGGTTAAGTAAGTTTGCCTAGGGTCAAACAACTAGAGGATGGAGAGACAAAATTTGGATCCATATTAGACCTTCTTCAAAGCTCTCATTCTCTCCAGGCATCTGTGTAGTCTCCTGGGAAGGTGGCACTTGTACCTCCAAAAAGGGAACCTGGGCCTCTTTGGGATATAAGGGGTTGCTTTTGTTCGTTTGACCTAGAGAACACCATTATTTCCTGAAGTGTCACCATTTTTTTTTTTTTTTTTTGTGGTACGCGGGCCTCTCACTGCTGTGGCCTCTCCCGCTGTGGAGCACAGGCTCCGGACGCGCAGGCTCAGCGGCCATGACCCACGGGCCCAGCCGCTCCACGGCACGTGGGATCCCCCCGGACTGGGGGCGTGAACCCGCATCCCCTGCATCGGCAGGCGGACTCTCAACCACTGAGCCACCAGGGAAGCCCTCACCATTTTTAATAATTATTTTAACTGGTTGGATACTTCCATATCCTAAAGGCAGAAAACTCCAAGCAATGCATTGATTGATTGCCTTTGACAATTGATTTTTTACTGACCTTTGATATAAAAAAGTGTTCTTAGACTTTTTGGCAAATTAGAACAATTAGTCATACTGTCTCTTTGACAGATCACCTTAGAATGATAGTAAGCTTTGTATAAAAATTGATTTACCCAGAGAAACTGTTTGCACCTAACCTATTCTTCAAGCATTATATATGCATATGCATATGTATATATTTTGTACCCATGGTAATAACTATGAATTACTTCTGTCAGTTTGAAAGTATAGTTAAATGATTTAAGGGGAAATAGGAAGTTATTGATACAGCAATACACAAAGTATTAACAGTATTGTAACTAGATAATAATTTGTTTCTTTTCATAAAACTCCCTTGTATTCTCTCATAAGGGTTTGGTAGCTAAAATTGTGTAAAAGAGGAAATAATGTTATCCAAGGTTCTTAAAGAATCAAGACTGAAATAAAATAAGCAGTTAAAAAAAACCTATTTAAAGGGGGTTACTTAATTTTTCTGTGGATGTGGTATCATTTTTCTTGGCTCTGTAGTTTTTGTCCTTTTTCACTGTATCAGTAAACAGTTGTTAGGTACACATCCTTCAAAGTTTTCAAAGTTGATATCATACTTTTACAACTATTAAAACAAAAATAATCAGTACTGCTCACTTGAACTCATTGATTTCATGTTGTATCATCAGATTTCAGTTAAACAATAACCAGAAGTAAATTTATACCTTTCATGTCATCTTATATATCATCCACACACTGCCTGAGATTTTTATTCCTTTTTATGTATTGTTGGGTGTTGACAGTATTATTAACCATATTTACTTTACTAAATGTTGCCTTGTGTGGAAATTCCAAAACTTTGCCAACTCTTGATAAGCAGAATAATGATAAGCTAAAGAGAGTCTTATTCCATCTTTTGAGAGAAATGTAAAATTATTCATCTAACTTTAAAGAATCTTTGGCAAGGGTGTTTTTTTAAAAGTATGTTGAATTCCTAGCCATTTTATTATTGATAGCTATGTATCTATATGATATTTTAGGTATGAATATAAGGAACGAACTTTCAGTTGTCAAAGAATAAGCATGTTCAGTGAGTTGCAATTGTGGTATGACAACTGGATAACTATTATATCTTGCTGAATCAACTCCATCTAAATCTTAAGTGCATATTGTATTGTTTAGTCACTTCCTGATTCAATGAGAAGTCACAATATGTAGCAGTTTAATAGCTAGCATGTTCTACTTCATAGCTCACAGAATGCCCTTGGTGAGTAAAGTAAGTCCACAAGAAATACAAAACAGATGAGAATTCCTTTGGAATACAACTTACCTAGTCTATTTCCTATAATTTGATGTGACTGTGAATGAAAGTCCTTATGTAATAAGAGAGCCCTAGGTATATTTAAATATTTGACCCCCTGTAACTTACTGTTAGTTGGAAATGAAGCAGGGTTTTTAAAACATTTTTCAATATATTTTTTCATTTCCTGTGTCTTGTAAATATCATTGATTTGTTATTTTGCATTTTTTGACTGTGGTCCATAGGAAAAAAAATAACTTTTATTGTGTGCAGTACATATTTGTGTATTTGTGTGTGCATGTGAGTAAACAAAAGTTTCACAGATACTTATTAACACACAAGCTGTACTCTCATATTCTCTACTCTCTTCTGTTTCATTTAGAAAAAAATTCTAATCCACTAAATTAATTTCATGACACATCAGTGGATTGGAACTCATAGTTTGGAAACACTACCATTTTAACTGAATGCTTAGAAGGTATAAGTCCAAAAACCATCTGAGGTACCAAGCCCATGAAGGAAAATTTAATATTGATAGAGATACCTTGGTTATTTGTGCACCCCTACAATTAAGATCATTTTAGTTAATAGAAAATGTGTTTCAAGTTTCAAGGGGCATCTTTAACCAGGACAAAGGATCAATCCTTGGTAATGAAAACATTCTAAATGTGAAAAGTCTACATTGTAGATAAATGTGATTTTGTTAATTATAAGTAATCATGATTATCATGTTTGGGAACATTAATATGCTAGTCACTTTATGTTGAATTTCTTTACATATTTTATCTTTGCTTAAACAAGAAACTTGACATTTCTTGGTTGACATAAAAGTTTAGTTAGGAAGGGGATCAAGATAGCAGAATAGGAAGACCCTAAACTTACCTCCTCCCATGGCACACCAAAATTACAACTATCTGTGAGCAGCTATCTGTGAGAAAGACCTGAAGACTAGCAGCAAAGATTTTCTACAACTAAAGATATAAAGAAAGAGCCACAATGAGATAGGTAGGAGGACAGAGACACAGTCTAGTCAGGACCCACACCATGTTGGTGACCCACAAATGGGAAGGCTGTCACAACCACAGAGTTCCTTCCTGCAGAGCAGGGGGTCCAAACCCCACATCACATTCCCCACCCTGGGGGTCCTGCACTCTGAAGATAAGCCCCAGAACATCTGACTTTGAAAACCACCAGGGCTTACAATCCGGAGAGGCAGAGGGCTGTAGGAAATGACACTTCACTCTTAAAGGGCATACACAAAATCTCACACACTGAGTCCCAGCACAGAGGCAGTAATTTAAAAGGCACCTGGGTCAGACCCACTTACTAATCTTAGAGAGCCTCCAGGAGAATCAGGAGGCAGTCAGGACTCTCCTGGGGATGGAGATGCTAGTGGCAGATACTTTGGGGATTTCATTTTACCCTATTGACACCAGTACTAGGAAGCACAATTTTGGAACCCTCACTCTATCCCATTCATGCTGGGGACTTGCTCTGTCCACAAGCAGCCCACAGCAGTCACTGGGGAAACCTGCCCCACCCAGCAGAGCAACCTGGGCAGGGCCTCACAGCCAGCAGGGCCAGGGGCCAGTCCCACCTATCAGCATGCTCACAGTAGTCGGCCCTGCTACAACAGAAGGGTGCATGCAGCCCACATAGGGGACACCCCAGAATACTGGTGGCCAGAAGGAAGCATGCAGCTGGGCCCCATAGGACGTCTCCTGCATAAGGCCACTTTTCCAAGATTTGGGAGACATAAAGGACCTACCCAGTACCTAGAAATAAACACAGAGAATTAGGCAAAATGAGGAGACAGAGGAATATGTCTCCAATGAAGGAACAAGACAAAACTTCAGAAAAAGAACTAAATGAATGAAATGGTGATAAGCAATCTACCCAATAAAGAATTCAGGGTTATGGTTTTACAGATGCTCACAGATGGTTTTACAGATGAATTTGGGAGAATGAACAAACATAGTGAGAATTTCAACAAAGAGTTAGGAAATATTAAAGAGCCAATCAGAGCTGAAGAATATAATAACTGAAATGAAAAATACACTAGGAGGAATCAACAGTAGAATAGATGATACAGAAGAATGGATCAGTGATCTGGAAGACAAAGTAATGGAAATCACCAAAGATGAACAGAAAAAAAGAAAAAAGAATTTTAAAAATACGTAGTTTGAGACCTCCGAGACAACATCAGGCATACTAACAGTTGCATTATAGGGGTCTCAGAAGGAGAAGAGGGAGAGAAAGGGGCAGATAACCTATTTGAAGAAATAATAGATGAAAACATCCCTAACCTGAGGAAGGAAAACAGATATCCAGGTTCAGGGGACACAGGAAATCCTGAAAAGATGAACCCAAAGAGGTCTGCATGAATACATAATTAAAATGACAAAAATTAAAGGCAGAATCTTAAAAACAGCCAGCGAGGGCTTCCCTGGTGGCGCAGTGGTTGAGAGTCCGCCTGCCGATGCGGGGGACATGGGTTCGTGCCCCAGTCCGGGAGGATCCCGCATGCCACGGAGCGGCTGGGCCCGTGAGCCATGGCCGCTGGGCCTGCGCGTCTGGAGCCTGTGCTCCGCGAGGGGAGAGGCCACAGCAGTGAAAGGCCTGCGTACCGCAAAAAAAAAAAAAAAAAAAAAACAGCCAGCGAAAAGCAACTGGTTATGAACAAGGGAACTCCCACAAGACTGTCAGCTGACTTTTCAGCAGAAATTCTCTAGGCCAGAAGGGAGTGGCACATTATATTCAAAGTGATGAAAGGAAAAAACCTGCAACCATGAATACTCTACCTGACAAGTTTATCATTCAGAATTGAAGGAGAGATAAAGAGTTTTGCAGACAAGCAAAAACTAAAAGAGTTCATTACTACCAAACTGACCTTACTAAAAATGTTAAAGGGAATTCTCTAAATGGAAAAGAAAAGGCCACAACTAGAAATAAGAAAATTACAAAAGGAAAAATCTCACTGGTAGAGGCAAACATACAGTAAAGATAGTGGATTAACCACTTATAAAGCTAGTAGGAAGGTTAAAAGACAAGAGTAGTAAAATCATCTATATCTGTAGTGGGTGATTAAGGGATACACAAAATAAATTTATTTTAAGATGCAGGACTTCCGTGGTGGTCCAGTGGTTAAGACTCCACACTTCCCCTGCAGGCGGTGCAGGTTCGATCCCTGGTCAGGGAAATAGGGTCCTGCATGCTGCACGGCATGGCCAAAACAAACAAAAAAAACAGATGTAATCTATGAGGTCAGAAACATAAAGCGGGGTGGAGGGGAGTAAAAATGTAGTGCTTTTAGAATGTGCTCAAACTTAAGAGACCATGAACAAAAATAGATTGCTGTATATATAAGTTGTTATATATGAATCTCATGGAAACCAAAAACTGTAATAGGTACACAAAAAATAAAGAGAAAGGAATCTAAACACCAAAGATAAGTCACCAAATCACAAGGGAAGAGAGCAAGAGAAGTAGAAAGGAACAAGGAACTACAAAAACAACCAGAAAACTATTAACAAAAGGCAATTAAGTATATACCTATTGATAATTATTACTTTAAATGTAAATATAGTAAATAAATACTCTATTCAAAAGACAAAGTGCCTGAATGGGTTAAAAAAACAAGACCAATGTATAGGCTGCCTACAAGAGACTCACTTCAGATATAAAGACACACACAGACTAAAAGTGAGAAGATGGAAAAATATTCCATGCAAATGGAAACAAAAAGAAAACAGTACTTAGACAAAATAGACTTTAAAACAAAAACTGTTGCAAGAGATGAAGAAGGGCATTACCTAATGATAAAGGGATCAATCCAACAAGAAGGTAACACTTGTATATACACCCAAAATAGGAGCACCTAAATCATAAAGCAAATACTAACATGCATCAAAGAAGAAATTGACAATATACAGTAGTATTAGAGGTCTTAGCATTATTTTTTTGGATGTCTCCTCAGGCAAGGGAAACAAAAGCAAAAATAAGCAAATGGGGCCATCTCAAACTAAAAAGCTTTTCTACAGCAAAGGAAACCATTAACAAAACAAAAAGGCATCCTACTGAATGGGAGAAAATATTTGCAATGATAATCCTGATAAGGAGTTAAAATACAAAATATATAAAGGATTCATACAACTCAATATCAAAAAAGCAAACAATCCAATTAAAAAATGGGAAGAGAACCTGAATAGACATTTTCCCAAAGAAGACTTACAGATGGCCAATAGGTGCATGAAAAGATGCTCAACATCAGTAATCATCAGGGAAACGCAAATCAAAAACACAATGAGATATCACTTCACACCTGTCAAGGATGGCTATAATCAAAAAGACAACAGATATCAAGAGTTGGTGAGGATGTGGAGAAAAGGGAACCCTCGTACACTGTTGGGATTATGAATTAGTGCAGCCACTATGGAAAACATTATGGAGGTTCCTCAAAAAATTAAAAATAGAACTACCATATGATTCAGCAGTTTTACCTCTGGGTATTTACCCGAAGAAAACAAAAACACTAACTGGAGAAGATAATGCACCCCCCCATGTTTATTGCAGCATTATTTACAATAGCTAAGATATGGAAGCAACACAAGTGTCCATCAATAGATGAATGGACAAAGAAGATTTAAAAAATGGTACCTTGCTATTTGTGACAGCATGGGTGGATCTAGAGGACATTATGCTAAGTGAAATAAGTCAGAAAGAGAAAGATAAATACTGTATGATTTCACTTATATGTGGGATCTGTACAGCAAAACAACTGAACAAACAAAATGAAAACAGACTCAGATCAGAGAACAATCAGGTAGTTGTCAGAGGGGAGGTAGGCATGGTATTTGGTGGAAAAGGTGAAGGGATAAAAACTTCCAGTTATAAATAAGTCACGGGGTTGTAATATATATAGCATAAGGAGCATGGTCAATAATATTGTAACAACTTTGTGTAGGGGCAGATGGTTACTACACTTATTATGGTAATCATTTTGTAATGTATTTAAATGTTGAATCACTGTTGTTCAACCAAAACTAGCATATTATTCATCAACTGTATTTCAATAAAAATGTTTACAGTTATATATAGGCAACTTTTAGTATAATATAAAAAATATTAAGTGTCAGAAGTACAGGTAAAATTAAGATAAAAATTATAATTTCCTGGCCTTATATGATGGCTTATATTTGAACACTTAGAAAGGATGGTGATGGTCATTTCTCAGAAGGGAACAGAGGCAAAAAGGCAGAAAAGTTTGACATGTTTAAGAAATTGAAAGTAGTCTATTTGGATGAACTTTGTTCTAGAGGCAGTTTTTTTTTTTTTTTTGTGGTACGCGGGCCTCTCACTGTTGTGGCCTCTCCCGCTGTGGAGCACAGGCTCCGGACGCACAGCCTCAGCGGCCATGGCTCACGGGCCCAGCCGCTCCGCGGCATGTGGGATCTTCCCAAACCGGGGCACAAACCCGTGTCCCCTGCATCGGCAGGCAGACTCTCAACCACTGCGCCACAAGGGAAGCCCTCTAGAGGCAGTTTTTAAGCAGAGGAGAGAGCTAATGTCTCTTGTAGTACCCACTTGCTACAGGAGATAGCAGATGGATTTGAGTGGGGTGAACTTAGGCAGGGAGATTAGTTAAGAATTCATTGAAGTAGTTTAGAGAAGAAGAAATGAGATTCGGTAAGATAGTGTCTTCAGAAATAGAACATTTTGGGCTTCCCTGGTGGTGCAGTGGTGAGGGTCCGCCTGCCGATGCAGGGGACACGGGTTCGTGCCCCGGTCCGGGCGGAGCGGCTGGGCCCGTGGGCCACGGCCGCTGGGCCTGTGCGTCTGGAGCCTGTGCTCCGCAACGGGAAAAAGAAATAGAACATTTTATCAAGATTATCAGAGTAAAACCACCATTATTTGTCCATCGATTAGATTAATTCATTCATAAATATTTGGGTATCTTCTGTACAATTCTGGGAACACAAGTGTGAACAAAACACATACTCTTTGCCCTTATGGGTTTTAGTCCAGTGGGAAACCCAGATGTTTACAATTTAGGGTGATGCATATGCTGCCATAGAAGGCCAGTGTGCCCTGGCAATGAGTGTCCAGACTACTAATCTTGAAGTCTCATGGATGGGTAGGTCTTGACCAGGGAAAATAAGCAGGGAGAAGTATGTTGGAGGCAAAAAGAAACTGTGTATCAGCTTGGAAATGAGAGAGAGACAGTGATACATTGTGGAACTGAAAGAAGTTCATTGTGGCTATATTTTGGGATTGGAGAGGAGGCCAGGACCAAATCATCCAGAGTACTAAAAAATCCTAATGAAAGGTTTGGGCTTTATCCTTTGAGCAGAAGGTAAACATGGTATGTTTTTAGGCAAGGGGGATTCAGGGTCAAATGTGTATGTTAGAACAATTATTTTAGTTACGGATATTTTAGTTACAAGTAAGAAACTTAAGCCAAAGGCAAAGAAAGTGGTCCAGGGAAGTTCAGCATATACAAGGGTAGGAAGTACAGCTGGACCTCACAAAGGTCTAGAACCAGAAATGGTTATCAATTAATATCAGGTGCTTTTGCTCTTGCTCTCCCTCATCACTGCATGTCTTGTCTCTAGCTCCTGATACATTGTTTTTTCTTTGTATACCTGGCTTCTCTAACTACAAAGCTAACCCACAGCCCCTCTTAGCTTTTCTCCCAACTCCAGATCCCCTGGAGAGAGTCCGATTGGCTCATTATCTCAGTTATCTCCCCTTGGTCTAATCATCTGGCCAGTAGAGCATATAGAATAAGAATAACTGCTTCAAAGCCCACCCCTGTCGCAATTAAGGGGGTGCAGTGAGTTGTTGGCTGGACAAATTTCTCAGAATGAACCAACTTAAGAAGATCACTGTGGCATAAGAGTGAAGAATTAGGGGCAAGGGGATTAGAGGCCCCTTTAGGAGAATACAGTAATGCAAGCAATAGTTAATATTGACCTGAGTTAGAGTGGTGAGTAAGAAGAGAATGAATTTGTAGTAGATTAAAGATTGACTCTCCAGAACTGCATGGTAAGCGGATATGGGAGGATAAAGAAACAAGGATAATGTCTGTGTTTCTGGCTTGTATAACTGAGTGGATGATGATAGCATTCTCTGAGCTGGAAGGACATAGGAGAGGCAAATTTGGTGGGGATTGAAGGAGATGGAGTGAATTATTCATTTTTGCACATGCAGAGTTTGAGGTAGGTAGCTTTGAGACATGTAAGTGGAAATGTGTAATGGACCACTGAATATATACATTTAGAGCAGAAGAAAAATCTCAATGGTAGATAAATGTTTGAAAGCTAGTTTTACATGCTAGCTGAAGCCTAAGAGTGGGTGAGATTGCCCTGGGAGAGTGTAACAAGGGAAGAGAGCCAAGACAACCCTGAAGAGAGTCATTTTTGAGGGCTGGTAGGGGAAATGAACCTATAAGGGAAGACTGAGAAGGAACAGAAGGTAAGAAAAATCAGGAGTATGCAGTGTTTTGGGGAATCCAAGAAAAGAAGAGTGTTTCAGACAGAAGAATATGGTGAACAGTGCCAGATACTGCTGAGCAGCATAAGGAGTCAAGTTTTGTTGGGTTTCAGAGCAAGGAGCTTGTTGATGATGTTGGTGAATGAGTTTAATGGAAGTGGTGAAAGTAGAAGCAGAGGGTTGAGGACTCTTGGCGGGGGCAGTAAAGAGATCAAAACCGCAAATGTAAACAGTGCTTGAGAAATTTGGCTGTGAGAGGAAGGAGAGAGAGGGATCAATAGCTAGTGATTGTTTTTGACAGTGAAATAGGGTTTTAAAGTATGTGTATATTTTTGTTTTTAAATAGCAGGGTCTTAATCATATTTGAGTGCTAGGAGAAAGACTGATGATTACTTGAGTAAGATCAGGAGAGTTATTCAGAGTACTGTTACATTGTAATAGTGAAGGATGAAGCAAAAGTAAGTATTTGGACCCTGGTTTAGTAAAGGGAAGAAGTTATTTCCTGACTTTTCTCTGGGAAGGGATTAGGATTATCTACAGGTAAGGTAGAGTTGAAGATGTAAGGAGCAGTGGGACTCTTTGAAATAGACCTTGTAGAAATTAGAGGGGATAGCTGACTAGGGGAAATCTAGAATTTTCTGCCTGGGTTAGATTGAAGGCCTTGAACTTAAAAGCACTATGGACCATTTTGGGTTTTGTTCAGTCTACATATACGCTCAAAAGGAGACAGCTAGTTTGGTTTGTGCTGTGCGATTTCAGGTTGGTGCATCAGGAGAGAGTAGGGCAGGGTTATTGGCATAGTGGTGGTCTATCTAATGGGCCATAAGCTGAGGAATGAAAGAAGTAAAAACATGAGAGGACTAACAGGAGAGTAGAGTTCTTAAAGGCCTGGGTGGGAATCCTTATGTGCAGAACATAAGTGAGAGTAACTCAGTGTGAGACTGATCCTAAAGTGAAGGTGACACTAAAGGAAAATGAACCAGTAGTTTCTTTGGAGAGTTGCAGCCTGTGTTGCTGGAAGAATAGTACTGCTGCTAATAGAAATAGATGTGGAAGGAAGAGTGAGTTTTGGAAGGAAAAAAAGTTTGATCTTCACTATTTAGAGTTTGAATACCCATGGAATATCCATACTGAGATGATCAAGAGGCAGTTGAAAATATAGGAGAGAGGTCAGGACTGGAAATGAAATTGGGAATCATAATTGAAGCTATGACTTTACCAAGGAAGCATAATATATAGAGTGATAAGGTGGTCTTAGGCACGGTGTGCATTTAAGGAGTGGGAAGTAGAGAAAACGTGCTTGCGAGGTTTGAGCAATTTACAGAGAAACTTAAGAGAAGTTAAAGAGGAATTGACTGAACAGGCCACTGGATTTGGGAATTCTTGAGTGGCTCTCCAGAGGGGTCAAGAAATAGTGGAACATGAAAGGAGATTGTAAAGATGTGAGGATTAACTGTGACTTTTTGGCAACATGTTTATTGCCAATGAATGATGCGTATTATAAGTGATTTTTAAAATCTCCCCAGTATACGGACATTTAAAAATCATAACTTTGCTTTAAAAAATTTTATTAGCCAGCTTCTGGCTTTCTGAAATGGAGTACACTGGTCATTTAATTTCTTAAAGCCTCAGGAGTATCATAATTAGTGATTATTACTCAGCACTGTAATACTGCTAGGACCTTCTGAGCACTGTTAGGACTTGTTCTTATACTGAGTGCTTCCCGTGTGCCTTGTTTTTTGATGGCTTCTTCCTCTAAGTCAGTTGACGTTATTATTCTAGAATCTTTTTCCTTCAAAGTACTTCACTATGTTATAGCTTAAAATTGTTAGAGAATGAGAGAGCTCTTTAGGAACAAATAAATATACTTAGTTAGTACTGTTAACATTTGTGAATCAAAAGATCCAGACCAAAAAAAAGCTAGTCATTTTATCACTTCTGCCAGTTGGCATGTTGGACACCCATGTTATGTTTAAATTGTCTTCTAAGTGACTTCATGAGGTTTTTCCATATGTAGGTTATTGAACTACTCCAGAAAGTCATATATCTCTTTAGAGGGTCTGAGGGGGGAGAAGATTAGAGGAGAAAACACTTAATATCTGCTGTAGATTTATGCAGGAAAAAAAAATCTGTTTTTAGTCTCTGGCTTTTGTTGCTGTTACTGTGTTAGTAGTGAAAAAAGAGATTTTTATGACCCAAGCTGTAGGTCTTAGCCAGTGAAGGGCAACTTGAAGATGAGATAGAGCTTAAAATTAAAGCTGTTTCTGAGTGATTGATTATAGTTTTGAAGCTGGACAATTAAACCTTTTTACTATTCTTGCAAATCTTCAACTTAGATTTGTCATACCTGGTTAATACAATCAAATGGAAATGCTTTTTTTCTCCCCGTCTTGCTGAGCTTACAGATTCTGAAAAATGGTGTAATTTACTCTGAAATTCAGTGTTTTGTTTTGTTTTGTTTTCTCCTGCTGGGAACAGGCACATTTAATTACAGAAAGCTGTTTGTCATGGAATCATTTTCTTCTAACACCTACCTAGCACTTTTTAAAAATTCTGATCATAATTCCATTGCTGGCAAGATAAACTAGGGTAATTATATGTGGAATTAACTAACATTAATAAAATTCCCTGTAAGATGCATCTGGGACACTTCTTATTTGCTATTCCCAATTTGTGGTTTTAGAAGGTGTCTCTGGTGGTGGTTGAATGCGATCAACATTTTCTTCTCTTGTGAGCCTAGAATCTTATTACTAAAAGACTTGGCAAAAGTTATTAGAAAATGGCAGGCATTTGAATTTTTCTCAAGGAATAAGTTATTTTGCATGATCAATTTTTTGGATAGTGGAAGAATTTACCCAGGTACTGCATTGTACAAAGGTACCCTTAAAACTATGTATTCTTTCTTGTATAAGAATTCATAAAAATTTTATAGGAATTTACAAGTATGAATTTTTTTAACTTTAAAATGAAAATATCTTTTGAGTATCTTGGGAAATAGTATATTCTTACAAATTAGGTTACCTGTTTTTATTGAATTGAATGTCATTGAGAATATTGGCATTGCATTTTAGCCACTAACAATAATCTAAATACAGCTGAGCAGCCCAGAGCCAGTTTCCTAATATTTTGAGATTTTTGCCGTTTTGAGAACAAAGTAATTTAAAAATTTTGGATACCATCTAACTGAAATGTTGATTATAATTTCATAACCATATTGGGTTCCATTACATAAAGTATATTATCATCATTTGTTTAAAAAGTAGCCAGCAGCCTGTTACTTTATGGCTAAGGACACTGCTATAAAGTCTTGAGATCTTTAATAAATAATTTGAATATATAAATCTTAGAAACTAGTTCTGAGGTTTTCATGTAGCTAAAGTCATCCTCAAAATACAGAAATTGTGAAGGGATACCTGTCTAAGCATTATTTTGTGGTTGGAATGTAAAACACCTACTCAAGTAACCTCAATTAAGGTATGGATATACAATGGAATATTACTCAGCCATAGAAAAGAATGAAATAATGCCATTTGCAGCAACGTGGATGGACCTAGAGATTATCATACTAAGTGAAGTAAGCCAGATAGAGAAAGACAAATATTACATGATACTGCTTATATGTGCAATCTAAAAAAAAAAAGAAAGATACAAATTGAACTTATTTACAAAGCAGAAATAGACCTGCAGACATAGAAAACAAATTTGTGGTTACCAAAGGGGAAGGAATGGGGGGAGGGATAAATTAGGAATTTGGGATTAACATATATACACTACTATATATAAAACAGATAACTAACAAGGACCTATTCTATAGCACAGGGAACTATACTCAATATTTTGTAATAACTTATAAGGGAAAATCTGAAAAAGAATATATATTATGTCATACATGTTAGTGTATGACATAATGGTATTTCTATATTAATTACTTCAAATATAATTGAAGAATAAACTTTGAAAAATATGTGGAACTGAAATAGATGCATTTACATAGTGGCAGTTGAGATCTGCCCTAGAGGCCACTTGAGGGCTTTTAAGAGTGATGTTAATAGGAATTTTGAAACATTGACTTAGGTGTGAGGCCAGGAATCTCTGACTGTAATCTGCAAGTAGTCAGACTTCATTAGTTAGACCTAACCTCATTTTAAAGGCTATCTGCTTGCTGAGAAAGCAGCCCTAAGCAATTCCTTAGCATAGATGGATACTGTAGAATGTGGCTCTGCCACCTTGGCCATAATTGATAAGCCCAGGGCAGGCCTTTGACCCAAGGGTAGTAGTCTGTGAAGTGGCCTGGTATGAAAACTGCACAAACAGCAGTAACGGGCATTAAACTAATCAAGCACATATCTCTTTTTCTCCTGTAAATTACTCCTTGAGAGGAGGAGAATGATGGACAGTTCGTAATGGGAACTTATAGTTACAGTTTGTTCATTTGTTGTTCATTCAACACCTATCTGAATGCCTAATATTTGCCAGTTACTATTCTAGGCTCTGGTGATTTAATCATGAACAGACCAACTTTCATGCTTTCATGCAACTTACATTGAGGGGACAGATAAGTAACATGTAATAGATGTCAGTAGTGTAAGTGCTTTGAAGAAAAATGAAGCAGGCTGAGGAGGAGGGTGTGATTAGAGGGTACTATTTTAGATAGGCTAATCATGTAAGGCATTTCTGAGAAGCTGATGTTTGAGCAGAGTCCTAAGTAGAAGATGATGAGGGAAAAGTCAGCATGCAGCCATCATGAGGTAGTAGAAGCCAAGAGTTATACAGAAGAAAATTTCAGAGTAGAGTGAAATTTTATATTAGTCAAGGTTCTCCAGAGAAACGAACCAATATGATGGATGGGTGGGTGGGTGGGTGGGTAGATGGGGGGAGGGAGGGGCGAGAGAGAGACAGAGACAGAGACAGACAGAGAGACAGAGAGACAGAGAGACAGGAAGACAGAGAGATAGATAGATAATGGAGGCTGACAAATTCCAAGATCTACAGTTGGCATTCTGGAGACCCAGAAAGCTGATGTAACACTAGTCTAAGTCTGAATGCCTGAGACCCAGAATAGCCGATGATGTTAGGTTCTAGCCTGAAGGCCAGCAGGCTCAAGACTCAATATTTCAGTTCTAGTCTGAAAGCATGAAAAAAATGATATCCTAGCCTGAAGGTAGTCAGGTAGGAGGAGTTCCCTTCTACTTGCAGTAGAATAAACCTTTTTGTTTTTTTTTAAAGAAGATGTTGGGCGTAGGAGTTTATTAATTAATTTATTTATTTTTGCTCTGTTGGGTCTTCGTTTCTGTGCGAGGGCTTTCTCTAGTTGCGGCAAGCGGGGGCCACTCTTCATCGCGGTGCATGGGCCTCTCCCTATCGCGGCCTCTCTTGTTGAGGAGCACAGGCTCCAGACGCACAGACTCAGTAGTTGTGGCTCACGGGCCTAGTTGCTCCGTGGCATGTGGGATCCTCTCAGACCAAGGCTCGAACCCGTGTCCCCTGCATTAGCAGGCAGATTCTCAACCACTGCGCCACCAGGGAAGCCCACCTTTTCGTTTTTATTCAGGCCTTTAGATGTTTGGATGTGGCCCGCCTACATTGAGGAGAGCAATATGCATTACTCAGTCTATTGACTTAAATTTTAAATGTTAAAGTCATCCAAACCCCCTCACAGAATCACCTAGAGTAATGTTTGACCAAATATCTGTGTACCCTGTGGCCTAGTCAGTTTGACACGCAAAATTAACCATCACAGAGGGGGTCTACTGGTAGCCATAAAAGCAAGATGATTAAAGATAGATAGGCTCCAATTCACCCCAGTGACTTATTGTCAAGATAATCTGACGATTAGAGCTATCTTGAATTCTGAACTTTGTTGCACTGCCTGAATTATTTTCCATTGTCTGTGAGGCCTGGCTTTATGGCTCTATTGAACTCACTCTTTTTTCCCTGAGCACTCTTTATATAACTACTTAGTTTAACTCGTTTGTCTCTACATTCAGGCTCACCAGACCAACCATTTTATGGATGGGCCAGCCTGATAGCAGAGGAGTCTTGTTTCTTGTACAGACATTACAGAAATAAACCTTGAGTTATAAAAGCCTAATTCAGCCTTTTTTTTTCTTATGAAGGAAAACAGTGGTAAAGATAAACAGAACTTTTAAAAGTGATTTGTTACTTTTAAAAAGGTTCACATTCTTGGTTAACATTTTTAGCAGTTACTTATTAAATTATACCTCTTTTAAAGAGCTGACATGTTTTGGAAATCTGAGAGTGTAGGAGACACAGTCCTTGCCCTCAGAAGGACCACAGTCTGACAGTAAAATCTGCATATCTAAATATACAGCAAGGTAGTTTTGATGAGAAATTAGGTTCAAGCTGGAAAAGGCTTCATGAAGATTATATTTAAGCATCTTTGGTAGATAGAATTTGGATAGCTACAAAAAAGAGGTCAAAGTATTTCCCAAGAAAGAAAGGGAAATGAGTAAATCAGGTGAAAGAGTTTGGGGATGATAATTTAACCACGTTGACATGAGTGTAGTGTTCTTGCAGAGGAATATTTTGAAAGCTAAAGCTGAAACTCAGTATGTCCACAACATTCTGTTGCATGTTAACCACTTTGAGCCTCAGCTCCTCATCTATTAAATGGCATAATAATGCCTATCTTTTCTTTTATTCCTGTGAGACTCATGACCAGTCACATCTAAATTCTATATAGTTTCTTTGGTTTTAATCCACAAAGAGGCCTTTTTGAGTAGGGAAATGAGTTTTCAGATTCCATATCATTTCTTCCTCACACTCTTCCTGCTCCAGCTTCCTTATGGAGAGAACGGTACACCAAATGGATCCTCTGTAAATCTCACCAGTATCCTTAATGCCCTTACCTTAGAAATTGTTCCTTCTGTCTCAGTCTTCTGAAGGTATTTTCTGATGGCAATGCTGCGTTAGTATCTCTTTCTGTTTGGCCACACATGTGCTTTGGATCCCATTTCTTTCCACCTTTTCAGAGATGTTATGCTAACTGAAACCTCAGGTTTCTTTTTCACTCTCCTGGTGTCACCCTTCCTATCTTTTTGGGTCTTTTCTATTAGCAGATAAATATGATCAGGTTGTCTTTATGTTATATATATTATGCATGCTATGCTGTAGTATATTATATATAATATCTAATCTAATCATCCTCCCTTGACCATATACCTTTCTCCATCAATTTCCTTGTGTCTTCTCCATCAACTTCTCTAAAGAAGTAGTTATACCCGCTTAACTTATTTCTAAAATCATATCCTATTCACACCTAAGCTCATTCCAATCTACCTTCTACCCCCATCATTCTATTCTAATACCCTTCTACCCCCATCACTCTACTTATTTGATATTTCTGTAGCATTCAATACTATTGGCCATTCTGTTCTTGAAAACACTCTTCCTTCGGCTTCTTCAATGTGTTCTCCTCATTTTCTGTGTATGTCTCTGGCTACATCTTCTCTGACTTCTTTGTTGGCTTATCTTTCTCTAATTGCTCATTAAATGTGGGTATCCACAAAGCTGACTCTTAGGCCTTTCTTTTCTTACTACTATATTCTCTTGAGTAATATTATTCTTTCTCATTGCTTCAATAACAATGCCAACTTTTAAATTTATATCTTTCACATAGACTTCTCATCTCAGGTCCAATTCTGTATCTAGCTACCAAATTGGTATTTCCATTTGGATGTCTCGGTGAGGTATCTCAGACTCAACATGCTTAAGACACAACATGTTTGTAACTTCACCTCTTCCTTCATGTCTTCTTCAGCACCAAGACTTGTTTTATTTTGGACTCAATATAGTGTATGGATGAAGGACTCAAATCCTCACTCTAAAAACAAACAAACAAACCTCACTTTACTCTTTACTAACTTTGCAACCATAGGTAACCTTTAAAGACTCAATTCTGTCATCTGTAAAATGGAAAAACAATAGGTCCTTTCTTAACATAATGCAGCATCAGACAAAATGAGTAAATGGGACTTATACTTCCAGCCAAGATGTAGCAACAGGGACTGAATTTACTCTCTATCCATAAACAATTAGAAAGCCTTCATAGGACTGTTGTGTGGATTAAAAGAGTATTTATAAGCACTTAAAACAGGACCCCAGCATAAAGTAAGCTCTATGTAAAATTTTGCTTTTATTATTATTAAATATAGATTTGATGGTAAAAAAAATAGTGGGATGAAGCTCTGAAGTGCTGCTTTAAGGGTAAATTATGGTATTAATTGTTTATATTATAAAAAGCAATCCTCAAATCAGTACTCTTAAGCTTCCATTTTAAGAAACTAAAGGATAAGAGTAATCCTAAAACAAAAAAGGGAATAAAGACAAGAGCAGAAACCAAAGAAATAGAAAAGTACAAAACAATAAAGAAAAACAGAAACTAAAATTTGGCTTTTTGAAAAGATCAATAATAGTGATAAAATTCTAGCCAGACTAATCAGGAAAAAAAGAGAGAGGATGCAGATTACAATAGCAGGAATGAAAGAGGACACATGTCTACAGATCCTATAGACATTAAATTCAACAATTTAGATGAAATGAGCAAATGCCTTTAAAAACACAAACTACCAAAAGCTCATTTAAGAAGAAATAGATAACCTGAGCAGCCCTATATATTTTAAAAAAAAATAATTTGCAGTTAAAATCTTCCTTCAAAAAATCTCTTGTCCTAGAATGTTCACTGAGGCATTCTATCAAACATTCAAGATGAAATGATATCAGTTCTACACAAAGTCTCTCAGAAAATAAAAAGGAGGGAATACTTCCCAACTCATTTTATGAGGTCAGCATTTACCCTTAGCATGAAAGAAAACTACAGACCAATAGCCCCCACAAAAATAGATGGAAAAACCTTTAATGAAATTTTAGCCAACTGAATCAATAGTATTTAAAAAAAAAAAAAAGGGTAATACTTTTTACCAAGTAAGAGTCATTACAGGAATACAAGTTTGGTTTAATGTTTGAAAATCAATCAGTGTAATTCAGACAGTCTTCTCTGGAATATTACATGACTAGTTTTGTTATTGATTTTGGAAATGTTTCTCTGGGCCTTTCTTTAATTTGTCTAAATCATGTCTCTACCTTCACAATTGCTTCCAATTTGTTTCTTCTAAAGCCTACACTGTTTAAACTTTTTGTTTATTTTTAACTCCACATACCTAAAACTTCTTTTTAATTTTAATTTTATTTCTTTCATTTGGCTTAGTTCAGTAGCTCACTGGTTTTCCTCTTCCAGCTCTTGCTCCCTCTCTTGCAGTATAATCTCCAAGTAGCAGCTAGGGATATAGTCAAGGCACTCTCTTACTCTGCACTTTCCAGTGGCTTCTATCCTACTCTAAGAATTGAGCTATTATGTGGATATGATAACTTAGGTCTGCGTGTGTGTGCACAAAATAAACTCATCCACCTGCTTTAAAAAAAGAAAAAAAAAAAAGAATTCAGCTATTAGAATCCAGTTCATGAGCCTCTACATGATCTGGCCCCAGGACACAGCACAGTGCCTGGCACATGGTATGCATTTAATATATGTTGAATTAAATCTTTGCATTCTAAGTCTTATCAGAATTTTTTTTGTGTTTGTTTTTGTTGTTGTTGTTAGCATTGTCTTACAGCCACACACACAAAAATAGTAATTCTTTAGACCTAACTGGTTTCTCAGTTTATTACGGGATATGGAGAGTAGGTTGGAGCTGTCTTGCATGCACTTTAAGGCTCACTTTATTTTATTTGATTTTATTTTACTTTTTGGCCATGTTGTGTGGCATGTGGGATCCTAGTTCCCCGACCAGGGATTGAACCTCTGCCCCCTGCATTGGAAGCACCGAGTCTCAACTATTGGACCGCCAGGGAAGTCCCTTGCATGCATTTTAGAATAGGCCAGTTTTGTCTAGTAAGGATGGTTAATAAGATTTGTCAGTAAGTAATACTCAAACGGGTAGGAAAAGACTGCTTTGGCTTTAAATCAGACAAATTGTAAAAATCTGTGGTCAGAACTTAGGTTATGCTTTAGATGACCCAAACAGTTCAGAACAGCATTGTTTTGTTTCATATCCCAATATACTAAATGCTTCTCTTATAGTTTCTTATTTTTAAAATAACTTTACCGTATATATATATTTTTAATCTTATATTTTCTACTGTGATTCTTTTCTTTCAACCATTACAACCTCAGCTTATGCATTACACCCGGATGTTGCTATTGGGGATCAGGGGCTCTGTTTTAATGACAGCAAGGTGCTGCTCTGTGTTCGTTAGTTTTTTCTGTAGGAGTGATATGTGATAACCAGCTTACTAACCTGTCAATTTGTTGTTGCTTCCAAGAACACTCACTGAGATTGTGAATTATTTTTGAATGAAAGTTAATCAGTTACAAAAATTAAGGTTTCAACACTATAATAAACACATAAAAAGGACTAGTTTAAACTTTTAAACTGGAAGTGACCTTAAAAACAGTTATAATTATTTGCTTTTTGTTTTTCTTTTTTAAACTATTGGTTGTTTCTTAAGTATAACAGATGCTAACCAGGCTCTGTGGTAATTTTTTCTTTCTAACTGTGTTTTTTAATGAAGCAGCTCTTTTAACATGATCTAGCAATCTGTGAATAGAGTGATGACTTGAATTTTAAGATTAAGCAAATTCATTTTGTTAACATCACATTTTGTTCCATTTTGCAGCTTCTTGGTGAATTTTTGGATGAAGCCATTAAATTAATTGCTTGCCACCATGAGCAGAAGCAAGCGTGACAGCAATTTTTATAGTGTAGAGATTGGAGATTCTACATTCACAGTCCTGAAACGGTATCAGAATTTAAAACCTATAGGTTCAGGAGCCCAAGGAATAGTATGGTAAGTTTTTACTTCCAAAAATTAGGCAAAGAATCATTAAGTGCTCTGTTTTCTTCTCTCATAAATTCTTTGGTAAATATTCCTTGGTAAATATTTAGCTTGCCTCAAAAAATTAAAACTATGAAATTTAAATTAAAGCTATAACACGGTTGTTTTGTTCTGAGATTAATGGCTTTTTTATTATTCATAAAACATAATTTTATAAATCAGCTCTGTCATCTTTAAGTGTAAATTATGATTAAATACTTGGTCATAAGCCATGTAAAGACAGATATGTGTATCAGGAAAGAATAAGTGGCATGCTTGGTAATTCCATGTATACATTTATTCCCATAGCTAACTGTTTAATAAGAAGCTTCACTTAATCATCACTTTTACACTGTAATGAAATTCTTGAATATCATAAATCTTGTTTTACACTGGGGAATAAAGTCAGCTAATATGTCACTGTATGTGTTTCAGAACTCCTATATATCTTTAAAATTGATCTACAGGCTAATTTTTACAAAAGGCCTAGGCTCTATAGATCAGCATAATTCCTTATAAACTGAAAAAACACTCTTTGGGATAGTTCTGTTAATAATTTTAGGTTACTAAGTTAGCATAATAAGCTAGTGTTGTAGGGAATTCTAAGCCTCACTCAAGCATAATGATATCTTTATTACCTCTTCTTGAACCAGATTTGTTTTGGAATCTATTAAAAAATCCTAAGTGTTTACAACCCTGCAGTTCTCCCAGGTTCTAGAAAAACTTTTGCATACAGCTCTTGCATATGTACAGAAAGAGACATATGTAGGGCTGTTCTTTGCAGTACCATTTAAAATAGCAAAAATTGGTAATAGCATCAAATCTATCAGGAGAATAAAAAATAATCACACAGTGAAATACTCTACAACATTTAAAATGAACTGGAGCTTATATGTGTCAACAAGGATAATCAGAAATGTAACGCTGAGTTTAAAAGCAAGATGTAGAATATACATACATTATTATACTGTATATATATATGTACTTTAAAGTATGCAAAACAATACCATATATTTATGTATGCAGAAGTATAAAAACATTCATAAATACCAAACTCAGGATAGTACTTACCTCTGAGAATAGAGAGAAGGAAGGGGGCTTTACCTATAATAATATATTTCTTTTAAAAAAGTTCAGAGGAATAATGGTAAAATATTAGAATCAAACAAATTTGTGTAATGGGGACTGTAGCATTTATTCTCTTTTCTGTATTCTTAAGGTAATTTATACTATCACAAACTACAGAAGCTGGGTCATTTTATAAAGCATTATTGGCTGATTGGTTGTCATTTTAACTGATGACATTTAACCACCCACAAATTAAATTTAAAGAAAATGATGTGGGAATATCAATATGCTAAGAATTCTGAAAGTGAACTCTTGGTTCAGATTCTAACTCTCTGATTTATTAACTTTGTGACTCACATGGCAAATTAACTCTTCTAAAGCCTGTTTTCCCACCTAGTATACAGGGTTGTTGTGAGGAATATATTATTTATAAAATACTTAATAGTATTTAAAAAATATATTATGTTCCTGTATCTTCACTTATCCTCAGACAAGTGCTTTTTGAAATTTGTGTACCAGAATTTTCTTTTTTAATTGCTTTGGAAGGTAATCAGCCCCTGTCCTAAGGAATAAATGCCTTCAAATTTTTGCTTCACAAAACATTACTATGAAATACACAAATAAAAAAAAATTTTTTTTAAACTCACTGTTGTACTACTGTCAGAATCAACTGAAGAACTTAATTTTTTTTTTTAAAGGCATTATTTTGGGCCCCAGTTATAGATGGTAAGATTCATTGGGTCTGGATTGGGGCCTCTGAGTCCCCAGGTGTTTCTGATTTGTGCACATTTAAGAATCAATAATTATGGGCTTCCCTGGTGGCACAGTGGTTAAGAATCTGCCTGCCAATGCAGGAGACATGGGTTCAAGCCCTGGTCTGGGAAGATCCCACATGCCACAGAGCAACTAAGTCCGTGAGCCACAACTACTGAGCCTGCACTCTAGAGCCTTTGAGCCACAGCTACTGAAGCCCGTGCGCCTAGAGCCTGTGCTCCGCAGCAAGAGAAGCCACCGCAGTGAGAAGCCCGCGCATCACAATGAATGAACATGCCATGCAGCCCAAAATTAATTAATTTAAAAAAAAGAATCAATAATTAGAAATCTAATTTCCTTGGATACAAAATAGTTCAAATTTAGAGTTTGATATAGCAGATAAAAAACTAATAGGAATGAATTTAATGGTTAAAAATAAAATACTTTATCTGGAACAGTCAAAACTTTTAATCATTTTATGTGACCCCTAATGTTTTTTGTTTTGCCTTTTTTTTTAATTTGGGAGGAACATATCTGTAAATAACAGCATTTTCTAAGTAAAGATTGTAATATGTATGTTTTGGTGTGTATGTATATATATGTATATAGGCAATAGTTAATGGTATATATAGAATGTATAGATGTGTCCTTTTATGTAGTACCAATTTCTTAATACATAATTTCTTCACTATATTTGATATAGTAAGATTGCTACAGAACAAACTCAGGTTTCCAGTTAGGTGAGAGAATAATTTTAATCAGTAGTGTGCTGACTTTCCAAATATTATATAAACAGAACTCATCTTTTATAGTATGTTAGGTGGTCCAGTATGAAAAGCACGACCTCATGTCTTAGTCTTCTCGTCTCAGCTTTGCTTTTAACTTTCTGGCTGACCTTGGACAAATTACTTAACCTCTCTGGCCCTATATCAGGCAGTGATTAATCCAAATGATTTTTAAAAGCCTCTTTTAATCATAATATTCTATAATTTTAAGACACTTTACCTTACTTGTGCTATACTTTCTTTGACCTGTCATTTGCAAAATGTGCCATTTGGTCAGAGTCATGGTAGAGGAAGATGTGAAGAGTTAATGAGTATAGTGTTATATTTCCCAGAATTATAGATGTTTCGTTAGTAGCTATGAAGCAGCTTCTGATGTCCTGAAATCTGGCATTTATATTTATAAATACCTTGATTTTTAATTTCTCCTCCAAAACAAATTTTAAGTGTTTACTTTTTATAAAATAATCTTTCGTATAGATGTCTCTATATGCACTTTCCTCTTCTGTATTCATTTTGTTGTGTCTAAAGAGGAAGTGATGTACTTATGTAGAATTCTTCAGCAAATGTTTTGAGTAGAATTTATGACCACATGTATTCTTTATCCTGTCTTTCCTTGGTGTAGATTTGGGGTGAGGGATTCATTTGGGCTCTAAGCTATCTATTGGACCTGAATACTCATTAAACATTTGTGCATTGAGTGCCCATTGTATGCTAGGTGGATCTTGGATGACACCCAGTGAACAAGCAGTCTCTTTCTTCACAGTCCATTTTCACTTTTAATCCATCAGCATTTTAAGAAATAGTTAACAATGCTGTACACTGTTGGAATATGCTCTAATAGGTATAGAAGAGACATATTGAACATCAAGGGCTGGAAATTGGTTCAAGTACATTTATCTTTGGAGAAAGTGAGGAATCTACATGAATGTTTCATAAATTCAGTTTTGCAGATTTTTAAGTTTTTTGTTGTTTTTGAATTTCTTATTACAGTGCAGCTTATGATGCCATTCTTGAAAGAAATGTTGCAATCAAGAAGCTAAGCCGGCCATTTCAGAATCAAACTCATGCTAAGCGTGCTTACAGAGAGCTAGTTCTTATGAAATGTGTAAATCACAAAAATGTAAGTGAACATTTTAGAAAATTTCTTAAGTATAAATGAAATCACGATTTGTTCGTGAATACATGAATATAAAAATCTTTTAAAATAGTAGGTGCTTTAAATTGTTCTTTTGGATTGAAGCATTGCTTAAAGGGATATATAAATTTTTCTCAACTTTATTCAATTATATTAGAAGAAAAATAGCTTATGAAATTTAGATTGTATAATTTTCTGGCATTTAATTTGCAAAAGGAATTTTAAAGAGGTAGATGTTTTAGAACTTTATTTAGGCTTCATCTCATCTTCTGCTTTTTGTTTTCTATTAAGCTGACATTTCGGAAAACTGGAGCCTGAGCACAGAGATGAAATTGTTCCCATTATTCTTTGACATTGGTACTTTATTTAATAATATTGGATAAAGCAGTTTACCAGAAACTTTAAAAAATATTTAAATGGAATTAGTAAAACATTCCTAATTCTATTTTCTAATGATTATAAAGACTTAAACATACGACTTTCACTCCTTTACACTTTTAAAAACTTACATTAAGCATACTGATACTTTTATGATTATTTTAATGGAATGATTTCTCCAAAATGAGAGGAAATAAACTAGGAGCAAATTGTACAAGGGTCAGTTTTATGAAGTACTAAACCCAAAGCATCTGACTGGAGATGTGTTGTGGTGTTTGTCCAAAGGAGTTTATAAAGAGCTCAATACTTTCTGATTGCACAAAACACAATTTACCACATTTTGAGAGCTAGCTATGTGCAAGCCTCTGTGTATTGGAGTTAGTAGATTAGCCCCAAGGGAAAAAGTTTATGGAAATTGAGGATTAGACTTCTTTTTGAGGGAGCTTACAGTGTTATTTTGAAGACAAAATAAATACATAAAGAGTTAAATATCAGATGTGATAAAGCAGTAAATTTTAATTGTCAAATTATGGCAGATGGAACGCAGCCCTACCCATCAGCAGACTAGCGGATTAAAGTTTTACTGAGCTCTGCCCACCAGAGCAACACCCAGCTCTACCCACCACCAGTCCCTCCAATCAGGAAACTTGCACAAGCCTCTTAGTTAGCCTCATCCACCAGAGGACAGACAGCAGAAGCAAGAAGAACTACAATTCTGCAGCCTGTGGAAGGAGAACCACATTCACAGAAAGACAGACAAAATGAAAAGGCAGAGGACTTTTTACCAGATGAAGGAAGAAGATACAACCCCAGAAAACCAACTAAATGAAGTGGAGGATAGGCAACCTTCCAGAAAAAGAATTCAGAATAGTGACAGTGAAGGTGATCCAGGACCTCAGAAAAAGAATGGAGGCAAAGATTGAGAAGATGCAAGAATGTTTAACAAACACCTAGAAGAATTAAAGAACAAAGAAACAGAGATGAACAATACAATAACTGAAATGAAAAATACACTAGAAGGAATCAATAGCAGAATAACTGAGGCAGAAGAACGGATAAGTGACCTGGAAGACAGAATGGTGGATTCGCTGTCGTGGAACAGAATAAAGAAAAAAGAATGAAAAGAAAGGAAGACAGCCTAAGAGACCTCTGGGACAATATTAAACGCAACAACATTCTCATTATAAGGGTCCCAGAACGAGAAGAGAGAGAGAAAGGACCCGAGGAAATATTTGAAGAGATTATAGTTGAAAACTTCCCTAACACGGTAAAGGAAATAGCCACCCAAATCCAGGAAGCACAGAGAGTCCCAGGCAGGATAAACCCAAGGAGAAACATGCCGAGACACGTAGTAATCAAATTGACGAAAATTAAAGAGAAAGAAAAATTATTGAAAGCAACAAGGGAAAAACGACATATAACATACAAGGGAACTCCCATAAGGTTAACAGCTGATTTCTCAGCAGAAACTCTACAAGCCAGAAGGGAGTGGCATGATATATTTAAAGTGATGAAAGGGAAGAACCTACAACCAAGATTACTCTTCCCGGCAAGGATCTCTTTCAGATTCAATGGAGAAATCAAAAGCTTTACAGACAAGCAAAAGCTAAGAGAATTCAGCACCACCAAACCAGCTCTACAACAAATGCTAAAGGAACTTCTCTAAGTGGGAAACACAGAGAAGAAAAGGACCTACAAAAGCAAACCCATAACAATTAAGAAAATAGTAATAGGAACATACATATCGATAATTACCTAGGAACATACATATCGATAATTACCTTAAACATGAATGGATTAAATGCTCCAACCAAAAGACACAGGCTCGCTGAATGGATACAAAAACAAGACCCATATATATGCCATCTACAAGAGACCCACTTCAGACCTAGGGACACATACAGACTGAAAGTGAAGGGATGGAAAAAGATATTCCATGCAAATAGAAATCGAAAGAAAGCTGGAGTAGCAATACTCATATCAGATAAAATAGACTTTAAAATAAAGAATGTTACAAGAGACAAGGACGGACACTACACAATGATCAAGGGATCAATCCAAGAAGAAGATATAACAATTATAAATATATATGCACCCAACATAGGAGCACCTCAATACATTAGGCAATTGCTAACAGCTATAAAAGAGGAAATCGACAGTAGCACCATAATAGTGGGGTACTTTAACACCTCACTTACACCAATGGACAGATCATCCAGACAGAAAATTAATAAGGAAACACAAACTTTAAATGACACAATAGACCAGATAGATTTAATTAATATTTTTAGGACATTCCATCCAATAACAGCAGATTACACTTTCTTCGTAAGTGCCCACGGAACATTCTCCAGGATAGATCACATACTGGGTCACAAATCAAGCCTCAGTAAATTTAAGAAAATTGAAATCATATCAAGCGTCTTTTCTGACCACAACGCTATGAGATTAGAAATCAGTTACAGGGAAAAAAACGTAAAGAACACAGACACATGGAGGCTAAACAATACATTACTAAATAACCAAGAGATCACTGAAGAAATCAAAGAGGAAATCAAAAAATACCTAAAGACAAATGACAACAAAAACACGACGATCCAAAACCTATGGGATGCAGCAAAAGCAGTTCTAAGAAGGAAGTTTATAGCAATACAAGCCTACCTCAAGAAACAAGAAAAATCCCATATAAACAATCTAACCTTACACCTAAAGGAACTAGATAAAGAAGAACAAACAAAACCCAAAGTTAGTAGAAGGAAAGAAATCATAAAGATCAGAGCAGAAATAAATGAAATAGAAACAAAGAAAACAATAGCAAAGATCAATAAAACTAAAAGCTAGTTCCTTGAGAAGATAAACAAAATTGATAAACCATGAGCCAAACTCATCAAGAAAAAGAGGGAGAGGACTCAAATCAATAAAATTAGAAATGAAAAAGGAGAAGTTACAGTAGACATCACAGAAATACAAAGCATCCTAAGAGACTACTACAAGCAACTCTATGCCAATAAAATGGACAACCTGGAAGAAATGGACAAATTCTTACAAAGGTACAATCTCCCAAGACTGAATCAGGAAGAAATAGAAAATATGAACAGACCAGTCACAAGTAATGAAATTGAAACTGTGATTAAAAATCTTCCAACAAACAAAAGTCCAGGACCAGATGGCTTCACAGGAGAATTCTATCAAACATTTAGAGAAGAGCTAACACCCATCCTTCTCAAACTCTTCCAAACAATTGCAGAGGAAGGAACACTCCCAAACTCATTCTATGAGGCCACCATCACCCTGATACCCAAACCAGACAAAGATACTACAAAAAAAGAAAATTACAGACCAATATCACTGATGAATATAGATGCAAATATCCTCAACAAAATACTAGCAAACAGATTACAACAACACATTAAAAGGATCATACACCATGATCAAGTGGGATTTAGGGATGCAAGGATTCTTCAATATATGCAAATCAATCAACGTGATACACCATATTAACAAATTGAAGAATAAAAACCATATGATCATCTCAATAGATGCAGAAAAAGCTTTTGACAAAATTCAACACCCATTTATGATAAAAACTCTCCAAAACGTGGGCATAGAGGGAACCTTCCTCACCATAATAAAGGCCATGTATTACAAACCCACAGCAAACATCATTCTCAATGATGAAAAACAAAGTATTTCCTCTAAGATCAGGAACAAGACAAGGATGTCCACTCTCACCTCTGTTATTCACCATGGTTTTGGAAGTCCTAGCCACGGCAATCAGAGAAGAAAAAGAAATAAAAGGAATACAAATTGGAACAGAAGAAGTAAAACTGTCACTGTTTGCAGATGACTACACATAGAGAATCCTAAAGATGCCACCAGAAAACTATTAGAGCTAATCAATGAATCTGGTAGAGTAGCAGGATACAAAATTAATGCACAGAAATCTCTTGCATTCCTATACACTAATGATATAAAATCTGAAAGAGAAATTAAGGAAACACTCCCATTTACCATTGCAACAAAAAGAATAAAATACCTAGGAATAAACCTACCTAAGGAGACAAAAAACCTGTGTGCAGAAAACTGTAAGACACTGATGAAAGAAATTAAAGATGATACAAAGAGGGGCTTCCCTGGTGGTGCATGGGTTGAGAGTCCGCCTGCCGATGCAGGGGACATGGTTTCGTGCCCTGGTCTGGGAGGATCCCACATGCCGTGAAGCGGCTGGGCCCATGAGCCATGGCCGCTGGGCCTGCGCGTCCGGACCCTGTGCTCCGTGACTGGAGAGGCCACAACAGTGAGAGGCCCGCGTACCGCAAAAAAAAAAAAAAAAAAGATGATACAAACAGATGGAGAGATATACCATGTTCTTGGATTGGAAGAATCAATATTGTGAAAATGACTATACTACCCAAAGCAATCTACAGATTCAGTGCAATCCCTATCAAATTACCGATGGCATTTTTTACCGAACTAGAACAAAAAATCTTAAAATTTGTATGGAGACACAAAAGACTCTGAACAGCCAAAGCAGTCTTGAGGGGAAAAAAAACAAACCTGGAGGAATCAGACTCCCTGACTTCAGACTATACTACAAAGCTACAGTAATCAAGACAATGTGGTACTGGCACAAAAACAGAAATATAGATCAATGGAACAGGATAGAAAGCCCAGAGATAAACCCACACGCCTATGGTCAACTAATCTATGACAAAGGAGGCAAGGATATACAATGGGGAAAAGACAGTCTCTTCAATAAGTGGTTCTGGGAAAACTGGACAGCTACATGTAAAAGAATGAAATTAGAATGCTCCCTAACACCATACACAAAAATAAACTCAAAGTGGATTAGAGACCTAAATGTAAGACTGGACACTATAAAACTCTTAGAGGAAAACATAGGAAGAACACTTTTTGACATAAATCACAGCAAGATCATTTTTGATCCACCTCCTAGAATAATGGAAATGAAAACAAAAATAAGCAAATGGGACCTAATGAAACTTAAAAACTTTTGCAAAGCAAAGGAAACTACAAACAAGACGAAAAGACAGCCCTCAGAATGGGAGAAAATATTTGCAAACAAATTAACAAAGTATAAACAGCTCATGCAGCTCAATATTAAAAAAACAAACAACCCAATCAAAAAATGGGCTGAAGACCTAAATAGAGATTTCTCCAAAGAAGACATACAGATGGCCAAGAAGCACATGAAAATCTGCTCAACATCACTATTAGAGAAATGCAAATCAAAACTACAATGAGGTATATCACCTCACATCAGAAAATCTACAAACAACAAATGCTGGAGAGGGTGTGGAGAAAAGGGAACTCTCTTGCACTGTTGGTGGGAATGTAAATTTATACAGCCACTATGGAGAACAGTATGGAGGTTCCTTAAAAAACTAAAAGTAGAATTACCATATGACCCAGTAATCTCACTACTGGGCATATAGCCAGAGAAAACCATAGTTCAAAAAGTCACATGCACCCCAAAGTTCATTGCAGCACTATTTACAATAGCCAGGTCATGGAAGCAACCTAAATGTCCGTCGACAGACGAATGGATAAAGAAGATATGGTACATACATACAATGGAATATTTCTCAGCCATAAAAGGGAATGAAATTGGGTCATTTGTAGAGACGTGGTTGGCTCTAGAGACTGTCATACAGAGTGAAGTAAGTCAGAAAGAGAAAACCAAATATCGTATATTAACACATATATGTGGAACCTAGAAAAATGGTACAGATGAACCGGTTTGCATGGCAGAAGTAGAGACACAGATGTAGAGAACAAACGTATGGACACCAAGGGGGGAAAGTGGCGGGGTGGGTGTGATGAATTGGGAGATTGGGATTGACATGTATACACTAATATGTATAAAATGGATAACTAATAAGAACCTGCTGTATAAAAAAATTCAATAAAATTCAAAAAGAATTATGGCAGATGGAAAATAAGTGTTGAGATTTAAGGAGAAAGAAGATTGTTGTGAGCTTGAATGAAACGGGACAGCTTTGGGGAAGGGTGGACCTAGACTATTTCTTAAAGATGGGGTAAAAATTGGGTTATTGAAGGAAGGGAGCCTCCGAGAGGAGGAATAGTATTTAAAAAGAGGCATAGAGACAATCACCGAACTCATGTTAAGTTGTCTTATCATAATATTTCTGTCGGTGATTGCATTTAAAATATCAATGTGTGTGTGTATATAGAGAAAGAAATCTGTTTGAAAAGTAAAATTTATATATAATATATGTAATCAGAGATACATATGTTATATATACATATGTGAGATGTATGACTTATTTTTCCTTATCCACAGAATTCAGCTACCATGTATATATAAATAAACTTATTTTATTAACCAGAAAAAAAAAAAGGCCTAGAGATAAAGATTACAGTCAGTCAGTGATCGGGAAGAAGTTGCGTCAGCCATTCTTGTTCTAGATGGGAGCCAAGTATGTTGCTTGTCAAGATTTTGCTGGTGGCCTCCTGCCCTGTAATAGAACTGCTCGTACCCCTTGGAGCCTGTTTCGTGGCAATGTCGTGGTGGCATTACCTTGGTTTTGCATTGGGGAGAGATGGCCAGTGACACCTACCTCCTGAGCCTGGGTGACTGCAAAGAAAGGTGGTTCTGTCAACTAAATGGAGGGCATGGAAAGCTTGTTTCACATGAGTAACCCTTTAGTGGAGGTGGCACAGATTCATCCAGGTAATACCCTTGGCACCTAGAAGAGTGCTTGCACGGAATAGGTGCTCGAAACATAACTTTTTCAGTGAATTGTTCAGTGAATGAATGTGAATAAAGATAGGGAAAAGAGGAATGGTAATGGAATTTTTCCACTCCCTGATGGTTGGATGCTTTTGTAATGTCTTGCCTTTTTGTGCAAATCATCTCTTCATTGGTCTAAACATCTCTGGTTTTTCCCATTCCCTTCTTCTTTTTTTTTTAATTGAGGTAAAATACAATAACAGTAAAACTTACTATCTTAACCATTTTTAAATGCACAATTCAGTAGTACTAAGTACATTCGTATTGTGCATTTTCCACTCTTCATAGATGGTTTTGAGTTTCCTTTTCAACTTGGTCACTTATCTCTGAATGCACTTGGATATGTCACCTGGTACACAGTAGCGCATGTCTGATTGAATCTTCTGAGAGGAGCTGAGGCGTGTCATCTCTTAACTGTGGACATTGTAATCCTGTTTGGAAATCTGGTCACCATTTGACTCACATTATCTAATAAGCAAGTTATTCTTTGTCATAGACCAGCTAACAGGTCTTTCCCATTCTTTAGTGTAGTGCTTTCTGTATCTTCCTATTCAGTTTCATATGTGAAATCTGGCTCCTCTTACTAGACTGTTGGGGATTGCTTTCTTCTTTGTTCGTATTTTTCACTTGTTGGCTTCACTTACCAGTTTTGCTCAGGATGCCTTCATAATAGTTGGATTAGTTCATTAGCAACCTGCAAAAATTACATCTCTAACTATAAAAATTGCCCATATCTCCCAATTCTTCAACCTATTCACAAGGATATTGTTATTAGTGACATTTTCAAAAATGCCTTTTTGAAATCTTCATATATCTGGTTGCATTTCTCTGATCTGCTGCTGTTCTTACTATTGCTGTTGTTGTTTTTATTCACAGAAGTATAAAGTTTCCCAGTGAATTTTTACGTGTTCCTAGTAATTTTTACTTCTTTTAAAGTAGTCATATACCATCCACTTAATCAGTCCTTGACTTTTGTTTGTCCAGTATATGACTGATGTAATTTTCTTTATTTCTCTTTTTGAGAAGCAAGACAACTGTCCCTTTTAATCTTTTTTTATATAACAGCTTTCTTATGATACAATTCACATACTATACAACTAATCCATTTAATTCAGTGGTTTTTAGTATATTCACTGATATATGTGACTGTCACCACAGTCAGTTCTAGAACATCTTCATCACCTCAGAGACGCCATTCCTTTAGCTCTCATTCCCCCATCTCCCATATTCCTTAGTTCTAAGCAACTGCTAATCTCCTTTCTGTCTCTGTATGCCTTTCATCTTTAACACCTGTCTTCTACTGTGGGATTTCCCAGATGTTAATGAGAATGGTTTTACTAATTCTCCAAGTCTCCAAGTGTACAGTTCATCTGGTTAGGAGACATGAATTCATTTAGAACAACTAGATACTTATTCCTCTGTCTTAAACAAATTTGTTTTACCCTCTCTGATCTGAAAAGTACTTTTCTGAATTTATTCACTGAACATATATTTGAATGCCTTCTATAAGCAAAGCTTTATGCTTAAATGAGTAACATGGATTCTGCTCTCATGAAGTTTATGTCTAGAAAAACATTCCCATTCCTAATTGTCAACAGACATTTCAAAAATATGTGTGAGGTGTTTTCCTGAACGCTGGAATTGTAAAGGGGAATAAGAGGCTGTTGTGAAAGGGAGACTATACTACGGTGTGTTAAATGCCATAATAACATATAAGATATCGTGGGGACAAAGTAGAATATTCAGGTCTGTCAAGGACTAGGGGTTGTCAGACCCTACAAAAGAGGCCTATCTTGCAGGTTTGTTCAGTAGTTTCGTAGTTAAATGACCAACATAGGGAATAGTATGTTTAAAGGCCTTGACAGTTTTTTGAAAACAATATTCTTGCTCAAGTGTCAAGTTTAATAGAGGGCTTAGCAAGAGAAGAAGTGGGTTGGTATTCTGTTATGGAGGGCTTTGAATGTACTACAAGGGAGTTTTGGCTTTTTTTTTGGTGGCATTAGGTTTTTGAGAAGGTGAGTAATATGATCAGGTCTTTTCATTACCATATATTATAAGCAGTAAAATGGTAGCTGGATTTGCAGAAAACCGTTGTTAGGGAACCAAGTGTTAGAAGTTATTATAGCATGAACAGTCTAGATGAGATGTTAGAATCCTCAGCATAAATAGTGGCACAGGAAATGAAAAGAAGAGGTTGAAATTCAGACTAACAAAGAATGGATGGCATTCTTTTAAGTATTTATTATGGTACAAATATTGAAAAAAGTCAAAAATCACTCTCAGCTTTCTATTGTAAAAGAAAAGACACTCTGGAAAAGTAAAGGGTTTGGGTTGGAAGGATAATGAGTTCAATTTTATATTATTTTGTGGGACCTCATGTGAGGTAGCTGTGAAAATCTGAGACTCATAAACTAAGCAAGGACTTTTAATGAGTATTTAGAAAAACACCATAGAGATGTTTGGAGAAAAAGACATACATAGTATCACCCAAGAAAAGGGTACAGATAAAGGAGGAGGATTAAAACAAAATAGTGGGAAAGAGAGCATGTCTATGGATAAACTAGTGGAATAGACTGGAAATGAGGAAAACTGGGGAAGTGCAGTATTATGAAAAACCAGGGGGCAAAAGGGCTGAGCTTATATAGAAATATTGAGTTGGGTAAGAGCTGGCAGAAGGTATTTAAGATTTGCTTACAAATTATGTAGAGGGTTGTATAATGTAGGTTCTTGATAATTGAATGTTCATAAATGGAATGGATTTTGTGGAGCTCTTCTGTTGATATTGTGTGTGTGTGAAGGCTGTTTTTTTAGAGCAGTTTTCGGTGCACAGCAAGATTGAGAGAAAGGTACAGAGATTTCCCATATACCCCCTGCCCCCGCACATGCACAGCTTTCTGCATTATTAACATCCCCCACCAGAGTGGTGCATTTGTTATAATCAGTGAACCTACATTGACACCTCCTTATCACCCAAAGTCCATAGTTTACATTAGGGTTCACTTTTGGTGTTGTACATTCTATGGGTTTGGATAAATGTACAATGACATATATCTACCATTATAGTATCATTCAGGGTATTGTCACTGCCCTTAAGATTCTCTGTGGTCTGCTTCCCTCCCTGCCCCCAACCCCTGGCCATAAAGTTTTAATATATAAAATAAAAGGGATTACTTAAGCTTAGAACATAAGACTTGAAAAATTTTACACTGAAGGTGGCTTTTTTTTAATCCATGTATTTGCAGTTCCCAAATGAAAATATTATTAAGGAATTTCTAATTTCCCTATTTCTCTGCTTTTGCCACAGATAATTGGCCTTTTGAATGTTTTTACACCACAGAAATCCCTAGAAGAATTTCAAGATGTGTAAGTGTGATAATTAAAATTTTGTTAATACATTGTTCTTCGATTGTTACTGTATACTTCAGCTGTCATATTTTTTCACCCGTGAAGTTACATTGTCATGGAGCTCATGGATGCAAATCTTTGTCAAGTGATTCAGATGGAACTAGATCATGAAAGAATGTCCTACCTTCTCTATCAGATGCTGTGTGGAATCAAACACCTTCACTCTGCTGGAATTATTCATCGGGTTAGTAGAAAAAACTATCATATTCTTTTGCTAATCATAGAGGTATAATTCATGTAACATAAAATTTACCATCTTAAAGTGTACAATTCAATGATATTTAGTGCGTTCACAACATTGTGCAACCACTCCCGATACCAGATTTCAAAATATATTCATTGCCCCAAAAGAAAACTGCCTACCCATTAGGCAGTAGCTCCTCATTCCCCTCTCACCCCAACCCCTGGCATATACCAGTCTGCTTTCTGTGTCCATGGATATACCTCTTCTGGATGTTTCATATAGGTGGAATCATACAATATATGACCTTTTGTGTCTGGTTTCTTTAACTTAGCATAGTGTTTTCAAGTTCACCCATATTGAAGCATATATCAGTAGTTCATTCCTTTTTATGACTGATTAATATTCTGTTGTATGTATTTACCACATTCTGTTTATCCATTCATCCATTCATGGGCATTTGGGTTATTTCCACCTTTTAGCTTTTGTGGATAGTGCTGTTATGAACATTAAGGTACAGGTATTTGTTTGAGTTCCTGTTTTCAGTTCTTTTGGGTATCTACCTTGGAGTTGAATTGCGGGGTCATATTTAACTTTCTGAGGAACGAACAAACTGTTTTCCACAGTGGGTACACCATTTTACATTCCCAGCAACAGTGCATGAAAGTTCCATCTTCCCCAAATCTTTGCTAATACTTAATGACTTTTTCATTCTAGCCATTAACTAGTGAGTATGAAGTGGCATCTCATTGTGGTTTTGACTTGCATTTCTCTAATGACATTGAGCATCTCTTCATGTTTGTTGGATGTTTATATATCTTCTTGGGAGAAATGTCTATTCAAGCTCTGCCCATTTTTTAATTGAGTTGTTTGTCTTTGTTGTTGAGTTATTAGAGTTCTTTATATATTCTGAATACTAGACCCTTATCAGATAAGTAATTTGTAAATATTTTCTCCGAATTTGTATGTTGTTTTTTTCACTTCCTTGATCTCCTTTGATATGTAGATGTTTTTACTTTTCATGAAAATCAGTTTATTTTTTCTTTGGTTGCTTGTCCTTTTAGTGTCATATGTAAGACTCTATTGTGAAATCTGAGGTCATTAAGATTCACCCTTAGTTTTCCATCAAGAGTTTTATAGTTTTGGCTCTTACATTTAGGTCTTTGACCCATTTTGAGTTAATTTTTGTATATGGTATGAGATAAGGTGCCAACTTCATTCTTTCACTTGTGGAAATCCAGTTATCCCAGCATCATTTATTAAAGAGACTATTGTTTTCTAATTGAATGGTCTTGGCACCCTTATTGAAATTCAGTTGGCCGTAGACATATGGTTTTATTTTTGGACTCCTAGTTCTCTATTCCATTGGTCTTTGTGTCTGTGCTTATATCAGTACCACATTATTTTGATCACTGTAGCTTTGTAGTAAATTTTGAAATGGGAAAGTGTGAGTCTACCAACTTTATTCTTTCTCAATATCATTTTGACTATTCAGGGCCCCTTGTGATTCCACATGAATTTGAGTATCAGCTTTTCCATTTCTGCAGAAAAGTCCATTGGAATTTTAATAAGGGTTTCATTGACTGTACATTGCTTGGGTAGTTTTGCCATCTTAACTATATTTAGTATTCAGATTCATGAACACAGGATGTCTTTCCATTTACTTAGGTTGTATTAGTCTGTTTGGGGTACCATAACAAAATACCACAGACTGGGTGGCTTTAAAAACAGAAATTTATTTTCTCACAGTTTGGGAGGTTAGAAGTCCAGGACCAAGGTGCAAATAAATTCAGTTTCTGGTGAAATCTCTCTTCCTGGCTTGGAGATAGCTGCCTTCTTGCTGTGTCCTCACATGCCCTTTCCTCTGTGCATGCAGGAAGAGAGAGCAAGCTCGGTGTCTTTTTCTTTTCTATAAGGACATCAGTTCTTTTGTATTGGGGTCCCACCCTCATGACTTCATTTAACCTTAATTACCTCCATAAGGGCCTGATCTCCAAATACAGTCACATTAGGGGTCTTTTACCTATGATGAAAAATATGCCTTTATCTTAGATCAGGCTGTTTGGGAAACAAACTCAAGGATGGAGATATATTGACATGTAAGCAGTTTAATGGGGAGTCCCCTCAGGATCAACACCTGTGGGGAGTAAAGGAAGTAAAAAATAGACATAGGGGAGAAATTGGATGCAATCACTCTAGAGGCCTCAACTGGTGACTCAAGCAGACCTTGGTCTTGGAGAGCAGACTTTGGAAAAAGTGGCTCTCTGTGGCTGAGGGCATTTCCTGGAGAGAGATTTGCTGAAAACTGTCAGTAGTCAACACTGCCAGCCCCTGGAAGAAAGAGTGCCTCAGTCCTAAACCCAGGCTCAGAGCAGGTATCACAGCACCCACCATAGGCCACCCCTGGTGCCATTTGTTCCTACTTCTTTCATACTGTAAGCTCTGGAAACTGTTTTCCCAGGATTTTATTTGATGTCTGTTCCTTGAGCAAGTTCCAAGAAGTTTAATGGGATAAACCATAGCACCCATTTCTGTAGCTGGTCTTGAGGCCATAATTGATACTCACCTCTGTGCTCTACTCCTAAATTCCCCTTACCCTTACCTACCCTCTCTGCTTGCCTGAGATTACTTGCTTGATAAAATAACCTGAGCTCTCATCCTTTAGGGGTTCAGTACAAGTCAGGATGGGGGATGGAGTTCCACATATTTGCTCAGAGATCCAAGCTAAGCTGTATAAGCCTCCAGCATCTAGATAGTTGCTGGTCCCTGTGTCAGGGGAAGAAAAAGCTGGGTGGAATGTACTGGGTCTAAGGCCATGGGCAGAACTAGTCATAAGGACCTGCCTAATTGTAAGGGAACTGGGAAATGGGGGGAGGCAGTCTTCAGAATGGTTTGTGCCATTCTGCTCTGCTTATCAAGCATTCCTTTGCTTCCTTTATTCCACACCTAGTACCTAGTCACTCCCTCCTTAGGGAAGATAACCCAGAGTCCTAGCCTATCAAGGCATTTAGTGCTAAGTGATACATAGTAATCTCTACATTAATCCAGATATTTCTTCTTTTGGTCCAGAAATATTAGAACTAAAATGACCAAATTATCTGGTCACTTGCATCTCCTCCCCCTCCCCCCATTCCCTAGATGTGGTGGTCAAACAGGGTCAGGGTAACTACAATAAACAATCCCATTTGGGAAATTGAAAAATGCAGTCGTTATTTATTTGTAATTTGTAATTCTGTTGTGTAGACATTGTTAGCGTTCTTTTGCCCTTGTGGTGGGGAAGACTACTCCTTGATTAGGCCCTGAATCTGATCTCTGCAAGGAGCACTCTGTCCACTCTTCTCTGTGGTACCTGGCTCCACCCTGTGGAGAGTCTTTTCTGCTAGCCTTCTTGAGTATATCTGAAGTGGGTATTGGAAAGTGTGTTCTCATTGGGGGCTGCCCCTGTTTCACAGGTTCCTATCTGTTAAAGATTGGAGGCCCAAGTGTCACTTTAAGACAGTCCTTAACCTGGACGCTATTGACATTTTGGATGAATAATTCTTTCTTTTGAGGGGCTGTCCTGTACATTGTAGAAAGTTTAGCAGCATTCCTGGCCTTTACCCATGAGATGCCAGTAGTACTCCCCAATTGTGACAACCAAAAATGTCTTTAGACATTGACAAATATCCCCTGGGAACAAAATTGCCCTGATTTGAGAACCATTGTTTTAAGGCTAGAACAGTCACAGCCTTAAGGAGTTCTTTTTTTTTAAATGGTACATCTCTCTTAGAAACTCAGGAGACTTCTTATGTTTTTAATTACAGTTCTTTTCAAAGCACATCTGGTAGCTCACTGGCTCTATATTCTTGGACTTAATGTCTGCCTTTATGTTTTTAGGCCTCTGTTGGCAAGTCTGAGGTATTTTCATCAATTGAAAGATTTTTCAGGTCTTCATCCATCAAAGGCTTTCAGAATTGTTATGTGAAAATGGTGCATTAGAAACAAATTCAAGATATCAGTGGCTTACAACAACATTTATTGCTTGCTCAGGGGTCTGCAGGTTGGCTGTGTGGCACTGCTCCAGATCATGGGATCAGGTTCAGGGTTTGTTTCATGTCCAGGTTTTAGCATCCAGGCTGAAGGAGTGCCTCCCTGGGGCACATCCTTTTCTTATGGTGAAAGAAGGGCAAGAGCCAAGCTAAATCAGTCAAGCACATCTAAAACTTCTCTTCAGATTTGATGAACATCACATTTCCTCACATTCCATTGGCCAGAATTACTGTGTAGGCCCATCAATAAGGTGAAGAAGTATATTGGGTTAGGAGGCGGAGATATTTGCTGAGCAACCCGCTATTTTTTCTTTTTTTTTTTCTTTTTGAAAGGTCTAGTAGCATTTAGCTTTCCCAGAATGGCAAGGCCTTGAAATTCTAGATTCTCTGTTCCCTTTTATTTCTTCTTGTGAAGTGGCCAATTCTTTGATTTGTAGCCAGTAGCCACCTATACCCACTACTAAAGTTTTGCTTTTCAATCTCCTTCTAGAGCAGGGGTCAGCAGACTTTTTTGTAAAGGCAAGCCCAGATAGTATATATCTTAGGTTTTGCAGATAAGATACAGTCTCTGTTACAGCTTCTCAACTTTATCATAGTAACACAAAAGCAGCCATAGACAGTAGGTAATGAGAGTGTGACTGTGTTCTGATAAAACTTTCTTGACAAAAACAGGCAGGCATTAATTTGCCAACCCCTGTTCTAGAGCTCAAGTTCATTATGCAAGTGCTGTGCCTTCCAGGTTATTGTAGGTGACAGTGTCATGAAATGTCTTGCTACTCTATAAGCTGGATCACCTTTCCAACCTTTGATATTAGTTTCCCTGCTGCCTGCTGCTCAACTACTAAGCTGTGATCCTGTGTTTATAATAGTAACACTGTACTCCTGTCATCAATTTCAGTGTTAGTCAGAATAGACTAGTATAACGGAAAACATTCTTAGGTGTCTCTTTTACTCTCACACTACTACCATAATGCTTCTCACACCAGATGTGAGGTAGTTTTTCCCACACCAAACAGTTCTCAGATTCTCTGGACACCAGCCTGGGTATCCTACAATTTTACTCAATTCCAGGTAGACACTGTCTACCTGGAAATAGCCTCAGATCCCCCAGGTTAAGGGCTCAGTCCCACAAGACTGCCCCAACTTCAAATGCCAATCATAATCCCAGGCTATAATTTGGAGGTTCCCACAACCGCCTCCTCAGATTCAGTTAATTTGCTAGAGTGCCTAACAGAACTCAGGAAAACATTTTACTTTCTGGATTACTGGTTAATTACAAAGGATGTAACTCAGGAACAGCCAAATGGAGAGATGCATAAGGCAAAGTATGTGGGAAGGTGCACGGAGCTTCCGAGCCCTCTCTGGGTGCACCACTCTCCCAGCACCTCCATGTGTTTACCGGAAGCTCTCTGTATCAGTCCTTTTGGGTTTTTATGGAGGCTTCATTACATAGGCGTGATTGATTAAATCTTTGGCCATTGGAGATTGAACTCAGTCTCTAGCCCCTCTCCCCTCCCAGGTGGTCTGGGGGCCTGTGGGACTGAAAGTTTTAACACTCTAATTATTTTGTTGGTTCCCTGGCAACCAGGCTCATCCTTTGGAACTTTCCAGAAGTAACCTCATTAAGTCAACTCTGGTGTAGTTGAAAGGTACTTCTTATGAATAACAAAAAGCACTCCTTTCACCTTTATTGCTCTTATCACTTAGGAAATTCCAAGGGTTCTAGGAGCTCTGTGCCAGTAATTGGGGCAATGACCAAATATGGTTTTCTTATTATAAATCACAATATCACAACTAGGTTATTAACAAATAAACACTTGAGTTTTCAGTGGCTTAACACAACCAAGGTTTATCTCCCACAGTATGTGTCCAGTACAGGTCCTAGTGGGATGAGGACTCTGCCATACATAGATGCTCAGCAGCTCAATATCTAGAATGTTACTAGTCACCAAAGCAGGGCAAGAGACAAAAGGATGTTATGCACTGGCCCTTCTATTCTTGATTCCCACTCACATCCCATTGACTAGAATTAATCACAGGCTGGAAAAATGTGGGAGAGAAGGTGGAATATTGTTAGTCCACTACTTCTGTCACACATTCATACAAGTTCAGTTATTCTTCACAGGTATAGATAGCAACGCAACTTAAACATCTGTAGAAAGGTACATCTTGATATGCAAGGATGAATTTAGATGATATTCTTTTTTGACAGTTTCTTTTCCTTAACAAGATGTCTATTTTTTAAAAATTGCATTTTGTTCTTAATCTTTCCAAAATAAAGTGTTTAAGGTTGAAATCTTATTTCTAGACTAGAATGCAGTAGTATGAAGAGCCATTAATCACTAACCAACACTATAGACATTGAAATAGTATCAAGGCTCATAATATTTATTTTTGAACACGCAGTGTTACTTTGCAGAGATATTATATTTTGGAAATAGTGACAACGTATTTACAGGATAGCAATAATGAAAAATTTCATTTTCTGTTTCAATAAACCTGTTGATACCTATTTTTAATTTGATAAAACCTATAGATTACATATCGCCTAACCCATCCATGATTGCATATCAAAATATGCTAAAGACAGCATACATGCTTCTCTGGATATAGACATTACAAAAGTAATTATTTCAGGCCAGCTTTATTTTGTGTTACATCAATCACTGGTATTCAATGTATGTGAATCATACTCCTGCTTTCTTTGGTCTCTTGGTTCATAATAGAATTCATGGGAGCTAACAAGTTCATGGGTTGAACTTGAAGCCATGAGTGTTTATGCTGCTGCCTTTTAATGATCGTAGCACAGAATTCCTTGAGGTTGGGTTCAGGTGGGAAATTCTTCACAAAGACATCATTTGGTAGCATCAACAGCAAGTAATTTTATGGATTAGTGGCACCAAGACAATGGTGTCCTACCTCAACTGGCAGTCAAAAATTTTATGAACAAATTTGTACGATTTCGGGTGGGAAATCAGTGATGGAAGGACTGACTTCGATCCTTTAGAGTTGAACGTCTGCCAGTTTGAAAGGTCAAGTGACATGTGCTTGGGTTGACATAGAATGGCCCATTGTTGGTATATAGTATCTATATAAAGCTTGTTTTGACTTTAAAATGGGATCTTTTAAAAGCTGGTAATTTAGTATACAAGTGCATATAAATGCTAACTTTATGATTCTCTCTTACTTTTACTGTTATAGTTCTTACATGAGCTTTGAGATGCCTTTCCAAATTGCTTTCACACCACTTGATTGAAAGTTTCTAGCTAATCATAATTTCTAGCAAATAAAGCATTACTAACTTCTAATAACTGTATATATTCATAAATTAAAAATGCCATCAAGCTAATTTCTCAGATTTGCCTATTATGATGAATCTGTTCAGTGATAACAGTGAGAAAAATGAACAGTAACCATGAATTGTTTTATAAGTGATCTCATAACTTGTGGACTGCAAAATATTTGTTTATGTCATAGCAGCCATTTTTTTAATTTTTATTTTTGAAGGACTTAAAGCCCAGTAATATAGTAGTAAAATCAGACTGCACTTTGAAGATTCTTGACTTTGGACTGGCCAGGACTGCAGGAACTAGTTTTATGATGACACCTTACGTAGTGACTCGCTACTACAGAGCACCTGAGGTCATCCTAGGGATGGGCTACAAAGAAAACGGTCAGCAAACACTATTTACTTGAAATACTGTTCTGATTTATTTGCTTTTGTTTATCACATTTCTTATGTAAATACTTAAATTGAAGTGCATAGAGTTAAATGTATCGCTGTATGAAATGATGTTTATCAGGAGTTTGAAAGTAACTACAAATTCTGTCATAAATGTTTGGAAAAACTTGGGGCCCCTGTTTATTTAAATACAAATACATAATCATCAACACTACCATTAGAAAAAGAATTTGTTGCCATGGCCCCTGTAACAGAATATATACCATTTTCTTGCCTGTAACTTGAAAATGAGCATTCTAACATGGGTTCAAGAAATCTTAAGTTTGCATTAATGATATTTGCACACTTGACATTAAAGTTAATAGCAGTAGCACTTAGTGCAGACTTTAAGGGCTGCAATAAAGCCATTCTGCATAGCTGATGGATAATTAATTTAAGGTTGCCTTTCAGAGAAAACAATGTTTCATCAAAGACCTTGTGTCCAGCCTTAAAGAAATGGCATTATTATGTGCGAGTATAGTCAATTGTATGTATCAGCATTAGAATCAAGGTTGAAGAACATTATCAGGCATGTAGTTCATGAATTTAAAAAAAATTATGCATAAATATACATATATTTATACTTAAGAAATTTTGTTGAATCTCAGTCATTTAAGAGATGAATAAGTCTACACAGGATTTTATTGACTTAAACTATAACTTTTTAAATGTGGTAACTTAATCCAAAATACTTACTAGAATAGGACCTAGACATTTTTTCTAGCAAAGAATCTAAAACAACAGTTCACTTTGAATCAGGAAACTGTATCAAGTCAATTTTTGGGATTCTTTTTTATAAAAGATAACATTGAACTGAGGATTTTAGCTTAATTTTCTTTTCTGAGCTCATTAAAAACACTTTAAATATTTACTACTATTCTTTTGTTCTTAAATAAACATGCTGTTGTCTTACTCTTTATCTAAAATTGCCTTATACCCTGTAAAACCCAGTGAGTTAGATTTAGTATTAGACTCTTTTTTTTTTTTTTTTTTTTTTTTGAGAATTGCTGCTTTAAGTGACCGGCGTGAAGATTGTTTTTGTATTTGCTGTAAAACCATTGATTGTCACAGATAATGTATAATGTGGCACTCTCTCTTATAATTGTGATCTTGGGAGCTCCCTACCAGAAATTAGCACCAAGAATAACTGTCATGTAAAGAATTGACATGCTTTCCTTTCTTAGGTAAGAATTATATAGATCTACCTTATTGCCTTTTTTTTTTCTTTTTTTGGGCCCCAGGAAACTGAGTCAAATGTAATGCTTAATTATGATAACTACATTAGCCAGCAAGGTTAAACATAAGAACTTCTGCCTTTTATTAACACCTTTCACCCACCCCCACCTGTTTTAACAACTTTATTTTATATGTCTTTTATTGAAAGCCGGCTCAAAGCTTTTTGTAAAGTGTGAGATAATGGAATATATTTAAACTGCCAAATAGACTGAGCAGTTAGACCCTGTAAAACTTGCTTTATGTATGAATCAGGCTTATCATATTCTGAGGAAAGTCTTCATTATCCCAGACAGTATCTTCTCTCATGCTTGCAGCTTTTGAAATCTGTTTTAAGATGTTTTTCTTAAGATTATGTACATAAGTTGTGTCCTGAATATTTAACTAAAGCTTGCTATTCTCTATAAAGTCCACAGGGAAAAATTATTTTCATAGATTTTTGCCAAAAAATGAAAACCCTGGAAAAAATTTTTCTCTGAACTGATTTATGAATGTTAACTTTTCCTCTAAAATTTTATTCTTGAAAGTTGAACTATGCCATAAATATAAAAAGATTTGTATGTATTTTAATGTGAAATTTTAGAGAAACTTTAGTTCCACAGGATTTCTAAAATTTGTTCCTAATCTAGCTCCTAAAATTCTGTAATGAACTGGCAGTCTCCTTATGAGTGTATTAGAAAGTACTGACTTTAAGTTCCCAAGTCCTCCTGTATTTAGGTAAAGGATATATTTCTAACATCTATTCCTGCCCTTTTCTTCTTTTGCTATTAGAGAATTGGGGCCTTCAAACTTCAAAAACAAATGCAAGTTTCTAAAGCTTTCCTTTCAAATTGCTCATTCTCCTCTTGTATTAAACTGCAAGCACCTACTCTTTTTGTCTGATTTTCAAACCCAAAGATATAAAATGTCAGGGTATGTGGTTAGTTTTAATGAAACAGGTGGAGGTCCTCAAATTGCCCATTTCTATGTCTAGCAGATTCTTTTCAGTATTGACTAGAGCTCTCATTTAAAGTTGACAAGGGTCATGGGACTTCCCTGGTGGTCCAGTGGTTAAGACTCCGCATTTCCACCGCAGGGGGCACGGGTTTGATCCTGGTCGGGGAACTAAGATCCTGCATGCTGCGGGGCCAACAAAAAAAAAGAAAAAAATTAAAGTTGGCAAGGGTCAGTAAGTCTACTAGGAGACTCTGTAGATAATAAATCTTTGGGAAATCTCATACTGTATTCAGCCAAAACCAACTTCTTAAACCAAAAGCGTTTTGGTTCTATGGGTTTAAAACACTTTAGGTGGAAAACATGAAATATACTTCTTTTACTAAGTTTTTTTAATTGATTATTTGTTCGTTCTCTATGCACTTGTTCCTTTTGGAATAGTAGAGTAAATGCAGCACGGTGTTGCCAAGGAGAAAAATGACCTTCAATTCAGAGTAAACATAGCACCTCTCAAAACGAATTTATTAACTCCAACTTGAAAATTTCTGAAGAGCTTTAGATTAACTTTTAAACTGTAATTATTCATAGAAACATTGTTTCTGTTAAGTATTTTAATATACTAGATTATTTCTGCTCATGCTTTTTTCTTTTATTTGATTTAAAGAGAGAGTATAATGCACAGTTGAACCTCAAAATAGTACAAAGATTTTATTTTTTAAATTTTGCTACCTCATGTACATTTGCAGCCTTACTTATAAGATTTGTGTTTGGTTCTTTTTCATATTTTATAAATAAATTTTCAGGGGCAAAATGTGTAGGTTTTTTAAATTATGTGATTTCTGTGCATAGCTCTCACTTTAAATTAGATATGTAGTTAAAACGCCACACTTCACATTTGCTTTTGTGAATCAAAGCCTTTTGACAAATATTTTGTGTTTTAAATTATTCCATTAGCTAAAATTAAAATCACTTTTTTCTTTTGGTGATGTTTTGCAGTTTTTATATAATGCAGTCATATTATGCTTCTTTGATTTTAACGACCTTTTGCTTTGCTTTTCCTTCTTTTGTGCTGCAAACATATAGTGGATTTATGGTCTGTGGGGTGCATTATGGGAGAAATGGTTTGCCACAAAATCCTCTTTCCAGGAAGGGACTGTATCCTTGTGCTGCTGCAGCAGTTTAATTAGTTAGGTGATGAACTTCCTTATGTTTTCTAATGAAAATGAATATAGTGTACATTCATACATGTGGGTTTTTTTAAACAGACGTAAAGTTTGTGGCTGTTATAGTTCAAAAATTGTTGAGATACGAAGCTGAAATGTTTGTAGGCTGCATCTGGCAGTAGGAAATACAGTCTCTGCTGGTAGTTAGAGCACATTCACTGTCATTCATTTTTATTTTATACTGCTTTCTATAATTTTGAAGTATACATGGTGTGTGTGATTTTTTTTAATGTTTATATATTTTTTTTTATTTTAACCAAAATCTTTATGTTAATGTCATTGCATTTTGTTTTCAGTTGACATTTGGTCAGTTGGGTGCATCATGGGAGAAATGATCAAAGGTGGTGTTTTGTTCCCAGGTACTGATCGTATCCTTATCTTTGGCCTAAAATGTAGTTTCTAAAGGTCAAAATGTATGACAGCACTTCAGCTTGGTCAGGTATAATGTATTTTGTCTCTCCCTAATAAGAAAGTATTGTTAAATTACTCTTTCAAAATACCACCTGCTATTTGACTTAGACTTTCCTTTCCCTAATTTATTTGTTGTTTCATATGTTAATTCTGAAAACTGCTCAGGTTAATTATCCACAATTATTTGCTGGCTTTGAGTTGATTCATTTAACCTAAATCAAAAGTCATGGCTTGTATTAAATTTTCTAATAATTATACACTTGAGTAAGTCTAGAAGTACTTAGGACATAATATGAATTTTGGAATTGTCTGTTGCTTCTGGTCATCCTTTTGTTTTGTCCTCCCCACTTCCTTTTTTGTTAATGTGCTGTGTGTTCTATGTCTTTTGGTTATTGTCTCATTACTCAACATAACATACTGATCTTTTCATCTGAGAATTTCAGCAGTAATAATTTTACATGGTGATGAGTAGATTTGGGTCCTGATTTTTGTTCATCTGACTGACTGCTAATCTTTGTAATAACAGTGATCTGTTATGTGTCTATCAGCTAGTGAAACTTAGAATTGTTTTAGGAAGAGGAATGGGAAAAACCATATTCACTGGGTTACAATAAGAAAGTTTTAGGTCTTAGTCCACCGGGAGGAGTTTGAGGTGTAAACGCTAAAGATTGGAAGGAAAGAGACCAGAGAATTCTAACCTTACACCTTAACCAAAATACTGAGTCATTTTCTTAAATTTCAGAGCTTTAAAAAAATTTTACTAACATAAGCTGAACAAAGAATGGCAAAAGGAAATGCCATCATTTTTATTGCTACTGGTTTTCTGTTAGTGTAGAAAACTTAAAAAATGCAGGACATGTAATAAATATTTCCTATCTTCTCGGAAATGCATTCACATTTTCTGATAAGCTGGAAGGAGAGGCAAATTTTGTATTCTAAAATTATGTACAGTTTACATTTAGAGTCCTTATGGGTAGTAATTGTCATTTTTCTTTGAGCCACTTATCATTTGTATTTAGAATTTGTGTATTTAGAATATAAGAATTTAGAATTTAAGCTTCCATTTTTATGATAAAATTAGTATTAGTAGACACACACATGCACATAATAAATAAGGTTAACAAAGCTTGTTTACTGATCCTTTTTGTCCACCTACAATCATTGCCTTTTGCAAGGTGGCTGTAAGATTTATAACTGCCACATTCTTTCTTAGGATTTTTAAATTGCCATTTTCTTATTTTAATATGGATATGACTAATATGTTGAACATTAGATACACAGTATTTTTTCTTAGCTACTTGATATTAGATATTGATCAGTGGAATAAAGTTATTGAACAGCTTGGAACACCATGTCCTGAATTCATGAAGAAACTACAACCAACAGTAAGGACTTATGTTGAAAACAGACCTAAATATGCTGGATATAGCTTTGAGAAACTCTTCCCTGATGTACTTTTCCCAGCTGACTCGGAACACAATAAACTTAAAGGTACTTTTTATAAACATATATCTTTAATTCCATTGTGGGTGGGTGGGTGGGTGGTTGTGGAGGGGGTTTATGAGGGTATATTCATATTCTCATGGGACATACATTGTCTCTGGGTAATGGAACAGTGTGAGGTTTTAGTTCTTTTTAGTTATTTTTTTGTGATTTTATATTTTTTAATCATATGTATGACCTAATTTTATAGTAAATCTATTCTGTTTAAAACATTTTTTAATAAAGGATAATTTGAAGTTTCTGAAATTTATTGATAATTTTAAAGCTTTTATGAGATACGTGTACATTAACGTCTCATTATTTTTGCAGCCAGTCAGGCAAGGGATTTGTTATCTAAAATGCTGGTAATTGATGCATCTAAAAGGATTTCTGTAGATGAAGCTCTCCAGCACCCATATATCAACGTCTGGTATGATCCTTCTGAAGCAGAAGCTGTAAGTTCTTTTCTTTAATGTGTGAAGACTATATTGTACCCTTAGAGTTAGAATTAAAGTTAGGTTTGGAGGATATCTTAAAATTTTAAATAAAAATATAAATAAATGATGATGGTGTGTTTCTGTTTTTGCATGAAAAGTTTCTTAAGAGAATGAACATATCCAAGTACCTCCTACACAAAATAAAGTTCCCCCCCACTGTTTCTTGCCTTTTTGCCGTGATACCTTGTATGCTGAGCTAGAATGTTGAGCACTTTTGGAAAACATCTTAACTTAGTTGTAAACAAATTATTATATCCAAAGCATAGCACAATTCTATGATATAAATAAAATGTAACCATTTCAAAAACAGGAAGAAAAGAAAAAAGACGGCTAAACATCTTTTTTCCTGTCACTGTTCTCTCTACGCGAGATCAGTGTTGATCATTGATCAATCTTGGCCTAATGATGTATTTTTCCAAGCCTTCTGTCTGGCTAACATTTCAAATAATTGTAAACAATTTATATACTCCCAATAAACTGACTCAATTATTGTTGCCTTGTTTTTCAGCCACCACCAAAGATACCTGACAAGCAGTTAGATGAAAGGGAACACACAATAGAAGAGTGGAAAGGTAACATTCACCAGATTCTTTAAGATGAAGCTGAAAGAGCTCTGGCTTTCTATGTTGATTTATTCATCATTTTAGGGAAATGAAAGATATTTTCTATTATTCGTAACTGATATTTAATAATATGATTTAATATTTTTACAAAAGTAGAGAGTATGTCTCCTTCCCTCACTGACTTAATCCCAGTGTCTTTGTTCCCCACCCCAGACAAAGACACATTTGTGCTTTCTGGAACTTTTATGTTCTTCCATAGTCTACAAAAATACAAACTTGTGTGTTTGATGTCTCCCCCTTCTCCTCTCCCACCCTGTTTTAATCACATATGGTTGTATACAGTGCACACTTGCTTTGTTGATATAACCGTATATTTTAGAGATTATTCTCTCTTGCTCCATATACCTGGCTCATTTGGTTTAATAGCCGGTTAGTGATCTGCTGTTCGCCTGTGTCACCGGGTTCTGTATCTAACAACCATTTGAAGAGCATTTAAGTTGTGTCTAGTCTCTTGTTACAAACAACTCTGCAGTGTTCTTGTGCACATCTGAGAACATGCCTGTAAGAAAAATCCTACAAGGAGATTCACTGGGCCAAAGGACATTTTTCAGTTATTTCCGATTACTCTCCAGAGAAATTGTAGCAGTTTACACTTCCATCAGCATTTTATGGGAATGTCTCTTTTACCCCCACCCTCACCAACAGAGTGAGTTAATTTTTAATCTTTGCATATCTAATAGTTTTATTTTTTTACTTTGGTTGAACATTAATAATGCTTTGAAAGTCATGGCAATGTTAAAATATTTCTTTCTTTAAAAGATTCCCTGGGACAGTTCAGCCAGGTAATTTTTAGATCCTGCTTGCCTACATTTATATTGTTGTCATTTTATATTTTGACCACTTTTGTAACTACATGACTTTGGACAAGTCACTTAAAATCAGGTAGACAGAAGACATGTTATTAAGAGCTAAGAACCTAAATACTTGGAAGGCAACAATATAAACCGGAGCATGTAATCCATCTACAGATTTATTTGGGAGGAATGAATTTGATTCTTTCTTCTTAGGAATAACCAGAGATTAGTTTTCGCTAAGTCGACTTTGGGAGACATACAGTTAGACTCTGTAGAGCCCACCAGAATGATAGAATTGGGTAGCACCTAGTGCATCTATATATGTAATATACAGGAGTATAGAAACTATAGATCAGAGTATGTATTAAAGTATCTAACCTGATATTTTTATATATCATTACATTTACAATAAACATTTATGGTATTTCATGGAATCTTAATAGGCCACCAATTGTAAAACACACTAGTATGTACCACTAAGAAAGAAGAAACAATGCCAGTTGTACTGCACGATTGATTATAGATGCAACCCAGTTTCAAAGATATTAAACTGTGAAAAAAGTACATCTTAAAATCAGTGAAACATTGTATTTTCATTTGTATATGGTTATATCTGGGATTTTTGATTACTGTAAGCATGTTTATCTTTATTCTGTATCTTTTTCTCCTAGTCCCAAATGCCGTTTAGTAATTACCTACAAACTCCCTTTTTCAAGATCTGCTTAAGAATTTTAGCATCATAACAGAAAAATTCATTGCCAAAGCCATTAACTACAGATTGCTTTGTCTAGTTAGTACTCCTGATTAGCTTTGGTTCTTCTGCCTCAGTCCCATTTTCCAAAGGAGTATTTTCTCTCTGTTTTTAATCTTCCTATCCGGAATGCTTATCATTCCTTTTTGCTTCTTTAAAGAAAAGCATCTCCCATTCTTTCCTCTATCAAGACTTGCTATTTTTCTTCTTCCCAGCCCAAGTAGGTTACCATCGCAAGCAAACTTAGGTGTCTCCAGCTCTTGTTCATCCCAACATATCCACTTGTTTTACCTTATTATCAACATAAATGTTGCCATACCCTGTGATCAGAAATCATTTATTGAAAGTTTAATGTAAAGAATTACAGACTCCTTGAAATTCTGTGCAACAATTTTTGTTTATACATTTTTCTCAGAAGAGGGTTCATTGCTTTTATACAATTCTCAAAGGATTTTATGACCCAGAGATGATGATGAATAATGGCAATGTTAGGATCCACCAGAAGGTTCTTCTTAAGTCAGCATTCAGACTCATAAGGCACATCACACTTGACATCAGGATCATGTAGAAGAATACAGGGCAGGAGGCACGTACACTGCAGGGCAGGATCTGGTGTTACTCTTCAGTTGGAGTAGTCCTCCCAGCAGTCCACCCACTGTCCAGAAGCCTAGTTAAAGACCAAGATTCTCATGAAGAAATTATTGACAGTCATAGCATGCCATGCTTCAACTCAGAAGGAGTTAAAGTATAGTTACCTGATTCTTTTCCTTTAATAAAAATATATTTATATTCTATTCTGATTAAAGAAGGTTCCACATACTCTTGCATTTAAATCTTTTAACAGATATCTGGGTAAGTACCTGCAGTGTACCAGGTACAATGCCAGGGCTCAGGAAATAGAAGTTAAAGACAAATTTGATTCAAGCCCTTACTGAGAGAATTAAATTAGCATTTGCTGTACAGAATGATATGGTATAGTACAAAGTGTTGGTGGAGTAAAAAAGATAAAGCTTCTAACCCCAGCTCTATCTTAATCCAACTTCTGGAATATTACAGCAGAGACTTTGCTTCTTTCAGTATAACTCATGGTTGAGGATCAAGAAATTGTTATTAACACCTTTGAATCTTAGGCTGACACTTCTGGACCCTCTGCCATTGCAAGAACACCATTCGAAGTACTTAGTGTGTGCAAAAATTTTTTACTTAAAACATACATATCTTGGGAGATTGCCTCTCAGACTTTGAAAAGTTTTTGTTCACCTCTTTTTCAGAATTGATATACAAAGAAGTTATGGACTTGGAGGAGAGAACCAAGAATGGAGTTATACGGGGGCAACCCTCTCCTTTAGGTTGGTTACAATATAAGCTTAGTTAAGATTACAGTTTACTTCTTGTGTTGTAGTCTTCAGTGGCCTGAAACCTTCAGTTCTTTCCATACTTAGTACCATTCGTATTCAAAGTTTATTAAGTATAAGGAATACAATTTCTGTGGTAAATTTGAAAGCATTGGTACACTGTTCTATCAGTACATTGTACTAGTATATCAGTAACTGACTTCATAAAATGCATCTCTTTTTCTTTGATACTGACATCCCATTGAAGAACAGAAATTTAAAACGTTTTTTGGTGGTTGTTGGCATTGTTGTCTTTAAAGAAGAAATTTATCACAATTCAGTATATTGACCTTTCTGTGATTTAACAGTCCTTACTTTGGATAAATAAACTAAAACTTCATGGCAAAATTCTGTACGGGATGCCAATTTTGTACATGATACCTCTTTCTCATTTTGGTATTTTTGATTTGTTTAAGGCAGTAGCATTAAAACTGCTGTCAGAAGGTATTCTAGCTCTTAAGAACATTGGTTTGCAGGAGTTAAACATTTTCTTTTATCATAAGCTCATCTTATATTAAATTTTAGTACTTGTTAAAGCATAAAGAATTTAAAGGAAAAGTTAAATGACAGGTAACATGTACATATTAAGTACATACTACATGACAGACACTGATAGTTTTTGTATTTTGTTTCATTCAGCCCCCCAGAACCCTGAGGAAGGGGTTGTTGTGCACATTTTACAGATGAGGAAACAAGTTTAGAAAAATTAAATGATGTAAGACTACAAATCTTTTGTGTAGAAAAGCAATACTTGAAGCTGTGTTTATCAGTAACTTCAGAGGGCATGGTTTTTCCAGCATCCCATATGGCTGGCAACAGAGAATAGGGCAGTTTTAGGGAAGAGGTTAAATTTGAGCTGAGCCTTGAAGGCTGAGTAAGGTTTCAACAGGTAGGTCTTGAATTTGCATGAAACTATGCCATTTTAATCCTTCTAAAATTCTTATACATTCTAAGAAAAAAAAGGATATCATATTTAGCATCAATGAAGTAAGATATATAGGTATAGTTTCAGGTGCCCATTTTGTTGTACTATAAACATATATTTGTTTAAATAATTTTTGTAGCTTCCTATGACATTTTTGGTTATATTTTGAGTTCTTTTAATTCTTTGTTTTTTAAACCTTGATCAAGAATGCAGTCTTCCAAATTTTAATGTAGATCCTCTTGAAAACATAAATTGGTTTCAACAGCTTTTTACCTACAATTAGCTGTAACAAAAGCTATCTTATAAATGCTTTAATAACTCAGTTAATTAGCTTTGTATTGATATACAGTAGTCATATAAGTGAATTGTTCATGATGGAGGCTTGAATGGAATTTGAAAAGTCCATTATTAGGGAAGTTTTATACTTTAGCATACTGTCCGAGTGAATGGAACATCCTAAGTGTCAAATGTTTGAGTAAACTTAATAATCTCATGAGATAGATAGAGCAGTTGTGTTTGTTCTTAATTTATAAGTGAAAAATTTGAATCCTAGACAACACTTAACTGTGGTTACAAAATAAGTCAGTGGAAAGGACAGGACTGCAAGTTTCTAGACATTTTCTGGATTCTCAGTTATAGCTGGCAAAGAAGAGTGTTAGTAAATTAATCTGTTATAAAAATATTCAGTTCTTGATTATATGCAAAAACAGAAGGTAAGTATTTGATGACTCAGAATATCAGATAATCACAATACCATTTCGACTTGATTTTAAAAAGTAAATATTTTTCCCTCTGGATTGCCTCTTATCTTTATTTTGGTTTGGCTAATACTAAAATGATTTTGCATACCTTTGAGTGTGTAGAGTCACTGAGCGGGAAATGACCCAGATATCTGAAATTAAAGATTTTTCCATATTATTGCTGTCCGGATATTGAGAATTTACTATTGGCTTGGCCCAAAAGTTCGTTTGGGTTTTTCTGTAACTTACGGAAAAACCCGAATGAACTTTTTGGCCAACCCAATATATTACTTTAAAGGTCAGAAGTAAACAAGTTTTTTTTCCTTAGGTATTTGATTTTCAGATTAAAAAGTTAACTGTTTAATTATGATGCATTTAAAACACAACATTGTAAAGCAATTATACTCCAATAAAGATGTTTAAATAAAAATTCAAGAGGAAAAAAAATGATTTTTATTAGATTAAAAAATTTGGATGAAATAAAATTTGGATAAAGAAGTAGAGGCATGAAAAAGTATATAGAACCCTTTTATGATTTGAATGTTTCAGTACAGGTCTTTGAAGCTAGCCATAATGTTGTATACTCTTTAGTCAGAAAACGTGCATTCTGTAGTGTACCAATTGAACTTTTAAAAGTTTGGTATCTTCATTTCACTCTGGCTGGGAGCCTAATGGGTTCTTGGGTATAGAAGGTTATCACATTTCTCCTTTTCCTCTCTTCTATTAGGCCTGAAGTACCCAGTCTGCTTTTCTTTCCCAGTGTACCTCCCATCACCTGCTCTATCCCTTGTGGTTCCATTCCTTTCTGTTTCCCAGTCCCTGCCCCACTGCCCTAAAGATTTGCCTATTCTCATTCCCTAGCTATTTCATTGTTAGATTTGAAGACAAGTTTTCAGAGGACCTTTCATATTTAGGTGTTTTTATTGCTTGTCATTGGACACGAAGGAGGGATAATTTCAAACAATGAGGTGCTGCGTTCTGGAACAGTGGTTTTCAACCTGCTTAGTTTTAACATCATTGGGTCCCTGAAACTCACCCCTATTCTTATTGCTCAGTTTGAAAACCATTGGTTTTTATTCCATGAATGTGTTCTTAGGAACTTTTGTATAACTTGCGTTATTTAATATACTCAAATTTGAAATGACTCTTATTTAGTGCTCATGTAGTTCAAAAGCACTTACCTAGTGCATGAATCACCTTTAACTTTTCCCAACCCCACGGTGTCATTCCCTTCCCTTCCTGACCCAGCCCTCTTGAGAGGATTTTTCTATAGGTTAAGTATTCCTGTTGCTTTTTAAAATCCAGGAAATGCTTGTTAGGCTATACTTTTGGTAAAGGAAACAGTCTCCCCCTACTTTCGTGTTTAATAAGTCTATATTTGCATTTACCAAGTACTTATTAGAACTGAAATAACAAGACCTGAGTTTACCTAACTGGGGCACTTGTGTGGCTCGGCAAGTCACGTAAACAAATGGGGCAGTTGAACTGAGGATCCATTGAATTAAAATGATTTTAATCTTCGTCTTGGCTTTTGCTTTAAAACAAGATGTACCAGAATGATTGTTTGGACTTTACAGTGAGAAGATAGAGCATTTTTTATTAGGGCAGTAGTTTTTTTTAAAATTTATTTTATTGAAGTATAGTTGATTTACAACATTACATTAGTTTCTGGTGTACAGCAAAGTGATTCAGATATACATATATACAATAGTTCGCATCTGCTAATCCCAGACTCCCAATCCATCCCTCCCCCACCACCCCCTCCTGCTTGGCAACCATAAGTCTGTTCTCTATGTAAGTCTGTTTCTGTTTCATAGATAAGTTCATTTGTGTCATATTTTAGATTCCACATATAAGTGATGTCATATGTTATTTGTCTTTCTCTTTCTGACTTACTTCACTTAGTATGGTAATCTCTAGGTCCATCCGTGTTGCTGCAAATGGCATTATTTTGTTATTTTTTTATGGCTGAGTAGTATTCCATTGTATATATGTACCACATCTTCATTATCCATTCATCTGTCGTTGGACATATAGGTTGCTTCCATGTTTTGGCTGTTTAAATAGCGCTTCAGTGAACATTGGGGTATATGTATCTTTTCAAAGTATAGTTTTTGTCTGGATATATGCCCAAGAGTGGGATTGCTGGATCATATGGCAATTCTCTTTTTAGTTTTTTGAGGAACCTCCATACTGTTTTCCACAGTGGCTGCACCAATTTACATTTATTAGGGCAGTAGTTTTTAACTCTTTGAGTCATACATTCCTTTGAGATCCTCTCTCCAACAAAATGCAATGCAGACAGTTTTGCATGTATTATTAAGTGTTATTCACACACAGTCTGAAGCCAATTCATGAGTCTTGCCGTAGGACCATTTCTAACTATGGCTTGGACTTAATAATTCTTGTCCTGAACTGAAAATGAAAAACAAATTAGTAGAAAGGACAGGTTACCAGACGTTTTCAGAATTCTTACCTCGTAGCTAGCAGTGAAAAGTGTTTGTTAGTGTTGTGTTGAATATCACTTGTGATTATTTTTAGTGAGCCTTTTAAAACCAAAAGAAAAATTATTGACCACTAGAGGTGGTCAGTACAGTACAAGTAGCTCGGTCTGCAACTCTGTCTGCAACTGATTTGCTGTTTTGTTTCTCATAGCACAGGTGCAGCAGTGATCAATGGCTCTCAGCATCCATCGTCATCATCGTCTGTCAATGATGTGTCTTCAATGTCAACAGATCCGACTTTGGCCTCGGATACAGACAGCAGTCTAGAAGCATCAGCTGGACCTCTGGGCTGCTGTAGATGACTACTTGGGCCTTGTGGGGGTGGGAGGGATGGGGAGTTGTTTAGTCATTGATAGAACTACTTTGAAAACAATTCAGTGGTCTTATTTTCAAGTGATTTTTCAAAAACATAGAATTCATTTTGTAGTAAAGTAGTTTTTTTCTTAATTTCAAGTGATGTAATTTAAAACTTAAGTTGTGTTTTAAAACAGCAACAAAACTGTATTTTTGCTGTAATTAACTGTATAATGTAAACCTAATTATTTTATCATGGTTTAAAATTTTTGCATATTTGCTTTATCTTATGCTGCTGATTTTTTTTTTTACTGAATTTGTAAGATTTTGTTTATCAAAGCAACTATTATGTGGTGACTTGCCTATATCATGAATTATTTAAGATTTTTATAGTTTTTTTATTAGAATTTATTCAAATGTTTTGTTCATGATGCTATCCTTTAGGGTTATGTGCTTATCAATGAAATAACCCCAGAGGAGTGAGGGAAAATAACCTGTAGCCAGTTATATTCAGGAATAACTACTGTAAATGATGAACGTGTTAAAAAAAACCTCCAATATTTGCTACTTGCCAATTCTAATGTAGTTACAACAATTGGTAGGTAACCCTACATGAATTTTGGCAAAAGCCCCATCATCTAAATGGTAGAATAACTCAGAGCATGTCTTTGAAGATGTTGGGCATCTACCACCACCCTCCTATCCCCCATCCTACCCACCAAAAGTAAAGTAAGAGAATATGGTGTTTTCTGCAAATTTGTGGCATGCTCAAAGCTTATGATCACGTAAAGTCAAGAGGATACTTCATGAATAATACATTTCAATGGAAATAAACAGATGGTTCACCTTTACTAGCTATGAGCCTGTTTTTATATACACTGAGTTAATCTACTCAGGCTGTAGGTCCCAGCAATGATTTAGAGTCTGGTCTTTCTCTTTCCTGCAGCCTCGGGCCCTTGGACCTATTTGGTTTCTAGAGTGTCAGTCAGTTGAGCACCAGTTCTCAGGGTGTTTCTGGCCATTTGATTCTACCTGTGGCATAATCATATTTATACTAGCTGTTGGGAGGTTCCAAAGCCTACTTAGATTTCTGTAGGTGATGTATAAAATGAGCAATATACCGTTCATCTGAAAATAGTAGCACACAGCCATATATAGGATATCATTTTCTAAGGACTGTTTCTTCACATTGAGTAGAGCAGGCATAATTGGTGGTTATTTAGTCTGAGTCTTTAATTTTTTTATACCTGATTTTCAATAAAACACACAATGTGGATGTTGAACAGTGTAAGAATGGTGCTGCTCCTGACAGTTGTATGTTAACTGTTTACATTTTATATCTGCAGAATTATTTCTCTATAACTGAATTTTTCTTAAGTAAAATGTCATTGAAGTCTCATTATATCTGAAATACGTTGTCTGTAATGCCCCAGGCACTTTTTGTTATTTTTGGAACAAGAGGCATTTCATGTAATGAACTGGGAAATGCATACTTAAGTAAGCTAAAGGTTCTAGGCAGAAAGCCCAATGGAATTAATGACCAGCAGGAGCAAGAACTGGTGCGGCTCAACGTGCAGCGTCTGAAAGTCCACTTGGCATGTTATTCATATATTCAGTGCAAAATTCGTTTTGAGTAAGGTATTTTAGGTCATTGTTAATGTGCAATATTTAGGATTAAAATACATTAATAGCCATTTTATATGCTTTGAAATAGTAAGTTTGTCTTTGATGGTTTAAAGTGATGATTTCTAGCCTCTTTTGAAGTTGGCAGCCTTTTTATTAACCCCTTTTCTACTGATATGACAGGGTACATTAATTAGGCAAATTAAAGTTTTAAGACTATAACACCTCTTGAATTGTAGAAACAGGATTGGATTTACAATTTCAGAAGAAATTTGAGCATGAATGTGTTCCTAGTTTTTATTAGTTTGACAGTTAACTAGCTTTATTTCTATAGGATAGATTATTTCACTATTGCACTTTAACAACTGACATGCTCTCAGAAGATTCCCTTATTTTCTGTTTCCTCGCTGATAAGCCATCTCTTGATACAGATTTTGGTTAAGCAAGGAAAACCAAGTGTTGTTACAGTATTGTTTGTTGTAAATGCCAGCTCCCACTTGCCAACCAGCATGTTTCAGTTGATCAGAGAAAATCAACTCTTATTAGTCATGTAGACTAAAATACTTGTTATATCCTGAAAACAAAGTCTAAGTGTTGCGTGTCCTGGGTTTTTAAAAATGCAATAGCTAAATACAACCTTCCCTCTTCTCTTAACTGTATTAAATTAAAAATGTGCTAGTTCTTTGTATTTTACTTTTGAACCTTTAAAAACATCTTAAACATTTTTTTAAAGAAATTTACAAATAAGATTTCTGTCAAGCAGTACTTACGTAAAGCCACTTTGCTTATCTTATAACTTTGTTTTTTCAACTTTATATACTTAATATACCCATGGTCTTACTGTCAGAAAATTACTTTGACCAAGATATACTGTTTATAGGTTAGGAAAGAGACAATAATTCTTTCTACATATTTCTTCCTGGTTACTGTTCTGTTACCCTCTAATATAAACTATTTGTTAAATGATTGTGTTGTTGGGATTGCTTAATTATAATAGACATAAACAAAGCATCTCAACTCTTCATACTGTTCGCTGAACAGTTCTCATTTTGTTACACACCCTCGGCTGCTGATTGCTCCTGGTATGCACTCTTCCAAGTTGGTAAAGGTACAGTGCATTCACACCAGACTTCCTAAGAGAAATGCCAGCCTCTTAAGTGAAAAGGCTACCATACAAACCCCTTAACGATATCAAGAAGCTTGATTATATGTAAAGCAGCAGACTTTCTCATAAGCCCTTTCATTATTTTGTTCCATGCTAATCCTGCTGTGTTGTCTAAAAAGGTAAAGGTGAAGAGGACATGGATGATCTGATAGTGAAAGCAGCAGCAGGCAAGTGAAGCCGTTTGGGGTTACAGATAAGACTTGGTGTACACTGTCGGCCAGTATGTGCTACACTATGAAGATGTAACTACTCATTGTTGCCTAGGCACAAGCCTGGACAACATTTTGAGGTAAAAACATAGTCTATTTTCAAAAATACTGTTGTAGTTTGTTTGTGAGTGTTGTTCATTAGTCACACATTAGCTGTATAGTGAATGCATGATGCCCCATGACCCCAGTAAACTCTTAACCGGTAGAAAAACCAAACACTACTGTTCTGTCATTAGCAGACCTCTTAATTGTTGCCTCCGGATCCTTTACATTTTAGTATACATTGTGTTTCTACTGATCTCTCTTAGGTTTTTCCCGAATCAGAGGAAACTAATTTTTCCTTAATAGCAAGCAAGATGAAGATGTATAAGGGCATTGAAGCAGAAATGTGTAGTTTGGGGTACGATTAGAAAACTGGTAAGGAAAACAAAAGTCCTAATTAATTTCAAACTAACTGCTCTTAGTTAAGTGCTCTTAAGGAGAGTCTAGTAAGAGTAACACATTCTGGCCATTTCTAATTTAGATTCTCTTTGTTACTGAAACTTCTGAGAAATACTACCTGTGGATTAGTTTTGCACAATGTTTTTTTCTCACAATAACTTACAAATTAAACTAGGTTTTTATTGAACTACCTCACACTAATTTTCTATGCTTTCCCAAGTAAGCGGTTGCCCTTAACTGTTAGATCTTCACTGAGTGAATTATAAATGTGTGTTAAATACTTCATAGCCAGTGTCGACACAATACCAGTAAGTATGTAAAATATATACCTTGCATCGGTAAGAGAGACTCACCTGTAAAATCTTTCACTGTGTATCTTGGAGTATGGTGTTAGATGTGCTCGTTGGACATAATTACTGTCTGTTTTTGTAAGTAGAAACCTGCTCGTGATATCAGTCCATTCTTTACATTTTACAAAAGGAATAAATCTTAGTAAATTTTACGAAGAAATAAATTACTTTTGTAGGCCCGATATTTGGTATATTTTTGAGAAGCTCTTAATCTTTTAGCTGAATGATGAAGTTAAACTGAACTAGCTGTCTACCTGGACTGTGACATCTATTTTCTCATTATAGTTTATCCTGTTCAACAGGTTTTGAAACCTGAAACCCAAGTATCATAATTGACATTTGCTTTTCTCCCTATATGATGCCATTCCTTCTTCATTTCCTCTCTCTTCCCTGTGTTCCATTCCCTCTCCTCTCCCCTCCTCTAGACAAAACAAATGGGGCACTTTGTAGGGAATGCTGAGATAATTATTGTGGTTTTTAATCATTCATGCCCTAGTCATTAAACATGCACCACTGGAATGTAAACAATGTTATCTAGTATGTTAATTGGTTATAATATTTTAAATAAAAAAGAAAAAAGTGATATGAAAATTATGAAATTAAGAGTTTTTCATTGAAAACAAAATATAAATTTTTGATAAAAAGTTCTTCTGGGCAATTTTAAGATTTCCTATGGATTGAGATCAAAGGGGTACTAGGGCAGGTCTCTTAGATTTGGATTTTATACAAACTGTGAAGAGGCTAAACTATCACCCTGGTTTTCTCGTTTACCTACTCTTGCTTTTCTGGTGTTTGAACTTGCTAGAGAAACATTATTTTAAAAAGGGAATTTGCTTCAATGCCCTTAACCTATAGTTCTTTGTAACCATGTGAGAGAGCAGCCACCATGGCCACTTGGCACGAATAAGTATTTTAAAAGGATCTGTTTCAAAACAAACCAGGGATTTCAGCTCTGAGCGCATTTCCAGCTTTGCCATGCAGGTGTTCTCTTTGCCTACACTGGGCAGGCTGCTGTGTGGGTGTCAGGGTCTGTCGCTGCATGTGCCCAGTCTCCATGTGGTGACACTCCTCCATCTTGCTCAACTCTTGCTCCAGATAACGCTCATATCCATGAGGGTCCCACCCCCCTCGCCTGCATTCATGCTTCCCTGCTCTGAGGAAAGGATAGCCTGGGCCAAGCTTCTGCCTGACCACTGCTGCTCCATCAGCTGATGTGATTGCCAACCTGGTGCTCTCTGCCTCATCACAGTCAAGGAAGAGGCCTCCAGTGATAGACTGGGTGGCAAGAGCAGACATCCGTGTGGATTGTTGAGTTAATTTAATTTCCACCCAGCCATAATACCCTAGTGACACCAAATAAAATGGAGTAACTAATGCATTCTTGTTAATTGAGGTACTACATTTATTTTACTGTTGCTCCTCAAAAGGTCCATTGACTTTATGTGAATGAAAATTGATTTGTACTGGTTTTGTGGTTTGAAATTTTTTTATTTAGCTTTTATAGCTAATACACCAATATGTCTTTGGACTTCATTTGAAACTAAGATACTTCAAATATGCTCTGTAAAGTTAGACTTCTAACATATTTCATTTACAACATCCTGTTGTCTCTTTTCCTGCTTTGGTAGTTAGTAATATATTTCATTTAATTCCATCAATTAATGTGTGCGTATATGTCTAAGACCCTATGTTAGAAGCTGGAAGTGAGGAGTGATCTAAAAATGGATGACACTCAGAGTCTAGGCAGCCTGATTGAAGTAAGTGTTGTGTGAGGAACAAAGACCATGCTGAAGGGACACAGGGAAGGACTGATTGGGGAAATGAGGGTTTCGCAGAGGAGGCATATTTTTTAAGGCATTTTTGGAGAGGAAGGGTATTCCTAGGTAGAGAGAAAGGCAAGGAGTGAGGAATGGTCTGGCGGTGTGTGAATGTAAAGAGAGAATGTGATGGGAGATAAGACTGAAAAGTTGACGATCAGAATTGAAACGTTTTGAAGAAATTGTCATCATTTTAAAGGCAGTAGGAACTACTGGTTTGTGAGAAAGAGGAGTTAATATGATCACACCTTTGTTTTACGAGGGTCACTGACAGTGGGATCAGGTCTGGTTAGACGAGGCATGGAGATTGGTGACTGGGAAGCCAGATACTTTGTTCATATTGAGAATGGAAAATTGGGGACTCAGATTGCCATAACATAAGTGAAGTTGCCAAGATTAGCATTTGGGGCCAGTTGGTCAGCACACAAGAGATTGTGCAGGGAAAACATATTCAGTGTATTTTACAGTTTGTACATCACAGTTCATGACAGAACACACTTCAGGTATGGCATCAGCTTGCCACTTAGTATTTCAGGAGTGGAAGGAAAGGAAAGATTGCTCCCTAACTGCCTGTAGACCTCTCCGGTCTTGTAGTCCCTTTCCTCGTGAGGTCTGCGTCATCCCCTTGTGTGGTCTGTGCACCATTTTCACTAGTGTCATTTTGTGGACAGAGGGAAAAGATAGGGGATTCCTGTTGGATGTAACATAAGTAAGACTGTTAGAGTTACCCGGACAGGTGGGGGCATAGTTGTGATTGCTGAGGATTGAGTGGGTAGTGAAGCAGTAGTAAAAACAGTACTTTCAAAAAGTTGGCAGGAAATATAAAGAAACATGACAGTGTCTTGAGGGGTAGATTGAGGGGTCAGAACACGTTAAAAGGGAGAATTTAAAAGCACATGTGCCTTAATGAGACAAGGTCCTGGAGAGGGTGGGATCTACTGAATCCTATGGATCCAGACTAGCCTGAGTTCCAGATGGAGAGAGTGGGCAACCTTGGACAAATTTCAGCTTTGCTGAGCCTGGTGCTGCTTCGTCTGTCACAGGATGGGAGATAAGTCTGTCACAGGGCTGCTGAAATGATTTACTTCGTGTACTTTTATCAAAATAATTAGTGTAAAGCAAATATAATTGTTGACTTTAGCCTTGGAAAGGAATAGAAATGGTTTAAGATAATGGAGAAATGTTGCAGAGAAAGGGAGGAATTTTGTGTGGTCCCCCATCTGAGAACTTACATACATGCTGACCCCCAAGTCATCCTCTTCATTGCTAGTAGTCCCAATTTTCATGTGGTTGGTAAGAATAATTCTCACTTGAGAGACATGCCTCAAAATCAGTGTTGAGGGTTGTTGCTGTTTTTTTTTCTGAGAAGCAGAATTAAACATTGTTTTGATTCTGTTTCATATATCATTCCTGCCATTCAGTTCATTCCAGCTGAACCTCCTCCATGGCATATACTTTACATCTTTGTGCACATTACTCCCGCCATTTGCCCATTTGAAATCCTCATTGCTGAAGGCCCACGTTTGATAATTTCTCCTCTGATAAACTTTCTCTGCAAGGACTTTTTATTTCATGTCCCCATTGCATGTTTCCTTTAATTTATTCGTTCATGCACTCCCCATTTTGTTCCACAGAGAATACAAGACAACAACGTGCTGTATGTCTTTTCCTTTTGTTCTGTGAGGGCATCCTGTGTGCTAATCTACTGATGCTTCGCCTTGGAATCCCTTGGATGGAAGAGCCTGTCTTACTCCTAGATCACGATGACTGGGAAGTAGGCATTCAATCAATATTGGTCTGGGTAAGCTAATGACTAGGACTACCTTCTACACCGTTTCTATCCTCTGAAATCCAGTATTCACTGCCTTCAAAATCTGGCATAAGGAAACTGCATACAGCACTATGAAATTGCTGTAGTAATGTGAGCATGTGCTCTGACACCAGATACCTAAAGTAGAGTCCTGGCTTCACACTAGTTGCCTCACCTACAGCAAGTTGCCTAAACTCTTGATGGCTCTGTTTTCTCAGACGGGTTTAGAGGGAGAAGGTGATTCTGATACAGAAATAGAACTATGAGGGGGTTGGTTTTTCTACAAGCTTCCCAAGATGATTCTGATATGGCCCGTCCATTTGTTACCAGCTGCCTTGGAGAACTAAATACCAAATCCTCCACCGGGAGCAGTGACAAATGGGAGACAGCGTGCAGCAAAGAATGAGGTAGGTCATGCTCCAGGGTGTTATTAAGAAGGGAACTGGGAAGGTACCAGGAGACTGCTGATGGAGCCCAGAAAGGGAGGAGGAAGTGGAGGAGGGACAGACCATGCTGCCAAAGTGGTTATCATGCCCCCGCCCTCCCTAAAACCCTTCAAGGACTCAATACCTAGCAGTGATGCCCCAAGTTTGTTGCACTGAACACTAGTTCTGTATTGAATTAGTAGCAGTATTCTTGGAGAGCTTACTCTATGCCAGGCACTTAAGTGCTTTGACTGTATGAGCTCACAGTTTTTACAACAACTTTATGAGGTAAGAACTGTTACTCTCCCCTCCTATTATATGATCAAACTGAGGCACAGAGATGCTGAGTAACTTGCTCAGGGCTACACAGCCAACAATGCAGTGGGGCTAGGATCTGAATCTGGGTAGTCTGCCTCCGTTTTCACTCTAACCACTGTGCTCTACTGCCTGAGAAATCATATGTGAATAAAGCGTTTTGTGTTCAAATAAATCTGGGGCTGCTAACTAAAGGTAAGCATGTTCATCATTTTTCAGGACTTCTCAAAGAGTTCGGTATGCATTTCCATAAACCTACCTCAACTGTGTCCCCGTCCTCCATCTTCCTATCTCCTCTCTCCGAAGCCAACCCCTCCACTTTCCTTATCTTTTTTCAGACTTGCCTCTCCTCATTATTGCCTTCTTTTCTTCCTCACCAGTCTCTCCCTCTCTGCTGGATCATTCTTGGCAGCATACAAGCATGCTCTAGTAATCCCCTTCTTTAAAAGCTCTCCCTTGCCCCCTCCACTTTACCACCCTATTTCTCTGCTCCCATTCACATCTGCACTTCTGGAAAGACTGGTCTGGGCACAGTGTCTTCCCTTCACCTCTCATTCAGTCTTCAGTCCATTACTGTCTAGCTTCTGGCCTGTCAACACTACTCCACGTGCCCTGGACCACACCAGTAGTTCCCTGACTAAATTCCCTGCTGCTAGTCCCTCCTGCCCCCAAATTCATCCACTGGCCACCAGGGGCCAAAGGAGTCTTGTTGAATGCAAGCCAATTCATGTCTGTTTATTTAAAGCACTTGAATGCCTTCCTATATCCCTTCAAATAAAAATAACTCTACCATGGGAGACAGGGCCCTACACGGTCTGGCCCCTGCCTGATTCTAGCCCTGTCCATCTCCCACCATGCCAGCAAGGATGCTGGCACTCATGTAACTTTCATAGCTCTTCTCCTTCTGTCTGCGGCTGTCTGGTTGCATGACTGCCCCTTCCTGTCCTTCAGTCTCAGTTCTGTCACAAAGGGACAGTGTCTCATGTGAGACAGCTCCCAGCTAAGTAGATATGACAGTTACTCCACCACTGCTGCTGCCACGTCTTGCTGTCCCTTTGTGATGGAACTACGTAGGATACTGGGAGAACTCTCCAGGGGGCTGGGGCCCTGCATCAAAAGGAGGGGGATATTCTTACTGACTCCATTTATTGCCCACAGATCACGGAGCCTGGTTATGTGGACTCCATTCTGAAGCCTGTTTACTGTGTGGAGTGAACACGGTTCATGCCTGGTCTGTTATTCCACCAGCCAGGTAAAACAAAGAATATCTCTCCCTCTGTTTTTCTGTCTCTGCCTCTCTTTCATACACACACATCCCTAAAACTGTATTCTAACTTCTTAAAAAAGGGACATTTGCCAGTCTTTTAAAATAAGCCAACTCCCTTTTTTTCAGTATGAGACTTAAAATTTCCAGTTTTTCTTTAGAGTCAAACACAAATTTTAAAACACTTTTGAAGTAATTTGGGAGCAGAATCCTAGATTTTCAATTTTCCACTATTGCATGGTTGATTCATCCATAATTTGACTATTTTTAGTAAGTTGCCTTTACTGAGAGCATTCATGTAGGTTTTCAAAAAATTGATTCCCTGTCTTTTCACACTTATAATTCATTGGTTTACTTATTATTTTAAAATTTAAGGATTTATTGTTATTAACCCCTTAATTTCTAAACTCTGATTACAGAATTTAGTGACAGGCTTCAAGAGGTCTCTGAAAGCTGAATTTTTAGTATATGTGGTTATTTTTCTTCAGAGGGTCCATAGGCTTCATCAGATTCTCAAATGTATTTTTTTAATTGACGTACAATGTTATTTTAATTACTGCTGTACAGCAATGTCAGTTGTGTGTGTATATATATATATATATATATATACACACACACACACACATACACATTCTTTTTTTATATTCTTTCCCATTATGGTTTATCATAGGATATTGAATATAGTTCCCTGTGCTAGACAGTAGGAACTTGTTGTTTATCCATTCTGTATGTAATAGTTTGCATCTGCTAATCCCAAACTCCCACTCCATCCCTCCCCCAACCCCCTCCCCCTTAGCAACCACCACTCTGTTCTCTATGTCTGTGATTCTCTGTTTCTGTTTCATAGACAGGTTCATTTGTGTCATATTTTAGATTCTATATGTGATATCATACATTTGTCTTTCTCTTTCTGACTTACTTAGTATGATAATCTCTAGTTGCATCGGCTTACTAAATATTAAATGATGTCATTACAGTAGGTACAACTTGAATCCACAGGTTTGGGGACAGGTTCTGTAAATGCAACTCAACTGGGAAGAATGAAGCACATGAGTACAGGGTACTGGGCCAGAGCCCCCCAGTCTCAGTGCTCAGCGTGCTTTACAGGCAGAAGTCAGTACGTTTTACAGATAGAATGGAGGGTGCTGTTAAATGGAAATTGGAGGGCAGAACGTCAGTAGACGTTCATTGCCAGCTAATTTTCAGAGAAAAATCACATTTGCAGGTCTTAGTTTTGCCAGCAGGTGGCAGATGCCGCTCATGAGCTGGTTTGGGGCAAGGACTTGGCCAGAAGCTGAGCTTTGCCACTATTAATGGCTAAGAGAAGACAGCCTCCCTTTCATCATGTGAAACCCCTTTGGTCTCTTCTGCTCTTTTGATAGCCTGGCAGCATTTTCTCTCTAGGTCAAAGTCGGCAGAATTTCAGGGCTGTGGTGAGGGAACTCAGGACCATAAAATACACTGGTGTTCCCACCAATCTCCTCCTAGCCTCAGTTTCTCCTCTGAATGGGGAGCATGCAGCTAATTCCTTTGTTACCGAGTTGTTGTGAGGAATCAGTCACTTCGTATTATTTTCTTTCTCCTTGAACAGAGGAAGGCAATATTTCACCTTCTGGGAAAGCTAGTCACCCAGCATCCGGTGCTGTGATGGCTCTGGTCCTGGGAGCAGAGGCAGGTAGTGCTCTCCACTCATCCCACCCCTCAGAGCTCTGCAAGAGAACTCGGACTGCTGGTGACGCTGAAGGCCCTCGGCAGCCACTTGTCCTCTTGGCTGGTGAGGCCAAAAGTGACCCAGCAGCAGACCAGTCATTGGCCTGCCTCACCACTGTTAGAGTTACCAGTTGGCCTGGGCCTGTAGGCTTGCACCTTATAGTGCAGAGCCAGACTTCTGGGAGCACTGAGACCCTGGCATTTAGAGGATTGCTATCACGTGATAGTTTATACCTGATTCGAGGTGGATGGGTGGTTGGGCCTGAATGACTTCTCCAGAGACGATAGTCGGAAATTGGGGCACTTTGTTGACCCCACTCCGCTCAAAACCACTGCAGTTTACGGCTGGGGCAGTGAGGGGTGATAGGTAAGGACACCATGAGCAGGAGCAAGTGATGCTGGTGCTAGCACTGCCTGTGCCCCAGACGCCAGTCCCCTCTGCTCAGAGGTGGCTTCTTTGGTGCCCCTGAAGGCCCATCCTGTGGAGCGCTGGCCCAGGCCTGGGCTGTGTGTGGCAGGAGCCACGGAAAGGTTTTCTTGAAGGATTTACCCCCGTGGAGCCTTGAAGTCTGAGGATGAACTGGAGGACGAAGGTAAGCAGGCAGGGAAGGGAGAGGGGTTAGCACCAGCTCGAGGGGAGTTTGCAAGGGAGATGGGCACAGTCTGAGGCGTCTGTGCCTGGAGGACAGAGAACAGGCACTGCCTATCACCTTGGCTCACCTTTCCTTTAGAGGCACACCTTGTCACCCTGCACACTCCCGGGGTGCAGAAGCAGGGAGTACAGCACCCTTGCTGAGCTCTGACTCACAGGCTCTGGCTTTGGAGCAGAGCTAGAGTCAAGGGAAGGAAAGCAGGTTACAGGGGAAGGCCTGAGAGGAATTCCAGGACAGACACAAGCTGCAGAGGCCCAGGTGGCTCAGAGAGGGAGCAAGCAGTGAGGTAAGCCATCCTGCCCAGAGCACAGAAGATGGAGCTGAGAGCACAGACATGTGGCTAAGTCCAGCTTCAGTGACCATGGCAACAGCTCCTCTGGGACCTTTGCACCCCACTTCTGAAGGCCCCACGCCATTCCACCCATGGGACACCTTGAGGACTCCCAACCCTGCGAGAAACAGGAGAGGTCAGTTGGTACCCTCACTTTGCATGCCCATGAAGGAGTCAGGCATCCAGGCATCATGCTTTCAGGGCAGATTTAATAAAGAATGCAAAAAGGTCCTGGTGAGCTACTCAGATCCCAGGTGCCACCTGTTTTGGCAGCCACGGGACTGTCCCCCCTGACGCCTGCCATACCCTACTCAGTCAGAGCAGCACCCAGCTCCAGAGCAGGGCTCGGGCTCCCGACAGGGGGTGTCAGGACTGCTCTCTCCAGCTGGCACCAGACCTCCTGGCACCACTGAGGCCCAGGGCCAAGCTGCAGAGGCTCTGGTTCCTCCCGAGGCCACGGGAGGTTAGGGAGGGCAAGCTGAGCAGCAGCAGAGAACTCTCCCCACTCCTTTACTTTGGTGCTCTGGCACCTTTTGCCCCAGCAGTCAGGCTTCCCAGGGTTGAAAAAAACTCCTCCATTTCCTTCTGCAGCAGCTGGTTCCTCTTCTCTGCGTCCTCCCGTGCCCGCTCCGAGTTCCTCAGCTTTATTTCCAGCATTGTGTACTTTTTCTTTTCCTGGTCTAGTTCTTCTTCTAGCTGTAACATTCGTTTCCTCAGGTCGGCACTACCTTCTTCGAGTCTTAAAATTCAAGAAGAAAGACATCATTTTAGACTTGGGCCTGCTGGGTTTGCCAAGAAAACTCCATTATCAGCGGACACTTGATGGGGCGAAGGAGCTGGTAAGGCCTGGGACCAGGGGAAGGATGTGTGCGGGCTCAGACCCGGTGCTGGGTGAGGCCGCACGGACTGCATCTCCTCACAAGACCCTGGGGCTTTCCCCCAAGCCAGTCGGGCCTCATCCCCGAGACCCTGCCCCCTCAGCCTTTGGCACTAGAGGCCAGGGACCTCCCTGAGTCCTCACTCAAATACGAAGACCACTTACCCTCCCCTCCCAGCCAGCTGTCCTGCTGAGGGATGGACTGCCATCTGGCAGAGAACAGGACTGAGCCCTGCACCGAGAGGGAAGCAGGAAACTGTCCTCACGTTTGCTCTTCTCCGAGACCCCTTGATCTTCAGGCAGAGACAGCAACTCACAGGAAACCCCATTCAGGTTGTCACTTCATCTTCCGTTCCCTCTCGGCCTTCACACCCGAGCCCAAACGTCTCAGCCTCTGGGAAGCTTCTCTTGATCCTCCCCAGCATATAACCCACATTACTGCTCCTTTTTGCTACCACAGAGCTACACCTCAGGCCTCTGTAGAGGTTAACAAATCTATCTTTTTAACCAGACGACCCACTCCTGTGAGACATGAGGGACTTGCTGCGCCTGGCTCCTAGGAACCGACCGGACTACAGGACACATGACTGTGGGCAGGACTCAAACTTCACTGAGCCCTGGTGTCTCACCCTGAAAATGCAGGGGACGGCCTTCCACCTATGCACTGTAGCTATGATGGACCAAGGAGACCACGTGTGCACAGCATACCGCCTGGCACATGGTGTACCTGAAGCAAATATCCATTCCCTGCCCCATCCAGGATGAGGCCTGGGCCTTCACCCTCAACCACTGAACACAGAGCATGGAGAAGGGCTAAAGTCTGGAAGAAGAGAAGGATGCCCACTTTCACTACTTCGATATAGTACTGCAAGTCCTAGACACAGCAATCAGACAAGGAAAAGAAATAAAAGGTATTCAAATTGGTAGAGAGGAGGTAAAGTTATTATTTGCAGATGACATGATACTATATATAGAAAACCCTAGGGCTTCCCTGGTGGCGCAGTGGTTGAGAGTCCGCCTGCCGATGCAGGGGACACGGGTTCGTGCCCCGGTCCGGGAAAATCCCACATGCCACAGATCGGCTGGGCCCGTGAGCCATGGCCACTGAGCCTGTGCGTCCAGAGCCTGTGCTCCGCAACGGGAGAGGCCACAACAGTGAGAGGCTCGCGTACCGCAAAAAGAAAAAAAAAAAGAAAACCCTAAAGACTCCATGCAAAAACTACTAGAACTGATAAACGAATTCAGCAAGGTAGCAGGATACAAGATTAACATAGAAATTGGTTGCATTTCTTTATACTAACAATGAAACAAACAATCCCCTTTAAAATTGCATCCAAAAAAAAAAACAAAAAACCTTATGAATAAATCTCACCAAGGCGGTGAAAGACTTATATGCTGAGAACTACAAAACATTAATAATAAAGGAAACTGAAGGTGATTCAGAGAAATGGAAGGATATCCCATGCTCTTGGATTGGAAGAATATTGTTAAAATGGTCATACTACCCAAAGCAATCTACAGATTTGATGCAATCCCTGTCAAATTACCCATGACATTTTTCACAGAACTAGAGCAAATAATCCTAAAATTTATATGGAACTGTGAAAGGCCCAGAATTGCCAAAGCAATCCTGAGGAAAAAAAACAAAGCAGGAGGCATAGCACTCCCAGACTTAAGGCAATATTACAAAGCTAGAGTAATCAAAATAGCATGGTATTGGCACAAAAACAGACATATGAATCAATGGAACAGAATAAAGAGCCCAGAAGTAAACCCACACACCTATGGTCAAATAACCCTCGACAGAGGAGGCAAGAATATACGATGGGGAAAAGACAGTTTCTTTAGCAAGTGGTGTTGGGAAAGTTGGACAGCCTCATGCAAATCAGTGAAGTTAGAACACACTCCCACACTATACACAAAAATAAACTCAAAATGGATTAAAGACCTAAGACGTGACACCATAAATAAAACTCCTAGAAAAGAACATAGGCAAAACGTTCTCTGACATAAGTCATGACAATGTTTTCTTAGGTCAGTCTCCCAGGCAACAGAAATAAAATCAAAAATAAACAAATGCGACCTAATCAAACTTATAAGCTTTTGCACAGCAAAGGGAACCACAAACAAAATGGAAAGACAACCTATGGAATGGGAGAAAATACTTGCAAATGATGTGACTGACAAGGGCTTAATTTCCAAAACAGCTCATACAATTCAGTAACAAAAAAGCAAACAACCCAGTTGAAAAATGGGCAGAAGACCTAAATAGACATTTCTCCAAAGACGACATACAGATGGCCAATAGGCACGTGAAAAGATACTCAGCATCACTAATTCTTAGAAATGCAAATCAAAACTACAATGAGGTACCCACCTCACACTGGTCAGAATGGCCATCACTAAAAAGTCTAAAAATAACATGTTGAAGAGTGTGTGGAGAAAAGGGACCCCTCTAACACTGTTGGTGGGAATGTTAAGTTGGTGCAGCCACTATGGAGAACAGTATGGAGGTTCCTCAAAAAACCAACAGAGTTGCCATATGATCCAGCAATCCCACTCCTGGGCATATACCCAGACAGAACTCTAATTCAAAAATATACATGCATTCCTATGTTCATAGCAGCACTATTTACAATAGCCAAGACATGGAAACAACCTAAATGTCCATCGACAGATGAATGGATAAAGAAGATGTGGCACATATATACAATGGAATATTACTCAGCCATAAAAAGAACGAAATCATGCTATTTGCAGCAATATTGATGGACCTAGAGATGATCATACTAAGTGAAGCAAATCAGAGAAAGACAAATATCATATGGTATCACTTACATGTGGAATCTAAAGTATGACACAAATGAACCTATCTATGAAACAGACTCATAGACATAGAGAACGGACTTGTGGTTGCCAAGGGGGAGGGGTGGCGGTGGGGAGAGGGATGGATTCGGAGTTCAGGATTAGCAGATGCAAACTATTACATATATAGGATGGGTAGACAACGAGGTTCTATTGTACAGCACGGGGAACTATATTCAACATCCTGGGGTAAACCATAATGGAAAAGAATATGAAAAAGAATGTATGTATAACTGAATCACTCTGCTGTACAGAAGAGATTAGCACAATGTTGTAAACTAACTATACTTCAATTAAAAAAAGCATGGAGAAGGGAGAAAGCCTTCCTTCCCCCCAGCCTCCCATCTGGGGAGCACAGGGCATAATGTCAGAAGACCCTCCCCAAGGCAGGGGCAGCAGGCCCCCCCATGAGCCCCCTTCACTGCTTCTCCTCCCGTCCAGGGCCCTCCTTTGCCAGGTCCTCCCTGCCCCTTGGTGCTCCTGAGCACAGCCTCCACGCCACTCCTTGAGGGACCTTGTCCAGCCTCAGACTTGAAGTACTTAAAGCACTCAGTGTGCTGACAACCCTCAATCTTTATCTCCCTCAAGTCCACTCAGAAACTTAATATCTCCAGCTTAACAGACCCACAGCTGAGCTCCTGCCCTCCTTCCCCAAGTTACCCTCCTATAGCCCCAGTCTCCCCGGCTCAGTGACCACCTTCTTCCAGATACTCAGCCAAAACAAAAATGGTGTGTCTCAAGTCCTTTTTCTCACCACCACACCTGATCAACTGGAAAAACCCAAACATACTCAGAATCTGGCTGCTTCTCCCACCTTGTCTGCTGCCCCGTAGGTCCATGCCAGCCACAGGTCTGACCTAGATGGCCATGGCCTCCTAACTGGTCTTTGTCTGCCTCGTCAAGCGCTCCTGAGCACAGCAGTCAGTGCACCTCATCAAAGTGACCAAAGTCCTCCAGGTCTTCCAGCAGCTTCACATCTCACTGGCAATAAAATCAAAGCATCACTCCTGCCAAAACGCCTTGCCGCCTGCCCCACCCCGACTCCGCCACGCTTTCAGAGCTTGCCCAGACACTCCGCCAGTACACAGTGGGGCAGGGACTCGAACCCATAGCCTGCCATGCAACAATACTGCATTTCCCCTGAGAACCCCAGCCTCCAAGGTGAAAGATCTAGAAGCTCAAGTCAGCTCCACAAACAGCCAAGAAAGTGAGATGTTGATTCTGATCCCCTCTGAGGCTGCCCTCAGACAGTGTCTGCCGAGTAACACTTCCTGTACACTCTGAGCTCATCTTCAGCAGTAATCACCTTGCAGTGAGTCTGCAGGGAGCTCCTGCCATTACCTCTGCCTGGTAAATTCCAACCCAGTGCTTACACTGTGGGTTTTCTCCACAACTTTAAACTCCGGAGTTTTACTCAAACTGTGTCCTTTTTCTCCTCCTTGCTCAGCTCAGTCCTATCGGTCCTTCAAGTCCTGGCTCTGACATTGCCTGCTGTGACTTCCCCCCTGACTTCCCCCATGGAGGGGCTGCTGCCCTCACGGCCCCTTTCCTGCCATCTTCCTGCCGTGAACACAGAGACTGCACACACCTGACACTCCCCAGGTGCCCAGGAGACAGCTGCCAGCAGAACAAGAGGGTCAAATGCTACCATTCCAGCTCCCTGTGGGAATCCCAGGCTCAGAAATAGAAGCATGAATCCCTTCCCCCTCCACTGTCTGATGGAAAGAGGAAGCACTCAGAACCCAATGAAGCCCCTGCTAGGGGGTGGGACATGGGTTCGTAGGGCTGATGCGAGGCCTTGGGCAAAAGGAGCTAAGGGGTCTGAGATGCTGGTGGAAGCACCACTCACTGTCCAGTGTAGGCTTTGCTGGTGATTTTAATTGGGGAACTCGGCCTCTCAGAGCTGGAAAATGCTCCCTGCACAGGGAGGCTGGAACCAGGGCCCATCAGTGAACAAGCCTGCAAGCCTTAAAGGGTGGCACGAAGGACTTCCCTGGTGGCACAGTGATTAAGAATCCGCCTGCTAATGGAGGGGACACGGGTTCGAGCCCTGGTCCGGGAAGATCCCACATGCCACGGAGCAACTAAGCCCATGTGCCACAACTACTGGGCCTGCGCTCTAGAGCTGGCGAAGCCACAACTACTGAAGCCTGTGCACCTAGAGCCTGTGCTCCGCAACAAAAGAAGCCACCACAATGAGAAGCCCGCACACCACAACGAAGAGTAGCCCCTGCTCACGGCAACTAGAGAAAGCCCGTGGGCAGCATCGAAGACCCAACACAGACAAAAATAAACATTTATATATTAAAAAAAAAAGGTGGCACGAGGTGTCCTCTGTGACCCAGTGGAAGGGAGGGCTTGGCTCGGCAAGGCCAGCTCCCTCCTCAGAGAAAATCGGATTTCGATCCAGAAGAAGTCCTCACTCTACATCAGGTCCAACCATGGGCAGTCAACCAGGCTGGCCTGGGGCCTGCAGGGCACGCGTGCCCTGCCCCAGTCCCAGTTCCGGGGCTACAGGACATACCTTGGGGGCCTGCCTCCTCCCTGACTGAGGGCCCCAGAGGGACCACCACTCTGAGCCTCTCCATCAAAGGCCTCTGACAGCATGCCAGCCCCTCAGCTCCTGAGCTTTCCCAGACATAGGATCCCCACCCCTCCACTCCCAGCCCTGTCCTGTGGGCATTGTCCCAAAGGGGGCTCCTGGGCGCTGGCTGCTCTGAGCCCTGCCTCCAGGAGACTTTCTTTCAGGGCCAGAGGCTGACTGCCCGGCCCGGTGCCCAGTGAGCTGGCAGGCTGCAAGGGCCCTGCCCGGCCCAGGGAGCGCCCACCTCACACTCAGCCAGCAGCTGCAGCCCTTTACCTTTGCACACTCGTCTCGTACTCAGTCCTCTGCCGGCACAGCTCTGCCCGGAGCTCCGTGACCAGGCCCTGCAGAGCCTCAGCACGGTGGGTGAGGTCCTGGGTGGGGCTGCCTGGGTCACTGGGCTCGCTGCTGCTGATGCAGGCGCCCACCCTGTCCAGGCCGTGGTCCAGGTCTGGGGATCTGCACTCCTCACTGCTGCTGGGGACAGGGGAGGGCTCGAGGGCCCCCTCAGTGTGGAGGGAGCTGCAGGTGGAAGAGCCACTGGCCCTGCACGCTGCGCAGCTGCTGACCGAGCCCCTGGCTGAGGCCTCGCAGGAGGAGGCCCCAGACCATGGCATGCTGGCCACGCTGGGCGTGCTGGGAAAGGGGCTGGGCAGGGGCACGTTGTCATAGGTGGAGAGTCTCTGCTCGGAGCCTGAGTCCTTGAACCGGTCTCCCGATGAGGCCCGGCGGTGGCCTCGCAGGGAGGACAGCCCATTCATGAGCCAGTTCCCTCCGGAGGAGATGATGGGCACCTCCAGGGATGAGGTGCCCACCTTCGGGCTCCCCGACCGGGACCCTGACTGCCGGAAGGAAGACCTCCAGTTGGGCAGAGTCTGCACCTTCTTCCCAGGGGTGGCAGCAGGGCTGCTTCGGCTACCCAGGCCTGTGGGAGAGGTTCTAGAGAATGCCGCCACGGCAGCCCCATCCAGAGAAGAGGTCCTGTGCGAGGGCAGGCCAGGGGCACTGGGGCTGCCGGGCTCTGCCTGGCTGTCCCTGGTGACCTCCTCGGAGCCCCATCCCACGGTGCATGGTGGGCTCCCACGTGGGGAGGCTGGCGCTTCCGTGGTCCTCGAAGTGAAGAGCTGGCTGTGTTTGCGGATCAGGACGGTCATCAGGTGCTGGACCAGAGAAGTGCCTGCCAGGAAGAAGGAACAAGAAGAGCCTGGCTGTGAATACCTCCAGTTCAGGCTCTCCAGACCAGTCAGGGGAAGCTGCAGCTCAAACCCAGGGTGCCCAGCCCTGATAGTAGCCCCAAACCAGGCTACTCCTCAAGTGAGGACTCAACGAGAGCTTGCCACGTGCCGTCCCAAAGGAAAGGACGGCCACCACCCCCTCCAAATCCAGGCAGGGACATAAGGACCATACCCAAGAATCCCCCTCCTCCAATGTGGGCCCTGGAGCACAGAGCAGCACTGTCCCTTCGCACCCACTCCACCCGGCTGGCGGGGGGACGAGCAGGCACAATGCCTGTTAAGGCTGCGGGCTGAGCCAAGGGCAGGCTGGGACTGGAAGCCAGGACCTGGACGGCAGGGCCCTCTCGGCTGCCCCATATGCTGCCCACAGTGGCCGTGCCTGACCGTCCATACTCTGGGAGGCACAGGGCTCTGGGACACAGAGTAGAGATGTCTTACAGGTGCGTGTAGGCACACATACACAACCCCGTGCACACAGACAGATGTACACAGCTGCCCCCCAACGTGAACAGCCCCCCCCCACATGCACACACTCCCTCTTCTCCAGGCCACAGCCCCTGAGATGCAGCCTGTGGCATCTGTGGGGACTCGGTTCCTGAGGCTGTGGGGTGGGGGCAGGGGTCAGTGACAAAGGGAGGTGGTGCAGAGGGACCATGGTATGGATCCTGCTGCCTCGTTCCCTCCTCTTGTTCTCAACCAAATACCAGAGACTGGGGAGGCTTCTGCGTGATGAGGAGGGTGAAGTACTTGGGTGGACCCTCCCACTAGAAGTAACTGAGAATCGTGGGGAAAACTAAGTAAACAATCTTTAGTCCAGAAAAGTAGGTGAGGCAGGAGCTCAGCAAGTCAGTGGGGTGAGCATCTGCCCTCAGACGTTTGCACAACCTGGCAGGCGGGAGCTCTGGGGAGACCTGCCCGTCAGGCCAAGGGCGTGCCAAGCGAGAGCATCAACCCCAACGGTCACACCCTCGGCTGGGGGTGGCGAGGGACAGCTCCACAGCCCACCCTGCCCCTCCCCTAGGTCACGCTCGACAGGAATGGCCCCTCTGCCCTCAGCCTGCCTGGCGCCGGGGGCAGAGGGCTCCAGCTGGCGTCGGGTGGGTCCTGTGTGAGTCTCCGCCGGCATCTGCGCTCAGCCGGGACTGGCTGCGGGTTTCCTGCCTGTGAGCGGCTAGGCTCTCACACTAACCCCGCCGGCAGTCTTCCATGGGGTCTCCAAGCAGGGCTCTCATTTCCATGCCAGCCTGCACCTGTGCCCTTTGAAAAGTCGGGCTGACAGAGTCACCTTGCCTCTCCTGGCCTATCTCCTGATCCGTAAACTGGGGGCAGTAACCACAGCGTGGGCTGCTTGTGAAGATTAAAATACGGTGGTAGAAGTAAAGTACTTAGCAGAGGCCGGGGCGTGTTAAAACAGCTGCTGTTGCTATTTTTTTTCTAATCATTATTAGTCTTCATTATAGAACGGAATATTCCTCGGGTTTGCAAAAGCTCTGACATCCAGAAGCCTGTGACAATTACTTAATCGAAAATTAGTAAAGCAAAAACATCTGTGTGTGTTCAAGGGCAAGTGCGCTGACCTTCTCCACACCCGCCCCCCAGCCTCTCTCACCATTCTAACTGCACCTTATGACCCCATCCACAGGGCAAAGCTCCTTTTCCTCTTATAGCTGACCCCATGGGGGAGGAGGCGGTGAGGAGGTCCAGAGAGGCTGCTGCCTAATCCCCAGGGATGGAGCCGCCCTTCCTGCCGGCCTGGCGTTGAGGATGCTGAGGACTTGCCCAGGATCAAGGCGAGCCCAGAGCACCACGCACACCTCCACCATTACCTTCCATGATGGTCACTGGGTCTTCTATCTGCGGCCGAAGTATATTAGGTCCAAAAACGGTTGCCAGGTTCTGGACGCTCATCTTGTTGACATCTGAGTGGGACTGAACTTCATCCAGAAACCTGCAATGTAAGGAAGAGACAGTTGGCAGAGAAGCAAATCCTGATGCTGGATCTACTGGGAGCTGCCTGGCGCCCATGCTCAGCTGCACCCACATTTCCACAGCTGCTAAGCACAGCCAGCTGCCCTGCCAGGCTTGGAAGAAGGCAGAGCTTCCCCTAAGATCTGAGAGGGCCGTCAGAAGCAAAGGCCACTGGGACAAGGGCCTGTCATGGAAGGACACATAATTCTCCCACCTGCAGTGGGGGCAGATGCCCAGGAAGGCCCAGATCCCCCCAGACACGGGGCTGGGTGAAGGCCACCCTGCATGTCCTCGCCTGGCACCCTAAGCCTAGGTCGTGGTCAGGAGGCAGACCATGGGGAGGGGATGGTGAGAGGCACGCAGAGGAGGCAGAAGGAACAAAGGCTGTATCCTTTTCCTTCAGGAATGATGTGCTCAGGACTGTAAGCTCTATGAGTGCAGTGACTGTGTTCTTCTATATTCCCCATTGGCTTGACAGACATGTGAGTGGAAGCATGACCCAGGCCCCCCGACCCCCCTGAAGGGCAGGGAGCCAGAGCACAGGGGAGTGAAGCCCCACCCCTAGTCACTTACTTGCAGATATATCTGAGCAGGTTGTAATTGACCAGGGGAAGGCTGCTCACTTGTTTAGCCAACTCCAGAGTTCCCTTGGGATTGAGAGAGAAAAACAGCATTTCAAAGACCAGCAAGGAGGCCCCAGTCCTTCTCTTACTAGAGGGCGTAGGGGGTGAGAATCCGAGTCCAGACCTCCATCCACAGCCCATGGGCCTGGCCCCAGGTGACCACCACCACTTCCATCTCCCTGGCTTGTGACCTCTGGGGGGAAGCAGATTTACTTTTGAGAAGCCATTGTGAGGGATGTGCCTCTGCAGGGCCACAGAGGAATGTCAGGGCCAGCTCACTCATCAAGGTACAAATATCTGCCAGATAAAGACCCCTCATCTCCCACACGGCCAGAGGGAGCGCAAACAGTCCTTCCCCAGCCGGAGCCCACCAGGGCTGCAGGCGGGCACTGCAGGGGTGGGGTGGGGGGCCTGTCCTGGGAGCAGTCTCGAATTCTTTTGGGAGGCGGCGGGATAGAAACAGATGAAAGATCTGGTTGTTTCTGAACCCCACGGCCGGCCGGCCTGGGCAGCCTGAGTTGGTTGTGGGAGCAGGTGATGGAGCAGGAGTGCCTACTGGGTGGTGGCCCAGCCTGAGCTCCCTGTGCTCAGGGGCACGGCTGGGACACGGCCTGCTTTAGGAAGTACCTGCCCCTCCGGGAGACAGAGGGCCGCACACAGGGAGGGGATGCTCCAGGCACCTCACCCCAGCGTGCCCTCCACACACAGTGGGATGTTCCGGCCCTCCCCAGATTAGGAGGTCTAGGCCTGTCCCCCACAGAGCAGGCTGCTCCAGGGCACCACCCCCCTGACACACAGCAGGCGGCAGGATCTGTGTGCCATGAAGAGTCACAGAAAGTCCTGTCTCCACATACCCGCCACCAACTAGCAGGCCCACCCCCCCAGGATGGGTCCCCATGAGCCACTAACCTCCCCCTCGTCCTTGGTGAGCAGCTGGGCGCAGCTAAGGAAGTCCTCATACCTGGCGAAGGGGACCACAGGCTCGGGGAGCTCCCGCAGGTAGAGCTTCAGCAGGGAGGCCACCGTGTGCACGTCTGTTGTGCTGCAGGCAGAGGAATGAGTGTGAGACCTGGGCGCCAGGGAACCACAGGAGTGACCAGTACCCCGGCCCACCCCCACCAGGGGCAGCCTCTGCTCTCACGTCCGTGTGTGTGTGCGTGTGCACTGTGATGACTGGCTGGTGAACAGGTGAGCATGAAGGGCTCCCTTCCACTGCCCTGCTGCCTGCCCCAGGGTACTCTGGAGGGTGACATGCAGCTGCTCCACACCGGGGAGGCAGGCAGCCAGGGGCACAGCTGTCCTTCGACCCAAGCCTGAGCTTGCTCCTCTGCCCAGGCTCACCCTCCAACGGAAGCAGGAGGGCTGTGTCAAAGGTGCCCACCACGCAGGGCTGCTGAGCCCCTTGAAAAAGGGCAGCTGTCCCTGGGCACCTGCCACCAGGGGCTGGGCAGGTCAGAGGTCAGGCTCTTTCCCTGGCTTCTGGGCTTCTATTCACACTATGGATGCCCCATTTCCAGCACCCCAGAGCCCCGTATGTGCACTCCCAGGCATCAGTCTCCTGCTCATAGCTGGGAGCTGCCCGGGCTGAAGTGGGCCCTGTGGAGGGCGGCAGCCCTGGGCCTGTTTGGACTCTCAGTTCAGGTCCTGGACTGCAGTCTTGGCACCTCCTCCAAGCTTGCCTCCCAGGCTGGGCTAGACCCCAGGTATTTCATCTGCTTTTCTAGGGCCCTGGATTTAAACGCTGGACGTGCATTTCCCTCATGGGAGGTGCTCAGGAAAGATGGGCCTAGGACCAAAGAACGTGGCTGTGCCATTAAGGTGCCACCTGGCCCTGGCTGTCCAAGGCTGGTATCACTGAGCTAAGCCCTGGGGTCCCTTCCGCCCTGGCATTTGGAATTCTGGGGTTCCACAGGGCTACATACACCTCAAACTCACGCACCCAGAGCCCCTCCCTTCCTCAGGACTGGTGGCTCTTGGTGGCTCTCCGTCTGGCCAGTGGAGCAGCCCCCATCTGTGCCCCCACCTCCCCTCTCCAGCCAGACATGCTGCCGCCCACGGCCTTCAGTGCCTTCTCTCAGCCACCTCCTCTGCTGACCCATCCATTTCATGGGTGCTTAGGTCCCCAGTGGGTACCCAGCCTTGAGCCCAATGCCCCTTCTCCCACCTGGGGACCCCATGAGTTCACTGCCAGCCACTGTGTGAGCAGGAGCCCCAGGAGGATGCGGGGAGGGATGGGAAGCCAGGAGGATCAGCTGCTGGCCTTCGGACAAGGGCCAGCCGTTATGTCTCCCCCGATGGAGGAGGTGGAAGCATTTCTGATCTGGGCAAGTAGACGCAGAGTGGCCCCTCCATGCTGCAGACCCTGCCTCCACGTCCCTGCCCAAAGCCCCATCCTGGCGGCTCCTGGCTGCCCGCGGGTTCCAGTGCTTCTGCGTCTGCGAGCTTGGCCCAGCCCTGACCGCCTCACCTTCTTTCTCCCTACCTAGAAATTCACTTCCTCCCTCTCTCCCCACTCCCCACAGTTGACCCAAGGCTGCTTCTGGTCACTTTCTCCCTAAACTCCCCTCAGACCCTCCCCTTCAACACACACCTGCCTGAGTCCAGCCCCAAGCTCCAGCACTCAAGGAGAACGTTCACAGCCCACAGCACAATGGGTGCCCACCAGCCTGTGAGCCCTTTCAGGGCAGGCGTTGTCACCCGTCCCGCTCCCTCTCCCAGGAGCAGGCACACAGTGTGCACCGGCAAGGAGGGCAACAGCTGGAGACAAGGGCTTGCCCTGGGGTCCAAATCAGCTTCTGCCCTCGCTGTTGCACAGCAGGTAACCCGCCGTGAGGCAGATAACCCCCAGCCTCAGTTTCTCCATCTGCAGGATGGATCTGGTAATGCCGCCATTCCCCTGCATCTCTTCATTCCCAAAGACCCCCTCAGCCCCACCGACACCAATGTCCATCCAGAACACAGCTGTGGTCTCCTGGTCCCTACACCTCGCTCCCCTACAGTCCACTCTCCACACGACAGCCTGGCCCATCTTTCCCATCCCAGCCCAGTCAACAAGCACTACCTCCCTGGGGGCCGGGCTGCCTGCTCTGGGAGCCAGGAGCACGCCCTGCTCTGTGCTGTGGGCCAGGCCAAGGGGAGCTTGGTGATGGGAACCCGGGCTGGTTCCCTGAGTGCATTTATTTGTCATCTGTCCTGGCCACGTGAGGGCAGGGCCTTGTCTGTTTTCTGTCCTGTTCACGGCCACTCCCCCACACCTACCAAGCACTCTCCCTCAATGGATGGGTGCGAAGTGATGTAAGAAGAGTTGTTGCGAGAGTCACCAGAGCCACCAAGGTGGGGCATGGGGGAGACCGTCCTCGAGATGCTCGGCAACAACACGGACAGGGCTGGGAGACCTGCTACGGGCCAGGGACTAGAGACCAGGGTGGCAGGAAGGGACAGGTGTGGTGACTGCGGCTTCCAGGCCAGGTGGGGCTCTGTATGGAGGAGCGAGTCCAGGACTGGAGGCCGGAGTTCACGATGCAGAGCGTGTCTATGCACATAGAGCAAGCCAGCTCGGTCCCGGATGGCCTCTGCCAGCGTGTGGGTGAGGGGAGCAGCCCTGGGACAATCTCGTCAGGAAGTGGAGAAGAGGAGCCTTGGGACGCCTGTGTTGGGGGTGGGCACAATGCAGGGCCAGAGGAGATACCAGGAAGTGGGAGAGAATGGGGTCAGATACCCCGGGAGAAGCTTCCAGAAGGGAGAGGCACTCAGAGCCCGGGCCAGCTGTGGCAGTGCAGGGAACACTGTGGAGAAGGGTCCTGGAAAGGTGGGTGGAGCCCCGGTGTTCAGGGGGCTGAGGACTTGCAAGTGTGGGTACAGGAGAGGAGACCCTACATGAGAGGCTGTCGGATGACAGGAGGGAGAAACAGGATGGTTCTGGAAGGGTGAGCAGGCTGAGAGAGGAACTTTCCTGGAGGGGGGAATGTAGGTGGAGGGCAAGGGGCTCTGGGAAAGAGGCCAGGATCCAGCTGGGCAGAGCCCACCTCTGGGCATCTTGGGTGAGTTACATGGGGTCTCCCAGCCTTGGGTTCTAATCCATAAAATGGGCATATGACCATTGAAGAAAAGTCTGTAAACGCACTGAGGGCAGGGCTAGTGTGGGATGCTCCAGATGGAAGCAGGAGGTCAGGGAGGGAGAGGGAGGGCGGGGGAAGAGAGGCTGAGGAGAGGTTGAGGTTGGAAGGTGCAAAGGGGGGGCCTGCCCTGCGCCCGTCATGCCACTCACCCTTGCTTCTGCCCCCACCCTGACGTGGGGTTCCCCCTTGGCCACTGGCCTCTAAATCTGGTTGTTGAGCAGAGTCACTGGGGGCTTTTATACATGCAGATTCCCACTCCTCATTCGTGTGTCTGATTCCACAGGAGTGGAGAGGGCGGGGCCTGGAACCTGGACTTTTGGTAGCTCCCGGGGATCCAGATATACTGTCTTACCGCCTGATGCCAACTCAGGAGATAGCTGCAAACACGAAATCAGATCTGGCCGCCGCCCTACTCAAACTGTGCCTGGCTTCCTGGGCCTCAGGACCAAACTCAGCTCCCTAGAGTGCCTTCCTCGGCTTTGCCCCCCCTGCACAAATGCTCTGTGCAAGCTGTGGTTCCTGAAGGCCTCAGCCTGGATCCTCTCCCCTTCTGGCCCACCTGCTGAATACCCACTGGAGAGGCAGAGGCCCTCAGCCTCCCCCGCCTTGCAGCCCTGACTCCCGACCTCTCAGCAGTGTGGGGCAGGCCTTCCCTGGGCTCCTGTCTCTCCCTCTGGACACTTCTACGCCTCTTCCTGGGATCACCTCCAGCCCATCCTCCAAGATGGGGCTTCTCAGGTTGTCCCCTTCTCTCTCTTCTCCCTCATGCCCTCCCAGGTGCACTCACCTGCTCTCACACCCTACTGTTGCCCTACTGTTGAAACAGAGGACACCCAACCCCACACCTGTCCCCAGAATCCTCTCCTTGGTTCTGGAACCGAGGGTCCCTCTGGCTACTGATCACATCATTTCCGTCAGATTTCCCATCAGCACACCACACTCAGCTCCTCAGCACCTTCCCAGTGACGGGGGGAGCAGAGAAAGGAGAGGCCGTGGTCATCCACAGCCAGGGGAGTGCTCAAGGTGTGGGGTCAGTGGCAACTGGGGCCGTGGTCCCTTCTCTAAAAAACCTCAATGTCAAGAGCAAGTTTCCAGGAACCACAGAGAAGCATTATTTGAAGCAATCTCCCATCCTAACCCACAGCCACACAGGCACAGGATGGAAGAGGCTTGGCTGACAGAGGTTCAGAGTGGACCACAAGCTCACTGAGATTATAAATAATAAACCACAAGCTCAGAGTATCAGATGGAAATTCACGAGGCTCCAGATGAAGGAACCCCTGTGCCCTCCTGGGTAGACCCCCTCTGGGGAGTGGTGATCAGTCCCAGGCTCCACATGTGAAAAAGGATTTGACAGACTCTCCTGGCTGTGGTGATGGGTCTGGGCAGATGCTGGAGGGGCTGGAAGTGTTCTGCCCCGAGAGGAAAAGATCTGAAAACGCCAGGGCTGCCAGCAGAAACCTGTGGACCTATCCTGCAACAGAGGGGCCCTCATCTGTGAAGGCAGATCTGAGAAGAATGGGCAGAAGCTCCATGGGGGCCAGGGCTGGCTTGATACAGAAAGAATTTTCTATGAAAAACTGCCCCATAATGGAGATACCATCAGAGAGAAGAGGCCCCCAAACAGCTACCTCTCCCCCGTTCTTAGCCCCTGGGCTTTAAGTGAGGCTGACTATCCCGGGGTGGAGCCCAGGACCCAGTAAGCCCCAGTGATGAGGTAGGATGGGCACAGGCCCAGGACAGCTGGAGGAGACTTGCTCCCGCACCCCCAAAACCTGTGAGAATGTGGGGCTGGAGCCACGCCTCCATTTTGGCACCAAAGGAGCCTGGGGGGCAAGTTATCCCAAGAAAGCAGAGCCAAGAGACAGACCCTGCAGAAGGCCTGGAGTCCTGGGTGGTGCCAGCAGAGGCCTTTCCCTGCTCCTGCTGGGGTGGGCTTACGGGCATCCACAGTGGATACAGCCCACGTGGAGGTGACAGGATCCGCCCCTAAGGGAGATGCAGGGCTGCTGCAGTGATTCTGTGCCCCGCACTCCGCCCATTGGGAGGGCTGGCTGGGCACGTGCCAGTGTAGGGCACCATCCCATCCTCCATCCTGCACCCATGCCTCTCAGCTGGCATCCTGAGAGGAGGCTATGCAGGGGAATGGACAGGTGGCCCTATCTGCACCCCTCCCAGGAGCTCACCTGTCAAACAGTGGCTTCTCCCCACAGTCGAAGGAATCCTGCAGGTCCCTCACCAGGTTGGCCTGGCCAGGCATGCGGAAGAGGCCCTCCTCGGTGAGCCCGCGCTCCCGGATGAAGTCCACACACTGCTCCACCAGCAGGGGTGCCAGGCGCGGGCCATACTTCCGCTCGTGGTGGACTGTGTCCTCCAGGCGCTGCCCAAAGACCCCTGGGCACAGAGAGGAGCCGGTCACACCCTCAGCTAGCCGGCTCGGCGGTGGGGGAGGGCGCTGGGGACAACAGAGGGCAGGGGGTGCTGTCAGGGCCAAGGGTGGCCCCCCGTGAGGGAGCAGGTTAGAAACTGGGAGGGCAGGCACCAGGCGGCTGGGACGGGGCGGGAGGGCATAGCGGGCAGGAGCCTGGCCTGGCCTGTGGAGCTTGTTCAAGCCTGAGGACCCTCAGGGAGGGCCCTCAGGGAGCATGCATTATGCGTTTTATTGATTGGTTTATTTATGCAACACTAACCTCCAAATGGAAGTGGCTTGCATTTAAAAACCCAACACTATGTCCACTGAAAGACGCACTCTAGAATGTTCTTAGTGGCACTCCCTTGCAATCCCTCCAAAGGGGAAACTACCTAATGCCCATGAGCGGCAGAATGAGCGGGATCATCATGGTCTCCTCATACCATGGAGCATGGGACAGCAATGACAACAGATGGGACACAGCTCAGGCAAAAAGACAGACGATAGATGATGAGAAAGCAGAATCACAACTCAGCATCACTGATCATTAGTGAAATGCAAATCAAAACCACCTCACACCCATGAGGACGGTTACAATCCAAAAAACAGAAAACGTGTTGGTGAGGATGTCAAGAAATTGGAACCCTTGTGCCCTGTTCATGGGAATGTAAAATGGTGCAGCCACTGTGGGAAACAGTATGGAGGCATGTCAAAAAATTTAAAACACAGTTACCATATGATCCAGCAATTCTGTATACCCGAAAGAAGTGAAAGCAGAGACTTGAGCAGATATATGTACACCCATGTTCACAGTAGTATTATTCACAACATCCAAATGGCGGAAGCAACCCAAGTGTCCATCAGTGGATAGATGCGTAAACAAAATGTGATACATACATACAACAGAATATTATGCAGCCATAAAAAGAAGGAAATTCTGACACATGCTATAACATGGACAAACCTCGAGGACATTTTTCCGAGTGAAACAAGCCAGTCCACTAAAACAAGTAAAATACTGTACTTAGAATAATCAAATGGGTACTTAGAATAATCAAATTCATAGAGACGGAAGGTAGAATGGTGGTTGCCAGGGATTGGAGGACAATGGAATGGACAGTTATTGTTTAATGGGTACAGAGTCTGTTTTACAAGATGAAAAGAGTTCTGGAGATGAATGATGGTGATGATTGCACATGACGAATATACTTAATGCCACTGAATTGTACACTTAAAAATGGTTAAAATTTTATGTCAGACCTATTTTTACCAAAAATTTTTAAAATGAAAAAAAAAACCCATAATTGCTAGCAGAAGCCAGACCCAGAGTGTACACTGCATGACTCCATTTATGTAAAGTGCAAAACCAGGTCAGAACATAGTTACCTTGGTGGGTCAGTGACTGAGGGGACCCGGGGGTGCTGGTAATACTCGGATTCTGGACCTGGGCACTACTTACCCAGCTTTGTTCACTTTGAGAAAAATCATTAAACTACACACTTGTGACACCTGTGTTCTGCTCACCTTTCTGTTTGCTATATCTCAATAACATTTGCAAAAAAAAAAAAAATTAGAAAGCAAAATATCCAAAACATTTAATAGAGGACAAGAAAGCAAATGAGGGACAGAGGAAGAGAGCAAGAAGGTAAAGGAACTTTTGACCCAGAAAACCTGTGACAACTAAATACACAACTGGGCAAAGAGGTTCCTGGCAGCCCAAAGAGTGGAAGGAGTGGAGATCCATGAAGCTCCCTAACTCACAGTGATAGTGAAGGAGAAACAGACTTCTCCCAGCCCTAAGCTCTACAAGGACTCTGGAAGGCCCGCCATCTGCCATCTCCTTATCTCTGACTCAGAGACCATCCCCGCAGGGCGGCTGTGGGGTGGGCCAGAGCATGACATCAAAGCTCCATTCTGTCCAGGCAGCTCTGTCCTCCCAGAGGGATGCAGCCCAGGCAGGTGGCCTCCCAAGACCTGAGTGCTGAGCCAGCCAGGTGAGAGGGTGGCAGGATGGATGACTGCCTACTGTAGCTTCCCACACACAATGGCTGTTTTGAAATAAGATACATCAGTCCCTAAGACAATGCCTGACATAGAGCAGGACTCAGGCAACGTTCCTTCTCATGCTGCTCGACCTAAAGACAAAGTATATAGAACCCGGGGGATGAGATTTCTCCCTTCTAGAAAACATTCCCACAAGGAAGGCACCCAGTGACACCATCAATGCTTTGGGGAGAAGTGTGTGGATGCATGTGTGTGTGAGTGTGTGAGTGTTCATGCCTACACCTGCAATGTGGACTTGTGTGTGCATATGTGTGTGCATGCATATACATGTGCACAAGGAAAGTGTGCTGAACTGGCCGAGACATGGCACTCATGGTACCAGGTGACGTTCTAAGCACTTTACATGTATCAACGTATTTGATCCTCAGACAGCTGGATAACTTAGGGAATATTACCATTATTGTTATCATCACCATCATCATCATTCCCAATTTCCAGATGAACAAACTGAGAGGCAGCGGGCTTCAGAATGTGCCCAAGTTCACTCAGCACGTGGCAGGGTCAAGGTTCAAGCCCAGGCAGTCTACATGGAACATTCTCCTGGATAGATCACATCATGGGCCACAAATCAGTGAATTTAAGACTACTGAAATCACATCAAGCATCTTTTCTGACCACAATGCTATGAGATTAGAAATCAATTACAGGATAAAAACTGTAAAAAACACAAACACATAAAGGCTGAACAATATGTTACTAAACTACCAAGGCGTCACAGAAGAAATCAAAGAAGAAATTTAAAAATGCCTAGAGACAAATGACAATGAAAACATGATGGTCCAAAACTCATGGGATGCAGCAAAAGCAGTTCTAAGAGGGAAGTTTATAGCAATACAATCTTACCTTGGGAAACAAGAAAAATCTCAAATAACCTAAACTTACACCTAAAGCAACTAGAGAGAAAAGAACAAACAAAACCCAAAGTTAGTAGAAGGAAAGAAATCATAAAGATCAGAGCAGAAATAAGTAGAGACGAAGAAAATAGCAAAGATCAATGAAACTAAAAACTGGTTCTTTGGCTTCCGGGAAGATGGCAGAAAAGTAAGACGCGGAGATCACCTTCCTCCCCACAGATACACCAGAAATACATCTACACGTGGAACAACTCCTACAGAACACCTACTGAACGCTGGCAGAAGACCACAGACCTCCCAAAAGGCAAGAAACTCCCCACGTACCTGGGTAGGGCAAAAGAAAAAAGAATAAACAGAGAAAAAAGAATAGGGACGGGACCTGCACCAGTGGGAGGGAGCTGTGAAGGAGGAAAGGTTTCCACACACTAGGAAGCCCCTTCTCGGGCGGAGACTGCGGATGGCGGAGGGGGGAAGCTTCGGGGCCGTGGAGGAGAGCGCAGCAACAGGGGTGCGGAGGGCAAAGTGGAGAGATTCCCACACAGATCATCAGGGCCAACCGGCACTCACCAGCCCAAGAGGCTTATCTGCTCACCCGCCAGGAGAGGCTTATCTGCTCACCCGCCAGGGCGGGCGGGGCTGGGAGTTGAGGCTCGGGCTTCGGTCGGAGTGCCGGGAGAGGACTGGGGTTGGCGGCATGAACACAGCCTGAAGGGGTTCGTGGACCACGGCTAGCCGGGAGGGAGTCCGGGGAAAAGTCTGGACCTGCCGAAGAGGCAAGAGACTTTTTCTTCCCTCTTTGATTCCTGGTGCTCGAGGAGAGGGGATTAAGAGCGCTGCTTAAAGGAGCTCCAGAGACGGGCGCAAGCGGCAGCTAAAAGCACGGACAACAGAGACGGGCATGAGACGCTAAGGCTGCTGCTGCTGCCACCAAGAAGCCTGTGTGCGCGCACAGGTCACTATCCATACCCCACTTCCGGGGAGCCTGTGCAGCCCGCCACTGCCAGGGTCCCGTGATCCAGGGACAACTCCCCCGAGAGAACGCACGGCATGCCTCTGGGTGGTGCAACGTCATGCTGGCCTCTGCCGCCACAGGCTCGCCCCGTATCCGTACCCCTCCCTCCCCCAGGCCTGGCTGAGCCAGAGCCCCCGAAACAGCCTCTCCTTTAACCCCGTCCTGTCTGAGAGAAAAACAGACGCCCTCCGGCGACCTACACGCCGAGGCAGGACCAAATCCAAAGCTGAGCCCCTGGGAGCTGTGAGAACAAAGAAGAGAAAGGGAAATCTCTCCCAGCGGCCTCAGAAGCAGTAGATTAAAGCTCCACAATCAATTTGATGTACCCTGCATCTGTGGAATACCTGAATAGACAATGAATCATCCCAAATTGAGGAGGTGGACTTTGAGAGCAATGTTTATGATTTTTCCCCTTTTCCTCTTTTTGTGAGTGTGTATGTGTATGCTTCTCTGTGAGATTTTGTCTTTATAGCTTCGCTTCCACCATTTGTCCTAGGGTTGTATCCGTCCGTTTTTTTTTCTTAATAATTTTTTTATTTTAATAACTTTATTATATTTTATCTTCTTTCTTTTCCTTCCTTCCCTCCTTCCTCACACCCTCCTTTCTTTCTCTCTTTCTTTCCTTTCTCTTTCTTTCTCTCCCCCTCTCCCCCTCCCCCTCTCCCCTCCCCCTCTCCCCTCCCCCTCCCCCCTCCCCCTCTCCCCTCCCCCCTCCCCCCCTCCCCCTCTCCCCCTCCCCCTCCCCCTCTCCCCCTCCCTCTCCCTCTCTCTCTCCCTCTCCCTCCCTCCCTCTCCCTCCCTCTTCTACTACTAATTCTTTCTTTCTACTTTTTCTTCCTTTTATGCTGAGCCGTGTGGATGAAAGGCTCTTGGTGCTGCAGCCAGGAGTCAGTGCCGTGCCTCTGAGGTGGGAAAGCCAACGTCAGGAAACTGGTCCACAAGAGACCTCCCAGCTCCACATAATATCAAATGGCGAAAATCTCCCAGACATCTCGATCTCAACACCAGCACCAGGCTTCACTCAACGACCAGCAAGCTACAGCGCTGGACATCCTATGCCAAACAACTAGCAAGACAGGAACACAGTCCCACTCATTAGCAGAGAGGCTGCCTAAAATCATAATAAGGCCATAGACACCCCAAAACACACCACCAGACGTGGACCTGCCCACCAGAAAGACAAGATCCAGCCTCATCCACCAGAACACAGGCACTAGTTCCCTCCACCAGGAAGCCTACACAACGCACTGAACCAACCTTAGCCACTGGGGACACACACCAAACACAACGGAACTACGAACCTGCAGCCTGCAAAAAGGAGACCCCAAACACAGTAAGATAAGCAAAATGAGAAGACAGAAATACACACAGCAGATGAAGGAACAAGATAAAAACCCACCAGACCTAACAAATGAAGAGGAAATAGGCAGTCTACCTGAAAAAGAATTCAGAATAATGATAGTAAAGATGATCCAAAATCTTGGAAATAGAATAGACAAAATGCAAGAAACATTTAACAAGGACCTAGAGGAAACAAAGATGAAACAAACAATGATGAACAACACAATAAATGAAATTAAAAATACTCTAAATGGGATCAATAGCAGAATAACTGAGGCAGAAGAACGGATAAGTGACCTGGAAGACAAAATAGTGGAAATAACTACTGCAGAGCAGAATAAAGAAAAAAGAATGAAAAGAACTGAGGACAGTCTCAGAGACCTCTGGGACAACATTAAACGCACCAACATTCGAATTATAGGGGATCCAGAAGAAGAGAAAAAGAAAGGAACTGAGAAAATATTTGAAGAGATTATAGTTGAAAACTTCCCTAATATAGGAAAGGAAATACTTAATCAAGTCCAGGAAGCACAGAGAGTCCCATAAAGGATAAATCCAAGGAGAAATACACCAAGACACATATTAATCAAACTGTCAAAAATTAAATACAAACAAAACATATTAAAAGCAGCAAAGGAAAAACAACAAATAACACACAAGGGAATCCTCATAAGGTTAACAGCTGATCTCTCAGCATAAACTCTGCAAGCCAGAAAGGACTGGCAGGACATATTTAAAGTGATGAAGGAGAAAAACCTGCAACCAAGATTACTCTACCCAGCAAGGGTGTCATTCAGATTTCATGGAGAAATTAAAACCTTTACAGAAAAGCAAAACCTGAGAGAGTTCAGCACCACCAAACCAGCTTTACAACTGCTAAAGGAACTTCTTTAGGCAAGAAACACAAGAGAAGGAAAAGACCTACAATAACGAACCCAAAACAATTAAGAAAATGGGAATAGGAACATACATATTGATAATTACCTTAAATGTAAATGGACTAAATGCTCACACCAAATACACAGATTGGCTGAATGGATACAAAAACGAGTCCCATATATTTGCTGTCTACAAGAGACCCACTTCAGACCTAGAGGCACATACAGATTGAAAGTAAGGGGATGGAAAAACACATTTCATGCAAATGTAAACCAAAAGAAAGCTGGAGTAGCAACTCTCATATCAGACAAAATAGACTTTAAAATAAAGACTATTAGAAGACACAAAGAAGGACACTACATAATGATCAAGGGATCGATCCAAGAAGAAGATATAACAATTGTAAATATCTATGCACCCAACATAGGAGCACCTCAATACATAAGGCAAATACTAACAGCCATAAAAAGGGAAATCGACAGTAACACATTCATAGTAGGGGACTTTAAAACCCCACTTTCACCAATGGACAGATCATCCAAAATGAAAATAAATAAGGAAACACAAGCTTTAAATGATACATTAAACAAGATGGACTTAATTGATATTTATAGGACATTCCATCCAAAAACAACACAATACACATTTTTCTCAAGTGCTCATGGAACATTCTCCAGGATAGATCATATCTTGGGTCACAAATCAAGCATTGGTAAATTTAAGAAAACTGAAATTTTATCAAGTATCTTTTCTGACCACAACGCTATGAGACCAGATATCAATTACAGGAAAAGATCTGTAAAAAATACAAACACATGGAGGCTAAACAATACACTACTTAATCACGAAGTGATCACTGAAGAAATCAAAGAGGAAATTTAAAAATACCTAGAAACAAATGACAATGGAGACACGACGACCCAAAATCAATGGGATGCAGCAAAAGCAGTTCTAAGAGAGAAGTTTATAGCAATATAATCCTACCTTAAGAAACAGGAAACATCTCGAGTAAACAACCTAACCTTGCACCTAAAGCAATTAGAGAAAGAAGAACAAAAAAACACCAAAGTTAGCAGAAGGAAAGAAATCATAAAAATCAGATCAGAAATAAATGAAAAAGAAATGAAGGAAATGATAGCAAAGATCAATGAAACTAAAAGCTGGTTCTTTGAGAAGGTAAACAAAATTGATAAACCATTAGCCAGACTCAACAACAAAAAAAGGGAGAAGACTCAAATCAATAGAATTAGAAATGAAAAAGGAGAAGTAACAACTGACACTGCAGAAATAAAAAAGATCATGAGAGATTACTACAAGCAACTCTATGCCAATAAAATGCACAACCTGGAAGAAATGGACAAATTCTTAGAAATGCACAACCTGCCAAGACTGAATCAGGAAGAAATAGAAAATATGAACAGACCAATCACAAGCACTGACATTGAAACGGTGATTAAAAAGCTTCCAAAAAACAAAAGCCCAGGACCAGATGGCTTCACAGGCATTCTATCAAACATTTAGAGGAGAGCTAATACCTATCCTTCTCAAACTCTTCTAAAATACAGCAGAGGGAGGAACATTCCCAAACTCATTCTACGAGGCCACCATCACCCTGATACCAAAACCAGACAAGGATGTCACAAAGAAAGAAAATACAGGCCAATATCACTGATAAACACAGATGCAAAAATCCTCAACAAAATACTAGCAAACAGAATCCAACAGCACATTAACCGGATCATACACCATGATCAAGTGGCGTTTATTCCAGGAATGCAAGGATTCTACAATATACGCAAGTCAATCCACGTGATACACCATATTAACAAACTGAAGGAGAGAAACCACATGATCATCTCAATAGATGCAGAGAAAGCTTTTGACAAAATTCAACACCCATTTACGATAAAAAACCCTGCAAAAAGTAGGCATAGAGGGAACTTTCCTCAACATAATAAAGGCCATATATGACAAACCCACAGCCAACATCATCCTCAATGGTGAAAACCTGAAAGCATTTCCACTAAGATTAGGTACAAGAAAAGGTTCCCCGTCTCACCATTCTTATTCAACATAGTTTTGGAAGTTTTAGCCACAGCAATCAGAGAAGAAAAGGAAATAAAAGGAATCCAAATCGGAAAAGAAGAAGTAAAGCTGACACTGTTTGCAGATGACATGATACTATACATAGAGAACCCTAAAGATGCTACCAGAAAACTACTAGAGCTAATCAATGAATTTGGTAAAGTAGCAGGATACAAAATTAATGCACAGAAATCTCTTACATTCCTATTCACTAACGATGAAAAATCTGAAAATGAAATCAAGAAAACACTCCCATTTACCACTGCAACAAAAAGAATAAAATATCTAGGAATAAACCTACGTAAAGAGACAAAATACCTGTATGCAGAAAATTATAAGACACTGATGAAAGAAATTAAAGATGATACAAAGAGATGGAAAGATATACCATGCTCTTGGATTGGAAGAATCAACATTGTGAAAATGACTCTCCTACCCAAAGCAATCTACAGATTCAATGCAATCCCTATCAAACTACCACTGGAATTTTTCACAGAACTAGAACAAAAAATTTCACAATTTGTATGGAAACACAAAAGACCCCGAATAGCCAAAGCAATCTTGAGAACGAAAAACGGAGCTGGAGGAATCAGGCTTCCTGACTTCAGACTATACTACAAAGCTACAGTAATCAAGACAGTATGGTACTGGCACAAAAACAGAAAGATACATCAATGGAACAGGATAGAAAGCCCAGAGAAAAACCCACACACATATGGTTACCTTATCTTTGATAAAGGAGGCAGCAATGTACAGTGGAGAAAGGACAGCCTCTTCAATAAGTGGTGCTGGGAAAACTGGACAGGTACATGTAAAAGTATGAGATTAGATCACTCCCTAACACCATACACAAAAATAAGCTCAAAATGGATTAAAGACCTAAATGTAAGGCCAGAAACTATCAAAGTCTTAGAAGAAAGCATAGGCAGAACACTCTGTGACATAAATCACAGCAAGATCCTTTCTGACCCACCTCCTAGAGAAATGGAAATAAAAACAAAAATAAAAAAATGGGACCTAATGAAACTTCAAAGCTTTTGTACAGCAAAGGAAACCATAAACAAGACCAAAAGACAACCCTCAGAATGGGAGAAAATATTTGCAAATGAAGCAACTGACAAAGGATTAATCTCCAAAATTTATAAGCAGCTCATGCAGCTCAATAACAAAAAAACAAACAACCCAATCCAAAAATGGGCAGAAGACCTAAACAGACATTTCTCCAAAGAAGATATACAGACTGCCAACAAACACATGAAAGAATGCTCAACATCATTAATCATTAGGGAAATGCAAATCAAAACTACAATGAGATATCATCTCACACCAGTCAGAATGGCCATCATCAAAATATCTAGAAACAATACATGCTGGAGAGGGTGTGGAAAAAAGGGAACACTCCTGCACTGCTGGTGGGAATGTGAATTGGTACAGCCACTGTGGAGAACAGTATGGAGGTTCCTTAAGAAACTACAAATAGAACTACCATATGACCCAGCAATCCCATACCGGGCATATACGCTGAGAAAACCATAATTCAAAAAGAGTCACGTACCAAAATGTTCATTGCAGCTCTATTTACAATAGCCTGGAGATGGAAACCACCTAAGTGTCCATCATCGGATGAATGGATAAAGAAGATGTGGTGCATATATAAAATGGAATATTACTCAGCCATAAAGAGAAATGAAACTGAACTATTTGTAATCAGGTGGATAGACCTACAGTCTGTCATACAGAGTGAAGTAAGTCAGAAAGAGAAAGACAAATACCGTACGCTAACACATATATATGGAATTTAAGAAAAAAAATGTCATGAAGAATCTAGGGGTAAGACAGGAATAAAAACACAGACCTACTGGAGAACGGACTTGAGGATATGGGGAGGGGGAAGGGTGAGCTGTGACAAAGCGAGAGAGAGGCATGGACATATATAAACTACCAAACGAAAGGTCGATAGCTAGTGGGAAGCAGCCACATAGCACAGGGATATCAGCTCGGTGCTTTGTGACCGCCTGGAGGGGTGGGATAGGCAGGGTGGGAGGGAGGGAGATGCAAGAGGGAAGAGATATGGGAACATATGTATATACATAACTGATTAACTTTGTTATAAAGCAGAAACTAACACAGCATTGTAAAGCAATTATACCCCAATAAAGATGTTAAAAAAGAAAAAACATGGACAACCTAGAAGAAATGGACAAATTCTTAGAAATGCACAACCTGCCAAGACTGATTCAGGAAGAAATAGAAAATATGAACAGACCAATCACAAGCACTGAAATTGAAACGGTGATTAAAAATCTTCCAAAAACCAAAAGCCCAGGACCAGATTGCTTCACAGGCGAATTCTATCAAACATTTAGAGAAGAGCTAACACCGATCCTTCTCAAACTTTTCCACAATATACCAGAGGGAGGAACACTCCCAAACACATTCTACGAGGCCACCATCGCCTTGATACCAAAACCAGACAAGGATGTCACAAAGAAAGAAAACTACAGGCATAAGTATCACTTATGAACATAGATGCAAAAATCCTCAACAAAATACTAGCAAACAGAATCCAACAGCATATTAACCGGATCATACACCATGATCAAGTGACATTTATTCCAGGAATGCAAGGATTCTTCAATATACGCAAGTCAATCCACGTGATACACCATATTAACAAACTGAAGGAGAGAAACCACATGATCATCTCAATAGATGCAGAGAAAGCTTTTGACAAAATTCAACACCCATTTACGATAAAAAACCCTGCAAAAAGTAGGCATAGAGGGAACTTTCCTCAACATAATAAAGGCCATATATGACAAACCCACAGCCAACATCATCCTCAATGGTGAAAACCTGAAAGCATTTCCACTAAGATTAGGAACAAGAAAAGGTTGCCCAGTCTCACCATTCTTATTCAACATAGTTTTGGAAGTTTTAGCCACAGCAATCAGAGAAGAAAAGGAAATAAAAGGAATCCAAATCGGAAAAGAAGAAGTAAAGCTGACACTGTTTGCAGATGACATGATACTATACATAGAGAACCCTAAAGATGCTACCAGAAAACTACTAGAGCTAATCAATGAATTTGGTAAAGTAGCAGGATACAAAATTAATGAACAGAAATCTCTTACATTCCTATTCACTAATGATGAAAAATCTGAAAATGAAATCAAGAAAACACTCCCATTTACCACTGCAACAAAAAGAATAAAATATCTAGGAATAAACCTACCTAAGGAGACAAAATACCTGTATGCAGAAAATTATAAGACACTGATGAAAGAAATTAAAGATGATACAAAGAGATGGAAAGATATACCATGCTCTTGGATTGGAAGAATCAACATTGTGAAAATGACTCTCCTACCCAAAGCAATCTACAGATTCAATGCAATCCCTATCAAACTACCACTGGAATTTTTCACAGAACTAGAGCAAAAAATTTCACAATTTGTATGGAAACACAAAAGACCCCGAATAGCCAAAGCAATCTTGAGAACGAAAAACGGAGCTGGAGGAATCAGGCTTCCTGACTTCAAACTATAATACAAAGCTACAGTAATCAAGACAGTATGGTACTGGCACAAAAACAGAAAGATAGATCAATGGAACAGGATAGAAAGCCCAGCGATAAACCCACGCACATATGGTCACCTTATCTTTGATAAAGGAGGCAGCAATGTACAGTGGAGAAAGGACAGCCTCTTCAATAAGTGGTGCTGGGAAAACTGGACAGGTACATGTAAAAGTATGAGATTAGATCACTCACTAACACCATACACATAAATAAGCTCAAAATGGATTAAAGACCTAAATGTAAGGCCAGAAACTATCAAACTCTTAGGAGAAAACAGAGGCAGAACACTCTATGACATATATCACAGCAAGGTCCTTTTTGACCCACCTCCTAGAGAAATGGAAATAAAAACAAAAATAAAAAAATGGGACCTAATGAAACTTCAAAGCTTTTGCACAGCAAAGGAAACCATAAACAAGACCAAAAGACAACCCTCAGAATGGAAGAAAATATTTGCAAATGAAGCAACTGACAAAGGATTAATCTCCAAAATTTATAAGCAGCTCATACAGCTCAATAACAAAAAAACAAACAACCCAATCCAAAAATGGGCAGAAGACCTAAACAGACATTTCTCCAAAGAAGATATACAGACTGCCAACAAACACATGAAAGAATGCTCAACATCATTAATCATTAGGGAAATGCAAATCAAAAATACAATGAGATATCATCTCATACCAGTCAGAATGGCCATCGTCAAAAAATCTAGAAACAATAAATGCTGGATAGGGTGTGGAGAAAAGGGAACCCTCTTGCACTGTTGGTGGGAATGTAAACTGATACAGCCACTGTGGAGAACAATATGGAGATTCCTGAAAAAACTACAAATAGAACTACCATATGACCCAGCAATCCCACTACTGGGCATATACCCTGAGAAAACCATAATTCAAAACGAGTCATATACCAAAATGTTCATTGCAGCTCTATTTACAATAGCCCGGAGATGGAAACAACCTAAGTGTCCATCGTCGGATGAATGGATAAAGAAGATGTGGCACATATATACAATGGAATATTACTCAGCCATAAAAAGAAACGAAATAGAGCTATTTGTAATGAGGTGGATAGACCTAGAGTCTGTCATACAGAGTGAAGTCAGAAAGAGAAAGACAAATACCGTATGCTAACACATATATATGGAATTTAAGGGGAAAAAAATGTCATGAAGAACTTAGGGGTAAGACACAGACCTACTAGAGAATGGACTTGAGGATATGGGGAGGGGGATGGGTAAGCTGTGACAATGCAAGAGAGAGGCATGGACATATATACACTACCAAACGTAAGGTAGATAGCTAATGGGAAGCATCCGCATAGCACAGGGAGATCAGCTCGGTGCTTTGTGACTGCCTGGAGGGGTGCGATAGGGAGGGTGGGAGGGAGGGAGTCGCAAGAGGGAAGAGATATGGGAGTATATGTATAACTGATTCACTTTGTTATAAAGCAGAAACTAACACACCATTGTAAAGCAATTATACTCCAATTTTAAAAAATTTTAAAAAATAAAAACTAGTTCTTTGAGAAGGTAAACAAAATTGATAAACCTTTTTCAAGATAAAAAGGGAGAGGACTCCAATCAATAAAATTAGAAATGAAAAGGGAGAAATTATAACTGACACCACAGAAATATAAAGGATCATAAGATACTATTACAAGCAACTATATGCCAATAAAATGGACAACCTAGAAGAAATGGACAAATTCTTCGAAAGGTACAATCTCCCAAGACTGAACCAGGAAGAAATAGAAAATATGAATGGACCAATCACAAGTAATGAAATTGAAACAGTGATTAAAATACTTCCAACAAAAGTCCAGGACCAGATGGCTTCACAGGCGAATTCTATCAAACATTTAGAGAAAAGTTAACACCTATCCTTCTCAAACTCTTCCAAAAAACTGCAGAGGAAGGAACACTCCCCCAAGCTCTTTATATGAGGCCACCATCACCCTGATACCAAAACCAGACAAAGATACCACAAAAAGAAAAGTACATGCCAGTATCACTGATGAACATAGACGCAAAAATATTCAACAAAATAGAAAACCAAATCCAAAAATATATTAAAAAGATCATACACCAGTATCAAGTAGGATTTATCCCAGGAAATGCAAGGATTCTTCAATATCCGCAAATCAATCAGTGTGATTCACCACATTAACAAACTGAAGAATAAAAACCATGTGATCATCTCAATAGATGCAGAAAAGGCTTTTAAGAAAATTCAACACCCATATATGAAAAAAGCTCTCCAGAAAGTGCAAACAGAGGGAACTTACCTCAACATCATAAAGGCCATATATCACAAACCCACAGCTAACATCATTCTCAACGGTGAAAAGCTGAAAGCATTTCCTCTAAGATCAGGAACAAGGCAAGAATATCCACTGTCACAACTTTTATTCAATATAGTTTTGGAAGTCCAAGAAATAGAAGGAACCCAAATTGGAAAAGAAGAAGTAAAACCATCACTGTTTGCAGATGACACAATATTATACATAGAAAATCCTAAAGATGCTACCAGAAAACCACTAGAGCTCATCAATGAATTCGGTAAAGTTGCAGGGTACAAATTTAACACACAGAAGTCTCTTGCATTCGTATACACTAAAATGAAATATCAGAAAGAGAAATTAAGGAAACAATCCCATTTACCATTGCATCAAAAAGAACAAAATACCTAGGAATAAACCTACCTAAGGAGACAAAAGCCTCTACTCTGAAAACTATAATACTCTGATGAAAGAAATGACACAAAAAGAGATGACACAAACAGATGGAAGGATATACCATGTTCATGGATTAGAAGAATCAATATTGTCAAAATGACCATACTACCCAAGGCAATCTACAGATTCAATGCAATCCCTATCAAACTACCAGTGGCATTTTTCACAGAACTAGAACAAAAAATCTTAAAATTTATGTGGAAACACAAAAGACCCTGAATAGCCAAAGCAATCCTGAGATAGAAAAACAGAGCTCGAGGAATCAAACTCCCTGACTTCAGACTATACTACAAAGCTACAGTAATCAAAACAGTACGGTACTGGCACAAAAACAGAAGTATAGATCAATGGAACAGGAGAGAAAGCCCAAAAGTAAACTCACGCACCTACGGTCAATTAATCTATGACAACGGAGGCAAGACTGTCCAATGGAGAAAAGACAGGCTCTTCAATAAGTGGTGTTGGTCATGCCATGTAATTTTAGAGTTACACTAATGTTTACTAGAAAATCTAAAATACCTGAGCACTTCATGCCTGAAACACAGGACTGTAGCTGAGTAAATCCTTGGCCCAAAAACAATCGATTTTCCCACCAACCTTAGAAAATACTAAGTATCAATACTATGTAATTAGTACATACATAATACATAGTACATACACAATACATATATAATTAGTAAGTACATAATACTATGTAATTAGTATTAGAATATTTCATTTTCACAATTAGTAAAAAATAAAATTAAAGGGTAGAAAGAGTATACTCCTGGCATCATTATAAGCTTAATATGTAAATTTTGATAACCATTTTTAAAATCCATGTTCTAAGAAAATTAACTGTTTTCAAATATTTAGAAGACCAACTTCAATATCTTGAAGGCAGTGAATTCACTGTCATATCTAATTATAAGTAAAAACAAAATCTTGAATGTAATTTTGAAGTTTTGGCTGATATCTATTATTGGATGCTCTCCATGCTATCCTGTGCTCGGATGCTGAGCATGCATTTAGGGTAGAAAATAATAGCTTACTGTCACAATGAATCTTTTATCCATAATACACATTTCGCCTTACCAAAAAAGCTTACAAAATTGCGCTTATTCCTTATGATTTAGTTGGTGATTTGTTTATGTCTTATTTTAAAGAAAGTGCTGTAAATACTGATCTCTGAAATAGGTATTTAAATATTGCCTGTCAATATAGCCGATTTTTTTCTTTTAAATGTAAATAAAATAATGCTCTTCCAATAAATTTGCTTTCATTATTTTTAAATCAATAAAATAATGCAAATATCATGCTCAAAAAAAAAAAGTGGTGCTGGGAAAACAGGAAAGCTACATGTAAAACAATGAAATTAGAACATTCTCTAACACCATGCACAAAAATAAACTCGAAATGGATCAAAGACCTAAATGTAAGGCCGGACACTATAAAGCTCTTAGAGGAAAACACAGAACACTCTTTGACATAAATCACAGCAATATCTTTTACGATCCACGTCCTAGAGTAATGAAAATAAAAACGGAAATAAACAAATAGGACGTAATTAAACTTAAAGCTTCTGCACAGCAAAGGAAACCATAAAGGAAACAAAAAGACAACCCACAGAATGGGAGAAAATATTTGCAAATGAAGCGACTAACAAGGGATTAATCTCCAAAATATATAAACAGCTCACGCAGCTCTATGTCAAAAAAAAATAAACAACCCAATCAAAAAATGGGCAGAAGATCTAAATAGACATTTCTCAAAGAAGACATACAGATGGCCAAAAAAGCACATGAAAGATGCTCAATGTCACTAATTACCAGAGAAATGCAAATCAAAACTACAATGCGGTATCACCTCACACAGGTCAGAATGGCCATCGTCAAAAAGTCTACAAACAGGGCTTCCCTGGTGGCATGGTGAATAAGAATCTGCCTGCCAATGCAGGGGACACAGGTTCGGTCCCTGGTCCAGGAAGATCCCACATACCGCGGAGCAACTAAGCCCATACGCCACAACTACTGAAGCCCTCATGCCTAGAGTCCATGCTCCGCAACAAGAGAAGCCACCGTAATGAGAAGCCTGCGCACCACAACGAAGAGTAGCCCCTGCTCGCTGCAAATAGAGAAAGCCACGCACAGCAACAAAGACCCGATGCAGCCAAAAATAAATAAATAATTAGATAAATAAATAAAACTATTATAACAATTTGTGGACTAAACTAGCAGCAAAATTTGTAAAAAAAAAAAAAAATCTACAAACAATAAATGCTGGAGAGGGTGTGGAGAAAAGGGAACCCTCCTACACTGTTGGTGGGAATGTAAATTGGTACAACCACTATGGAGAACAGTATGAAGCTTCCTTAAAAAACAAAAAACAGAACTACCATATGATCCAGCAATCCCACTCCCTGGCATATATCTGCAGAAAACCATAATCCGAAAGGATACATACACCCCAATGTTCACTGCCGCACTATTTACAATAGCCAAGACACAGAAGCAACCTAAATGTCCATCATCAGAGGAATGGGTAGAGAAGATACCGTATATATATATACAATGGAATATTACTCAGAGAAAAAAAGAACAAAATAATGCCATTTGCAGCAACATGGATGGACCTAGAGATTATCATACTAAGTGAAATGAGACAGAGAAAGACAAATATCAAATGACATCACTCATATGTGGAATCTAATTTAAAAAAGATACAAATGAACTTATTTACAAAACAGAAACAGACTTACAGATATCGAGAACTTATGGTTACCAAAGGGGAAACGTGGGGGGGTTGATGAACACACACACACTACCACATATAAGATAGATAACCAACAAGGACCTAATGTATAGCACAGGGAACTCTGCTCAGTATTCTGTGATAATCTATGAGAGAAAAAAATCTAAAAAAGAATGAGTATATGTATAACTTAATCACTTTGCTGAAAAGTAATTCACACTTCAGTAATCACACCTGAAACTAACACAGTATTGTAAGTCAACTGTACTCCAATAAAATAAAAAAGTAAATAAATAAATAAACCCAGGCAGTCTGGCTCCAGTACCAGAGAATGTTCTAGGCCACACTGCTGCTCTCCACCCATGCTGGAGCATGGACACCTATGTGATGCTATCCACCCACCAGCCTCGCTTCCTGTGTCTCTCCTTTCTTCACCAGTAGTTCCCAAAGATGTGGTCATTTGGGCAACAGGCAGAGGTAAGCAGAGGCTAGAATACTGACAAGAAAGGAAAAACTGTCTGCCTTCTGGGATTTGGTGGGAGAGCCAAGCTGCCCCTGCCCACAGGGGTGGGGCCCAATGGGCGAGTCAATGGTCCTGAGCACAGCATCCTGGCCTCTCTGCCCGGCCTGAGAGTGGCCTGGGTTGGTCCAGGGACACAGAGCCACTGTTCCCTCTCACTTCACTTACGCCCAGCAATGAACCACATGGGTCCACATGCTCTTGTTGAGCTAGTAAGATGTCTGAAACATTTTTAAATTAGTTATTTAAAATCCAGAGACTTCATATAAAAATCTGGATTCCCAGCTTCTCTTAAAAGAATCCACAGATCTCATGGCACCTGGCCAGAATTCCCAAATGGTTACACTGACGGAGTTCAGTGGCATTTGTGCCCTTTTGATAGCCCATGTATTTCCTAATTCTCCACAGACCCCACCATTCCCTATTGCCTCACATCCAGTCCACACTTCACTCATGTGGATTTGCCAGGTGCTCACCTCTTTTGCTTCAACCTCCATGGCACAGACTTCCCCCCAGGGCCAGGATGAAGTAGGAGACAGGCCCTGACCCCCAGAAGGTAGAAATGCGAAACCAGGCCTATCGTGACCAGAGACATCTGCTAGGACCTCAAATGAGCAGGCAGAGAACATACAGGGGGAACTGCCCATATGCAGAGGGTCCTCAAGAGGGGAAGAAGCCAGCCTGGCACTGCATCCCTGGCACCTGCCTCCTGCCTTCCTCCCCACTCAGGCCCCTGCCCTGCCCCTTTCACTTCCGCTTTACCCACTATGCGAGCATCCCGAATACATCTGCTTTCCTGCTGCCTGGCCTGTGCACAGGAGGACTCTTCCCTGTTCAGTGTGTGTAAAATTCTTATTAGCCCTTGGGAAGAGCTCAGGTGTCCCCTCCTATGTGAGCTGTCCCAGATCCTCCCTTCAGCACAACCACAGTGCTCTTGGGCTCCCTCCCTGGACCTCTACCACTGACCATGTGAAGACACTCGCCTCTGCACGGATCCTCACTGGGAACCAGCCCCTCTCCCCAGTCCTGAGCCAACGCTGGGCTTGGAACAGAGGTCAAGGAGCACTGAGCGAAGGAGGGTGGACACACAGTCCAGGACAGTCTGTGGTCCCAAGTTCATGCACCCAGCTCCCCACCCTCGGCTCACAGTGACTGAAGGCCATAGTCAGGGAAGAGAGACACCGAGGAAAGGAATTCTAAAATTCTCTCTAGAGATTCACAACGCTTAGGTAATTCCATCCAGCCTCCTCTTGGCCCCAGCCCTTCCTACTCTCCCATTTCCTGTCCCCAGGACATCTGCTGTCTACCTGTCCATTCATCCATCCATCCATCCATCCATCCACCCTTCCATCACTCTTGCGTTTGTGCCCCACCCTGTTCTAGGTCTTAGAGGATCTCAGAGCTGCCCAGAGGGCTAGAAACATGTAAATCCTACCATGGGCTCCTCTGCTGAAAACCCCTTGCTGCCTCCCTCCTCCCCACCCAGGATAAAATCCAAACTTGGCGGGCAGAGAGGCAAGGGCCTGCCGCCCTCCCTCCACCAGCTTCTGGGGCACAGAGTCTGGGCCAGGCAGAGGGCAGCTGCTGCACGGCCAGCCCCACTGTTCATGCGGTGCCTGCGGTCAGGCGGCTCCCACGTCTCTGAAGCCCTTTCCCAACCTCAGCTCAACCACTGCTTCCTCCTGTGAAGCCTTCCAGACCACTCTTCCAGCCCCCTAAACAGGGCTGTGAGAGCCAGGAAATGGAAGTCCACAGGATCCCGGGTGCTTCTAAACAGAGGCGATTTAGAGGAGGAGGGAACATCAGAATTGGGGTCTAAGAATGAGCAGGAGATAGCCAGGCAGACAGGCGGGGTGCTGGGGGCGTGCATGAGCAGAGACCCCAAGGCAGACCATGAGCGGGGGGCTGGGGGGGGGTGTCTGACAAGGGCCCCAGGGGTTGGAGGGTGGGTGTGAGAGAGCCTGACTGAAGAGGATGGGAGCATGGCAGCCCCCAGTCCTGACATGGACCATGAGCCCTGGTGAGCACTAACCCCATACCTGGCTCAGGGGCTCTGGGAAATGATGAGACTCCCCCAGAGGCCCTCCAAGCACTGAGCCTGGTGAGAGCACTGAGCTAGGGATAGGGAATGGGAACACAGGTGGCAGGTGATGGTCAAGGCTGAAGGCCACAGAGACAAAGATTCTGAGCCTGCACCTGCACTGGTCTGGGTGCACATCCTGACTAAGCCACTGAGGAGCAGAGTAGCCTCCTTTCCTAGGTCTCAGTTTCTCCATCTATAAAATGGGGATGATCACACTTGTCTTTAGAGACTGCCCAGAGGCCCTGCTCCCAGCCACCACCAGGCCCAGGACTGACCCCACATTCCCAGCAAGGCGGCGTGGAGCCTTGCATCCGACCTTGTACAGGCTTCAGGTGTGAGCTGCCCGCCTCACCACCCTTGGTAGGGAGATGCTCCGGGAGCCCCATGGGAAAGGCTCATTCCAGCTCAACCTCCCAGGGCTCTGCTCCCAGCTTCCTCCTGCTGGAGGCATCCTGTGCTCAGGCTACAGGTCTGGCCTCCCTCAGCCAGGGGCCTTGCCCACCACTCCCCTCATCAGGGTCTCTCAGCCAGAGCCTGGCAGGGCCTGGAACGGCTGTGCTGAACTTCCTTAGCCCTCCTGGCACGTCTCAGAGGGGGAGACTTGCCAAGAACCAGTTTCAGTAGGTCTGTCGGATCCCTGGAAACCCAGCCAGTGTGCGGGTTCCTCGAGGGCCCAGCCCACACTCTTCTCCAGTGACACAGCCGGCGCTTTGTGAGGAAGCTGGCAGAGGCTGCCTTTCCTCTGGATGAACCTGCGGACAGGCTCAGAGCTGGGCCAGGCCTCCTCCCCTGCCAGCTGCTCCCTGGCAAAGCCCGGCCCTCACTCCCCTCTCCCCAGAATCCCAAGCAGGGGCAGGAAGGGACAGGCCCAGCACTCAGCTGACTCAGATCCCTGTCCTGGGTGACCCTGGGCACCGTCCTCAACCTCCCTGAGCTTTGGTCTCTGCCACTTCATGGGGCTGTCGGCAGCCACGGGAAAGCCTACAGCACCAGGCGCTTGATAAATGTGGCCTTCTCCTGACCCAGGAGGGCCAGTCCAGGATAGGGTGGGCTCTGCCTGCCCCCGGGTCCCAGCAGGGAAGGGAGGCAGCTGAGATTCCCTCTGGAGCTGATCCCCGAGGGGAGACCTCAGTCTCCTAGTATGGCTCTGGCCATACTAGGGCTCTCTCCAGTTGGGGGGGAGAGGCACATAGAGAAGAGACACAATGAGGACAATAATTCTTAAATTCTCTCCAGAGATTCACAAACTTTGGGTAAACCCTTCCTGTTCTCTACTCCCCTCCCCAGGACACTTGCCGTCCTCCGTGCACGCACCCCACGGTTTGTAAATCCACTTTCCATCACTCCCACAGTTGTGCCTTTGAGCACTGCCCTCCGCTAGGTACTACAGAGCCTCAGCTCTGCTCGGAACAGCTGTAACTAATTGGCTGGGCTGTAGCCAAGTTTCAACAACCAAGAGGCTGAAATCAGCCCAAGGGAGAGAAATACAGCGAGAGGCAACATCTTGGGGGGGGTGTCCTGCCCGAGGCAAGCTGGTCCCCAGGGCAGAAGTGACCCCTACCCTCTGGTGTTCACCAGCCCCACGCCCAGACACGGGTGACTTCCTGAGGCCTGGAGAGGCAAACGTGGGCTAAGCACTGGACTTGGAGTCGGTAGCCCAGAGCTGGCATCCTGCCTGGTCCCCTCAGTAGTGGTGGTGGTGGGGGGGTGATCCTTTGGAAGTTCCCGCGCCCCGGAAGACTAGGCTCTTCATCCCTGCACGCGGGATGCCCACCACCCGGGCGGGAGGTAGGAGGAGGCGTCCCAGCGCTGCCTCTTCCCCCAACACGCGCGCGCCCGCTCCCCCAGCCCGGCGACCGGTCCCGCTGCTGCCCCCCACCCCGCCCGACCTCCCTCCCCCTGGGCGCCCCGCGACCCGCCGGCGCAGCGCTGTCCTCGCCCGCGCGTGGGGCCGGGGCCGAGCGCGCTGTCGGCCAGGGACGCCGCTTCCGCTCGGCTTCGCCGGGCGCCCGAACCCCCTCCCGCGGTACCTGGGGCGGCGGCGGGAGCGCAGCAGGCTGGCAGGCGGCAGGGCGACCGCGGGCAGGCGCGGCACCCGGAGGAGGCCCGCGCGGCCGGCATCAGGCCCATGGCGCGCCCGGGCGCGGCGGCGCGGCGGCGGCAGGAATGCCCGGCACGCGCGCAGGTAGCGTCTTGCCCGCCGCCCGCCCCAGGCCCGGACCCTGGAGCGAGGGAGGCAGGGCCTGGGCCCTGCGAGTTCCTGAAACGCTGCTCCTGGAGTCGGCCCCCGTGGCGCTCCCCGCTCAGACCTCTGACCCGCTTCTTCCTAACGCTCGGTGTTACAAGCACCTGTAGGAATACTAGCAACTTCCAATGATCCGCCCCTTCTTCCTGGTCAAGGGCTCGCTTTAGGAAATTCCTCTCCCCGCAGAATGGGAGGCAGGTGTTCCAAGTGGAGGCCAGGTGATTTCGGTTAGGGTCAAGCAGCGGGGTGAGTGCCTAGCCCAGTCTACAGCTGGGCTGCTGCCTGTGGAGCTGGCGTTCAGGGCTCCAACCCTCTGCCTTGCCGAGGGGCCAGCGCCCCAGTGCCACGGAGGGTGCTTAGGACTTAACACAAGCGTCTTGTGCAGCCCTGAGCTGTATGAGTATTAATGTCCCATTTTACAGATGAGGCAGCTGAAGCTCAGAGAGGTTTTGTAATTTTCCCAAGGTCACCCAACTAGTAAGTAACAGATCTTCAATTCAAACCTATATTATCTTTCTGCAAAGCCTGAGTTCTTCCCAGAGTAGGATTCTATCCCAGAGAAAAAAACCCACAATCCCACACTTCCAGAGGGTGCAAAGTGTGAGGACCGAGATGGGTGCACAGCTTCAGGCATTCACCAGGAGGGCAGGTGGACAGAGAAGCAAAGCTGGGGCCCTGCAACACCAGAAGAAGGGGTGGAGGTCCCCAGGGGTCTGTGGGCAGAATTCTGTAAGGGAAGGGCTTAGGGGAGCCCTGGGGCTGGAAGGGGTGGGAGCTCATCTGAAATCCAGTGTGTAGGGTAGGGTCACTTTTCTTGCTCTTACTAAGCGGGGCCTAGACCAGAATGAGGCAAGTGAATTTTGCACTTCAGGTGCAAGGTTAAAGGGGGTGCCAAAAATTTCAGTAATCAAGAGAAATATTTTTGCGATATTTAAAAAAATACAAAATGAATGCCAAAAAAATCCATGATGAACAAAATATCAAAATTTTAAATAAAGACAGGATCCAACCCTGTACTTGCACAGACTTTGTGAGTGCCTCATTTGCCTCACCCTAATCCCACCCACAGATCCTGTCTTTAAAATTTTGATAGTCTGTTTATCATGGTTGTGGTGGGCTAAACAATGCCTCCCTCAAGACGTCCATGTCCTAATCCCTAGAACCTGTGACGTTGCTACCTTACCTAGCAAAAGGGATGTTGTAGATAGGATTGAGGACAAGAGGTTATACTAGATTATCTCAGTGGGCCTTAAAAAATGGAGGTAGAGGGAAATTTGACTACAGAAGAGGAGGCAACATTAGGAGGGAAGCAGAAACCCAAGAATGTGAACAGCTTCTAGGAAGCGGAAGAGGCAAAGATCCATTCTCCCCGGGAGCTCTCAGAAGGAACCAGCCCTGCTGACACCATGATTTCAGTATCTTCAATATCATAAAAATTCAGTTCTTCCGACTGCCGACTTTTAGAAGGGTGAGCAAATAAATCTGTTATTTTAAACTGCTGAATCTGTGACAATTTGTTAAAGCAGCAATCGGAAACTAACATAATGGATTTTTTAGCATTAATTTGCATTCTAAAAAATTAAATATTCATCCTGATCACTGAGTTTTTTGGTGCTCCCTTAAATTTTGTGCCCCAGGCCAGGGAGGCCCCCTAGTCCTGGTCCTGATGCTAGTGTGCGGGGTGGGCGCTGAAGTCCTCCCGAGTGCTGGGAACGTGGGGAGGGGCTCAGTGCTCTCCCCTCCCAGAGTTCAGGTACACGTGAAGGCGGGAGGGGTGGTTCATGGGGCCAGGGGGCCGTAAGTCAGGGAGTATCCTGCCCTCAACCTGCCGGAAAAGCCTGGAGCCCCCATGGCCCACAGTCCCCAAAGTCTGATCAGCTCTGCCCATGTTAAAGAGAAGGGTCCAAGGGCTCAGGGGAGGCACCTACTCCGGGGTAGGGGGGTCCTCCCAGGTAGGCAGAGGGCTCTGACAACTGACTTGCTTTCTCTTTTCTGAGCCACGGTTTCCCCACCTGTATGGTCAGAGAGTTAGACTGGCCAATCTCTAGGGAATCCCTCCACCCAACCTCCTGCCCAGATTCCCCGGATGGATGGAGGTCTGCAGCTGCCCCCCGTTTAGAAGGCTCTGGACTCTGATGCGCACTGCCACAATGAACTCTAGGTTAAACCCTGGCCAGGTCGACACCCACGTCACCTTGTGGAGGTCTTTTTAATCCATGGGGCCTGAGATGGGGGATGGGTATGCAAAGATAGTCATGAAACTTTCCTCTTGGGGTGGGCCAGGGAGCTGAGAGGCTGGGGATCTGTCCTCTCATACGAACGCCTGGTGACAGGTGACCTCTTGAGCTGGAGTGGCTCTCGTTTCTGGGCTGGGTCCAGGACCTCGGGGACTACCTCTGTCCTCAGCCTTGCCTCCCTCCCCCTGTCCCCACACCACTCTTAAGACAACGCAGATCCAGAGACTATGACGCCTGGCAACAGAGCATCCTTGGATGGGCTCACCCTGGAGGCAGGCTGCCCCTGCTCCCAACCCTGCTGTGTGCCGTTAGGCAAGTTGCTGAACCTCTCTGGGCCTCTCTGTCCCTCTCTACAATATAATTTTGATACAATGAACCACTGTCAAGAGTAGCAAATGGCAAGCATGAGACCCCTTCCTCTTTCCTCTGACTGATGTGGAGGACCAAGGCTGTCTGGGAAGAAACTGAGAGCCAGCGAACCCGACCATAGGACACCCCGAGGGCTCCCGGCATCCTTCTCTCCGGACCCGGCATCCAGCCCCAGGGCTCTGGGTTAGAATGCTGGCTTCCTGCTTACTTCTTTGGGACCTGGACAGATTACTTGAGCCTCTCTGCCGCCCAGTCTCCTCACCTGTAAAAGGGGCTATAGCAGGACTGATTCCAAAGGGCTACTGTGAGGGTCAGCTGGGGTGCAGAGCCCCACACGGGGACACGCTGAACAAACATCAGCTGCCCTGGAGAGTGGCTACCTCAACCCAACTTCTCCCCTTGTGGCTGGGAGTCACCAGGACATCACGCAGTGTTGCTGGCACACACCCTCCACTGGCCTCATCTTAGCCATGACCATGACAAACTCTTTTCCAGCCCTGGGATCTGAGCTCTTCTTAGCACACACGGAAAGCCAGGCAGGCCCAGCTGCAGGGGCATTTCCACCACAGCCACTGGGAGGGAAGGCAGACTTAGCGAGCCAGCAAGGTGGGTAAAAGGCAGTTACTTGAGCAGTTAGCATCCTGAGTTTCACAGGAAGCAGTGGTGAGCAGCCCCCTATAAATCACCCCTGCTGGCTTGCCAGGCTCTCCCAAGATAAGGCAGCTGCTCCTCCACCCTGTTCTCCTGGGAAACGGCCCCGGGCTCCCTGGCCGCCTGTCAGTGGGGTCTGTGGCTGGGGGGCTATTTCCCCTGTCCTGGGGATCTAAGCTCGAAGGCTCCTGGAGCACTTCAGGGGAGAAGCCTTGAGGGCTGCAGGGGAAGGAGGCCCAAGGGTGCTGTGTACTGACCCATATACTAAGAAGAGGACAGATCTGGCCTCTGTGAGCTTGGGGCTGGATGGGGTCCAAGGCCTGTGGCCCCTCAGGGCCCACCAGAATGGGCCCAGGGTACCAGGATCAGACTCAAGTGTCCCCCCTGCCGGCTCAGTGACTGAAGCCCAGCCCAGGTCAGCAACAGTCCTATCTTTCCCCTTTTGAAAAGGCTGCCAGGAAAGACCCAGGCCCACTGGCCTGGTGGGTTAACATCCAGGGGAAATCGAAATAAGACTTTCTCTTCTTGAATCTCCCAGAAGGGCTGGGATCTGGAGTAAGTAGTGCTGGGGAGAAATGGTCCACTTAAGATCTCAGGCTCCACCACTGCCAGCCTGGGCTGGGGTCAGTGACCTTTCATCCTGAATCTGACTGTGCCTTGAGGGCTTCCGTTTGGAGATGTCATTCCAGCAAATACTGACCACAACCAGCTGGCCTAACAAGGTTGCTTTGTGTACCTCCAAGTTGTCCTGAGGCTGGATTTTCTCCAGGTCAAATGTCCTGCCCTGTGGCTTCTGGGAGCCGCATTCGTCCCCCTCTTTCCCCCATGATTTCTGAGGAACTTAGGACAGGACTGTCAGCTCTGAGGGGGCTCAGGGGAAAGTCTCCAGAGGCCTGTGAGAGCCACACACACATCAGGGTGGGGTCCGGCATGGGCAGCGAAGCTGTGATGGCCACTGCAAGGCTGCCGCCTGGCCCCTCGTGCCCCTCCCCAGCGAGGAGCTGTCACTCTGGGCAAGGACACCGTTCCCATACCAGGCTCCTGGCCCCAGGACTGTCGCTCTGTGTTGCTGCCTGTAAGGTTGGGACAGTTGCTGGGCTTTGCTCATCAGTGCCACTGGGTAGGGGGGATAGTTAACATGCTACCAGTTACTGAGCGCTAACCCCGACCCCCAGACTCCTGCATCCAACTGCCCACTCAGGATGCCCACTGCTTTAATGACTAACAGGCATCTCAAACTCATACATGCCCAAATGGAGCTGTGGTCTTGCTGCACTGTCCCAAACCTGCTCTAGGCCGTGTCTTCCTCACTCACTTAATGACAGTTCTGTCTGTCTGCTCGATCAGACCTCTGGGAGTCCACCTTCACTGCTCCCTTTGTCTCAAACCCACATCCAAGAGCTCTTGTAGGTCCTACTTTCAAAACAGATTTGGAATCTGCTCACTTTCACCACCACCCACCATAGTGTAAGCACCCTTGTCTCTCACCTGAATTACTGCAAACAGGTCCCCCGGCTTCCCCTTTTCCCGCTCTGGTCAGCAGTCAGAGCGGCCCTTTTAACTATCTATCAGATCACGTCCTTCCTCTGCCATCAGGCTCCTTTGCATCTGGCCCTGTCCCTCACTCCCTCATCCCACCTGCCTCCGAGCTGGTTCAAGACCACCTCAGATGCTCTCTGTTTTGCCCAAGATGTTGCCTGGGTCTGTCACACTTCCACCTGACATCCTCCTGGCTCACTTTCTCACTTCTTCAAGACATTGGGTGTCACTCTATCATTAGGCTCACCCTCACCACTGTATTTTAAATGGCTCTATTTTTTTTTTTTTCTTTCAGTAGCACTCACCACCTTCTAACACAGCAGTTCTCGAAGTGTGGGCCCCAGACCAGCAGCATCAGTATCGCCTGGGAACTTGTTAGAAACACAAATCCTAGTGAGTTGGAAACTCTGGGGGAGGAAAAAACAGTCTCCCTTTTCTTCTGGGTGGTTCTGATGAGAACAATTGCTCTGTGCCATGCGATGTACGTTCCTGTTACTCTCTGTCTTGGGGAGTAGAATGGAAGTTCCGTCTGATCCCTGCTGTGTGCCCCGCCTGCACATGGCAGACGTTCTGTGTTGAATGAATAGAACTATTTAGTTTTGAGAGTTCTGAGCACTTTGCATCCATTTTCTCTCTTAATTCTCATGACAATTCTGCAAAGAAGATATTCTTATTCCAATTTTACAAACAAGGACACAGAGAGGGTAAGTGGCATGCCCAGAGTCACACGGCAAGCAAGGGGCAGAGCCAGATCACACACAGACCGCAGCCTGATGCCAAAACCTGTGCTCACTCTGACTCCTCTAATACCTCAACGCAACCGGCTCTGCTAATAAGCACCTTCCTATGCACATAAGAGGCACCTTCGAGGGCTTGCTGGCTCTCGCCAGATAACCAGGCAAGGCAAGGACTCACCCATGAGCACCCATCAGATGCCAGGCAGCCCTGGTATTGTGTGACTCCTTTCTCTCCCCTTTCACAGAGAGCTGGCTAGGAGGTGCTGCCCAACAGGGCCTCCCCAGGGGCCGTGTTCCTAGAGTGGGGCATGGAAGTCCAGAGATCCACTGGGCAGTGGGGCCCTCTTCACAACATCAAGTCTTCTGATCCATGAACATGGGATGTCTTTCCATTTATTTAGGTCTTTAACTTCTTTCAAGAATGTATTGTCATTTTTAGAGTATTAAGTTTTGTACTTCTTTTGTTAAATACATTGGTAAGTATTTTGTTCTTTTGGATGCTATTATAAATGGAGTTTTCTTAATTTCATTTTCAGTTTTCCCAGTGCTACTGTATAGAAATAAAATTGATTTGTGTATATTGACCTTGTATCTTGCAATCGCGCTGAAATTTTTTATTAGATCTAATAGATTTCTAGTAGATTTCTTAACACTGTCTATATACGAAATCATGTCATCTGCAAATAGATTACTTGTTTCTTCCTTCCCAATCTGGATGCATTTTATTTCATTTTCTTGCCTAATTGTTCTGGTTAGAATTGTTCTGGTCTAGTACAGTGTTGAATAGAAGTGGTGAAAGGGAGAATCCTTGTCTTGTTCCTGAAAAGCATTCAGTCTTTTTCCATTAAGCATGATGTTATCTGTGGGGTTTTTTGTAGATGCCCTTTAGCAGGTTTAGAAAATTCCTTTCTATCTCTAGACTGTTGAATGTTTTTATCATGAAATGGTGCTGGATTTTGTCAAATGCCTTTTCTGAGTTGATTGAGATGATCATGTGGTTTTTGTCATTTATTCTATTGATGTATGCCATTAATTAATTTTCAGATGTTAAACCACCCTTGCATTCCTGGGATAAATCTCATTTGGTCATGGTTATAATCCTTTTATATATTGCTGGATTCAATTTCTTTGTATTTTGTTGAGGAATTTCCCATCTATATCCACAAGAGATACTGGTGCTCCAGCGATTCTTCTCTCCCTCACCTGTACCATCGTTGATGTTTTGTCTCCCAACTTAAAAAAATAAACGAAACTCTCTTCACCTGACTCCCTCCTCCAGCTACTGTCCCATTTCTCTTTTTCCCTTTACAGCAAACTTTTTGAAAGAGTTGGCTATGATCACACTCCAATTCCCCTCCTCTTATCCTTTTTCATACCCACTATTATCAGGCTTTACTCCCAGGACTCCACCAAAACCACCCTTGACAAGTCAACCATGGACTGTGCTCACCACCTGTTCTCTCCTGGTTGATCTATTGGCAGTGCACAGATACTTCTTTCTTAGATGCTCTCTTCACTCAGCCCAGGGAGCCCACTTGCTCCTGGCTCTCTTCATCCCCTGTGCTGGCTTCTCCTATGCTCCCTGACTTCCCACCTGGAAGCAGCTCAGGGCTCAGCCCTGGTCCTCTGCTGTCCCTCCACTAGCTCCATGGTGTCTCATCCAGCCTCATGGCTTCAAACCCCATCTATGTGTCAATGGCCCCCACATTCTCTCTCCAACCCAGCCTTCTCACCTGGTCTCTAGACGTAAATGTCAAATTGCCTACGTGATACCTTAAGCTTGAGCCTCTAACATGTATCCCAGGATAAGCCCCAAAGTGAACTCTGCATCTTCATTCCAAACAACTGCACTTCCTGTGTTCTTTCTCATCTCAGTTAACAGCTAATGCATCCTTCCAGTTGGCTTAGATCAAAACACCTTGGAATTACCCTTGACTTCTCTCATTCTCTTACACCTTTCACCCATTCTACCTTCAAAATACATCAAGAACTCAATTATTCCTCATCACCCATGCCATCCTGAGCCAAGCCGCCATCACCTCTCACCTGCACGATTGTGTAACGAGCTCCTAACTGGTCTCCCTGTTTCTGTCCTTGCTTCTTTCATCCATTCTCAACACAGCAGCCAGAGGGATCCTGCTGGGACCTGAGTCAGGCTTGGCCACTGCTCTGTTCAAGACCTGCCAATGATACCACCTCGCTCAGAGGAAGATCCAGAGTCATCACCGTGACAAGGCCCTACTGGTTTACCAGCCCTTACCTCCTCTCTCCCCCTTCACAGACTCTGCTCCAGCCACACTGGCCTCCTTGCTGCTCTTCCAACCCCCGCCGTCTGCCTCCAAAACGCTCTGCCCAGATATATGCGTAACTCACCCCTTCGTCTCCTTTACTCAAATGTCACTGAACTCCAAGCCCCCATCACTCCCGCTTAACCTCCCCATCTCATCTGCCTCCACTGCGCTCTCTACCATCTAACCTACACCAGGCTTACTTGCTTGCCGTCTGTCTCCTTTCTTGGAATGTACACCCCGCGAGGGCAGGGACCTTGCCTGTCCCACTCACTGCTGTGTTACCAGCCCCCAGAACACATCCTCGAGTGAATGACTGACTGGTTGAATGAATGCCCAGACAAGAGGCACTCCATCAGGACCACCCCTGGGCAGGCCATCGGCAGTGACCGGCTCCCCTGCCCCGCTGGCTGGCGTTTTCTCTGTGGGGTGCCCGGGCTCTCCCCTGACTGCAGCAGGCACGCTGCCCACTGGTGCCTGTCAGAGGTGGCCGCTCTCTGCCAGAACAAATATGCTTGAAAGGGCTCACGGGCTCCGTTATTAAACAGTGAAAGAAGGGCTGATCCTCTAAGCCTCCTTTCCAGGGGAACCCAGGCTAATAACAGCTTTGCCACAAAACCTGCAGAGGCGGATGGAGACCCCCTTCAAGTGCCAAACTTGCCCGGACATGTCTGCCACCGCTAACCCCTGGGATTTCTGCCTTTCCTCTATATTTCTGGTAGAAAGGAGATAAGCGCCTTTGATGGTGGTTCCTGTTTTCATTCTTGTGACTTCTTCGGCACACGGCACACAGCCTGAGAAGTCTGATAAACGCTGGGGAATGAGGGCCGGGGGAGGGGCAAATCTGGTTTCTATGTGGGATTCTGCAAATGGTCCCCATTTAGCAAGTACAGAGAGAGACAGACAGAGAGACAAACAGGCAGACAGGCACGTGTGTGGGTCAGGGAACCAGCACACTGAGTACAGGTAGACCACATGTGACGTGACAGTGCCCTGGATGGGCTGGGACAAAACACAGCCTTTGGGGTCAGAACATGTGCCTCTGTTTCTCAGCTCTGCTCCTGACTAGCTGTGTCATCTTGGGCAAATTACTTAGCCTCTTTGACCTTTAGTTACTCTCCTTTCTTTGTTTTATTTAGGTTTTGATTTTTTATGTAGTGAAATATGCAGACATTCAAAAAGTATTTAAAGCACCTATGCACAGAGATGCAGAGTATTATAAAATGAGCACCTGTGTAACTAGGCCTGCTATCCTGACCTTTATGGCATTCATTTCTTTGCTTTTCTTTATATTTTTGCTGCCTAATTATTTACCCATAAATAACACGGTTTCCTTCTGCCCTATTTTCGACTTTATGTAAATAGAATCACAGCATGTTCTTGGGCTGCCCTAGTCTCACCGTATGCTTTTAGGATTCATGTATGCTGTTGGGTAGAGCTGTAGTTCATTCATTCTCACTGCTGTAGAGTTTTCTGTTGTAAGAATGAATTGTGTTTATTTCTCCATTGTATTGTTGCTAAATTCTTGGTGCTTTTTGTAACTCATTTAAAGAGTCTCTTGCTAGCCAAGACCATGACAATGTTCTCCTTTCCCTGGTGCTCAGAGGTGCTACCTGTCATAAATCCAAGTCCAGAGGCATGGGCATCTGGGCTCTATTCTGTGCCATTGGGTCACTTTCAACCACCTTGCACCAAAGGAAGCCCGTGGAGGCTGCAGAAGTTCCTGGGTGGGCTTGGGTTTTCCCAGGCCATTAAATTGGGGCTGTGGGTCAAAGGTGCTGTGATCACCAGGGGGCAGGGAGGCCACGGCTAACAGTGTGGAGCCATGTAGGAAGCCCCCAAAGGTGAGCTTCTGCCCCTGCCTGGATGGTGCATCAATCAAACACTGTGAAACATGGAGAGAGAGGATGTCCATGGTTCATGTGGTCAGAACACAGCTGACCCAAAGGCCCCTGTCTCCACACTTAGCTGGGGGTTGGTGACCCCAGCCCAGCTGACATGGTGAACCTTTCTAAAAGCCCTTTTCAGGATGACTGCGCAGGGACACCGACCTACAGAGACAGCACCTGCACAGCTGGGCGGCAGCGTTCCTTTCTCCTGCGCCCCATTTCCAGACCATCAGCAAACCCTGCAGCCCCACCTTCAGAACACGTCTCAGCTGACCGCTCTCCATGGTCTCCTCCATTCCCACACGGGCCCAGGCCCCGCACCCGGGTCCAACAACTGTCCCAGCCTGCTTCAGCCGCTCTTGTCTCTATGACCCACCCCTCACATGGCAGCCAGATGACTCTTCTTATGAATATAAATCAAGTTGTGTCTGTCTCCTCCTCAGAGCCCTCCCTGGTGCCCCATCAATTTAGAACAAAATCTGGAAGCCCCACTACGTCCCCAAGGCCTCAGGTCCTCCATCCTCCTGTCCTCACTCCCTCAGACCCTCTGGCCTTCCTGAGGGTCCTCGTGTTTCCAAGGCCCTTTCCCAACCCAGGGCGTTTGCACTCGCTGGTCCCTCTGCCTGCATGCTCTCCCCCGCATCCCCTGGATCTCCTGGTGACTTAATTAAGTTGGCTTAATGAACAACACCTGACACAGTGCCCCCTCCATCCTCCACTTGGCTCTACTTTGCTCCCTGCGTTTCTCCCTACTAGACATCACGGGTCACCTTTACTTGCCTATCATTTGTCTCCCCCAGGACAATGGAGGGGGCGGGGAGGGCAGAAGCATCCTCTCTTTGGTTTCCCACTGAATTCTTAGCACCTGGAATACCACTCCATACGTTTTAGGCACCCAATAAAAGTGCAGAATAAAGGAGCAGGTGAGTAAACGGCAACCTTTGTTTTCAGGTCAGGGACAGAGAGCCGTGCAGGGGCCACAAGCCGCGACAGAGGGAAGGACACGGTACCTCGCCATCCGATATGAGCCTAAGCGTCCACTTCTGGCCTAAGTGTAGACCACCCGTACACACCCAGCATTCAGCAGGGTCTGGACACAGGGAACCACGGACAAGCCCCAGGGCTGTCCAGGCAGAGGAGGGCATGTTTTTGACAAGTGGCCCGAACCTCCCCTGCGAGGACCTGCTCAGCCCACCGAGGGGTGACCCCTGAGGGCCAGCAGCAGAAGAGGACGACACTGCCTGTCTGCAGTACGAAGTATGGGACTCAGCCAGCAAGACCTGAGTGAGAGGGACCTTGCAGGCTCAGAGCAGGGCGGAGGGGCGTGATTACCTGGAGGCAAGGGTTCTAGAGGGTGAGCATGCGCGCTACGGGCCGTACCTCCGCCGAATGGGGCCCAGATGACCCGGCGGATGGCCTGCACCCAGTCCTCCATGTCCCGCTGGGAGCTGGCCATGAGCAGGAGCGCCTCGGGGTTGGCCGGCACCTTCTCCCGCTCCCCAGCACCACCTGCAAGACAGGGAGAACAGGCTTACTGCAGGGACCCCGGCGGACACGGGGGGCCTCCCCCGTAGGGCTCTCTCCAGTCCCGACCACAGCTGGCTTTCATTCCCTGGGGTGTGAGGAGGTCTTCTCTCCAGAAACCACTCAGCAACAGCTGTGCTTTTTGGTTCTATACTGGCAGGCCACCCCCTTCCCACATCCCACGTCACACATCTGGCTTTGGGGCCCTCTTGGGTTTCTTTTTCTCCCTTTGTCTTCTTTGTTATTTCTCCACAGCATTAAAATCATCCTGGGGTACTAGTAGGAAAAAGCATGCAGATGTGACACCAGCTCAGAGAAGTTCGGATGCCAGAGGAGCTTCGCTATGTATTTTATTTAAATCAACTTCACACATCTGAAATGCACAGCTAAATGTCACTATATGCTATATGTCACCTATGTCACTATAAGCTAACCGGGCTTATCTGCTGGTGGGGTGAGTCGCAGAGATCCGTGTTCCCAAGGGGGTGGGATGACAGGAGAACTGTGCGAGCGAGGCTGACCCTTGCTGGGGCCCGCAGCCCAGTGACAGAGACCAGACAGGAGTTAAGTGCTTACTGGGCTCTTGGTACCTGCCTTCCAGTGAACTAGAGCGGTGCCTGATTCTTCCAGTTAACAAAGCTGACAGACTCACCTGCCCTCCTAGGACTCTTTCATCTTCACAATGCCTCTGAGCGAGGTGCTATTGCTATCTACATTTGACAGACAAGGAAACTGAAGCAGAGTGATTAAGGAACTTGTCTGAATTCACACAGCTAATCCGTGGCAGAGCCAGGGATTCAAAGTCTCCAGCTCTGGGCTGGGGCAGGGACCCCACCCCCTGCTCCCCCCATTCCCCATGAACGAGGTGACCTGCTGCGGTCAGGCTGACAGTGGTCACAGCAAGGCTGATGAGGACTGGGGAAACCGAGGGGACGGCTCTGAGGGCTGGAGCACGGGATGAGGTGCATCCTTGCTGGGGGAGTGCCACAAGTGAGGCCCGGAAGCTGGGTAGTGGGAAAGCAGGCTGGAGGGGCCCATGGGGCCCAAAGCTCAGGAGAGTGGTGAGCCAGGGTCCTAGGATGCCTTCTGAGCCCCGCAATATACACACACTAGCCCAGCTCCTTTGGGCCCAGGCAGTAACTGGGCAGCAGCACTGCAGCGGTGGAGAGGAAGGAAGCTTGAGACAGCAGAGCCTGAAACCCAAGAGAGAGTGCAGGCCGATGGAAAACAAAGATTATACCCACAGCTGAGGCAGCTGCATGGTCATTCACGGGGCAAGGGCACCGCCACTGAAAAGGGGACAGCGGCTCTGCGTCTTTAGGGTCCCACTCAACGTGGACTACGAGGCCTGGGGTGGCCAAGTGTTCCATGTGGGGAAGGGAAGCCAGGTGTTGCCAGGAAGCTTTTCCATGTATGCTTTTCTGCAAAAACATCTCCAGATGACTCAGAAGAAAGGGACCTGGAGATGGATGGCTCTAAGAATTTGTTGTGGTTACTTGTTTGTCCTAAATGAATACTCAGGTTTGTATCTAACTGGAATTTCTCATTTTTTTCAATTCTTTTTCCTAAAGAGGGCCACCCACGTCACAGAAGCTTCATTTACGAAACCTGGATCCACCTTGCCCAGAGGTTGCCAGATGCTCTCATGTCCAGCTGTGCCCCCGCCCAGGGTCCTGCTCTAAGCCTGTGTGTTTAACTTTTCAAGTACTTTTCATGTATGTATGTTTATTCATGTATATTTGTATATATGTATAACTTTTTAAGAAACTGCCACAAACTGTTCTCCAAAGTGACTGCACCACTTAATGTTGCCACCAGCAGTGTATGAGGGTTCCAGTTCTTCCAGTTCCTCACCAACACTTGGTATGGCCGGTCTCTTTACTTTTAGCCATTCTAACGGGTGTGTAGGAGTAGAGGACTGTGTTTGAATTTGCATTTTCCAAATGACTAATGATGTTGCACATCTTCTTATGTATTTAATTGCCATCCATGTGCCTTCTTTGGTGAAATATCTGTTGAAATCTTTTGTCCATTTTTAAAAGAGGTTGCTCATTTTTCATTATTGAGTTTTGAGAGTTCTTTACATCTTCTGGATACAAGTTCTTTATCAGATGTATGCTGTGCAAATATCTCTCCCAGTCTGTATGTTTTCTTTTCATTCTGTGAACAGTGCGTTTCCAAGAGCGGAAGTTTTTAACTTGGATGAAGCTCAACTTATCAATTTTTTCTGGTTTTGTATCTAAACAATCTTTGCTTAACCCAGGTCATAAGTTTTCTCCTAGATTTTCTTCTAGAAGTTTCATGGTTTTAGGGTTTACATTTAGGTCTATGAGTTAGTTTTTGTATATGATGCAAGTTTTGGATTGGAGTTCATCCTTTTATACATGGATGTCCAGTTGTTCCAGCACCATTTGTTGAACAGACGATCCTTTCCCCACTGACTTGCCAGTGCACCTACACAGGTGATCGTGCTATCTGCGAATAAAGACAGTTTTACTTCTTCCTTTCCAATCTGGGTGCCTTTTATTTCTGATTCTTGTCAAATCGCGCTGACTAGAGCCTCAAATAGGATGTTGAATAGAAGTGGTGAGAGTTGACATCCTTATCTTGTTCTTGATCTCATAGCAAAAGCATTCAACTTTTCACCATTAAGTATATCTATTGTAGGTTTTTTGTTGATGTCCTTTCTCAGGCTGAGGAAGTTCTCTTCTATTTCCAGTTTGCTGAGAGGTTTTTGTTTTGTTTTGTTGCGGTATGCGGGCCTCTCACCGTTGTGGCCTCTCCCGCTGCGGAGCACAGGCTCCGGACGCGCAGGCTCAGCGGCCATGGCTCACGGGCCCAGCCGCTCCGCGGCATGTGGGATCTTCCCGGACCGGGGCACGAACCCGCGTCCCCTGCATCGGCAGGCGGACTCCCAACCACTGCACCACCGGGGAACCCCGAGAGTTTTATTTTAAATCAGAAATGGATGTTGGGGTTTTGTCAAATGCTTTTTTCTGTATCTATTGAGAGATCACACTTTTTTTTTTAGTTTGCTATTATGATGAATCACACTGACAGATTTTCAAATGTTAAACTAGCTTTTCATTCCTGAAATTCCAATTGGTCATGATGTATTATCCTTTTTATTATTGTTGGGTTCAATTTACTAAAATTTTGTTTAGAATTTTTCATCTATACTCATGAAGGATATTGGTATGCCATTTTCTTTTCTTATGTCTGTCTGATTTTGGTATCAGGGTAATGCTGACTTCACAGAATAAGCTGGTAAGTATTCTCTGTTTCAATATTTTTGGAAGAGTTTGTGTAGAGTTACTATTTTTTTTTTTTTTAATATTTGATAGAATTCACCAATGAAGCCACCTAGACCTGGACTTTTCCTTGTGGGAAGGCTTTCTAATAAATTAAATTTCTATAACATATACACCTATTTCTTCTTGAGTGAGCTTTGTAGTGTGTGTTTTGCAAGGAATTTGTCTGTTTCATCTAAGTTGTTGTATCTATTGACAAAAAGTTGCTCATAAGATTTCCCTTATTATCCTTTTAGTATTTGGTAGTGATATCACCGCACTCATTTATATTATTGGCGATTTGTGTCTTTTCTTTTTTCCCCTGATCAGTCCTGCTAGAGGCTTACTGATTTTATTAATCTCAAGAAAGAGCTTTTTGTTTTACTGACTTTATGTCTTTTTCTTTGTTTTTCTGATTAGCAAACTTTTAAAGGGCTAGATAGTGAATACGTTAGGTTTTCGGGCCATATGGTCTCTGCCAAAACTACCTACTCTGCTGTTGTAGCTAGAAAGCAGCCATAGACAATACGTAAGTGAAAGAGCAGGGCTGTGTCTGTGCAAAAATTTGTCTACAAAAAGAGGGAGCCAGCCCACAGGTTGTAGTTTGCCAACTTGTATCTCATTAATTTACACTCTGATCTTTATTATTTCTCTTCATCTGTTTACTTAGTGTTTAATTTGGTCTTATTTTTCTAGTTTCTTACAATGTTTAGTGCTACAGTTGCCCCCCTAAGTACTGATTTAGAGGCATGTACAACACTTGTATATTGTTTTTTCATTTTTATTCAGCTCACAATGTCTTACCCTTTGGATTTCTTCTTTGACATATGGGTTAATGTGTTATTTCCAAGTTTGGGGGATTTTCCAGAAATCTATTATTGATTTCTAATTTAATTCCATTGTTTTCAGAGAAGATATGTTGTATGATTCGAATCCTTTTAAATTTATTAAGACTTGTTTTGGGATTAGAATATGGTCTATCTTGCTAAGCATTCTGTTTGCACTGAGAAAAATTACTCTGCTGTGGTTGGGTGGAGTGTTCTATAAATTAGGTCTAGTTGTTGACAGTTTTCTTTTTTTTAAATTTTCCATATTCTTACTGACTTCCTGTCTACTTGTTCTTACAGATTTTGTTTCTAAGATTTATTTGGTGGGTCCAGAATTCTCAGTATAGAGCTAATAACTCCCCACTGCTGAGAGAAAACCCTTCTGTGTATGCTATGCAATGCCCCAGGAGTCCAATGGAAATAGGCACTATTTCCTGCCCTGTGTCAGAGTGGTCAGTGTTGCCTCTAACCCTTTCCAGTGGTTCTTTCCTCAGCCTCAGGTAATGTCCTCATGTGCATGTGGTGATGAGCTCCCAAGGGGGTTTTCTCTTTGAGTAGCACTTTCCTCTCCTTGGTATTCTATTCTAAAAACTCAAGATGCTTTGGTCTCCCCAGCTGTCTCTTTAACTCGTGGAGTCCACTGGACTCCACCTGGGTTTCCCCTTCCTGCATCACAGCCTGAAAACTTTCTCAAGCCAGTAAGCTAGGGCATGTGTAGGGCTTGCCTCGTTTGTTTCCCATCTCTTGCTGGGGTGAGGGTGGGGTGTCACAGTCCTTCACCGCCTAATGTCTAGTACCTTGAAAAACATTGTTTCATATTATTTGTCCTTTTTGGGGGGGGGGTTGTTTTAGGTGGGATAGTACATCGGTCCACCGATCTTATCCAGAAGGGAAAGTCCTGCAACCACTTCTAAGGGCCCACTATACGTAAACCACTGTGCAAGACAGTTAACACACACAGTCATATTTAATCCTCATAAACACCGTGGGAAGGAGTGCTACTGACTCCATTTTACAGATGAAGAAACTGAGGCTCAGATTAGTTAAACATTTAGCTCACAAACAAACAAATGGAGGGGCCAGGACTTAAACCCAGGTTTTTTCAACTATAAACTCGTTCTTTTTGCAATAGAAAACCTCCTCTATGTTAGTGGAGGGGAATGCAAGGAAGATAAAATAGATAGATCATCAAAGCCAACATTGGGATTTTCTATAGCATTCAATTGTGTACACTTACCTTGTCCTCTGTTACTTAGGAAAGATTAGTATTAGCTTTAGTTAAGGAAAACAAAAATTCTAACAGCAAACATTTCAGGAAGAAATGCATCATGAAGGATGAGGGTCTCTTGTTACTATTTCTGGTTTTTCCCTTTTCTTGCGTTTCCACCTATCCTGCCACATACCCCTTTGTTTGAGGCCCTCCTGAACAGTGCTGAGAGCCAGACCTGGGTGAATGCTCAGATCCACCAGGTGGAGCGCAGGGACTTAACTTCCCCCAAATGTCAGGCACACAGGTGTAAGGTGAAGAAAATGGGGGTGTCTACCTTTTTGGGAGGATGAAATGAGCTATTCCCTTAGCTTAGCACCTGGCAACTAACAAACACTCTCTAAATGTTCACATTTATTATCACACTCAATTAAATCCAGTATGGAGCAGAGTTTCTCCACCTCAGCATTAATGACATTTTGGGCCAGATAATTCCACACTAGGGTGGCAGCGGCTGACTTGTGCATAGCAGGGTGTTTAGCAGCATCCCTGGCCTCTACCCACTGGATGCCGGTAGCAGCCTCTCCCTCCCTCCCAGGTCTGACAATCAAAAATGTCTCCACATGTTGCCAAATGTTCCTTGGGGGGCAAAGCTGCTCCCAGTTGAGAAGCATTGATAAAGAGCAATGAGATCTATACTTCCTATGAGTCTAAATGACTTTATGATTCTACCGGTGTGGGACATCCCACAGGCACAACATGGCTTGTCTGCAAATCATCACTACCTCACCCATCACACCAGCTTCCTCTTGTGCTCCTATCTTAGTGCTGGGCAACCAGGTGCCCAAAGCAGAAAGTTTGGAGTCACTAGGCCTTTTCCCTCCCCTTGTCCCCATCCTGACCCATAATGGCCCCTGGTGAGCTCATCCAGTCTGAGAGCTTTAACTGCCGTCCCCATGCAGACAACTTCCAGGTTCACTGCTCCCTGCCCTCCAGACCCTTCTGTGCCCTCACCCAACAGCTCCACTGAGATGTCTCCAGCCATCTCCCACTTACCAGCTACAAAATCCATCTCCAGATCTGCCACCCCTTCCCTTCTCGAGTGAGGGCAGCTCCACCTTCTAGTTACTCAAGTGGAAACCAGACACATCCTCAGCTCCACTCTGTCTCATATCCATTCCTATCAGCAAATTCTACTGGCTCTTCCTTCAAAACACATTCAAAATCTGACCGTGTTTCACTGGCCCACCTGGTCCGAGCCACCTCCATTTCTCCTCTGGCTTACTGGCATGGTCTCTAGGCTCCCTACCTTGCCCCCGACTGCCTGTTCTCAATATGGCAGCACAGTGACCCAGTTAAGCCCCAAACTAGCTCACGTACCTCTGCGCAAAATCCCCCAGTGGCCCCCCTCTCAGCAAAGTCCGTGCGGTGATCTTCCAGGCCTCCTGACCGCTTGCCGGCTACTCCTCTAGCCTCACTGCTGCTCTCTGCCTTGCTCTTTGTCATTCCGCAGACAGCTGGGCACGCCTCTGCCCCAGGGTCTTTGCACTTGCTTCTCCTTTGCCCTTGTTCTTGCTTGGAAAGCCATTCTTCCAGACACTGCCATGACACGCTCCCTCACGTCCTTCAGGTCTTCCCTCAAGTGTCACCTTCTTTGGGAATCCTTCCTGACCACCCTTATTGAAACCTCAGTCCACATCACCCACTGCAACCTGGGCCCCTTCCCTGCCTTAATCTTTCCATAGCACTTATCACAATCCAGTACACATATTTTATGTGTTTATATGACATGATTATTTACACTGTTTATTTTCAGCCTGCCCCCATTCTGTCTGTTTTATAAGCAACTCCAGCACACTGAGCCGTGCCTGGCATGGGGAGGGTGTGCACGGAATCTGTGATGAATGGAAGAATAGCGATAGCAGAACCAAGGTGACTGGAGCACACAGAGCACCCACTCTGAGGCAGGCATGATGTTAACAAGCTGAAGGGAAGTGCTGTCATTCTTCCCATTTAAAGGAAAGGAAAGGTAACTGAAGTCCAGAGATGTTTAGAAACATGTCCAAGCAGTAAGAGCAGTGAACTAGGACTCCAGGCAGCCTGATTCCTAACCTTGACCCCACTCTGTGCTCACTATTTCAGCCTGTGGCTTGTCTAAAGGGACCGGCCCCTACATGACCCGGCCAGGTCCCAGCCCAGCTTTTCTTCTTCCCGGCTAGGCTTTATTCCCCTCTGGGCTCCTGGATTTAAGAACTTTCTTTTGAGTTTCTCTTTCCATCAACGCAAGGGATTTGGGGGAGAGGAGGTGACTCCAAAATGCAGCAGATCCTGGCAAGGGTTCCAGGACAAAAACTCCTACCTTTCAACTTTTCTGTATAAGAATTTTCATAATAAAAAGAAAAAAGAATAAATGATATCTGTGAAACCATTTTGTAAACCACTATAGCCCATGGAACTACTTCTATGACATTCAGGTCAAAAAGTTGTCATTCTGATGTAATTAATCAAATGATACCTAATAAGCCCAGGATTTATGGAAAATGTTCAAAAATCGAAAGAAATCACTATTTAAAGGTGACAGCAGCTGCAATGTATGATGTGTCACAGGGCCCACCATCATTCTACAGGCTGCCCAGGGGAGCAGGGAGCTCCAGGGAGGCCTCCAACACCTGGATTTCCAGGGGTGAAGGCCAAGCATGCGGATGCAGCTGTCCAGAGCAGCGTAATGCAATGAAAATATAATGCAAGCCACATGGATAATTTCAAATGTTTTAGTAGCTACATTAAAAAAGTAAAATGGGGCTTCCCTGGTTGCGCAGTGGTTGAGAGTCCGCCTGCCGATGCAGGGGACACGGGTTCGTGCCCCGGTCTGGGAGGATCCCACATGCCACGGAGCGGCTGGGCCTGTGAGCCATGGCCGCTGAGCCTGCGCGTCTGGAGCCTGTGCTCCGCAACGGGAGAGGCCACAGCAGTGAGAGGCCCACGTACCCCCCCCCCAAAAAAAAAAGTAAAATGAAGCAAGTGAACTGATGTTAAATGATATGTTTTGTTTATCCCAATACATCCAAAATAGTATCATTCATTTCAACACGTAGTCAGAAACTATTGAGATATTATATTTATATACTTTTTGTACTAAGTCTTCAAAATCTAGGGTGTAGTTTGTACTAAGAATATGTCTGGACTGGCCACACTTCAAGTGCTCAGTTCCCATATGTAGCTGGTGGCTGCAGGACTGGACAGCTTTCAGACAGCCTAGGCTAGGGCTGGAGGGGAAGGGGAGAGCCCACTATCCCTAGACATCCTGAGACTGTGTGTGTGTGTGTGGCCAGCTCTGGGCAATGCCTAGTTGCCGGCCGGGCTTTTCTGCAGTGTCTCCAAGGTTGGCCTTCCCCACGCATGCCTGCCACGCTGCACCGGGCTGAACTGGAGCAGAGGCTCAAGCTTCCCACGTATCCCTGTTGACTCATCTTCACTCAACTTCTTTTGCTTGGAGCCACCGAATGCCACTTGCCCTTTGAGGGTTAACCATCCCCCAGTCTGGTGTCCCTGCAGCCTGCTCTTGACCCTGGCTGTTCACTTACCCCTGGGCAGCTGCCTGCTCCTCTTCAGATGCCTGGCAGGGCAGAAAGGCATGGTGCAAGAACTGGCGGGGCTCTGGTGGCAGGAGGGGCAGCCAAGCTCACCCAGGCCAGGGACAGATGCCAGGCAGACGAGGTGCTGGCGGCTCCAGGTTGCAGCCGCCTCCTGGCTGCCTGTGCGCTCTGCCCGTGGGCTGGGGACCAGACACTTTTTGTCTCTCCTGGGGAACTTCTGTACTTCTCAGTGCCCCAAAGCCGGGACTGACCCAGGCGGGGCGGGGCGAGGAGGAACAGCGGGTTCCTGCGGGGCCCTCCAGCTGGCGCCGGGGCTGGTGCATGGCCTGCCTGGGTTTCCTACAGTGGAAATCCCAAGGCAGGTCCCAAGCGCCTGCCACCTTGCACACTCCCTCCCCTATATTCTAGGACCGAGAGCACGGGGCTGGACTCCCAGCGCCACCAGCTTTGTGCCTCTGGGTCCTCCTCTCCAAGTGGAGCCTACCTCACCTGGTTGGTGGAGATTAAATGAACACATGCGAGAAGGCTGATAAAATGCAAGGGCTTACTGGCCACATAATGTTTCTACATTTCCATTTCTTCATCAGCAAAATAACTGGACCTAACTTGTGAGATTCTGGGGAGGACTGAATGAGACAAGGAAGCCAGGAGCTGGGCACGACGCCTGCACATGCTTCCTAAGTGCTGTCATACCCTCTGTAACCATCACCACGCCTGTGTTACGACAGGGCAGCTGGAGCTCCCAGTGGCCCAGGGCCACCTGGACAGGAAATGGTACAGCAGGATTTGGATTTAGCAGTTTGGGATTCTTTTCATTAAATCAGCTCCACCCTTATGGTGTATCCCTGATCCCAGAGACAAAGAGCCTGAGACAGCCCCCTTGCCCAGCCTGGTTGCTTCTCCTACAACACTCAGTCCTCCCAGGGCACAGTGTCAAAAGCCTGGACCACAGGCAGCCCTGAAGATACCATCCTAAAGGGTTGAGGCAGGCAGCAGGCACCAAACTCTGGTGAGAGAGCACAGGGAGCGAGGCTGCGCTTGTGTTGATGCCACCTGTTTATCTGCCCATCCCTCCCATACATCTATCCATCGGTCCATCAGTCCACCCATCCCTTCAACAAGGAAAAGCAGTCACCTAAGAGCAAAGCACATCTGCTTAAAACTCCTTGGAGGGCCTAATGTTCCTGGAATAAAAATCCAACTCTGATGTGACGCTGGGCATCCAGGTCCCCTGATCACATCTCCTCCTACTTATCCACCCTTAATGCCATCAGCCATCCTGGGTCCCTTTCTCTTCCTCAAGCTCACCCTCTTCCAACTAGAATCTCTGCACTTTCAGGTTCTTGGAATGTTGTTCCCCCAGCTCCTTGCAGAGCTGGCCCCCTCTCACCTTCAGACCTTACCTCAAACATCACTTAGAGAAAACTTCCCTGGGTGAGAACATTTGTCAAGTAACTGCCCGTCCTGCCCAATGACTCTCCCACTCTGTTCTCTATAGAATATAGCACAGCGGAAAATTAGCTTATTTATTTGTATATTTGTTTATTGTGTCTCTGCTAAAGGCATGTAAGTTTCATGAAAGCAGACCTTGCCTCCCTTGGCCTCCTGGAATCCCCAGGGACTAGTCCAGTGCCTGGAAAGGGACAGGAGTTCAGTGATTGGTAGTGGTCACTGTGGGGACACATGGGGGGCTCTGTGCAAGTGACAGGCAATCTCTCTTAATAAAACACTCACGTTTTATTGGGTGTTTACCACATGCTTGGTACCGTTTTAAGAGCTTTGCATATCTCAGCTCCATATCCTCAGGACAACCCTATAAGGTGATACGATTATGATACCCATTTTACAGATGTGAAAACAGAGGCTGGGGGAGGCTGAGTAATTTGGCTGAGGTCACACGACTAATTACAGTGGCGCTTCCCAACTGGACAGCAAGGGGAAATTACTTGCCAACTGGTCTCCTAAAGTGCTGGCCACTCACAACCTGTCTTGGATCTGAACCCAGGCAGTCTGGCTGTAGTCTGTCCTCCTGGCTCCATCCCTGTGCTGGTCAGCCTCCAAGGTGGCCCCCAGTGAACCCTGCTTCCTAGTACTCTATTCACACTCTTGGACAATCACCCCCTTGCATGTGGTCTGGACCTAGTATCTTATTAAAATAGAACAGGGCAAAAAGGGACAGGATGTCATCTGTGTGCCCTCCACTGCCACAGCCCTCAGCCAGGAATGTGAGGAGGCTGACAACCCACCTCTGCATTTCTGGGTGGCTTTTTTTATTGTCATAAATGCAGAGAGAAAAAGGAGAGAAGGGAAGGGGGAGGGGAGAGTAAAGGGGGCGCTGGGCAGTCACCTGACACAGGGACTCAAAAAAGTATGGGAAGGCTTGTCTTGTGGCCTAAATGTGAGCCACAAAATACCTCTGAGCACGTAGGGAAAGAAGGCACCCCAGGGAAAAATGGATATGGAAGAGGACTGCTGGAAACACAGGAACGAAGCCCAGGTCGTCCGGCATCTGCAGTCCACCTGCCCTGCCCGTCAGATGCTCCTGCCAAGAGAACTAAATCACAGTGCATTTCTGTTGTCATGGCGACTGCAGGGCCCAGAGTCTCATAAATGCTCACCCTCCCCACCCTGCTCCATCCCCAGCACAGCACTGCAGTAGATGCCCCAGCTCTGTCACTGTCTGTCACTGGGGAGGAGAGATGGCCCGGGAGCTGGGAGACCTGGAGGGCAAAACGTCAGGAGGGGAGGCGACGGGCTGAGAGAAACAGAGACTTCAGGTCCCTATGGTTCCTTTAGGGCTCTCTGGAGTCTGTCCCTTAGGGTTGCTGTACCGTGCCTGGAGGAAAAAGGATGTAAACCCCAGGGCAGGTCCTCAACCTGCACAAAGCTTCACGCACATAATATCTACCTGGGCCCCCGGGGCTCTGTTTTCTGAGAAGCAAGACAGGATCTGGTAAAGAAGGGAGAAAGCTCACTCAAGCAGGACGGGACAAGCAGAGACCCCTGTCCCGGCACACACTGCACCCCACGTCACTACACTGGGGCACGTGAAAACCTTATGCTGGCCTCTCTCTTCCTGGGGCTGAGCTGGCTGAAAACACTTCGTCTCAAATAGTGAAACTCCTGAACACAGTGTCCTGGGTGCCCGGCTGTCTGCAGCGCCCCTAGATATTCCACATTAAGAGCCTCACTGGCCCCCTCCCCCAGGGCCAGAGCCGTCAAGGAAATTGCTGACGCCTTGAAAAAGTGCACCCATGTCCCCCAGTCTCGGGCAGAGAGTTAGAGTCCTCTCCCCCAAGCAGTGCACTCCCTGTAGCCTCAACCAGAAGTGAAATTCTAATTGGGCTGAGAAAGGCGCTGGCCACAGCCTCACCCGGAGTGTTTGGGAGCTCAAAACGCCCCAGTGGGCAGGCAACAGCTGAACCCAGTACAACGTCAGAAGCCACATAATGGCCAAAACAGGGGAATGGCTTAGGAGAGTGTGCACATAAACCAGACGGAATCGTATGTAGCCACTAGAAAATGAGCGCTTATGAGACATTAAGGAGATTTTTAAAGAAATGAAAAGCATTTATACTTTACAGGCTAAGACTGGAAGATGCAGCCTCTGAGACACAGGGGAGGTCCCTGGAGGGTCTTCTGAGAAAGGCTTCATGACTTCTAAGAAGGGCCCCACAAAGAGACCCCGCTTCATCAAGGTGGCATATCGTGCCTGTCTCTGGGATGTTTGGTAGTCACCTTGTGACCATGCTGACCAGCCAGCAAAGCTAACAGGCCAAGAAAGGCAGGGGAGGAGGGGGGCCCACACCCTTGCTAACTTGACTGAGACCCTGAATCGCTGACCCAGGAGCTGCCTACCTCAGGGCTTCTCGGTCTGTGAGAATAACACATCTCCTTTGATTTAAGCCTGTTAGGTGGGCTTTTCTGCTTCCTGCTGTGGAAAGCATCCCAGTCCAGAGACGAGAGCCCCCAGGCAGCTGAGAGCTGCACCGGCGCCCCCAGGAGCTGCCAGGAAGGGGCAGGTCTGGGGCTAGCTGAGGTGTACGCTGGTGGACCTGCAGCCCGGGTCCAAGAGAAACCTTGGAAGGCATGTGACAACATTCAACATCCATTTTGAAATTCTACGTTAAGTAGGGATAGATGGATCCTTCCTCAACACAGATGTAGCCGAAGCCAGCACTGTGTTTAAATTTTTTTTGAAATTTTTTTAAAATTTATTTTTTATTATTATTATTTCTGGGGCTGCATTGGGTCTGGGTTGCTGCGCGCAGGCTTTCTCTAACTGCGGCGAGTGGGGGCCACTCTTCGCTGCGGTGCGTGGGCTTCTCATTGAGGTGGCTTCTCTTGTTGCGGAGCGCAGGCTCTAGGCGCGCGGGCCTCAGTAGTTGCAGCATGTGAGCTCAGCAGTTGTGGCTCGCGGGCTCTGGAGCACAGGATGAATAGTTGTGGCGCACGGGCCTAGCTGCTCTGCGGTGTGGGATCTTCCCAGACCAGGGCTCAAACTCGTGTCCCCTGCATTGCCAGGTGGATTCCCAACCACTGTGCCACCACGGAAGTCCCAACACTGTGTTTAGTGGAGAGATGCTAGCGGCATTCTCATCAAAACCAATGACAAAACAAGCATGTCCACCATCACCGGTGTTATTTAACATTTTCCTGGAAGTATCTGCCAGTGCGATTAGATTAGAGAGAGAACATAAAACTATAAAAGTGGGAGGGGAGGGTGTGGTGGTCTTATTATCGCTGTTATTATTTATATGTGTGGAAAACCTAAGTCGACCAACTGAAAAACCATTATAAGCAATAAGACAATTCAGTAAGGTACCAGACACAAAATTAATATACGGAAATCACTATTTATAAATTAGAAGTAATAGAAATGCGTACCATAATGTGTAACACAATAAAGTATGAATAGCATTTCTTTTTAAATTAGACAAGTTGATTCAAAAGTCATAAGCAAAAATAGCAAATGCATTTTTGTAAAAAAAAAAAACTAAGGAAGTCAGACCAGCCCTACTAATTATTAAAACAGAGTAAATTATACAGCTATAATAATTAAAACAGCATGGTACTGCATAATGTGAACAGATAGACTCAAAACACATTTGAGAGTCTGGAACAGAATTAAGGAGTTATTTCAAATGGGCGAGTACAAGATGAATTATTCAATAAATGGAATAGGGACAATTGGATAGCCACCTGGAGAAAAATTGTCAAGTTGGATCCTTATAGCACATCTTACAACAAAATAAAAAATCATGATGTATCAATGATTTTAAAGATTAAAAAATGAAACCACAAAAGTACCAGGATCAATTGTGGGAGAAATTTTGTGTAATCTCAAAGTGGGAAAGGTCTTTTTAATATGACCCCCAAACCAGAGCCCACGAAAGAAAATTTCACTTCAGGAAAGTTAAAAATATTTTCAAGGCGGGATGAATTGGGAGATTGGGATTGACATATATACACCAATATGTATAAAATAGATAACTAAAAAGAACCTGCTGTATAAAAAATAAAATAAAATGCAAAAAAAAAACCTTTTCATGGCAAAGAAAAATGAAAAGACAAATGACAAGGAGAGGAGAGGAAGAGACATTCATCAAATGTGATGATTTGCAGATATTAAAAAAAATGAGGATGCACTTTACACCCAGAATGTTCTCTACTAGACACAGTTAAGTGAAAAAAGTAAAGGGAAGAATAACACGCTATCATTTTTGCAAAGGAAGGGAGGGAGGGAGGAAGGAAGAACAGAAATATACTTGCTTGTGCAAAATATCTCTGGATGGAGACAAAGACGTTGGAGCAGCAGTTCTGGGAGGAAAGGGGATGGCTAGGGGAAAAGGGTGTAGGGAGACGGGCACTGGCCTTTAGATATTTGAACCATGTTACCTATTTTAAACACTAGATGAAAATAGAATTTAATATAAAGTGGCAAGTGAAAGAAACCTCACATCACTTGTGAGCGGCGGGCTGCAGGCTGCGCATAGTGGAAAACGGAGGTGGAGGGCACGCTGGCACCTGAGAGTCGCTCAGAGCCGGGCGACCAGCTCACCAAGGGGCGTGGGGCTCACAGCCGGAGGCACCAGCCCAGGGCGGACAATGAAGCAAGTGGACAGCCCTAGCACGTTGGTAATATAGATTTTCCCACGACCCCTTCGCGCTCCATAATCTGACAACAGAGTAGCGCCCCTCCCCCCATATCCGCGAGAGATTTGTTCCAAGACCCCAGCGGATGCCTGAAACCGCGGGCAGTGCCCAACCCTATAGGGACAACGTTTCTCTATACATACATAATGGCGATAAAGCGTAATTTATAAATGAGGCCCAGTAAGAGATTAACAACAATTAATAATAAAATAGAACAATTATAACAATATACTGTAACAAAAGTTACGTGAATGCGATACCTCGACAGTCTGATAACTGAGTGAGCTGCTAAGTATACGTAGACTCGGGTAGCTGGGAATATGTATATATGGATCCGCTGGACAAAAAGATTAATCTCCTAGTGGGACAGAGCAGGACGGCACAAGATTTCAGCCTGCTGCTCAGAGCGGTGTGCAATCTAAAACTTTTGTATTGTTTATTTCTGGAATTTTCCATTTAATGTATTTTCATACTGCAGTTGACCGCGGGTAACTAAAACCACAGAGAAGGAAACCACGGAAAGCAAAACCACGGATCGGGGGGGCACTACCATATCTTGTGGAGCCCCACATCAAGGACACCCTACATCAAGGACACAGGACAAAAACTCCGGAATTAACGGAGCCCCCATAGCAACTAACGCCATGGGCTCTCCTAATCTAAACGGGACAGCCCCCGACTCCATAGTAGACAAAATAATCACCATGTAGCAACCTTGCAGCACCCTGACCAATCACCTAATGCCATCCTGCCAGCAGGAATTTTCTTTGTCTTGAGGCTATAAAAGTTGGCTACTAGCCCACAAAGGGGGTCAGCTCTCCCTGGTCTATCAGGAAGTCGGCCGCTGTAATTGCAGCGCCCCTCACTAACTCTGCTCTTTGTTCTCAAGAAACTCACTCTTGTCTAAAATACTTTGTGTCTGGAAATTCTTCTTCCAACCCACGCGCGGACCACGACATATCTATCAAAATTTTAAATGACTCAGCAATCCATTCCTAGGGGATTTATCCTTCAGATAAATTTGCACATGTGCATAAGGAGACAGTGAGAATAACAGGGAACAGCCTAACTGTCCATCAAGTTAAATGATGTGTTGGTTAAATAGATGACGTACATCCAAAAAAAGACGGCGGTGGAACTATGTGATATGAGATGATACATTATTATGTGGAAAAAGCAAAACACAGCGTGAAGCGCATGCTGCCATCTGTGTGAGAGTGATATGGACACACGGTGGCGGGCGGTCGGGCCCATTTCTGGAAGGACAAGCAGGACCCAGGGACCCAGGCAGGGGCCTTCAGGAGAGGAGGCAAGGGGCTCAGGAATATTAGGCTTACTTCCCGCTATAGGCTCTTTGAAGTGCCTGCCTGTGTGTTACTGCCTGTGTGTTCTCACAGGCACAGGCTACTTTCTTGAATAAACACTGCTGCTTCTCATTGTTAAGAGAAGTGATAGCTCCTGGTTTGGCCCTGGAGCAGTCAGACCGGCCCCCGTGCTTTGAGTACTTTTAATTTAGGAAAATTCCCCAAATGTCCTCCAATCGGTTTGCACTCCAAGTTCCGCTATTGCCAGCCCAACCCCACAGCGGAGTTTCATTTCTCAAAACCAGCATCTCCCTGGGAAATCTTCTTGTGTGGTTCCGGGGATGTTTGGGTTTTTAGGGAATCTGTGTTGACCTTGCCTGGGGCAGCACCATGTGGGAAAACAGGGGCTGTGATTTTTCTCACAGGGACAATTGCAGAGGTGAAGGAAGAGCTGGGGCCAGCTGGGGAATGCTTGGGCCTGGCCAGAGGGTCTGCTCTGAAATATGAGGCAGGTCTCTACCTTGCCTGGTAAAAATTCCACACCACAGCCTCTCTCCTCTGCCTCCAGGAAATGTCCCCGCTCACTGCTTCCCACTGCGGCTCCTCCGTGATCAGCTGAGGGGACCTCTCCAGCCCAGCCAGCTGCTCCCCACCTCACTGGACCCACCAGGCACTCCGTCCTACTTATTGTTCCCGGGATACACCAGGTACTTCACACCTCTCTGTCTTTGCACATGCTGTTCCCTCTTCTTGGGATGCCTTTTCATTTTGTCCACCTGGTAAACTCCTACTCATTCATCAAGACCCAGCTCAAATAACCCCACTTCTTCACCTTCCCTAACTCTTCCCCCCTCACCCATTCCCAGTCTTCCTTATCCCATTCCCCCTTCCACAAAATGTGTATTAAAGGTCTACCACGTGCCAGGCACTGTGCCATGTGCTAGAGACACAACAGTGACAAAACCAAGAGTCCCAGACTGGTTGGGGAGAGGGGCTTCAGCCATTATCACAAATGCAAACCTGCAACTTCAGCACAGGAGGGGTTCCAGAGGGGAGATCGGGGGTGGGGTGTGGGGTGGCTAGACGGCACTTTGAGAACAGTATCCCCGGGGCCACCTCCCAGGGCTACCAATAGCTCAGCTCGCCTGGCTCTGGGCCTGGCCTGACTTGGCCTCCTCTTGTCTCCTGACCTCCCAGGGAAGCCAGAACAGGACTGGAAAACACCACTGATTGTAAGGGCAATCCACCCCCCCCCACACACACACCCGCGCCCATTTAAAAATAAACTTCTGTGTATAAAAAAAATAAGCTAAAAATAGCAACATATGAAAATGGAATATGCCAACTGTCAGATGAAGAGCAGGTTCTGAACTGTTCCAGGGTGGGGGGTTATGGGGGAGGAGGGGTGGGCCTGGCACCTTGAACTGGGGAAAGAAAATGTGATTTATGCTCAGCGACCATTAGCTTGACTCATTATTCTAAGGCAGGAAAAGAGAACTAACATTTATGAAGAGCCTGCTCTGCACTCGCTTCCTTATACACAGTCAGATTCAACCTCTTCCATGAGTGTGTGCTGGGGGTTAATTTCTACAATGTCACACTGCAGAGACGTAACGAGGACGCCCCCTGCAGCTTTACTAGCACCGCCATCCCCACACTGCTACTGCTTGTGAAGAGGGGCACCCCTCCAAGGGACTCTAGGAAGTCAATGTTCTGATCACATTACCACCCCTACTACGTGCAGGAGAAGCTGAGGCCAAGCCCTAGGATCTAGTAAACGATGGAACCTTGATTTGCATCCAAGACTCTCCTCAGTATCCTCCCAGCGCCAGGTTCCCACCTGCCTGGGTCTCCCCTTGAAGCCTTCTTGAGGTCTGCGATGCACTCCTGCACCTCTCCCAACACCTAACGGAGAACTCTGTCCAGGTAGGCGTGTGGACATTTGTTAAATGAATGACTGCGGCACTGCGGGCTAACAGGAGCTGTCATTAACTGCAGGAAACTTTTGTCTTTTGTTACTTCACGTTGCTTCTGAGAATGTTTCCCCCTCACACTGCGCGTCTTAGCCTGGGTTCCCTGAAACCAAAGCCAGAGACTAAGGGTTGTGTGCAGGCAGTGGGCTTGGGAAGCAGGGCAGGAAATAAAATGAGGAAGGAGGGACAGCCCACAGGGATGTGAGATGCTGCTGGCCACCGTTTGGGGACCTGGGGCCTCCATCCTGCTGGCACCGTTAGTGCAGCCTCCTGAAGTGTGGATCAGAATTGCCAGCCCAGGGACAAAAGGGGAGTAGGGACCCATGCCCCAGTCACCATTGGTCACATGTGGTACCAGGGGCTTTAACATCCCTCTTCCATGCCCCCCTCCCCATACCCCATCTTCTCTGTGGGGCTTCACTGGTGCAGGAGACCTCAGGCAGGCTGGGCCTGGCTTGGCCAGCATGTGTAAAGAGGCCCTTTCTTTCAATGAGGCAACAGATACTCCTCAAGGCCCTACTGTGTGCCTGGTACAGGGGTGGGGTGGAGGGGGCACACAGGTGAAGGGGAGGGCAAGGCACTGCCCTCCTGGAGCTTACTCTCCTCTAGGGGGAGCCAGACAAAGGATGAGGGAGCAAACCAAGGAGGGAGGGAGCACAGACGGGGCGACTGCCGCAAAGATGGGGTGGGCTTGCTACTTAAACAGGGGGTCAGGAAAGGCCCATCTCAGGGGGTCCCTGAGCTGAGAATTAAGTGTACTAGAAGGGCTGGGCCGGGCGTAGAGGGTAGGGGGGTGGGCAGCAGGTGCAAAGGCCCCAAGGTGGGAAAAGTCCTGAGGTCCTTTGTGTATCTCAGTGCACCCAGGAGGGCATGAGTGGGTCCAGAGGTGGAAAGGACCTGTTCCCCAGTTCTGGCAGGGGTCCAGGGGGGAGAAGCGGTGGCGTGGGTGAAGGGCGGGTGATGAGCGCCTGGGTTCAGGATCTGTCTTGGTCTTGGTGGTGATCCAGAGGAAATTCAGGAACAAGGCTCACTTCTGGGGCTCCAAGTCCCCCTACCCCCGGGGGCATAAGTAGAGCCTAGGCAGGTGCTGGACCCCTTGCTGGTGGCAGGAGGGGGTGTCCCAAGTCCCATCACACCCTGCTCACTGTCTCCAGAAACTGCACATTTAGACTAAATAAAAATCACTTTGTAATTGTAAGCATCACTTTTTTTAAATGCCGGTGGCATCCCCTCTCACCCGCCTCCCAATTGATCCCCACCTTGGGCTCAAGCCCAGCTGCTTGAAAAGCACAGACCCAGGATACCTGCCAAGAATCCCTTTTTCTGGGTGTTAGCTCCCTGTGCCCAGGCTCCCCAGCCTGGCATCACGGGGGAAGGCCTGGGGCATGAGGCAGGGGCTGACCTTCATCCAAGGACCAGGACTAGGTTCTTATCATTGACACCAGGAGGTGGCAGCCAGCCCGTGCCTACATCTCCACTTCTCCCACCACCAGGGGGAAGTTCTTGTTTGTCCCCAGGTGCCCCTCTGGACAGGTGCTTGAGAACCGCTTCCCTGAAGGACATTCTCAGATCCTATCCTGCACAACCTTCCAGACGCCATGCTAGGAACTGGGGACACAAAGATGAAGCCCTGGTCCTCAGGGAGTCAAGGGCAGGCGGGTCAGCCACAGACTGGGAAGCAACCCAAGAAGCCAAATTAGCAACAAGGACATCTGCTCTTTCCTTCAGAGTCTGGGAGAATGTACTGCCTCTCTGCTCTTTATCATGAAGATGCTCTAAGCCCCTTCCCCAGTTCTGCATCACAAAACCTCCGGGTCACAGGAACTCTTCCTGGTGGGGGAGAAACCTGGCTGGCAGCCTGGGTTACCTCCAGAAGCTTGGAGGAGTGGGGGAGGGGGCATTCCTACCATTTCTGCCTCCCCCAGAGGGGGGTTTAACTCCCTCCCTGAGGCCAGGGTGGAGGCTTGAAGGAGTGCCTCGGGCTGAATGAGGAGACTGGGGCTGGGGAAAGTGACATGCCAAATGGCAGTGAAGTGCCCGGGGTCTATGGGACTCCAGGCCCATTACCCACTCAGCATGTTACACTCAGTACAACCTTCCCAGTTCCTTTCTGCCTCTGCTAGCCGGTAACGTGGACGTTTGTTGAGCCACAGTATCTATGCTGGGCACACGAGAAATCCCTTACTTTGATATGGACACCATGGATCTCTGTCTGGTGCTCTTTTCCTCTTTGCATGGGTTCCCCAGAATGTAGGCCCACCTCCAGCAGGTGTGTGAGACCTCAGGGCTTTAGCTAATATTCTCCCCATGCCCTTCTTCAACCAAATTCTTCAGATTCCTTAAAAAACAACATACTATTTGGTAAACTGCCTCCTTCCTGGAGGCCAGTTATAAACAACCAGACAAGCAAGAAGTTATGCTAGTGCCAGGATAGAGGTTTAATAAGTTCACTGTTGGGCTTCCCTGGTGGCGCAGTGGTTGAGAGCCCGCCTGCCGATGCAGGGGACGCGGGTTCGTGCCCCGGTCCGGGAAGATCCCACGTGCTGCGGAGCGGCTGGGCCCGTGAGCCATGGCCGCTGGGCCTGCGCGTCTGGAGCCTGTGCTCGGCAACGGGAGAGGCCACAGCAGTGAGAGGCCCGCGTACCAGAAAAAAAAAAAAAAAAATAAGTTCACTGTTAACTGTAGCACCACTCCCCAGCACAGCTCCAGGAGGCAGCCATTCACATGGTAGTCTAAGTGCCTGGAACCCTCTGGAGGCAACTATTCACCTTAGAGTTTGAATGAATGGCACCCCTGGAGGCCAACACTCACACTGTAGTCTAAGTGCTTGCCTACTCCCTTCCCCCAGACAGCCATTCTCATCGTAGTCCAGCAGTCCCCAACCTTTTTGGCACCAGGGACTGGTTTCGTGGAAGACAATTTTTCCATGGACTGGGGATGGGGGATGGTTTGGGGATGATTCAAGCTCATTACATTTATTGTACACTTTATTTCTATTATTATTACATTGTAATATATAATGAAATAATTACACAACTCACCATAATGCAGAACCAGAGGGAGCCCTGAGCTTGTTTTCACTTGCCACTCACTGAGAGGGTTCTGATATGAGTCTGCAAGCAATTGATTTATTTTGGTCTCTATGCAGTCAAACCTCTCTGCTAACGATAATCTGTATTTGCAGCCGCTCCCCAGCACTTGCATCACCACCTCAGCTCCACCTCAGATCATCAGGCATTAGAGTATCACAAGGAGCATGCAACCTAGATCCCTCGCATGCGCAGTTCACAGTAGGGTTCCTGCTCCTATGAGAATCTAATGCCGCTGCTGATCTGACAGGAGGCGGAGCTCAGGTAGTAATGCAAGTAATGGGGAGCGGCTGTAAATACAGATGAAGCTTTGCTCGACTGACTGCCGCTCCCCTCCTGCTGTGTGGCCGGGTTCCTAACAGGCCATGGACCAGTACCAGTCTGTGCCCTGGGGACTGGGGACCCCTGTTGTAATCTAAATAAATGGCGCCCTCTGGAGGGCCCGTTCACACTGCAGCTTTTGTGAATCCCCCCTCTGCTGGAGTGATGCAACATGGTGGCCTCTATGTTCTCACATTTAAGCCTCAAGACAACCTTGAGAAAGGTCTTACCTTTCCACATTCTACAGAAGAAAACTGCCCCAAACTCCCGGCCAGAGAGCCAGAGCAGAGATTTTCTGCCTCACCTATTTGTTGTCCAGTGCTTTTCCCTTCAGCAGAGCTGGCAGGGCTGGGGAGCAAAACCTCAGCTCCTCCAGCCTCTCGGGGCCTCCTGCCTACCACAGTCCCACAGCAACCCCCAAACTAGGCCTTATGAATCCCACTTCCCTGATGGGAAAACTGAGGCATGGAGATGTGTGTCTCTTGCCTGGAGTCCTGCAGCCAGTGGGTGCCATGGGTCTGCTCGTCTCAGAGAGAGACCGCTTCCCAGGGCTGCCCTGCCTTCCACCAGGATGGTCAGAATCCAGTTCAGCTGCCGGCGCTCAAATGCTGGGGTGGCCGTCGTCTACACTGAGGCAGATGTTGTTCTTCACATGGTGGTGCTTTGAGGACCCCCAAACCATCCCTGAGGTGTCAGTCTCTCACCTGACCCTCATCCCAAACAGATTTACCCTGCCAAGCAGGGCCCTTGTCAAGGGTCACACTCTATGCTAGGTTGTGTGTAATGACCCCACCACTGGTCAGGGGGTGGCCCAGTGTCCTTTGTGAACAGCTATTAACAGGGACTCATCGGACACCTGCAGAGGACATTTAAAAACCCACCATGAGGGCTTGACATCAGTCTGAGCTGGACATCAGTAATGGCTGGCATAGCTGCTCAGAGAGGTATCTGCCAGTCTGGCTGCCAAGCCTTTCCGTGCAGCGAGGGGGTCCCTCCAGACACACAGCAAGGCCCACCGCAGGCTCTTAACCTCAGGTACAGGCTAGGAGAGCTAAGCTGCCTCCTTTTGGAGGACTCTCTGATTTTCTATGCGATACATGGTTAGGTACCAATGGCGGGGAAAAATGAAAACTGGAAAGTCATTAAAACTTTGGAACAGATGGGCACCCCACCTGTGGCTCCAGCCATACCCACATCCCGGAAGGATCACAGGAAGGCACAGCTAGAACGTCACTGCCCAGCCGGCAGCTGTGTGAGGAAGGGCCTGCAAGTTAAGTAGAGGCGACCCAGTGCACGGTCCTTTGGCATGGTGAAGGCTCCAAGAGGTCCAGCTTCAGAGAAAACACAACTCTGCTCAGCTCTTCCCAGGTACCACAAAACGCATCGCTAATGGAGACACCTGTTAACATACGGGGACATCCCGAGAGCAAGTGTGCCTGAGAAGGCGCTGAGGGTACTGCTGAGGTGGGGGAAGAGAAACACAGTTGATGAGGACACTGCTGTGACCATCTCGTGATGAAATTGAGTACGTACACATAGGGAGCAGAGGTGCCAGAGCCTTTGACTCTGGACGCAAAAGGCTACATCTTTATGGGTCTCTTCCTGACGACCCTTTACTGATCTTTGTTCCTGTCCATCCACACAACTGTCCTTGAGCAAGCCCGGGTGCGGCCTAACGACGGGGCGGATTAGACCTGACCTCCCCGGGGAAAGGCCAGGGCAGGATCTCATTTACTGAGAGCCGGATGCCGTCCTGTACTCCCTCTGCCGGCCATCCTGGTCCAGGACGCACTCCAGGCCAGTGTGGGGGACCAGAGTCCATGCCGGGCCCCACGGGGCCTCGCTCGGGAGCACTCAGGACAGGGAGAGCCCCAGCATCCCCGCCCATCACTGGGGCAGCGGGGTGCCCTCCGGCTGAGGTCTGAACGGGATGCCGAGCACAGCAGAGCTTTGTTCCAGCCTCCGCCATCGATCGCCGCGCAGACGCTCCGTGAATGGCACTGTTGTGGTATTTTAAGAAGATTCTACAAATAGCACTAACTCAGAGTCGGCCTCAGAGCCAGCTGATGAATTCTGCCTCAGCGAGGGCCGGCCAGCCTGGGAGCTCGAGCCAGGACAATGGGGCCTCACAGGGAAGGGAGAGCAGGATGTTGGGTGACCCAGGCCTTTTCCGGGGCTCCGTGGCCTCATTTCCCCCAGACTCACCCGGCGGCACCACCCCTCCTCTGTCGCCCAGTCCTGGTTGGTGGCGTCCTGGGAGTTTATTGGGAAGGAGTGACTCCCCAGCCTCTCTGAATAAAGGAAGGGGGCCCCCGACATCCTTTTGGCGCCTGCATCTCCCGGATTTCCAGGGATTTCCAGGCTCTGCTGTTTTGCGGGTCATGGAGGAGGGGGGCACAGGAAGGAAGGATGTCCTTAGGTTTTCACCAGAAATAACTTTATTAGGTAGCCAGAGAAACCTCAGAGACCCGCAGTCCTAGCAGCCAAAGACTATTAATTGGAATCTTTCCAGAAGAGTCCATTCTTGAGACTTGAAAGACAGCTTAGGGAGAAGAGAAACAGTCTGGATTTAGGGTCATTCAGAGCTGAGTTTAGACTTAACTTGACCGGCGACACATGGGTGGCCTGGGGCAAATTATTTACTTCTCAGAGTCAGAATGTCTTCATCTCTAAAACCCACAGTATTGGACGCCCCTCGCGGGGAAGGTTGAGAAATCAGAGGCAGAGCATGCGCTGTGCTTGGGACCGTGAGTAGTCAGCAAACGTTGGCCTCTCTCTTCCCTCTCAGATGAAAGACCGTTTATCTAACGCATGTGCGCATTCCATGCAGAAAATGTTTCTGAACTGTGGCTGAGAAACCTGGCAGACATTAAGGGAACCACTCTTGACCCTGTGAATCCACAAATATATCCGAGCTGTGGTGTTGATGCAAACTAGCAAAGCAGGACAGTAGAGAGGCCCACGGCCTGCGGCAAAGTAGAGGCTTAAGTCTAAGCCCATCTGGTACTTGGAAAACGTTGAGACAATGGAGGAAGGGTCATTTCTGACGAAGCTGCAGTGACCACCCCCCCACCCCACCCCAGCACATTCTGAGCAGGGGCTATGGCCAAGGGGCTGGCTGTGCCCCTCCAGCTGTCAGAGGTGGTCTGCAGGGGGCTCCCCACACCCATCAGCTCCCTTTCCCCAGCCTTGCCTTGTCTTTCCCCAGCCTTGCCTTTCCCCTTTCCCCTTGCCTTGAATGTTTGGCCCCTTCCCTCTATTACTCCATTTGCAGTAATGAAGGTGCGACACCCGCCCTGTAGGTGGCCTAGCACAGAACTTGCCCTCAATTCATAGGGACTAAACTAGAACAAACTTAGGCAGCCTTATTCAGAACCAAGAGCAGTCTGGGGCCCCCAGACTCAAGGGTGAGGTCCCTACTGGGCCACTGACATGGTGGGTGGCCTTAAGCAAGTCATTTTTTCTTTTGGGGGCTTTTAAAACAACTCACCTAGAAAACAAGGTCAGGCTAGGTGGATCTCTGAGGACCTCTCAAGCCTGCCCCCTCTGAGCCCCTACATTACATCTCTAAGTCCCCACGTTTTGATCATTAGCAAGATGAAACTCAGTGTAGACTCTCTCCCTAACCCTTCCCAGGAGGCCTTCACTGGCAAAGAGCTTGCTTGTTCCCCAAAGCGGATTGGGGCGAGGGAGGTAGTGGTTCATTTGCAGGCAGGTGGCCCTGGACATGGCCTCTGGGGCCGTGCTGAGTCAGAGGTGCAGGTGTCTCCCAGAGGACCCCAGAGCCCGCTGTCCTGGGGAAGACAGCGTTTGGTGCTGGGGGGCACCAGCCCTTTCCCTCCACGCCCTCCGGTGACAGCCCGGTGAGGCGGTGCTCTCCCAGCCAGGTGACACCGAGGCCCCGAGCCCAGGGCGCACACCCAGGTCAAGGTGGGTGAGTCAGGACTTGGGCCTAGAGCAGCCTGACTCCAAGGCCGTCCATGCTGTCCCCCGCCTCTGCACCCCCTTGGAGGTGACACGGGCTCTCTCAGTCAACTGTCCTCAACAGTAAACTGAGGAAGTAGAAACTACCTAAGCTCAAAGATCTCTCCTTGCTCCCAAGTTCAGGGCTCTCTGCCTCCAGAAGTTGTTGACGCAGACTGGGTGATATTCAGAATCCTCAAAAATGGCTCTGCAGGGACCAGGATCAACCACAACAAAGGTGGGCCATAAGCCACATCTGGTCCTAGGTAGCTGCGTCCTAGAGAGTGGGGAGGCTGAGGGCAGTGACGATTTACTAACTGGTTTGGGAACGTTTCAGCAGTTTATAAACCTCCTAGCTGTTCTGGTGAGCTCTCTCTGAAGGTCTGTCATGGCTGCAGACCTCCCGGACAGGAAGGTATCTGGGAGCCTGTGGGTGAGAGCCCTCCTGTGGGGAGGCATGAGAAGGAAGGCGGCGAGCAGGTGCAGAGGGCCCAGTGCCAGCTCCTGATACACTTGCACAGACAGTCACATGGCAGGTGGGGCCACTGTGTCCTCACTGATTGTGATGGTGGCTGTTATAAAAGACGAACTGAAGCCCTGGGGTGCCCGCATCTTCATGGCCCTAGTGTGTCAAGGTGAATGCCAAGTTATTAACCATCCCTCCCGCTGATGGTGCTGCCAGCTCCTGGGCATCCGTGTGGAGAGCTGATGGGGGTGGGAGGGACTGAAGCCAGCAGCGTCCCCCCACGCCGACAAGCCCTCAGTCCGTGTGAGAGTCTGAGCAGGCTCAGGGAATGGCTGTGCTCAGGGCAGTGGCCAGCTCCCGGGACAGGCTGCAATCCCCAGCCCAGGAGGAACTCCAGTGGGGGGAAGGTCCTGTGTGTGCCTGATCTCAGAGAGAAACCTGGCCAGGCCCTGTGGCCCAGCTGAAGCCACAAAGCAGAAGTTGCTGGGTTGAGCCTGCCCTTTGACTTTTTCCAAAGTGAATGTGACTCGGGAGTATTCAGTCCTTTTGTTCCAAGTTTCATTAGTAAAGGGCAAATGCTGCTCTTCATTTTACTCTCACTTGAGTGCTCTCCACTGCCAGTCATCCAGGTGGACACCTGGCTTGGAGGCGGTACTAAAACAAAACAGTGCAGTTGAGGACTGCAAGACTCTGGTGCCAGACAGCCTGGGTCAGAATCCCAGTTCTAAGTGGCCTGGGGCAGGAACTTCTATGCCTCAGTTTCCTCATCTCTAAATGAGACTCATAATAGAATCCACTTGAGGTTCACGGTGAGGACTAAATGAATTCCCATATGTACAAAGTGCTCAGGACAAGGCTTGGCACATAGTATTACATGGGCTATAATTGCTTTTATTTCAACAAAACACCAGCCTCATCATTTTTTAGAGTCTTACCCTAAGCCTCAAGACAAATAATAATCATTTCCATGAGAGAGCATTTTCCCGTGCGCCAGCAGCCTCGTATGCAGAGACTAATTTAAATTTTCTCTTGACACAAACTGGTGAGGTTGTGGTAACCCAATTTACAGACAAAGGTATCCTTCTTTGGCTCAGAGAAGCAACTTGTCCCCAAGGCTGCAAAGGAAGAGCCAGAATTCAGCACCAGGTCTGCCCAACTCCCAGCTGCAGGAGCTCACATTTCACACTACCCACTTGAGACCAAGCCCTCAGGCACCTTACTCACCTCCAAGTCACCACTTAGCATCTAGGTAAAGGTGAGGTAAGAAGGACAAGGCCAGAGAAGAGCTAAGTACCTACTCACATACCTTGGCATGAATTAGCATCTTCGAAAGTCCTATCCTGGGACACTGTCACAATTTGACCTGTTATGCAGCTCCCTGAAAAAGCCCTATTTACAGAGCATTATCATTATTTGACCTGACTCACTCTGTGGAAAAGCCCTATCTCCAGGGCATTTGTCAAAAAAAAATCAGTGGTAATTCTTTAATATTACAGCTGCCTAAAACTGTGATACTAATTGGGGCAAATAAGCTCTGGCCAAAAGGAAGTTATAGGGAAGGAGAAATCTACTGGGAACTTTGAAGAGGTCTGACCTATTTCTGGGTATCTACAAGGCCATGTACATGTGTAGAGCCTTGTCCATGAGCAGGAAAGACTTGAGAGGTCTCCAATCTCTGACCTCTGGCCGACTTCGGGTCCTTGCACAAGCAGGAAGTGAAGATTAAGTCACAGTCATAAACTACCTAAGCACTGAAGGTGTGTCCCAACACACACACACACACACACACACACACACACACACACACACACACCCAGCACAAAGTAGAAGACTTATTGGTTAAAGGCATTTAGCATAACTCTGACAAATCATTAGCTGACCACTAAACAAATCAATGAGAGACTTCAACAGCTATATACTACAGATTTTATAAATTTTGTCCAAGAAAGTCACTAAACAGCTAAAACAATAACAACAACAAAAGCAGGGGAGGGAAGGGAATCTAATTTGCAGAGTTCCCACATTATATTATTTAGAGTGTCCACTTTTCAACAAAAGATTATAAGACACATAAAGAAAGAAGTATGGTCCATACACAAGGGAAAAAAAGCAGTAAATAGAAACTATCCTTGACCTACATGTTAGACTCGCTAGACAAAGATTTCAAATTGGCTATTATAAATATGTTCAAAGAAACCATGTCTAAAGAATTAAAGGTAGGTATGACAATGATGTGTCACCAAATAGAGAATATCAATAAAGGGATGGAAATTACAAAAAGAACCACATAGAAATTCTGGAGTTTAAAAGAATAATGACTAACATGAAAAATGTACTATTGGGAGTCAATAGCAGATTTGAGCTGGCAGAAGAAAGAATCAGTAAACTCAAAGATAGGTCAACTGAGATTATGCAATATGAGGAGCAAAAAGAAAAAAAAAGGATGAAGAAAAATGAACAGAGCCTCAGAGACCAGTGAGACATCATCCATGTACCAAGATACACATAATGGGAGTCTTAGAAGGAAAGGAAAGAAAGGGTTAGACAGAATATTTGAAGGAGTAATGGTTGAAAGCTTCCCAAATCTGTTGAAAAACATTATAAATCCAAGAATCTCAATGAATTCCAAGTATGATAAACTCAAATAGATTCATACCCAGAAATATCACAGTCAAACTGTCTAAAGAGAGAGAATCTTGAAAGAAGCAAAATGATTCCTCACATACAAAGGATTCTCAGTAACAGTTAATGTCTTATCAAAAAACCATGGAAACCAGAAGGCAGTGGGATTACATTTTCCAAATGTTGAAAGAAAAAAGACTGCCAACCAAGAATTCTATACCCAGCAAAACCATCTTCAAAATGAAGGAGAAATTAAGACATTCCAAGATAAACAAAAACTGAGAGGATTTAGTTCTCTGTCCTAGCAGACCAATACTACAAGAAATTCTAAAGGTGAAATGAAAGGACATTAGATAATCACTTGGATCTACATGAAGAAATACAGAACACCAATAAAAGGTAACTATTGTTAAATGTAAAAGACAGTATAAATTTTTTTTTTTTTTTTCTTTTTTTTTTTGCAGTACGTGGGCCTCTCACTGTTGTGGTCTCTCCTGTTGCGGAGCACAGGCTCCAGACGCGCAGGCTCAGCGGCCATGGCTCACGGGCCCAGCTGCTCCGCGGCATGTGGGATCTTCCCGGACCAGGGCACGAACCCGTGTCCCCTGCATCGGCAGGCGGACTCCCAACCACTGTGCCACCAGGGAAGCCCTAAATGTACTTTTTGTAGCACTTTTTTTCTATCTGATTCAAGAGATAACTGCATAAAGCAATACTTACAAAACTGTGTTGATAGACTTATAATGCATAAAGATGTAGTAAGTATGACAATAATGACACAATGGAGGAAGAAAGAACAGAGCAATATTGGAGCAAAATTTCTGTACACTATTGAAGTTAAGGTAGTATTACTCTGTACTAAATTGTCTTAAAATAAAAGGCTAATTGTAATCCCCAGAACAAACACTAAGAAAATAACTTTTAAAATACTATAAAGAAACAATAAAGAAATTAAAGCACTACATAGAAAATATCTATTTAATGCAAAAAGGAGGCAGTAATGAAGGAATAGAAGAACAAAAAAAGACATAAGTCACATAAAAATAAACAGCAAAATGGCTGGCATTAATCTACATTATCAGTAATTATATTAAATGTAAATGTATTAAATACTCCAACAAAAAGGTAAAGACTGACAGAATGGATTTAAAAAACAAACTATATACTGTCTATAGGAAACACATTTAGATTTTAAAACAGAAGTAAATAGAAAGTGAAATGATGGTAAAAGATATACCATACAAACAATATCCAAAGAGAGCTAAAATGATTATACAAATATTGAACAAAATAGACTTTAAAACAAAAATGTTACTGGAGAAAAACAAGAAGATTTTATGATGAAGGGGTTGATCCAGCATGAAGATATCATAATTATAAAAAAATGCCCTAACAACAGAGCTCCATAATTCATGAAGTAAAAATAGAATTGAAATGAGATTCAACAATAATAGTTGCAGACTTCAGTAGTCCATTTTCAATAATGGACAGAACAACTAAGCAGAAAATCAATAAGGAAACAGAACACTTGAACAACACAAGGAGCCAAGTAGGCCTAACTTATAGGACACTCCACCCAACAGGCACAGAATACACATTCTTCTCAAGTGCACATGTAACGTTTTCTAGGAGAGACCATATGCTAGATCATAACGCAAGCCTTAAACACTTAAAAGGGTTGAATGAGACAAAATATGAAAGTATACTCACTGACTATAGAGGAATGAAATTATAAATCAATAAAAAAATGAAATTTAGAGAATTCATAAATATGTGGAAATTAAACAACTCACTCCTAAATAACTAAAGAAGAAATCACCACGGAAATTTTAAAAACATTTTGAGATGAATGGAAATGAAAACACAACATATCAAAACTTACGGGATGCAGTGTGCTTAGAGAGAAATTTACAGCTATAAATGCCCACGTTATAAAATAAGAAAGTTGTCAAATTAAAAACCTAACCTTACACTTTAATAAGCTAGAAAAAGAACAAACCAAACCCAAATCAAACAGGTAGAAGGAAATGATGAAGATTAGAGTGGAAATAAGTAAAACAAAGACTAGAAAAACAACAGAGAAAATCAATAAAAACAAAAGTGTGGTTCTTTGAAAAGGTTACCATATATGACAAAATTTAACTAGACTGACCAAGAAAAAAGAGGATAAGACTTAAATTACTAAAATCAGGGATGAAAGAGGGGACATCACTGCCAACCTTACAGAGATAAAAAGGATTATAAGGGAATAATATGAACAACATTATGCCAACAAATTAGATGACTTAGATGTAAAAGAAAAATTCCTAGAAAGACATAAAGTACCAAAACCGATCCAAGAAGAAAGAAAATCTAAATAAACCTTTAACAAGAGACTAAGTTAATAATTTAAACATTCCCCCAAATGTTTCACTAATGACTTCTACTAACCATTTAAAGAATTAATATCAGATAGTTTCACTGGTGAATTCTACCAAACATTTAAAATATTAGTACCAATTATTCACAAACCCTTCCAAAAAGTAGAAGAGGAGGGAATGGTTTCCAACTCCTGTGCAGCCAGGATTCCTCTGATAACAAAAACAAAGACACTGCAAAGAAACTACGGACCAACATCCCTTATGAATACAGACACAAAAATCCTCAACAAAATACTAGCCAAATATGATTCAAATGGTCATCGTTTGAGGAGTGGATAAACAAAATGCGGCATAATAATACTATGTACTATACACAGCCATAAAGAGGAATGAAGTAGTGATAACACGCTACATCACGGATGAACCTTGAAAACATTATGCTAAGTTAAAGAAGCCAATTACAAAAGACCATATATTGTACAAAAGTATGCAGTTTAGTGGCTGCCTGGGGCTGCAGGACAAGGCGGGAGGGTTGTCTCAGGAATGGGAAGTGACTATTAATGGGCATGGGATTTCTTTTGTGGGTAATAAAAATGTTCTAAAATTAGATTATGGAGATGGTTGCATACCTATAAATATACTAAAAATTAGCAAGCTTAACAATCTAAATGAATGGATTCTGTGGTATTTGAAATATATCTCAAAAAAGCTGTTTAAAAGAGTCTGGTGATGGGTGTTTAGGGGAAGAGCCCAGCAAAAGATGTCATTCAGGCAGGACATGCATCAGCTACATAGCTGAGTTGGGGCAGGTAGGATAAGGAGAACTATTTAGGGGTTCACTTCACTTGGATGCTCCCCATTTGGGGCCCAGGATTCCTGAAGGAGCGTTCCTTATGGTGAAAGGACCCGCAGACCAAGAAGATGAGAAAACACACATCAAGCGTTTTCTTACCCTCTCCCTCCAGGAGTTCAGGACTCTTGAGCTCTCTGGGAGGCTTGCTGCCCTAATGGCCAAGGTCAAGGACTTCAGGCTCCTCCAGGACTGGCTCCTCTTTGGGGCCATAAGTCCACCCCCCAACCCCAGGGCCAGCAGTGTTGACCGTGGCTGTGTGCTGGTTAAACAGACTTGCTCATAAATTCTGTACACTGACCTATCCTTGCTGTCTCACACCGCCCCCCAGATAAGTGCTGGCTGAGCCCTCTCTGAGCGGGTGGGAAGAGGCATTTGACCTTCTGATGCCCTCCTGCTAGGAGCATAGAGCAATTCTGAGTTTCCTCAGAAAATCTTCTAAGGTTCAAGCTGACAGGGACATTGGAGATAATCCAGTCTTGCCTGTTTCCCTCTTTACAGATGAGGAAACTGAGGCTCTGAGTGGTAACTCAGAGAGGGGCGGTACTAGGACTGTTATCTGGCCTTCTGATAACCCTGGCGGTTGGCATGCCTGTCCCCATTCATAGGTGCGGACGCAGAGGCTCAGAGAGCTGAGAGGTGGCCTGGGGTGCCCCAGCTAGGAAATGGAACCAAATCCTCTGCCTGAGGCTGCTTCCCTTTTTGAAAAACCCACAGGACCGCTGCCCCAGGACATTTGAATGGGGAAGAGGTAACAAAGAGGGACACTTCTTGGAAAACAACTGTGACCCCTGTAAGGCCTGAGCTACAGACAGGAGGCCTCTGGGCTCTGGGTCATGAACACAGTCTCTGGAGCAGCAGGCTTGAACATTCTGACATATCCTTCCCACCTTACATGTCCTTAAGGCCAAGTCAGATATAAGCGCTCTCACTCCTGGCTTCTGCCAGCCTTCCCAGTGGAGAGAAAAGACAGAGCCTGCCCTGACTTGAGGGGGCTTCTGGCTCACGTGGCGAGGGGACAGGTTTTGCAAACTGACACACATATATTTATTCACTGTGATAGGTGTTTTAGAGCAGGGGTCCCCAACCCCTGGGCCGTGGACCGGTACCCGTCCGTGGCCTGTTAGGACCTGGGCCGCACAGCAGGAGACTGAGCAGCGGGCAAGTAAGTGGAGCCTCGCCTGCCGCTCCCCATCGCTCACGTTACTGCCTGAACCATACCTCCCCTCCCCCCACCCCCGTCCGTGGAATAATGGTCTTCCGCGAAACCGGTCCCTGATGCCAAAAAGGTTGGGGACTGCTGTTTTAAAGGAAAAGTATGGGATGGCACGTGAGCAAATAACAGGGGTCAGGGAAGGCCTCTCAGGAAAGACTGACGTTGAGAGTTCACTGTGGGCACCACTGGAGTCCCTGAGCATTTCTGAGCAAGGAGCAGTGGGCCCCGAGGGCCACTGGAACAGTCACTGGCTACAGCTGGAGGACGGACTGGAGTGGGGGAGGGTCCAAGCAGGAAGACCCGCCGGGAGGCCACTGCAGTGGTCGGGCGGCAGGCCAGCAGCTGGACCCGGGGAGCTGGTGTGGATGGAGACAAGCAGAGGGATTCAGGTGCACTTTGGAAATGGAACTGGCAGGACCTGGTGATGGCAAATTGGAGGAGGAGGATGAAATTGAGAGCTCAGGTTTAGCCCGATTAGCTTTGGCCATTCTCTAGACCAGGAGACACCCAATGGAGGTGTCAAGTGGCTCTGGTGCTCAGAGCGAGGCCTGGGCCGGGAAACTCACTGTGACTCCCAAGAGGCTGCCAGCAAGAGGGCCGAGCGGGTGGGGGCAGAAGTGAGCCCAAGGAGGATCTGCTCGTGCAGGACCCTGGGAGCAGTGGCAGAGAAGGGACGGCTGGGGAGCTGCAGCTCAGGGGAAGCCTCGACCCCGACCCACCTCCACAGGCCTGGAAAGCCCTTCCCTATTGTCTCGGTTGGGCTGGCTGCTCATCCTATGAGAGCCAGCTCAGGCATCAGCGGGTCTGGGCATCCTCTGAACCAGCCCTTGCAGGGCACCCAGGCTTGCTGTTCTCCCCGCATTTCTTCTCGGCCTGCAGGGTCACCATCTGCTTCCTGGGTCTCTGCTCGGCCAGGCTGTGAGCACCCTGCGGGCGGACGCTGTACCCTCCCCAACTCTTTATCCGCATGCCGGGCACGAGGCCTGGAGTGGAGTGGGTGTCCCACAAATGACTGTTAAATGAACCACCCAAGATTGCTTATTAGCAATCTTGGAAGATTTTGTGAAAAATGGAACCTTCTCAAGAAAGTGGGCTCAGAGGCTATACAAGCGTTTACACAGGAGAACCAGTTCTAACAACCCCACCTCGGGACGGCCACGCCTCCCTCCACGGCAGCGAGGGGCACCTCTGTCTGCCCAGCTTGAGCTGTGCCCAGCAGCAGCGCTCCTGCCTGGCCCACTGGCCTCTGCACCCTGGCCACCAGGCACCCTGACAAGCCTGTTGACCTCAGGAAAGGGACAAGGAGTCCATGTCAACCCCTCACTCTATCACTTGGAGTGCTACAACAAGTGAGGCTGGACTCTCCCAAGTGGACTGCTGCTGGGACCCCCAGGCATCAGGAGACAGGAACAGGTGCAGGTGAGCACAACTGTCTCCCCATCTCTGCTCCGCCCACTGCTCTCCTGCCAGCTTCTCTGTTGAGTAGAGTACCAGATCACACAGGTGACGAGACGACTGCCACCTAGGGGGGACAGACCCACACCAACCAGGCACTGGAGAGAATGAAATGAACTGGGCCCCCGGGCCAGGGTTTCAGAGATGGCTCCAGGTGTAGGCCACCTTCCCAGGTCTTGACCCCTCTCAGTCCCGACTGAAGGCACCGTGAGAGGGTGTGGTGTGTGCAGGGGCCAAAGAGGTCCAGGCTGTGTGGTGGGGGGAGGCTGAGAGGGGGCTGGAGAGGGGTGACAGGCAACACCAACAAGGCTAAGGAGCTGGGCTTTCTTTTGCAGGCACTGTGGGGCCAAGATGCAGCTTGAGGAGGGACATGAGGTGACAGGAGCCGTGCATGAGATGCTGGCTTGGGCAGCGGGCTAGCAGAGGCAAGGATGCACTTGGGATGACCAGTTGGGAAAGCCAGCGCAGTGGAGATGATGAGGGTCTGCACAGAAACTGCAGTGGCCTTGGGGGCAGGGATGGGGACACAGCCCTGGGCAGGATCTTGGGAGCTGTCAGCCTTTGGTCATGGGAAATGAAGCAGGGGGCAGGCTCTCAGGAAATGAGAGCCAGGAAACTGGGAGAAGGGGCTCCAGCTGGAGTTCTGGATCTGCAGGCTGGAGGTGGGCACTTCAGAGGTGGGGGCAGAGGATTTGGGGGCTTTTTCCTTAGAGGTGCTCACAATCATTGGGACCCGGGGTGAGATGCCTGGGAGAGACTTACAGACAGAGCTCAGAGGGTGAAACAAAGGGAATTCACAGCCAAACTCGGTGCATGGGTCAGGGAAGAACAGCTGGCCAGGGGAGGTAGGAAGGGCCGGGCAGGCGCAGTCCGGGAGCGGGGGCGTGGGGCGGGTTCCCAGGTGCTCAGAACAGCGGGACTGTTCACCAGGTCCAGCACCAGCACGGGGTCAGGGCTAAGTGCAGGAGGAGCATCGGGGGAGGCTGGGACCAGCAGACGGTTACTGGGGGCTCGTGATGGAGGGAAGGAGAGATGGGCTGGGCTTGTGGGGCACATAAGGGCAAGAGACTGCTTTTTTTCTTTTTAAATGTTCTAATGAGAGACTGAAGCAGGTTCATGGGCTGATAGAAGGAGCCAGTGGAAGGTGCTGGGGACAGAGGACATGACGGGGGCAAGATCCCAGAAGACAGGAGGGCTCCCGATGCTGAGATCAGCAGGATACATGAGGGGCAAAGAGTGGCAACAGGGGGTCTCAAAGGTCTCAGGGGCCCCCGGTCTGCCCTTTACCCTCCCTGGCCTTGAACAAAAGCTGCCTCAGTGGGACTTCCCTGGTGGCGCAGTGGTTAAGAATCTGCCTGCCAATGCAGGAGACATGGGTTCGAGCCCTAGTCCGGGAAGATCCCACATGCCGCGGAGCAACTAAGCCTGTGCGCCACAACTACTGAGCCTGCGCTCCAGAGTCCACGAGCCACAACTACTGAGCCTGAGTGCCACAACTACTGAAGCCCACGCACCTAGAGCCTGTGCTCCACAACAAGAGAAGCCACCGCAATGAGAAGTCCGCGCACCGCAACGAAGAGTAGCCCCCGCTCGCCGCAACTAGAGAAAGCCCGCGTGCAGCAATGAAGACCCAGCACAGCCAAAAATAAATAAATTTAAAAAAAAAAAAAGCTGCCTCAGTGATGCACTCCTGCACCACTTCTTCCTCCAAGTCTTGGCCTTGGGTCACCATGCAAACTTGAAGAGAATGAAATCTGCCACTGAACAGCCCCACCACAGAGCTCTACATAGCAGAAGCATCTGGAAACATTGTCCAGAAACAATGAAATCAGACAGTGTCTTCAGAGTTCAGAGCAAGCCTGTTCGCCTCTGCTCTTAGGAGAGTGTAATTCTTCTCTGCACATCAGATCCTGCTCACTGACCTTTTGCCTTCTGCAGAAGAACCTGGGACCCAGGACTGCTCCATTGTAACCATCTGTCCTGTGTATGATAGTAAATGTGATTTATATCGCAGCATATCACGCCCCGAAAAGCACCTGCAGCAATCCCTCCTCAGGTCCAGGCTGCCCACCTGCAGCTCCACCACCATCAGGAGAGCAGGTGTTCCCTGGAGAGAGTGCCAGGCTTTCGATTTTAAAGACATTAAGCCTAGATCTACTATGGTGACTCTGGCATGTGATGTATTTTTGCTGCTCTCTTTATGGGATTTATTATGTGAGCTTGCCTGCTTTATCAAGTACACTTTTACTCAGGGACATGGTCAAATATCCTGTTGTAAAAGTTCTGATTGAGAAATACCCAAGAATGAAATTGATAACAACAGCTGTTGTCTTGGGGAAATTTATACCAATGACCAATGGATTCTCTTTTGACCTTAAATTTAAAAACACACACTTTTCTAATCTGGAAAGTCAGAAAGCTTCTTCACAGGTAGCTTGTAACAGCTAAACACACACAACATGCACGTGCACACACACACACCCCTTGGAGACAGATGTATTGTGTCACTGCTATGACAACTCAACCACAGTCCAAAGCAGCGCGTCTCAAAGTGTGTTCAAAGATATGGATGCCATGAGATGCTCTGTGAAAGGCAGGTTCCCTGGGCCGAAGTCTGGAGACTGTATCTACCATCCACCTGAATTGGAGATGCACAGGTGCACCAATGTGTTGAAAGTTCTGAGAAGTCTTGCAGTGAAAAACCTTCCAAACTTTAATAACTCATGACTTCTAAGGTTATGGCCAAGAGAAACCTGCCCCCCTGTTTATAGCAGAACTCATTTGGAACAATGGTCCAAACTGTCTCCTGCCTAGCCGGACTGGCCACATGGGTTCAAATTGGTTAAATAAGGCAACATTTAAATATTTGGGGATTTTACATTAAAAGACCAAATGTCTGCCCTCTTTGACCATCCTTCCTGCCTGCCAGTGGCTGGCTGCCTGCTCTGGACAGGGCAGGTACACTCTGGCACCCCAGTGCTGCCTAGCCCCTCTCGCTCCAGTCTTGGCCAGCTCTGCTACTTTAAATGGGCTTTGGGACTTTGTGGGCCCTTCAGACTGGGTCCCTGCTCCCAGGCTGCTGTGGCCAGCTGTGCCTTAGGATGGGTTGGGAGGATGGGGGCAAACTGGGAAACACTCCTACACCAGGCCTGTTCCTCACATGGACAGTGTAGCCTGGGGTCCATAGTCCCCAGAAGACAACCCTAGCAGGAGATGCTCCTGGCTCCCTTCTGGGGCTGCTAGTTGAGTAAGTACCTTCCCTAACCAAAGCCTTGCAAATCCACCCTTGCTTGTGGGACTCAGGCTCCACCTCCCTGCAGGGTTTACTGAGAAAAGGTCAGGAAAGACTAAAGCTGCTCCAGCCCTGCCAGGCCCCCAGTGAAATCCTTCCTGCTCTGCTCTGGGCTCTGGCCTGACCTCAGCCAGCATGCAGCCAGACCCTGCCCTCTGAATCCTATGGAGGCCCTGGCTACTGCAACAGCCAAGACATGCTCACCCTCAGTCTCTTCCCTCCAAATGTAAAGACGCACGTGCAAAATTCTTTTTTCTTTTTAAAATCAAAGTTAGGAAAACTGTTGCTCTGGGGCAATGAGAACCATGGAAGTATTCATATTTCACTTGGGCTGCAAAAAAGCTCAACTACAGATACTATCTTATGGCCAGATTAACTGGGCTCTTCTCTCTTTGCTCTATATGACCTGTTCAAATGTAGGGTCCAATTTAGTTTTGCTATATTGAATACACATGTTATAAGCTACCTCAAACCCTCTGTGAAACAAACCAATACATTTGTGCCATCCTTATCATCACCCGGACAAGAGTCCTTCAAGCTGCTTGACACATTCAAACCTTTCTTTATCGGGATCCAGAATATACTTTTCAAGGAACTGGGACCTGGCGCCCATCCTGGTAAAGCCTGCGCTGACCTTACACTTTAAAGGAGGCTTCCCAGACTCACCTTGTCTTAACAGTCACTTAGGGAAGTCCTTAAACACACAGCTTCTCAGGCTGTTCCCCAGAGCCCATGCAGAAAGAAGGTCAGGATGGGGCCCTGAAATCTGCATGTTTAACAAGCGAGGGGCAGGTGGGTTTTAGGTTCCGGAGAGCTTGGGAAGCGCTGCAGTAAAGAGTTGCATCACTACGTTTCTGACAATCAACAGGGATCGTTTCAGTCAGTCAAGGGTTAAGTTAGAAGGGCCACTGCCCAAAGGAGGCCGGACCTCATTAGCAGCCAACGTCCTCGGCGTGTTTCTCGGCTTGGAGTTCTCCCCAAGCCCGCTGCATTCCACAAGCAGCTCCCCTCGAGGTCCTACCGCGACTTTTGGAAAACTGAGTCAGGGCCCCTGGGTACAAGTCTGTGACAGAGGCAGGCAAGAAGAGTGAATGGCCCTGCTCCGGGGCGGTTAAGCCGCAGAGGCGACACCAGGCGCAAGCCAGGCTCCCTCTGCAGACGACCTGCGGGCGGGGCCGGGAGCCAGGGGTTCCGCCGCCCCAGCCCTGGACTTGTCGGACCCTCAGCCGGCGCTCACCGTCCGCTCCGGACCCCACAGGGCGGGCGCTCCCCTCCACTCCTACCCCGGGGACGGACCCTAACCCCCAGCAGGGTTCCAGGAGGAGCCCCTGTACGCGTGCTCCAAAGTTCAGAGACTCTGGGGGAGTTACAGCCACCTCTGAGCCCTTTCCAAGGCGGAGGAGGCAGGTGTCGGGTGGCCCAGGGGGATCCCGCGGACAAATCCCCGAGGCGGGACTGGCGGCTCCCAGCGGCGGCTGGAGGGAACCGGCGGCGCGCGCTCCGCGCCGGAGCGCCGAGGTTCCGAGCCCACGGCGCACGTGCGCGCCCGAGAGTTACCTTTGGGCGCTCGCAGGTGTCCCCTCCAGTCTTTGCAGCAGCACAGCCCCATGGCAGACGCCCGCGCCCGCCGCTCGGCTCCGCTGCCTGGCGCGCCGCCTGCTGCCCGCACCCCCGGGGCGGCTCGACCGACGTCCGGCCGGCGAGCAGTCTCCAGCCCGGCGCGGGGCCACCGGCCGGGCAGCTCCCTTGCCCTCACGCTCCGTACCGGTCCCGCTCCGCGGGTCTCCCGGCCTCCGGGCAGACCCTGCTAATCAATAGGAGAACGCGCAGATCGCGCCGGCTGCCCGCTTTTATCTCCGCGCGCCGGCTCCCTGCCCTCGCGGGCGCCCTCCCCGCGGCCCGTTACTCTCCCGGGGCGCCGAGCTGCGCGCTTCCGAGGGGCCACCAGGGAGCGCTGTGCGAGCCGCCGCAGTCTGTAGCTCCCTCCTCTGCCAGTTGGGAGCCGGCTAAGGGTGGGGGTCGATGCTGGCCGACCGCAGACCGGAAGGAAAGGTCCCCTCGCTGTGCAAGGGCGGCGCCACCCTTCCCCCAGCATCCTCTAAGTAGTCATCTCTTAGGTGGCTTGGGGGGCGTCTACCAGGGCCACCCTGCTCTCAGTTTCCCAGCTCGCCTGCACTCCACAACTGTGCAGTTGCCCAGGTTACCCCCCAGACCTGTTTGGGTTACCTATGGACTAGTGACGTTGGGTAAGTCACTTCCCCTCCGAGACGTCTGAAACGTGAAGGAAACGACACCGTTTCACATGTCATTTAGCACAAATGAAAGGTTTGATGGTATCAAGTTACGCAAACACTTGTACTCAGTTTTCTCATCTATCAGATGGAAAGAATAGTAGAACTTCATTGGAGCTTTGTGAAGATTAAATGAATATTGTTCATTTAATCGTTAAAATGTTTTAGGACACAACTGGCATATTGCTAAGTGCTTTGTAAGTGTGAACTATCATCATCAAGTGTTGGCGAGGATTTGGGCAAATGGGTACTTTTGCCAGGAGGGTTTGCTTTGGTGCAATCTTTCTGGAAGGTAACGATCAAGCTGCTTATTAAAACTAAAAATGCTAATACCCTGGGACCAAGCAATTGCATTTCTCAGCATGCATTCAGCCCACACCCCCAGGAAAACCCGTACCAGGCTTCTCATTGCAGCCCTGTTTGTAACTGCAAAAAACTGCAACCAAAAACATGTTCATCAGTAAAGGGATTATCAAATACACTGGTATTTTCATGAAATGAAATACTATCAAAGGAGGGAGAGGCAGCTGAATGTTCAAGATCTATGGATTCATAACACTTATGTAAAACGCACACCCTCAGAATATGATTTCCCTGTATAGTGCCCACTCTATGCTGGGCACTGCTCTAGGCACTTGGGCCTGGAAAAATACTTAGGAAGAAGACAAAAAAATCAAGAGTGGTTCCCTCTAGGGAGAGGGCAAGTGATAAGAATGAATTGAAAGTGGGTGTCAAGGGAATTTAGCATTCTTATAGTGGTCTAATTTCTTAAAAGGAAGGCATATTTACATATTATTGTGTAATTAAACAATTAAGTAAGAGAAATGATTTCAACTGTCCGGCACAGAGTAGGGTTCTTAATATTAGGTTCTCTCTCACCCATCCAGTTCCTAGGATCTGTTCGTGCCCCTGAAACAGGCTGTGGTCAACCTCTGATGGCCTTGGCTTGACTGGGATTTTCTCCTTCCCTCCCCATCCCGCCTAGAGAAAACAGACATGGCCTGGAGGAGAGCAGTGGCAAGGCCAGGCCAGAGGCAGAGGCTGCCTGTAGCATGGAGCAGAAGAGTTAATTGTCGAGGGGGAGGCTGGGGAAGGGAGGAAAGAATGACTTGGAACAGGGAAGAGGTTTTTCCATGAGTTAAGTCTCATTCAAAGGAGAGATTAACAACAGTGGGACAGATTTCTGCTTCCCTCTCTAACTCTCCAGAAAGACCAGGGTGAGGCTTCTTCAGGGAGAGAGGAGGGTTGCCCCGCACTAGATCCGGAAAGAAAGATGTTTTCATTTCATGACATGAAGGCGGGGGTTGCAGAGAGGGAGTAACTGAGAAAAAACAGAGAGACCTGACTTCTGGTTGCTGCCAAGTCATTTTAAACAGTTTTAGCACCAGGCAAGATCACTTAGTCACAGCGGGCTTAATGAGGCCCCAGGAATTCCAAGCTAGAGCTCCCTGCATTCAGGGAAAGCATGTGCGGGGAGTGAGCCCCCGGGTGATTGTCCAACGGCCAAGTCCTACATTTGGAAAGCAAGATTTAAAAGAAAACATCACAGCGGCCATTGTGGGCTGCTTGTTTATCTTTCTAAGAGGAAGTAGCAAAGCAGGATCATTTCAAATGAACCTATTATAGAGGGTCAGCATCCCCATTGAACCGTTCAAATATATTTGGGGATACTCAACTTTTCAAAGTGACTTTACATATCAAATCCCAGGGCAGTTTACAGGACAGAACGCAAGGCAAGAGCTTATAATATTATTGCCTTGGGTTTCGCACACTTTAATTCCTGATTATATTGATATATTGTCTTTTTATAGTTTTCTAGCTGTGCGTCTATTTCTCAAGAGGGGAGGAAAATAACATTCACTATGTTTCCCACCATGTGCCAGGCAACTCACAAGTGCTATTATCTCAATTAACCACAGGACAGCCCCATGAGGCACCGTTAGATTAAATTTACAGAGGAAGAAACTAAAGTTCAGGGAGGTGAAGAGACTTGCCCAGGATCAATGAAATGGTAAGTATCAGAATCAGGATGGATGGATGGATGGGTGGATGGACAGGTGAGTGGGCTGAGTAGGTGAATGAGTGGGTGGATGGGTGGGTGGGTGGATGGATGGGTGGGTGGGTGGATGGATGGATGGGTGGATGGGTGGACAGACAGATAGATAGATGGATGGATGGCATTTACCCCATCACGTGTAGAGTCATGGGCTGCAATTGCAAAAGCACAGACTGAGCAAGGAATTCACCTGATAATTAAAATCCCTGAACATAGACCCCTGAATTGATCATGACCCCAAACCATCTTGAACTGAGCCAAAACGTCAGGATCACTCACCGCTCCAAGGCTTCAGCTGAGCTCAAGCCACTCTACTCCAGAAAACTGACCATGGAGGTGGGGGCCCCTGAGACATCTTCCTGAGCTAGAAGGCCAACATCCTACACATCATGGGAAAGCAGAGCCAGAACCAGGGGGCGGGTATCCAGTGAGTACAATGAGCTCTGGGAGGAGGATCGGATGCCAGCTTTGGAGGACAAAGGCTCTGTGGGGCTGGGGCTACACCCACCCATCCAGAGCTCCACCTCCTGCTGCTTTAGTCCATTTCTCTGGGAGACTCAGAGTTCGGTGGTGAGGATATGGGGTTGTTTCTAAGGAGGCTGCTGCTGCTGGGATCCTAGCCCTCTGCAGCCTGAGCCCCTGGTTCCAGACACGCTCCAGGCCACTCAGGGATTTGCTTAGGAGTCTCAGGACCCGGCCTTTATACCCCTCTGCAGGAGTCTGGTTACTCCTCCCAGCTCATACCCAAGGTACCCCTAGGGTGCCATCTCAAGGTGTGAGCTCAGCCCTAGGCAGCTCAGGGAAGAGTAGAAATGGGGACATGGCATCTTAGTCACAGGTGTAGCTTTTGGGGGCTGTGATGATCATTCATTCATTCTTTCATTCATTTATTCATCCATGTACCAAACGATGACTGAACACAACTGAATACCTGAGAAGAACAGCCCAGGGCTGAGCTCTGGGGGGACAGTGCCCCGGTCTGCTGAGGGTGGTCAGGAGAGGCTCTCCAGAGGATAGGTCTCTGAGGTGAGAGATGAGACGTGAGGAGGAGTCCAGCACCTTAGGGATGGTGTGGGAATGGTCCTCCAAGGAGCACTGTTGGTATCATGTGAAGGAGCATGGTTCCAGGGTGGGGAGCAACACAGCAGGGCATTTACAGTATGATGCAGCCTGGGATTCTGACTGATCAGGCTGGTGCTGGAGTGAAGGAGGGACTGGAAGGGGGCAACCGGGAGAAGGGAGGAAGCCTAGAAGCAAAAGGCATAAGGCAGGTGAGAAATGCAGGGCAGAGGAGATGGAGATTGGGCGGGACTGTGTACTAGTGAGGTGGCCCCCAGCGACCCACACCACCCAGTCCCCACAGCCTGTGTGCTCCTATCCCCTTGAATCTGGGCCACCCTATAACTTGCTTTAACCAACAGAAGGTGACAGAAGTGAAGTGACTCTGGGCCAGCCCTGGGCCTAAATCCTAAAATGGCTTGGTAGCTTCCGCTGTTGTCTTCCCGGGAGAGCCACCCCCTTGTGAGCAGTGGGACTCAGTCCTGAGACCGCCACGCTCTGGGAAGCCTGAGCCAGCCATATGGAGAACTGAGGTCGAGGCCAGCCACGCGAGTGAGGCCGCCCTGGAGACGGTCCAGCTGATATGTGTAGAGCAGTGATGAGCTATCCCTGCTGAGCCCTGCCCTCATTGCAGAACGAGAGCAAATAAATGTTTAAGTCACTTAGCTTTGGGGTAGTTTGTTATGCACTAACACAACTGAAACATGGGGGGCGGGGGTAATACATCCTCCTAATAGCCAGCACTGCCAGGCTAAGAGTGTGACATTCCATTCGAATTCAGAGCAACCCTCTGTGTTCGGTATCCTCATCATTTCTGCTTTAAAGAGGAGGACACTGAGGCACAGAGAGGTGAAGTAATTTGCACAGGTAATTCATACAGCTAATTAGTGGCCGAGCTTGGATTAGAACCCAGCCTGTCTTGTTAAGGAGCCTCCGCTCTTAACTCTGTGGGAGATATTTTGGAGGGAGAGGAAACAAACTTGGCAATGGATTCACGCCGCATGGGTCTAAGGCATGTCCGTAGGTGAGGCTCGTGGTAAAAAAAGACAGCCCCTGGGAAGTGCTGGACGGGGTCTGGCAGGAAGGCCATGTGAGGCTCACTGCTCACTTAGCTTTTCAGAGTAATGCCTGTTCCCTGGCGGCCCTGACACCTGGTTAGAGGGGGCTTCTTGAAGGTAAAAGCACTTTGTAGACTGCTTATTACAAACCTACCCCATACTGGCACTGGTATCTCACATTTAATTTTCACAGCAGCCTCATGATGGTGATATGTCATAATGCTCATTTTACAGGTGAGAATATAGTCATCTGCCCAGGTTATGTGAGCTCTCAAAGTCACAGAGCTGGTAGGCGGGAGAGCCTGTCCTTGAATGTGGGCAGTCTGACCACCATGGGACACCTTCTTAATGATCAGCTCCCTGCCTCCTGCTTTTGGGCCTGAGTCACCCTCTCTCATCTTCTCCTCCCATCACAGTTCTGATCTGTGTTAGGAGTTTGCCCACAATTCAGTGTGCATATTATGCCACACATACAACACTCACAGATATTCTGGAATTGGAAAGGACTTTACATTTTAGTACGGCCTTCTCATTTTTCATGGGAAATGCAAAGTCCAGAGAGGCTAGATCCACTCCACATCAGGCATTTCTTGAGGGCCTACTATGTGCCAGACACTAAAGTTGAGTTGGTGACAGGTTGGGGCTATCTTCAGTCAACTGCAGTTTTTGCTTTGAAACAGATGTAGAGAAATGATAAGCAGAAAAGAGGCTTCACCCACCATCTCTCAAAATAAGTTTTGTGCACTTTTACCACAGTGCATGGAAGCCAACTGATCTGGATTTAACTATCTGGTTAAACATATTAACTAGCTCCCTCCCACACCCCGATTATCCCTCATCAACAGCATTGCTGTTATTCACTTTACAGACTCATTGCTCTGGGTTCATTTTTCTAAAATGAAATATGTCACTCTGGGGAAGGTGGAGTCTATTTGAAGCAAGCACACACTGCTTTGTGCTAGAAGAGGCTGTGGATCCCATAAGGAGTGGTATGCTTTTTCCTTTCTCTTAATGAGACTTAAGTCTCATTTCTCTTTTTCCTTTGGCTGCCAGGAGGCTCAGGGAAATTTTAAAGTTCAGCTTTGGCAAGTATGAAGGCACCAAAGTAGGCTTTCCCATTTACATTTTGTTTCCTGATTTTGCTTTTCTACTTCTATTTGCATTTTCTTGGGTCCTTCAGTTTTATAATTATTACCATTGTGCTGCCTTCATTCTAAGTGTTCTCAGCAGAAGCCACTTCAAGCCCTCTGTGGAATAACATAGGAGTATAAGTCGGGAAGTGAGTGTAATACCTCCTGTTTTAAACGAGGAGTTGGTCAACTTTTTCTGAGGGGCAGATCATAAACATGTTTAAGCTTTGCCACATGGTCTCCATAGCAACTACTCAACTCTGCCCTGGTAGCATGAAATCAACCACAGACAATACAGAAATGGATGGATGTGGCTGTGTTTCAATAAAACTTTATTTACAAAAGCAGGTGGTAAGCCAGATTTGTCCTGTGGGCTTTATGTAGTTTGCAATCCCCTGTTTAGAAGACTTTTAGACCATTAGGAAATTGTTTCCTCTTAAGTTCGGAAGTACTTGGCTTAGAAAAAACGTGAATTCCCATCTCTAAGAGGTGGGGATTCTGTCCAAGATGTCTAGTTTCCATTTCTGGGTGACAGATTAGGAAAAAGCAACTGCACAAACTGTCTGGACAGTTGGCTCTCGGGAGAGATCCACAGTGCCCGGGAGGGGTCAGTCTCTGATACAGTGGGCTCTGAAGTCTGCCAGCCAGAGCCTATTCTCCTGCACATTTGCTATGCCCAGTCCTCAGGGAGGGGGGCGATGGGGGCAGGGCCCCAAGGTGCATGGCCAGCCGGCTTCCCCAGCTCTGGCCAATGGGCCTTCAGCCGCTGCGGATGTTGTTTGTGGAAGGAATGTGTCTGCAGCTCCAAATTCCCACAGAGAAAGACAAGGGGAATCCTTGGGGAGAAATTCCTGGGCCACATTTTTCTTGCTGTTCATGTGGCCTGAAGCCATTGAACTTGGCCAGACTGCCCAGAGAGGGATTTTACAAAGCCCATTGTCCTTCCTGAAGCCTCACCCCCAGCCCTGCTCCCACCTGCTCTTTATTTCTTTCCTCCCCCAGCCCCAGGAGAAATGCAGCATGGGAAAGAGCGGAAGGCCAGGGCCATGGCCCCGAGGGCTTTTGCTCCTCGTCCAGGACTGACCTGCTGCAGCAGCAGCTCCTCGAAGGCAGGCAGGGCACTTCCTGGTGGCTGTGATGGCTCAGAACTTTCCATACACTACAGGGGCATGGCCTCATCTGCTTGAGCAGGAGTCACCAAGCGGTGCACTTCCTTCAGTAATAAGAGCAACACGTACCGAGCATCTGCTGTGTGCCGAGTACTGAGCATTCTACGTATATTTACTCAAACTCCACAAGAATGCTATTACAACCCCCATTTTACTGATGGGGAAACTGAGGCGCAGAGCTGCTAAGTGATTTACCTGGGGTCCCACAGCTAGTAAGAGACAGGATTTGAACTGAGGAGCCTGGCTCCAGCGTGGCTCTTACCTCTCACTTTCAGTACATACGATCCCCGTGGCTCAGCATTCCATTACAGATACTGCCCTAATGGCGAGTCTCCACAGTATCAGAAAAATCCAGGTGACAAAGCGTTTGCATAGATAAGACCTGTGCACCTTTGAAGGTTCCCAGCATCCCCACGTGCCACACAAGATAAGACCCTCTACCACGGGCTAGGCCCAGCTGCTGTCTGGTCCGCTTGGCTGAGGGCACAGCACTGTGACCTGGGGGTTAATTAGTCCTCCTTGCGGCTGTCGCCATTGCTGCTGCAACTGTTGACAGCGGGAGGGAGCGACCTCAGCTACCTGGTGAGTCTCTGAGTGTCTGCAATGCACCAGCCTCCAGGATTGGCAATTTGCATACATTATATGGCTTAAGCACAACCACCCTGAGACTGAATGTAGAAAACCCCATGTCACAGATAAGGAAACCAGCACGTTAATCAGGTAATTAATGCCGGCTGCCATTACAAAACAACCGCAAATCTTAGCGCCTTAACCCTATAAACATTCTTTCGTGCTCAGGTCACCGTCTCAAGTAGGTCAGCATGAAAGGGGGCAGGGAGAAGGCTCTGCTCCAGGCGGTCACTCAGGGACTCAGGCTCCTTCTAGGACCTCAGCGTCCTCCCCTGGATCCTTTCCATCAGAGGAGGGAAGAGGGAGCAGGGAGATCTCAGGGAATTTTAGGGGCTGAGAGCAGCCTGCAGTCACACTCCCACCCACGTTCCATTGTCCAGCGTTCAGTCATGTGACCCATCTTGCTGTGGGCGTGGCTGGAAAACTGTCTGCATGGACATAGGAAAGGGAAACAGGTTTGGCTGCCACCCTGGGGTTCAGAGAGATGAGGTGCTGTGAGGTGCAGGTGGGCCATTAGATGCCCAAGCCTGTCTTTGGCCTCTGTACTGCCTTGACTAAAACTGAGTTGAATTCCAACTTCCACCACCTTGAAAGATCTTCTGTCTTTCAGTGGGGCAATGGATGGGGCCGAAGGTGCTGAAGGGCTATGAGGATTAACTGGGATATTAAGAGAAGTAAGTGCCCAACAGCCTTCCCTTTCATAGTAGAGCTGCAGCCAGCGGTGCTGGGCAGGTGGAGGGGCGGCACTGGGACAATCTCAGCCCAGAGGAGAGAGGTGGGGATGGCAGAGTCCACAGAGGGGGGGGTTCAAGTACCTGTGCTTGCTGCTGCCACCTAGCTGTAAAAGGAGGAAGCGCAGGACAAGCCGGTTTCATGATTCTGGTTCTGGTGGGCAAGTGTCCAGGCCACTTCCATCCCATCCTGATGCCCATTAGGTTTCTTAGCAGAAGCTGGCCTTGGGCATGTGTCTAAAGAATAGATGCTGGGATGGGTGAAGTCCCCGTTCCCCAAGGTTTTGCTGTGGAAGCAGCAACTTTTCCAGGATGTTCTGCTCAGGCCTCAGCATTTCCCTCAGTCTGGAGGACTCCTAGCCTGATAAGGCAGGACCTCTGAGGTATGACTGTGGATGCCCTTGCTGACCACTCCCACAGGGCTTCCCCAGGATGGTGGGTATGGGGTGGGCATGGGGTGGGCATGGGGTGGGCCCCTCCCAAGCTGGCCTTGGTGTGTCAGTGAGATTACAGGTGTGTGGAACGGGCTGCTGGGCACCACAGAAATAACCCCGTGGGGAGGGAGAGGGTCACCAAGTCTCTCCAGGGCCACACAGAACCTCTGGCACATGACATCTTGCTTGGGGAGAGGGTCAACAAGCTTCTAGCGCTCCACTCTGTCAAATCACACCCAGACACACACAATTTCCAGGGGCGAGTTGGCCTCAGATGGCCAGGTCAGATCCAGTTCTAGCATTTGAGAACTCCCAAGGACCACTGTTTCTCTTCTCCCTACTCTGTCCCAGGTGGAGCTCACTAACCCCATGGCCACAGCACCCTTCCCACAGCCAGGCCTTGGTCCACCCAACAGGTGTCCTGAACACCAAATCCCAAGAAGAGTTTTTCAGACTATGGACTCCAACCCAACAGGGGGGTCATGAAATCAACTCAGTAGGTCTTGGCCAGTCTTTTAAAAAATGAGATAGAATCACAGAGAGTGAAAAATGCCAGTGGGCACTGCATATAGGAACAGTACTGTTGTGTGAAACCCTTGCTTCAGTGTGTGCCTGAGCCCTCAGGTGGGATGTAATGTTTATTTCTTGTCAAAAAAGTGTGAAAACACAGTGGTGATGTAGCCATCTCATTCCTTCCAGAAAACTTGGGCTCCTTGTGCAAATTAGTCCACACATTTCTCTTCCTCCCCAATTCTCCCCACAGATCCCCCTTCTGCTGCATGCCAAAGGAGGGCACGATCTTTGCCAAGCCACTCAAAAATACAAAATAGAACCCACCACTGCCGGCCACAAAAGGTCCCGTCGTTAAGCACAGATCCCAGGATGCTGGGTGCTTACCCGTCTGGCATTTGCATCTCTAAGAGGGCCACTTAAGTGACCCTTCACAGAACAAAGAAGATCAGCTTCTCTCAATTTAAAAGAAAAGAAAACCTTCCGCGCTGCACATCTCTTCAGTGGAGGCTCCTGCGCGGTGGGCTGGTCTGGCAAGCACTTTGTTCTGACACATCTGGTGAGTTGTTGTTCCCTCTCCAGCATCATTCCTGAGACAGTTATTTGTGGAGTGCCACTCAGTGCCAGACACGGGAAACCACAGACCAGAGCCCCCTGCCCGACGGCCCTTCTCAGCCCGGTGTGTGTGTGTGTGTGTGTGTGTGTGTGTGTGTGTGTGTGTGTGTGTGTGTGTGTGTGTGTGTGTGTGTGTGTGTGTGTGTCTGATGAGGACGGCCGCTCCTCTGCCAGCTCCAGGCCTTTCCTCCCAGAGGAAGGCTCCGCCCATGGCAGGTGTGTTCTGGGCTTCACCTGCTCCAGCTCTTCCCCAGAGCCGGTCAGGAAAGGCCTGGCTCTCTAGGATGCTGGGATTCTCGTCATTCCTGCCTGTGGGTGGGAGAGGCCCCTCACGTGTCTGAGTGGCTATGATGTACCAGGCACCGCTGCATCCCGCATCCCTGCCGAGGCCCATCAGGGTCATTACTGTCACCATCCAGTGAGGCTCAGGAGATGAGGTGACTTTCTAAGGCGTGCACACAGCCAGGAAGAAGCCAGTTCTTCCCAGGATCTCAGGCTCTTGTGGCTCTGTTCTTCCCACTCGACCACAGGCAGCATTTGGAAGTGACCAGGTGGTGGAGCAGGTGGCGCAAATGACGGGCCATAGCTGGGGTAGCAGGCTGCTCAGATGGAGGGGCTAAGAGGATGCGGGACCTTCCAGGGAGGAGGGGAGGAAGGTGAGCCAGGTCTTTGAGGTTTGGGGCCTTAAGAGTGTGAGGTGGATTCTCCAGGCCAGTGAAAGTCAGTTCTGCTGCCAAAGGCCCATTGCTCTGGCCGCTTCACTACTAACTGCATGGCTGTACCAGTTTGCTAGGGCTGCTGTAACCAATCACCACAAACTGGGTGGCTTACAACAACAGAAATTTGTTCTCTCAGAGTTCTGGAGGCTAGAAGTCTGAAATGGAGGTGTTGGCAGGGCCATGCTCCTTCTGAAGGCTCCAGGGAAGACTGTCCATGCCTCTTTACTAGTTCTGGCGTTGCAGGGAATCCTCGGCCTTCCTTGGCTTGCAGCTGCATCACTCCAATCTCTGCCTCCATCCTCACACGACCTCTCCCTTGAGTGTCTGTATGTCCAAATTTCTTCTCATAAGGACACCAGTCATTAATTTAGGGCCCACCCTATGCCAGATGTCATCTTAACTAATTTTATCGGCAAAGACCCTATTTCCAAATAAGGTCACATTCTGAGACTGCCGGTGGACATGAATTTCGGGGGGACAATAACAACCTCCATCTTTTCCCAGCCACGGCCTCCTCAGCTCTGCTTCCTCCAATGCAAGTCTGCAAGAAAAGCATCAGGGGCAGCTGTGCCCTCAGAACCCAGGGAAGTATCACTGACCTTGAGGAAAGCTTCCAAATCTGGTGTTTTGTTTTGTTTTTATTTTAGTTATTGTAGCCCCAGTTTTTAACATTCTGGTATTCCAGAATAATGTACTTTTAAAACACAACAAACTCCAGGTATTTTTGTGATGTATTTTTTAAAAATTGGAATCATTTACACCTGGGGATATGCTTCAATAGACGTTTGGATCCAGTAAGGAAAAGTTGTTTAGAAAGTGGTTTTCTATTCCTCCATAATCCACAGTGGGGAAGAGAACCAAGGTGCCTTTATTGCAACATAAATCCTTATTCTGGTTCAAAGACTTTCCGAACCGGTGGCCTTCCAACACAACTCCTCCCAGCAACCCATCCACCAGACCCGTGGGATCACCTACCCAGGAGGATGCTGCGGAAGATGAGACAAACTGGAAATGCTTTTTCGGAGATAAAACTAGAGGTCATGATTCATTAAAAGATGTAGCCCCTGCTAACCACGAAAAGGAGTTAAAAAAAACCCTCTAGCATACTGAATAAGAAAGAAGATTATTTGAAGGTAAAGCACTCAAAGGATACTCTTAGATTGAAATTTAGTTTGGAACAATATCCTCAAAAATTTTATAGCAACTAGAAAAAAGGGGCCCCAAAATGTGCTCGTGATTCAAAACTAACATCAAATAGTGTGATTTCAAGTGTTCATTATTATTAAACTTTTCTTTGTCTTATGGGGCTTGGTTTGTTTTTGTTTGTTTGTTTTTTGTGGTACGCGGGCCTCTCACTGTCGCGGCCTCTCCCATTGCGGAGCACAGGCTCCGGACACGCAGGCTCAGCAGCCATGGCTCACGGGCCCAGCCGCTGCGCGGCATGTGGGATCTTCCCAGACCAGGGCACGAACCCGTGTCCCCTGCATCGGCAGGCGGACTCTCAACCACTGCGCCACCAGGGAAACCCGGTTTGTTATTTTTGAATAATATTTTATTAATTTCATCTGCTAATAATTTTATTAGGAGGGTAATATTTTCAGTGTTTGTTTTCACTTATTGCTTTTCATATGTATGCAATTTCTATTTGAAATGTATAAAACATTTAGCTTCACTGAATTTAACAATTTTATGTATTCTGTAGCCTTTTGGTGGAAAATATTGATAATTAAGGCTGATATCTTAGAAATGCAGGGAATAAATACCTGCATTCATGTGTGTTGTTTTGCTCCGGCAACTGCAATTACTAACATCTTACTTATCAGCTTCTGCTAACTATGTTCCAGGCCTGGGGATTAATGCTCCACATGGAGATGCTCTTATTGAGTCCATTTTACAGATGAAGAGACTGAAGTTTAAAGGGTTATGCGACTCACTCAGGACCCCAGACCTGGGCAGAGGCTGAGCCACAACTGAATCTCAGACAGTGTGACTCAACACCTCGCCCTTAACCACAGCCGCACAAGAATGGGGGTGTCAAATGACTCGGCCAATAAATGGGGGTGTCAAATGACTCGGCCAATACACAATAAGTATCATTTTCTAGCCATCTTTGATTTTGAGTTTTTAATTGCCTACGCTAGAGCTCCCAGACTCAAACCCTTATAGAGAGATGAGACAGGTAAGTTGAACTGAGAAAGCAGGTGCCAGGGGCAGGAAGGGGCCTGGGATGGGGGCAATAGGGAGAGGTGGGGATTCTAGCCAACTGGAGGACACTCAGCTCTGTCCAAAAGGAGCAGCTGTTACTGAGATCCTGTTAATTGTTTATATGGAGAAAGTAGGCCCAAATTCACCCTTATAGAAATCTACATTATCAATGGGTAAAACCCTTTGCTTTTAAAAATGTTTCATAAACCAAACAAAACATGTCTTGCGGGCCAGAATCAGCCCATGGGCAATCAGCCCTGGTTGCAGATTGGCTTGCAGCCTGGGAACTAGACTCAATTTCTTGTCACTGTTTGCCTCTCTCTACCATCACTTTCAGCTCCCTTCCTCCTTTTGAGTTGCTGCTCTTTCATAGGTTTAATTTATCAAGCATCTTGAAGAGCACAGCATCAGTTTCTGCACGCACAGATGAAAGACCCTCCTTCAGAAGCTTATAGTCCAGGGTTGGGTAGCACTGATGTTGTTTCGCTTGGGAGCATGGCTTTGCATTTAACATGCACACAAATCGCTCAGGGCTTATTGCTATAACCCAGATTCTGTTTCAGTAGTTCTGGGTGGGGCCTGAGAATCTGCATTTCCAACAAGCTCCCAGTGATGCTGATGCAGCTGGTCCATGGACCACACCTGTGTATGAAGGACCTAGACTAAAGAACAGGCTTGTGTCTAAGTTCCTAAGCTAAAGACTCTCCGTCAGAGGAGTCTCTGTACCTGGGCGTGGCTTCCCAGAGGTGACCTGGGTCATTCAACCCCCCACCCACTAATCCCCTGCCACATTCCTCCCCACATCCTAATTTATCTAGAGATTTAGTCTAGCTGAGATCACTCGTAAAGAATTTTATCTACATCTTTGTTCTGAGCTGGCACTGAGCATACCTCCTCCTGCACATCACCCTTTCCCATCCGGTATGCATATCTCTCTCTAGCTGAGGAATTTCTGTCTGCGCCCCTCTGTGTCTCAGAGCTGTGGTGCCCAGCACCCGCCTAGGCTCCTGTTGGCAGCCTAAGATGGGACCCTGGACGGGGACTCACCTGGATGGACCCCGGTCTCCATCTTATACTAGTCATGTGACTTTGGACAAGTTACCCCTCTGTGCCTCAGTTTCCAAATCTCTACAACAGGAGTGTAAGGTGCAATCACCTGGGAAGACTGAACCAATACACTGTAGGGTGCCCTTCCCACTTCTCTTTCTAAAAAGAAACTCAACAGATGACTTTAAGAATCTCATGTTGCTTGTGTCCTGCGGAAAATGTTAATATAGGGAATTTATTCCTATTGCTGTCCCAGGAACATGACCAGTTGCTCTTGAAGGAATTTTAGCAGGTTTCCCCTGTGAGTGGTCTTTCATTCCGTCAGTCAGCAAACATGTTCCTGTACCTGATCTGCGTCGGGGCGTGTGAGGGGCAGCCATACAGAAGGTGGGCAGACACGTGCACAGTCGCCATAGCTGCAGGAGTGCCACACACAGGTGTCTTGCAAAGTCAGGAAAAGCCGTTAAACAGGGCATTTGCCAATTTTCAAATAATATTCTCAATGTTTTTTCATGTGAAACACCCCTAAGAAACAAGGGGCCCAGTGGTCAATCAATCAATCAATAGACCACAGGATGGCCAGAAAGTCACAAAATTCTGAGAAAGTACTGTATTTGTTATACTTTTTGATATAAATAACTTGACCCATTGCCTTAAGTTTAGAGGCATTTTATCTGAAAAGGTATTTGGAGGTTGAAGAAAAACATACTGAGTATATTATTTGAAAAGGTTACTAACTACTCTTTAAAGATACATTGATCCTTTGTTTCTAGGTTTTGCAGACAACTTATTGTAATACTTGCTAAACTGTATAGAATACTTAACACAGGCCAGTATTGTCCTAAGATATAGGTGTATCATATCACAAAAACACTATGGGGTATGTACTTAAAAAAAAAGTTTTCTTTTGAAATAATTCTAGATTCACTGGAAGTTGCAAAGAATTGTACAGGGAGGTCCCATGCACTCTTCACCCAGCCTCCCCCAATATTAGCATCTTATATAACTACAGCACAGCATCAAAACCAGGAAACTGACCTGTACGATCAATCCACAAAGCTGATTCAGATTCTGCCAGTTATACATGGACTGGGGTATGTGTGTGTGTGTGTGTGTGTGTGTGTGTGTGTGTGTGTGTGTGTAAAATGAGGCAGGGGAGGGGTCTATGCAGTTTTATCACATGTGTAGCTACATGAAACTATCACCACCATTAAGTTATTTAACTATATCATCAGAGTAAGTCTCCCTCTGCTCCCCCTTTAGAGTCACATCCAACCCCTTTACCTCCATCCCTAACCTAAGATATAGATATACCCAAGGTATAGGTATACCTTAATTATTCTCGTTTTATATATGAGAAAACTGAGGCACAGTGAAGTTAGCAATTGACCAAGGTCACGTAGCTAGTAAGTTCTGGGTGTGGTTTTTGAACTCTATCATTAAAAAGACTCATCGTAGCGAGGGGTTTGTGGGGAGCATGTGGGAGTGGAGTCTGGAAGGGCTTCCTAGATCACTGATCTTTGTCTTGAATAGAGAAAGAGCATCACTTACAGTGGGGGAGGGCTGGAACATCGGAGTGGAACTGAGGGCTTGACAAGCCCTGCTCCCTGCAAAACTGAATCCAGGTTGTCACAGCTGCTAGCCTGGGCTTCCGTGACCTCACAATGACCCAGTCATCTTCATTCCCAAACTTCTTCTCCCTGTCTGTCCTTTTTTTAGTTGCCCAGCAGCCTGGCGGTCATTTTGGACTCCACCTCCAGCATCCTGTCCCTCACCAGGTCTGGCCTTTCTGCCTCCCAGCCATCCCCCATCCTCCCAGCCACAGCTTGGTTCCAACTTGTCAGTACCCAGTGCCTGCTGCTCTATTAAAGCAGCCCCCCCAACTGGTTTTGGGTCTCCCTTGTTACCGCCCACCCCAGTCCGGTCTTCTCATTGTTGCTAAATACGATCATAACTTTCCCCTGTTTAAGAACCTTCAGTGGCTCCTCGTTGCCTATAAGACTGTCCAAATGCCAAGGCTCTTTGGAATCTAACCCACGGCGAATGGCTCAGAGCTAGCCAAGCTCTCTCATGCCCCAGGACATTGGCACAACTGTGCGTGTCTCCTCCCGTGCTCCTCATCTGGGCCAGACACTGAGCACCGGGCTGAAGTTGCAGGTGTGAATCAGACATGGACCCCACCCCTGAGGAGACCTAAGTCTGATGGGAGAAACGTAACTGCCCCCAAAAGAGAAGAAGGTCAAAAACCAAGAAGTACTTTCAATCATGCATGAAAGGTGCACAGAAGCAGTTGCGGCTCTGAACGAGGAGCCCTGAGGCGGGAGAAGGTGGGTCACCTGGCTGGGACGAGGATGACAGTGGCAAGCCTAGAGTCTGGATCCACGCGCCTCCCCAAGCCAGGGCAGGACACTTCCTGGAGTCCCCGCAGGCCATGCAGGTGGCCCTCACTGTGCTGATCAGGAGGCCGTGGGTCAGGGGGTCAGGCAGAGTGTCACACTTGCCAAGGTGAGGCTGAGCCAGCGCACTGGGGTAAGGACCGTGTTACGCACTCAGGAAGCCAGGCTGCCCTGCTGGTGGGCAGCCCTGGGTGGGCCGCTAAAGGCGATTTCTGATTGGCCTCATTCAAGCGAGGTGGCTTCAGTGTAATCACCTAACGGACCACAGCCTTGATTTGCAAGGGATGCAGGCACTGCCTCCCAGGGCAACATTCCCTGATGCCCTCTGGGGTGGCGGCAGTTCCATTTAAAGTCCCCTCTGCCTTAGTGGATTAGGATGTGGGAGAAGCGGAGACTTCAGCAAATGCAGGAACATCTCTATTAACAGGCCCAAAGGGAGAGGACAGGGCAGCAGTGGCTTCGGGCCCAGGGCAAGGGATGGATGGGAAGAACACAGGACTGGGCTATGATGGGTGTAGCACGCTCAGCCCCTGGAGAAGCCACATTCCTTCTGGGTGCCAAGTTTATGAATAGGATAAAGACACTGATAAGATGTGCACTGAATTCATTTATGACTGGAGGCTCTGAGGGCTAGTGAATTTGCAAGAAGAGATCAACAGGGGTGTTAGGCTGAGCTCCCAGGTTGGAGTCTAGAGCAAGAGAACAGAAAGTCAGGTCCTGCGTTTACGTCCAGTAGCCCACAGTCAGGGCTGAAGGGCCTGCAACCAGGGCAGGTGCATAGGGTCCCTACTCAGAAGGACCCTGTGTTAGGAATTCACTGCTCTCTGGTGGCTGTCTTGAGGTTGTCAACCATTTTGCCTTTAAATTTGTGTTTTGTAAGTGAATTCTGATGGGCCAGGGGAGCGTGTGCAAGGGCTTGGAACCTCAATTCTCTGGTGGTCCTGCCCCTGGCAGCCTCCTGCTTCCAGGGATGCTGAGCCACCCACTGTCTCCTGGTGCCCCAGGCCAACAGCCCCCCTTCCCCCTCCCCCCAGTGACTGCTGCCACCCCCTTCCCCTAGTCTGGCAGAGGGCTGGGGTCAGGGCCACCAACCCAGCACAGTCTCAGGGTGGAGCACGGTGGTGACAGTCCTGGCCCTGGGTGACAGCACCAGTGCACAGGGTAGGGCATCGGGCTGCGGGAAAGGGAGATGCTTGGTTGGACTCCCTCACCCAGGAAGGTGCACGGCGCCGCGGTCCAGCGGCTGCCGAGAGGGAGACCCGCAGCTGGTGGGAGTGTGCGGTGCACCTCGGGGGACCCTGGGTGCCTGTGAGTGGTCTCCTCTCATCGCATGAGTATCTCCCCCACCCAAGGGAGTGCGCCATTTAAACAGCAAATAGAAAACCCCGTGCCTGGTCTGTCCCTAGGCCCCTACAAAGAATAGCTACACCTGCTCCCGTGTCACAGTGCTTCGTGAGGCTGTCAAGCCCCTTGGTGCCCTCTTCCTACCACAGTGGAGCAGCTCAGCCTCGTTTGCATAAGGCCCTCGTAGCACAGTGCTGGGATCATCAACTCCTTTATTCCAGACTCATGTCTCCATGAATACAGCCTCTGGGCTCCTTGCTCCTGTAGCTGCCCCTCCACTGTACTCAGGACCAAGTACCTAATTTGTGGGGCCCAGTGCAAAATAAAAATGCAGCGCTCTGTCTTCAAAAAGCAGGGGAAAAGCACCATTAAAGGCATCAGATATAAAATTTCCCCTTTCTTCCATGAGCTCCCTTTCAATCTGTCAAAGTGTGGTCCCAGGCCAGCAGCGCAGCATCACCTGGGAGCGCATTCGAAATGCAGGTCCTCTGGCCCCATCCCAGACCCTGGAATCAGTAACTTTGGGGATGAGCCCAGCATTCTAGGTTTTGATAAGTGCTCCAGGGGATTCTGATACGCAGGAAAACTTGAGAACAACTGCTGGAGAGCTGGGATTTGTTTGTTTTGAAAGCCATAAACTAAAGAAATTTGAAATCTTATTTGAAGTTTGCTTGTATGTGGTAGATTAAAGAGGAGTTGAAAGAAAGGGAGAGAGGGAGGGAGAGAGAGAGGAGAGAGGGAGGGAGGGAGGAAGGGGAGAGAGAGAACGGGCTGGTGGAGAGCGGAGGGGTGCTCTCTGCACGTCCACGTATCTTAGTTCACTTGATGTTCACAGCCTTCTTGCCAAGTAGGTAGTTTTCTTTCTATTATCAGATGATGAAAATGAGACTCAGAGAATGTAAGTTATTGGCCCAAGTTCTTGCCATTAGTGAGTGGTGGGACTAAACTGTGAATCTTGATGTCTGACTTCAAAACCTAGGCTTTGGGCTTCCCTGGTGGCGCAGTGGTTGAGAATCTGCCTGCCAATGCAGGGGACACGGGTTCGAGCCCTGGTGTGGGAGGATCCCACATGCCGCGGGGCAACTAGGCCCGTGAGCCACAATTACTGAGCCTGCGCGTCTGGAGCCTGTGCTCCGCAACAAGAGAGGCCGTGATAGTGAGAGGCCCGCGCACTGCGATGAAGAGTGGCCCCCGCTTGCCACAACTAGAGAAAGCCCTCACACAGAAACGAAGACCCAACACAGCCATAAATAAATAAATAAATAAAGCAAACTGTCAACAAGTAAAAATAAACACTATTATATTAAAAAAAAAAAAAAAAAAAAACCTAGGCTTTTCCCCCAGTTGTTCTTCCTCCTTCCTCCCTCCCCTTCATTTTAGGAGTACCTGCTGAGCACCTATTCTATGTCAGGCATTGCACCCAGTCGCCTCTGCATCCAGGCCTGTGCCGTGCAGTACGGCTCCACCACACACATGTGGCTGCTGAGAACTTGAAATGCAGCTGGTGTAACTGAGCAAGGGGATTGTCAATTTCATTACAAGCGTGGCTTGCTGTATATTTCTATTGAACAGGGCTGCTCTACAACATGATTTTGGCCAAAAGGAATGAACTGCAACCTCCTCTTCAAGGGCATCTATTTCCAGAGACATCAGTGGGAGTTTCCCATACCTGGTCCTGTGTTTTGTTAAGAAAAGTGAGGCTAAGACAGTAGGGCCAGACCACAAAGCAGGGAAGTTCCAGAAACCACTCTTGTATTTGCTGATTCTCCCACCCTCGGGGGTGGGGAGCGCTTGTGAACTGCTCATCTAATTTCATTTCTAGTCATTACCCATCGTCTGGCGCTCTGCAGGCAAACTCAGCAGGGCCACCCGGGGTCAGGCTGATACGCCGGCTGGCTGGTACCAGGTGCCGAGATGGGCTGAGATCGGCATCCTGCTCAGGGGGTGGCTGATGAGATGAGCGATGCTCTGGGGATGTCAGGAGCACCGTATCAGTCTGCTTCTACAGAGTAATCTGTGTGTGCTCGCTTCGCTCCAAGGTCAGGCCTCACAGATAGCAGGCAGCAGTTCTCCTATCTGCTTCAAGCTGCAGGCGGATAAGGACAGGCAGCTGTAAGCTCAATGCCCGAGAGAGGCTTCAAAGATCCAGCGTAGCCGTAAGAAACTGCTGGAACCCGCTCTCGCAGGGGAAGCTTGCTTATGGAAGGCCATTCTTCTGGCACCATTCTACTAAGGCAGGTGGACACCTCGGAGGCCCTCTTATCCTGCAGTTGGAGAAACCAAGGAAATCTGATCTGGTTTCCCCAGCAAGTTAGAGACTGAGCTGGGTCTGGGACCCACTTAGACCCCCAAAGCATATGCTGATCAGGGCCCCCTTGCTAAGAACTTGGCACATGAGCTTGGAACTGCACAGGAAGAATCAGAGCTCCGCTTTAAGTGGCCTGGCTTCTGAGTTGCCTCCCCGACGGTGAGCGCTTTGGCAGGGCAGGGTGGTCTCCTCTGTGGACATTGGCTGGGGTGAGGGTCCGGGCAGAGCATGGACGGTGGTAACGAGGAGTGGCAGCTTACCTCCTCATCTCCAGCCGGGTCCTTGCAATCCCCCCATCATTACATTAGTGGTTTTGCTAACACACAGTTCTGGTTTTAACCATCCCTCCTGCCTGCTGAAGAAGTGCAGTGGCTAAAGTCCAAGCCTCTTTGTCCAGCATCCAAGGCCCTTTGTGACCTGGCCCCTGCCCCCCTTTCCTCCTTGGTCCTCTACACCACGAGTCTCCCCCACAGTATACTTCCCCAGGCCTCTGTGCCTTTGTGTACTCTATCCCCCCATCATTTGGGGATGACCTTCTCTTGTTTGCTCAGCTGGGTCATTTTCACTTCCCTGTCAAGGTTTAGCTTGGGCAAAATCTTCCCTAACCACCCAGACGAGCCACCCTCACACTCTGCTCTGGGCTCTCAGCCCTGGGGACACCCCTATTGGGGCACTCATCACACAGTATTAGGACTGATAACTTACAGGTGATAGCGAAGCGGGAACTGTGTTGTTGTTATTAATAATAATGATAAACAGGCAGACTGCAGAGAGGAGGGAAGAATAGAAAAATATTGGCATCTACACTGAGCCAGGCACTAGGCTCCCCCTGCAACCTCACCAAACCCAAGGCACTTGGCTTTATTATCTCCAAATTAGAAGTCATGAGACAGAGGCACGGGGACATTGAGTGACTTGTCTAAAACCAAGCAGGCCCTGGGTGGCAGGGTCGGGCTTCTGTCCAGTCCTCCCTGACTTTGGAGAGGACAGTCTGGAACACTGGTCAGAGCTAGCTGCTGTGTGGTCACACGTGCCCTGCTGGAAGAAGGCAGAAAACAGGCGCAAACAGGGACATGGCACGTGCACTCGGCCTCCCCACTCTCTCCCCTGGAACCTTCCTTTCTGCGTGCAGATGTCTGCCCCTAGGGAACAGCAGCATCGCTGGCAAGCCTGGGTACACTCCACTGTCTCCCCAACTTCCATGGAGTGCCATTGCTCGCTTTGCTCGTACCAATGCCTGGGTGGAGCTGAAAACCCAAGGCCTCAAAGCCATCCCTGCCCAGGCCTATTGCCCGCAAGATGCCCACCTGGTGTCCGGGGAGTGGGTGGGGATCCCAAGCAACGTAGTAGAAGGAGGCAGCAGGGGGCTCTGTGGGAGAGCAGGGCACCTGCCAGACCTCTGAACTGGGCAGTTTCCCCACCAGAGCCTCCAGCACTTTATCTTGAGAAATGTGGTCTGTGGGGCACAAAGCAGACAGGCGCTCTGCGATGGGAACTGGGCCCAGATGTCAGAGCCACCGTGACACCCTCCGTGTCCTCCTGCTCCAGAAGACAGCACTTTCCCGCTCTGAGATTCCGGGCGGCCTTCGTGTTTCACCCAGGTCATCCTCAGCCCCGCACGCTGGGGCCCTCGCACTCCAGGAGGAAATGCTGCTGGGAAAGGCACTCGGACCTGGGGCCCCGGTGTGGATTTGCAGAAAGAGCCACGGTCAGCGTGGACACTTGGTCCCTAAAGAAACAGCCATGGACTGTGTCTGATGCAGGGAACCTCCTCTCCTTTCCCTGGAAGCACCTGAGTTCCTCTGGGGGGTCCTTGTGCCTACTGTGTGAGCCTTTGTGGGCGGGTCTGTCCAGGCACTGGAGTGGACAGGCCTTTCCTCACCACCCCAGTGTCACCAGTGGCAGGCACATGGCGTAAACACAGCCACCTCAGACCCTGACCCATCGGCGCAGCCAGGACTGAAGACCTGTGGGATTCGGCCTTCCCCGCTCAGAGCACCTACCACTCTCTGTTCCTGGCTCCGGGGGCCCTGAGCAGCCCCGCCGCCTGCCCCTTCCACACGCATCGCTCCAGCTTCGCATGGGCTGATTCTGTGTGGCCCCACAGCCTCTGGTCATTTCCCCCTTTGTCTGCATTTGTCAGAGCTGGCTTCTGCCACCTGCCATCGGGCACTCTGGAAAGACATGCCCAGCAGTGGAGAAGCCGTGATAGACCAGCAGTCACTCGCCAGCACGACTTAGGGCTCCCGTCTGAATGCCTGTAGTCAGTGGGCTTGCCTCCCTGTGGTAGCATCAAGGTAATACCGGAATAAGGATGTTAGCGAAACGACTTCTAGGGATCACCTAACTCGACCCACCAAACATAAGCACAAGTTGTGGGTTTAGCAACTTTTTGTCCAGAGCGCCAAAGCAGGCCTCTCCACCCCTTCCCCCATCCTTGTAGGTTCGGAGGAAGGCCTAAGCTTGCCTGTGCCCAGATGCCTGCAGTGCCAAGCAGTGATGGTCTGGGAGGCCAAGTGGATCAAGTCTGCAAGGGGCAGACAGCTTTCAAAGGGCTGGAAGGGTGGGGTTTGCCAAGCAACTGCCAGGCTAGAGAAGAGGCCCGAGTGGGAAGAAGACCGAGCGTCCTCGAATCCCAGCCCCTTCTGGGGCCTGGCTCCTTCCGGCCTGACCCAGGAACCAGACTCAGACTATTGGTGGATGCGGGGATCTGGGGCTAGAACTGGCTCAAGCCGCAGCCCCACTATTTAGTGGCGGTCGGAGCCCATCAAGAATCAGAGGTGTGGCCTGGCTGACTGAGATGGCTGGGGGCTGGCTGGAGGACACGCGAGGCCTGTCATGAAATTGGCGCATCTCTCCACTAGATGGCACTCACAGTATAATTTTCCTCATTTTAAATTCTATCTTGATGAAAAATTGTGATTTTTTTTATACTGTTAAAGAGCATGAATAGAGCTATGACTTAAAATTCATGTAACTGATGTCATGCATTATCATTCTTGGGTTTCTATCACATGTCCAAGAGTTGTCAAGTTTCCCTCCCTCTGAGGTATTGGGTGTGGCAGACGTGCGCTGCAGCTCGGCTTTCCGGGGCCAGAAAGATGCATCCAACGGAAGCGGAAGCGACTAAGTCTTTCTTTTCAGCGCTTCCCAAAGGCTGCCTGGGGCTCTGCACTGCCTACCACCTGACCTGCTTTCCCTGAGTGGTCTCGCAGCTACCCTCCACCCCCACCCCCGGCTTTCAGGAGCAGCTGCACATCCAAAGGCAAGAGGGCGGCGCTTGGAACCTGCATACATTTGGTGCTTCGACCACTGCTGTGCTTGGGAAAAAGGGGTGTGAGGAGCCTTTCCTTCTATAACCGTGTCCTGAGACCTCTCGGGCCCACGTAGGAAAAATGCCAGACCTGTACCAGGTACCTGTGTTGAAAGGCAGCATAAGTGTGTGGCTTTGGAAGTCAGACTGCCCAGGTAGAAGCCCTGACCCTACTGCCATCCAGCTGTGTGTCCTTGGGCAAGTCACCAATCATTTCTAACCCCCGATGTCCTTTTTTATAAAATAGGCATGGAAGTACCCCTTACCTTAGAGGGATGTTTTGAGTACTGTGGTAGCAGAATAATGGCCCCACAAAGATGCCCACGTCCTAAGCCCTGGAACCTGTGAATATGTTCCCTTATGTGGCAAATGGGTCTTCCCCACAGAGTCAAAGAAATTCTTGTAAATAGCTCTGACCCAGATAAAGAGCATGCGCACTGGTGACCTTTCCCATCCGGTCCCTGGGGGCACACGTCCAGTGCCTTTCTGACTTCATGGTGGTGCGTGCTGACCTCCACCTTGTGGCTCTGGCCTCACCTCAGCCCTCCCCAACTCCCAGGCCCAGGCCCCCGGCCCCTCCCCAAGCCTTCCTTCCATGTGTCCAGCTCCCCCTCCCCTACATGGCAGGGCCCTGCCTACCTCACTCCCCTCCTTCATTTCTTCTCTACCTTCTTGGCAGAAACCTTTACTCCTGTTCCATAATCAACCAAGCCTCTATTTTCCACTCCATACCCTGGGATCCCTCTGTTGCCACCTTCTAATGTGTCCTTTCAGCAACAAGATTCTTGCAGTAGATGAAATACCCAAATGAAACCAGGTACTTGAATTCTGCATATGCGGCAGGCAGTTGGGAGGGTCTCCCTGCACTTCACCTGCAGCCTGTACCTCCTGGAGTTCCCAGTATGGACAGAGCAAAGGTGGGCACACCCTGCCCCAGGCTTGGATTCGCTCAGTCCTGCTCCCAGTGGGCCATAGCTTGCTGGCCTGAGCCTGGGCTGATGCGTCCCCTGGTGCACAGCCCATAGCCAGGTCACTTTGTCAGAGGGGTTGTGTGGCTCTGCCTCTCTGAGACTGTAAACTTACTGGCTCACAGACCCCACAGGCCCTAGCACACTCGATCCACAGCCACCACTTCCCAGAAGGAAGTCTAAATTCGATTGGCACATGATAGGGTGTGATGACTAGCTGCCTGTAGCCTCTGCTCTCGGTGCTCTGCCCAGACCCCTGGGCACTCACTGCTCCCAAACACACTGGCAGCCTCTTTCCTCAAGCACCTGCGACTCTGCCTGAAGGCCTTCTCTGAAGGCAGGGAGCTTGGCCAAGCGCAGGGTGGGCCAGAAATGCCAGAGTCAGCCTCCCAGGGAGCAGCTCTCAGTTAATGGCCGGTGGGACTTGGTGGGTAAACCCCCAGCCTCCTCACTTCTTGGGTGAGACACCTCTGAGTCTGTTCATTGGAACTGAGCCCCGGGCACCCACAATGGCACCAGCTCACCCTGCTGGCTCTCCCTTCCTGCTCCCTTTCTCGTGCTTTTTGGGGATCACCTCAGGATGAACTGCTCAGATCCTTGCCTGAGGCTCTGCATCAGGGGGAGGCCAAGCTTAGTAAAATACTACCTCACCAGCCAGCCCCTCTGTAAACTGACTCATTTGCAAGACACATTTACTTAGTTCAATAAGAATCACATTTTAAAACTGGGAACTTTAAAAACCTGCTTTGTAACTGCTAACATGATGGCGGTTCTTTGAGTTAAATTATTGCCCTTCCTCCCACCACATTGCAATGGTTTGTTCTGGGATTCATGACAGAGCTTATTTTAATGCTCTGAACCTGTGCTAGTGGTTTTCCCTGGACTTATTTGCATGTGACCCAGATATTGTGTTTGGACCTTCACTCTAAGGTGTCCCCATGGATTGGTTACCTCCCTTGTTATATTTTGAACTTAAAAATCCACACTTTCCTCTCACCAGAAGCTAATTACCTAGATAATTGACTGGATTTTCTAAATTCCCCCCAAATGTGTAATATCCTCTAGATTTGGCCCAAATTTCCGAATTGTGCTTGGAGACAGCGCTGGCGTTCTCACAGAGAGGAGTGTTGCGGAGGTGGCCCTTCCCAGGCCAGAGGTGCAGTGACACTGCCATTGGGGCCACCAGGGCCAGCCCCAGCAAAGAACTGAAGGGTGCTCAAGCCTACCTGGGCTGATCTCAAAGAGGTGCTTTCCCGGGTCCTCAGGGCCAGGAAGAAGTTCAGTCACCTGGGTCCCTTGTAGAGAAATAAAGCCCTAAATAGAGAGACAAACACAAACACGAGAGCATGAGATGGCTGGGAAAGGACTTCTGTGGTCAGGGCTCTGGGGAGCAGAGGGTGGAGCCACGGGTCAGAGTCCCAGCCCTCCAGGACCTGGATGGGCAGGCTGGGTGCCGGGAGGAGCACAGGCCTCCTCTCCATGGCAGGGACCGAGCACAGATGAGGCCTTGCATGGGGTCCCTGCTCGAGTGGGCCGACACTACATTCTGACACCCTTGGAGGAGCTCTGCCCACAGAGGACTGCCCAGGGTTGTCACTCTCCTGGTTAAGGCACGGTAAGCCCAAGTCAGGAGCAGGGAGGAAGGCTCCATTATTGGGGCGGGGGCGGGGGGGGGGGAATGTGCCCATTTGCAGGCTTTCTGGGGCAGGAGAGTCAGGGAGAGGAAGGTTTCTTGTACGTAACTGTCCAGGCGGTAACATGGGGGAAAGGATGCACAGATCTGTGTGAGCCCATTTTTGCCCCCTCCTGGCTGGGTGAGATTTCATTTCTTTACCTGTTACGTGGGAGTCAGCTACCACGAAGAAGGTACCATACCTACAGTCTAACTGCCTGGGTTCAAATCCTGGCTCACCTACTTACTGGCTGTGTGACCTCAGGCAAAGTATTTAACCTCTCTGTGCAACTTCCCAGTTTCCTTATCTGTGAAATAGGAATAACAATAGTCCTTTTCAGGGCTGTTGTGAGCATTAAGTGAATTAGTACTTGGGAAGCCCTCAGAGCAGTACCTGGCATAGTGAAAGCTGTTTATTTGCTAAATAAACCCCAGCTATTACTGTGTGTCAGGGCTCCACACTGGGTGGGGGAACAGCATCCCTGCATCTGCACTTGCCCAGGTGACTGGCGCGGTCACCTGCTGTATCCACATGGTTGCCTCCAGTCCCCACCCCCATGTGTACTCATGGAGCGCTCTTCTTTCCACTCCCATCTTTTCCAGGCAATTCCTGGCTTTCAAGGTGACTGGAGGCTCCCTGTGGCTGCTGGAGTCTTGTGCTGCACGGACACATGGAGATGCCTTTTCTCATTTAAGCACCGTAAAGGCAGAACGGCGTCTTTACCTACGGATGCTTGCTTTAGAGAAATTATAGCAATAAATCAGGGAACCAGATGGTAATCTCTGTAACTGAACTAACGGTTTCTTTCTAGGGAACCTAGGGCTAGTGGGAATAAATCAGGGCTGCAACTCCAGGATGGGGAAACGTGTTCATTACAGGATGTGGATGAGATCCATCACCGGCTAACGGGAAGGGTCTCTGGTGTCTGCTGTTTCAGTAACCGTCTCTGAGTACTTCTGAGCACTTTGGTTTTTTCCCTCTATACCTCAGTATCTGTCATCTGTAAAATGGGAGTAACAATATTGACATTGACATTACTTTCTACTCCAGCTAAATGGAAGAGCAGTAATAACCCCTGTTTACAGAGCTTGTACTATATTCCTGGCTCTTTGTCTAAACTATTGGATTTAATCTTTCTAGAGGCCCCACAGGGGTGAGTACTACTATTCCTATCGTCTTGGACAAGCAGATGGAGGTCGGAGAGGTGAAGCAACCAGCCTCCTTGTCCCACTGCTGGCAAGGGCAAGCTGGGATGTGCGCTCTGGGGGTGTCTGATGATGGAGCACTTTCCCTCCTATATTTGTGACAGCAGCTGCCGGCTGACTTTGTGCGCAAGAAGCTGCCCTGGAGAGCCAGGCTGTGCCTTTGGGACCCATTGCTCATCACTCACTCAGAAGAATCCCAGTGTGGCCCCCATTACTGCAAGGGGCCCTCAGAACTGGCTTTTGGTCACCCAGATCCGTCCTGCTTCCCACGGGTTGAGAGCATGGCTTTGATCCCAGCATTTTGCTTAGGCACTTGGGGGTGGAGGGCTGGGAGGGGGGAAGAAAAGGGGAGGGGAGAGGAAGGGGCAGGAGAGCAGAGGGAGTCTGCTTTCCCGTTTCCAGTATGTCATTTGTTAAGACTGTGATGAAAGACACGTAGAAGTCAGTACGAAGCATCCAGCTGAGACCCTCGGGCTAGGTCTCAACCTTGAGAGGGCATGAGAGTCACCCCAGGGCTTGTTAAAACACAGAGTACCAAGTTTGGTGGCCTTGCAGTAAGTGTTTAACAACAGGTTCTCCAAAAAAATAAGGCAAGCTGATTTGTAGTGTTTGCCAACTTCTGTGATATAAATACCCTCCATGGCTGATTTCATGTCGTCATTGAATGTGGCACTGGGAAGAAATGCACCGCAGTATTCCTGCCACATGGATACCATAGGGGTCAACAGGCTCTAGAGCACAGATAGGAGTAAATGAAATCAAACAATTAGGGGGTGATACATTTTGAGGACTGATTATCTTTATCTTTTTAATGTATTTTATTGAAGTATAGTTGATTTACAACATTGTGTTAGTTTCAGGTGTTCAGTAAAGTGATTAAGTTATATATATATGTGTGTGTTTATATACATATTCTTTTTCATATTATTTTCCATTATGGTTTATGACAAGATATTGAATATAGTTCCCTGTGCTATACAGTAGGACCTTGTTGTTTATCCATTAATTACCTTTGTTTTTAATATAATTTATTTAATTGTAGGTCTGTATGATTTAATTTCTAATAGTGGAAATGTTTAGCAACTGGCTGGTAAGCATAGCACTAATAGAACTACCCCTGGGGTTTCTGACTCTATAGGTCTGGAGAAAGAAGGAGAATCTGGGGATTTCTCTGATGGTCCAGTGGTTAGGACTTGGCACTTTCACTGTCGTGGCCCGGGGTTCAATCCCTGGTTGGGGAACTAAGATCCCACAAAAGGTGCAATGTGGCCGGAAAAAAAAAAAAAAAAAAAAAGAGAAACAAAAGAGGAGAATCTGCATTTCTAACCAGGTTTCTGATGCTGCTGGCCCCCCGGGGATACACGTTGACAACCACTCTCTAGGGGCACTTAGAGTAAGTAGCCAAAGGAAGGTGCCTTTTCCATAAGCTTATTCAGCACATCAGTTTCCTCAAGTGTAAAATAAGGATAATAACAGTATCTACCTCATGAGGCTGTTGTGAGGGTTAAAATGATCTGATATTTTCCTGCTGGCCTTGGAGAGCCAGGTTTTGGTTGAGCTGCTGTGCCTTGGGCACATGCAGTTCCGAAGGACAAGGAGTACCTCCAGCCACTCAGATCGTGCCCTGGACTAGAGGGGTCCAGGATTTTCCTGAGGAGCCCAAAGTGAGTGTTAGCACTTTGGAGGGGGTGGCTGGTTTCCTTCCTGCTGGGCCTGGGAAGGGACCAGACACATCATTTGCACCTACAACTGCGCAGATGGGCAGCTGGGTGCAGAAAGAGATCGTGCAAACTCCAGTCACACGACAGCTTCCCACAAAGGTTAGTCCCCTCTCCCCCTCCCCCTGCATTTGAGCTTATGTGCATTTGCTCTGTTTTGCTACTTACTCAGCCTGCATATCCAAGTTTGTCCTGAGAGGCTGCCAATGACTTCATTCATCTCCAACTTCACACCAGTGCAAGTCCACTGGTGTAAGGGAGTAACGGTCAAAGGATGTGCTATTCTGTCTGTGTGTAACTGAGCTCCACTCCAGGCCTGCTGCTGGCTCACCATAGCTCCTTCCCCAACCCTTGTGAATGTACCAGCTTGAGAGGATCTGTGGGTAGCCAGTGGAGGCCCCAGACAAAAGTTCCAGAAACTCCTTCTCTCGGAGAGCAACTTTGGGAGAGAGTATATTTCTTATATTAGTGTCAGCTTAGATGGTTTATTCAAAATCCATCATTTCTACAGCGTAATAAATACAAACTCCAGGAGCACTGCAGGTGGAGGGGAAGCAGCCCAGTGATTAGCCTTGCTCCCTCTCATTTGTCTAAACCCAGCAATGGGGCACCTAGGATGTGGTACAACCTTCAGGGACTGGTGAAGATGCTCAGAATTCAGAAAGCTTCCTATGTCAGATTCTGAATGTCTTAGTTATCTATTGCGACATAACAAATTACCCTAAATCTTGGTAGGTAAAAACAACAATAAACCTTTATTCTCTTACAGGGTTTCTGTAGACCGGGAAATTTGGAATGGCTTAGCTGGGTGTTTCTAGCTTGGGGTCTTTTATGAAATGATAGTCAAGATGTTGGGTCGAACTACAGACATCTGAAAATCTGACTGAGGCCAGAGGATATGGTGACTCCCTCGATGGCGGATGTAAAAAAAAGTCTCAAATCTACATTCTAGAGATGAAAAGTACAATGTGCAAATAAAAAATACAATGAGTGGGATTAACAGCAGATTCAATGTTGCAGATGAAAAGACTAGAGAACTTGAAAATATAGCCATAGAAACTACTCAAAATGAAACAAAGAGAAAAGAGAAGTAAAAAGAATGAACAGAGCATCAGTGAGATGTGGGATAACTTCAAGCAGTGTAATTTACATATAATTCGAGTCTCTGGACAAGGAGGGGGGAACTGAAAAATATTTGTGAAGAAATTATAGCTGAAACTTTTCCAAATTTATGGACAGTATAAACCCACAGATCCAAGAAGTGCAATGAGTCCCAAGCATAAGAAACATAAAGAAAAGTAAGTATATGAAGGCATAATCAAATGGCTCAAACCCAGTCATGAAAAGAAACTCTTAAAAGCAGCCAGAGGTGAATGATACAATATGTACAGAGGAGCAAATGTGAGGATGACAGCAAATTTCTTATCAGAAACAATGTAAGTTAAGAAATCAGTGGAACAACATCTTTAATGGTACTGAAAGGAAAATCTGTCAACCTCGCATTCTGAATCCAGTAAAAGTATCCCTCAAAAATAAAGGCTAAGTAAAGACCTTTTAAGATACACAAAACAAACAGGAAATAATGCAACATCAGCAGACTCATACTGCAAGAGTTGTTAAGGACAATTAGGCAGAAGGAAAATGATATTAGACAAAAAAGGAAAGGAATGAAGACTAATGGAGCAATAGGAAGTAGACGATTAAAGTAAAAAAAAGTTCATTATCTATTTATCAATAATTGAGAAAACAAGTAGACAAAAAGATCAGTAAGGATATAAATGACCTGAAAAAACACTATCAACCAATTTGACCTAATTGCTGCCTTCCTCAACAGTAGAATACACGTGTTTTCAAATGTCCATGAAACTTTTACTAAGATGGCCATAAACAAGTCTTAAAAAATGGAAAAAAGTTCAAATACAACATATGTTCTCTGACCACAATGGAATTAAGTTAGAAATCAATAACAGAAAAATTTCTGGAAAATCCCCAAACATTTGGAAACCAATTAATGCATTTCTAAATAACCCATACATCAAAGAAGAACATCAAAAAGGAAAATTAGAAAGTGCTTTGAACTGGATAAAAATGAAAACACAACATATAAAATTTTGTTACATGCCTCTAGAGGAGTAGTTAGGGGGTAAATTATAGCACTAAATGTTGATATCACAAAAGAAGAAAGGCTTCAATCAATGACCTCAGCTTCTACCTTAAGAAATGAGACCAAGAAGAGCAAATTAAACCCAATGTAAAAAAATGAAAAAATAAAGATCAGAGTGGCTATAAATAAAATGAAAAATAAAAAAAAATAAAGCCAATGAAACTAAAAGCTAGTTCTTTGAGAAGATCAACAAAATTGATAAGTCTCTAGCAAGACTAATCAGGAAAAAGAGAGAAGATAAATTGTCAATATCTGGAATTAGAGAGGTGACCTCACTACAGATTCTTCAGATATTAAAAAGATAAGGTAATGTTAAGAAAAACATTATGTTAATAAATTTGGAAATTTAGATGAAGTGGATAAAAGAAGACACAAACTACTGAAGCTCAGTCAAGAAGAAATAGTTAAATAGCCCTATATCTAGTAAAGAAATGGAATTTGGGGGCTTCCCTGGTGGCACTGTTGTTGAGAATCTGCCTGCTAATGCAGGGGACACGGGTTCAAGCCCTGGTCTGGGAGGATCCCACATGCCACGGAGCAACTGGGCCCGTGAGCCACAACTACTGAGCCTGCGCATCTGGAGCCTGTGCTCCGCAAGAAGAGAGGCCGTGACAGTGAGAGGCCCACGCACCGCGATGAAGAGTGGCCCCCACTTGCCACAACTGGAGAAAGCCCTGGCACAGAAACAAAGACCCAACACAGCAAAAATAAATATAAATAAAAAGAAATGGAATTTGTAGCTAAAAACCTTCCCACAAGGAAAACTCCAAACTCAGATGATTTCACTGGTGAATTCTACCAAATATTTAAGGAAGAAATAACACCAATACTACACAAATTCTTTTTGAAAACTGAAAAAAAGGCATGGTTTCCAGTGCATTTTATGAGGCCAACATTACTGTGATATAGAACAGCCGAAGACATTATAAGAAAAGGACACTGTAAACCAATATCGCTCAGGAACAAAAATTCTCAACAAAATTTTAGCAAATCATATTCAACAATATATAGAAAGGAAAATAATAACCAACTGCGGTTTATCCCAAGTACGCAAAGTTGGTTTAACAAACCAAAATCAATCAATGTAATTAACCATATTTATAAACTAGAAAAGAGAAAAGATCATCTCGATAGATGCAAAAAAAAAAAAAGCATTTGACAAAATTCAACGTACATTCCTGATAAAAATTCTCAACAAACTAGAATAAAAGAGAACTTCCTCAACCTGACAAAGGGTATCTCTGAAAAACGAAAAGCTAATATCATGCTAAAAGCTTTTCCCCTAAGACCAAGATCAAGACAATGATGTTTATTCTTATTATTTCTATTAAATAGTGTACGAGTCCTAGCTGTTGTTATAAGGTGAGGAAAAGAAATAAAATTTGTCCAAATTGGAAAGGAAGAAGTGAAAGTGTTTCCACAAACAACATAATTGTCTATGTAGAAAATCTGCTGAAACTTTACAAAAAAAAAAAGCTACTAGAATTAATAAATGATTTTGGCAAGGTTTCAGGATACAAGACAAATGCACAAAATTAAGTAGTATCTCTATTAGCAATGAACAATTGGAAATTGAAAATCAAAACCATTTTACTCGCACCCCAAAATATTAAATACTTGGGGATAAAAATGATGAAAGATCTTCAAGATCTGTGCACTGAGAACTATAAGTCATTGCTGGGAGAATTGAAAGAAGATATAACCAACTGAAGAGATATACTGTGTTCCCTGGCCAGAGGACTTACTATTGTTAAGATGTCAATTCTCTCCAAATTGGCCTAAAGATTCAAAGCAATCCCAATCAGAATCCCAGTAGTGTTTTATAGAACATGACCAGCTGATTCTAAAATTCATATAGAAATATAAAGGACCTACAACAGTCAGACAACTTTGAAACAGAATAACAAAGTTGGAGATCTAATACTTATGGATTTCAGGACTTACTATAAAGCTATAGTAATCAAAACATTGTAATATTGGCATTAAGATAGACAAAAAAGTTAATAAAACAGAATAGAAGGTTCAGAAACAAACAAACAAACAAATGGATTTTTTTTTTTTTTTTCATGGTACGCGGGCCTCTTACTGCTGTGGCCTCTCCCATTGTGGAGCACAGGCTCCAGACGCACAGGCCCAGCGGCCATGTATCACGGACCCAGCCGCCCCGCAGCATGTGGGATCTTCCCGGACCAGGGCACGAACCCGTGTCCCCTGCATCAGCAGGTGGACTCCCAACCACTGCGCCACCAGGGAAGCCCAAACAAATGGATTTTTGACAAAGGTTCAAAGGCAGTTCAGTGGAGTACGGATAGCAGGATGGTATTTTCAGTAAATGGTGGTGGAACAATTTTATATTCTTTTGTAAAAAAATGAACTTTGATCCATGCCTGACATCACATATAAAAATATACTCAAAATAAATCATATACCTAAAAGTAAAATCATAAGATGATAAAACTTCTGGTAGAAAACCTTTATGACTTTGGTTAGGCAAAGACTTCTTAAATACAACATCAGAAGCACAATTAATTAATAATTTGACCTATTTAAATAAAAAAAACCCTGCTCTTTGAAAGATATGATTAAGAGAAAATATGAGTTATACACTGGAAGAAAATATCTGAAAATCATATATCTGGTAAAGGACTTGTACCCTAAATATACAAAGCACTCTCAAAATATAATAATAAGGAAACAAACAACCCAATTTAAAAAAATAGGCAAAAGATTTGAACAGATACTTTATTATATCTGTAATCTAGATAGATGTAGGAATGGCAAATAAGCTCATGGAAAGACCCTCCACATCATCAGTCATTAGGGGAGTGCAAATTAAAACCACAGTGTGGCATCACTACATATCTACTAGAATAGATACGATTTAAGACTGACCATAGCAAGTGTTGGTGTGAGTATGGAGGACCTAGAACTCTCATACACTGCTGGTAGGAATGTAAAATGGTACAAACAATTTAGAAAACAGTTTAGCAGTCTCTCAAACTGTTAAAATAGACCTAGGATTTGATCCAGCCATTCCTCTTCTAGGTATTTACCTAAGAGAAATGAAAGCATATGTCCATACAGAGATTTGAACTTCATTTTTAATATCCCCAAACTGGACACAACCCAAATGGCTATCAACAAGTGAATGGATAAACAAACTGTGGCACAGCCATACAATGGGATACTATTCAGCAATAAGAATGAATACAAATGCATGCTACAACATGGGTGAATCTCTAAACCATTATACTAAGTAAAAGAAACCAGAGTATGTTCTGTATTACTCTGTTTACATAGAATTCCAGAAAATGCATACTAAACACATTGGTGATTGCCTGGGGTCAGGGGTCAGGAGGGGCAGAAGATGGAGGAGGGATTACAAAAGGATACAAGGGAACTTTGGGGGGTAACAGACACATCTTGATTGTGGTTATGGTTGCACAGGCGTACACATGTATTTATCAAATTGTACATGTTAAATATGTGGAGTTTATTGATGATAATTATACCTCAGTAAAGCTGTTATGAAACACTGACACTTGATTCAGTTATTGGAAAAGTTTTAAGTACATGTATTAGTTTCCTAACAGAGCACCACAAATTTAGTGGCTTAAAACAACAAAAACTTATTTTTTTACAGTTCTGGAGGTCAGAAGTCTGAAATGGGTCTTACCAGGCTACAACCTTCTGGAGGCTCCAGGGGAGGATCTGTTTCCCTGCTTTTTACAGCTTCCGGGGGGTGCCTGCATCCTTTGCCTCTTGGCCCCCTCCTCCATCTTCCGAGCAGCAATATATCTTGAAATTGCTCTCAGACTCTGACCTCCTCTCCTGTCTCCTTTTCCACTATAAAAGACCCTTGTGATTACCCTGGATCCACATGGGTAACCCAGGATACATTTTTATGTTAAGGTCAGCTGATTAGCAACCTTGATTCCATCTTCAAGCTTAAATCCTCCTTGCCACATAACATTCACATCTTTGGGGAGACATTATTCTGCCTACCACAGGATATTTGGAAAAATGTGGGTATGTGATTCTACTTCTTCAAATGTATTCATGAAATCTCAATATAGACCAAGTATTTCTGATGAAAGCTTAGTGTCCAAATTGAGATATGCTCTAAGTGGATTCCAAAGACATCATGTAAAAAAAGAATGTAAAATATCTCACTAATAATTTTATGTTGCTTACATATTGAAATGATAATTTTTGGATATGTTGGGTTAAGTAAAATGTATTATGAAAATAAAAGACAAAGAACCCAGTACAAAAATGGGTAAAGGGTATTAATAAGAAATTAATAGAAGAAATACAAATGGTCAATAAACATCATAAGATTCTTAATTTAAAATGACTACTGGGGAGGAGGGACAAATTAAGAGTATGGGATTAACAGATACACAGTACTATACATAAAATAGATAAGCAACAAGGATATATTGTTTAGCACAGGGAATTATATTCAGTACCTGGTAATAATCCATAATGGAATATAATCTATAAAAAAAATTGAATCACTTGCTGTACACCTGAAACTAATTCAATATATTATAAATCAACTATATGTCAATAAAAAGTAATAAAATAAAATGACTGCTAATATCTAATATTGGGGAAAGCAAGAGAAATGGGCATTCTCAGACATTTTTGACGGGATAGTAATTTGATAAAGTCTTTTTGAAAGGAATTTTGTAATGTCTAAGATAATTTGAAAATGAAATATCCTTTAACTTAGTATTGAATTTTGAGAATTTGTTCCAAGGAAAGACAAACACACAAGGATGTATGTATAATGATGCTCATTGTAGCATTTTCCTTACCTCAAAAAGTGGAAACTTACTTGTCCATCGATGGGGGAGTGGTTAAATAATTCCTGGTAAGCCATATCAGAATGAGGTAAATAAAAAAGGCTTCTAAGCAAAATTGTTAAATTTAAAAAAAAGAAGTGCTAGAAAAATAATTTAGTACTTTCCCATCTCAATTTCTGTTTCTGCCCTCTCTCAAGAACCCACGAGTAACATGTAAATATACAGAAATGGCACAGAAAACTCACACTTTGGGAGGGAGTGCTGGGAATGGTGAGGCAGCTTTTATGTTTTTCCCTGTAATGTTTGCATCAAAATAAGAAAATTTAACGTAAAAGTACAGAAGAAAAAATAAAAGAGTAGTCAGATAATTCGTGGGGTGCAGCCCATGCCTGAGTAATGGGCTGTTGTCATCTTTCCACTGTCACTCCCTGGCTGAATGCTCCCCCATGTAATGTGTCAAGGGTCAGGCCAGCCTGCCCAGCTTCTCTGCAGCCTGGAACGCCCATCTATTATTCCCAGGTAAAGGACAGTGATTTCCCCTCTCTCTCCTTTCTGCAAACATCTGGAGTGGCAGGCCTCTCAACTTCCCTTGGACTAAAATCTAGTGACAATTCCTCTCCAAGTCCTCTAACCAGAGCACACAAGCCCCTGCCCACCCCAGGAGGCTGCCATAGCTTGTTTGGCAAAGAATGATCTCTCTTGGGAACAGTTCCCAGGGCACCGGATCGTCTGGGGGCCTCAGCTCGGTCCAGGGGAATGAACGAGAGTAACAACAGCAACAATGACAAAGATTTCTTTTCACCTGTCTCTATTCAGTTGTCTCATGCCCAGAGCTCACCCTAGTAATGAAAAGACAAACATCAATTACACTTTAAATCTGAGATGATGTGGGACAGTTATGGACACCTCACAGGTGTTAGCTTCAGACAGATCTGGTTTCATCCTGACACTACTGCTTATTGACAGTAAGTGCTTGGATGGGTTCACTTCTCCTAGCGTCAGTTTCCCTCTCTGTTCAATGGGGTTCTCTGGGAACCAAATGGGATAGAGTGAGCAGAGGGCCTGGAATGGAGCTGGGCTGTAGTAGGCACTGAAGATGGCAGCATGGTGGAGGCGTCACTAGTGAAAGCTTACAACTACGGCTCAGACTGGGCCTCCAATGCCTGTGCAACAAGGCGAGCTTCAATTTCCTCCTCTATAATGTGATGTGTTTTGAGGCTTTCGTGATCCAGCGCCTCCACAGCACCGGGTTGGGTGCCTGGCGAGAGTAGTGCTATTGTGATTTGTGAGTTATTACATAGCCAAGGAATAGAGTCTGCTTATAACCATTTTACAGGAGCTGGAATACATATAAACATTTAAAAATAATTAAGGGGTTTGTAATTATTGTGACATTGACACTTAATGTGGGACTCAAGCAGGTCCAGGGCTGATGCCTGGTTTTATTACCTGTACAATGAGGACATTAACCTCTGTCCTTTTGTCCTCACTGGGCTGCCTGAGCTGGTGCTTTGTAAAGCACTAAAGGCTGAATGAATATGAGTACTTGTCATAATTATTATTTTAAAACCATTTTGGCCGCTATACCTGTTCATTTGGTTTGTCTCTAGGAACAATCCCTCCCCCAATAACACTATCACTTGTGCCACAAAATAAGGTATGGTGTAGATTCAGGAGTCCCAGGATGGTGAAGGACTGGGTTCCTCCTTCACAATTTGCAGTGACAATCCTGGTGGGACCTCCTGCAGGGGCCGGGGTGTCTACCCTTCTACCACTGGTCTGGGTTTTGGGCTTCCTGATCGTTTTGTGAACTTCACACTCTAATCCAGCTCTCTCTCCTACCTGATCAAAGCTGGCTCTCTGGGAAGTCTTCATTTTTCATCTTGTCTAGAGGGAGACTGTCTGAAGAACCAACTTCTGAAATGCTTCTTAACAAGTGGCATGATAAGATTTTCCACTGGCAGCATCTTGGAAAATTGCACACGTTTTAAAAAGCAATCACTCAGGGTTCTTTATCTCCTATTATTCTGATTGTGGCCTCAGATCAATCTTAAAAAGCTTTAGCCTCTGACACCCAACCAAGAACTGAATCACTCCAAATTTTAAATAATGCAGATCAGAATGAAGTTCAGTGCCAAGCTGGGAAACATCCTCCTCCTTCCTTATCATACAAGCCTTTAACCATGGTCCATTACTGTCCAAAATGTAGATATTTAAAAAGGCAACCTAAAAGTTGGAGACAAATTGCTTCTTGGTTGGGGCACCTTCCCTCCCTAAGGAGTTGAGATGAGTCACTTCTCTGGCCTCATTCTTTGCTCAGGACTTCATCCTGAAGATTCTCCCAACCGATTCCAGCCTGAGGCTGCCTCCTGTGCACTCCAAATGCACTTGGTGTGCTCCATGCATCTCTGTGCCCCGCTTCACCACCATGTCGGGGCTACACCTGGTCTCCCGATAGAATCTGTCAGCCCGTGAGGGGTGCCCCTCGGGGCAGAGTGTTGGAGGGACAGCACTGTGCTTGGCAGAAAGCAGGGACTTTGGGGTCTGAGCACCAGCTCCCTGCACCTTCCTGAACCACCCCAGATGGCCACAGACCCTGAAGCCCTCACCGGGAAGGCCACCCAGCCTAGGGCCTGAGCCCATACAAGTCTAGCTGGGATCAAGGGTGAGCCTGGGACCCAGGGCCTGGGGCAGACTTGCGGCACTAAGCCTGGGGTCTGGGCAGAGCCCTCAGCAACCCTCCAGCCTCAGCGTTAACAGTCTCTTCCAACCTTAGAGGGAATGTCCTCTCCAGGGTGGGTGGGTCTTCCTCCAGTGGTCCTGGTTTTCCCTGCAGTAGTTCTGTGCCACTCCAGGACTCTGATCTAGGCTCTGCCCCAAATCATGAACGCCTGACTCTCCCTGAGTGATTCCTGAGCCTTCCAGAGACTATAGGATTGAGGCTGTGCCCATGGTCCCAGCACTGTGAAACCTCAGGCTCCACCCAGGCAAGGGGTCCCAATACAATCACCCCCCCAGGCCCTTGTCATTAATGCCTGTGATCATGTTCATGAGAAAAAGATGCATGCCATGTTGCAAAGTGTCTGTGTGAAGCCAGCACTCACTAGATTTAGTGTCTTAGCCTCTCTGTGTCACTGTGATGGGCCCAGTGCTGGAGTGCCAAGTAGCTTTCTAGGGACACAGGGGAACGAATGTTTGTGACCAGTGGACCAGAATGCTTACAAGGGGGGCTTCCTGAACCCTCTAGTGGTGACAGGGCTCTGGCCACTGGGACTAGGCGGTATGACTTCATCTACTTCTGGGCCTGGTCCTTTAGAAATGTAACCTCCACCCTTCTCTCCTCCCTCCCTCACTGTGTCAACCTTAGAGGGCACAGAAACAGCTGAAGCTGCCACCTTATCCACAGCAGACTTGCCACAGCAAGAGGTAAACTGTTATTTTGTTTAGGTGCTGGGATTTCAGGGATATTCAGCATTGTTTATTTTGACTAATTAGATGTCATTTTATTTTTTTTTATAAATTTATTTTTATTTATTTATTTTTGGCTATGTTGGGTCTTTGTTGCCGCGCATGGGCTTTCTCTAGTTGCGATGAGCAGGGGCTACTCTTCATTGCGGTATGCGGGCTTCTCATTGTGGTGGCTTCTCTTGTTGCGGAGCACGGGCTCCAGGCGTGCGGGCTTCAGTAGTTGTGGTGTGTGGGCTCAGTAGTTGTGGCGCACGGGCCCAGTTGCTCCGCGGCATGCGGATCTTCCCGGACCAGGGCTTGAACCCGTGTCCCCTGCATTGGCAGGCAGATTCTTAACTACTGTGCCACCAGGGAAGCCCTAGATGTTATTTTGAGTAAACACATTTCAGATAATTTTGTCCCAGACTGCTCACCTGGGCCAATAAAAAAGTTTTAAAATCATAGTACTGGGACTTCCCTGGTGGCACAGCGGTTAAGAATCCGCCTGCCAATGCAGGGAACACAGGTTCAAGCCCTGGTCCAGGAAGATCCCACATGCCGCGGAGCAACTAAACCCATGCGCCACAGCTGCTGAGTCTGCGATCTAGAGCCCGCGAGCCACAACTACTGAAGCCTGAGCACCTAGATCCCGCGCTCCACAACAAGAGAAGCCACCGCAAAGAGAAACCCCTGCGCCGCAATGAAGAGTAGCCCCCGCTCGCCGCAACTAGAGAAAGCCCGCGCACAGTAACAAAGACCTAACACACCATAAATAAATAAATAAATTTATTTTTTAAAATAAATAAAATCATAGTACTATTGAAACACTGTATTTCTATGCAAAGCCATTTAATTAATGATTATTCTCTTGCTCCTCTGACTGGATGTTGGGAAGGAAAAGCAATGAGAGGGCAGGCCCATCTACTTGTGATACAGCCTTGGGGGGCACAGGCTGCTGGGATCTGCCTAGCTCTCATGGTCAGAGCTCTAAGCAGGGTATGGCAGAAGGTCTGGGTTCTGGCCTCCAGCTACGATGGCTGTGGAGAACCCCCTTCCTGCCTGACCCTTTGGACTGGAGCACAAGAAACCCAGCAAGGATACAGGTCACTGTCCGAGAGGGGTCATGGCTCCCACTGTCCCTGGCCAAATGCCCAGTCTGTAAAGGATCTCCGCTGGGCAGTGGGAGGTCCTGGGAGTGTGAAAATGCCCCCCTTCCTCCTTGGCTCAATGGACCGAATGGTAGGTCTCTTTGCCTCCTTAAAATTCCTGGTGTTCTAGCTGGAGGAGCTCAGGGAGAGCTAAGCCTACTCCCTCTGATGCCCATTTGGTGGCTGCATCGGTTAACTGCCATCGAGGGCTGATGCATTCAGAAGGGAACCAGCCATCAGGGGCCATGTGCTCTGAGCTCCCTATAAGGGAGCGAGTCTTCACTGGTCAGCCACTTCTTTCCAGTACATTCTCTGACCCAAGCCTCAGGCAGATGTTGGTGTCAATTTCTGCCCCACCTAGATGCTAACTCTGCCCTTGGCTCTTTGGAGCCCACATGGCAGGTGTGGAAAAGCCTCTGCTTCAGAACTGGGAGCCCTTGGTAGGCAGCGCTGCGTGGCCTCCACCCCATGCTGTGAGGAGTCCAGGGGAACACTGCCTCTCCACAGCCCAGGGTCTGCAGCACTGAACCACAGGGCTATTCTTCCACGCGGCTGTCTCTGCCGTGTTTCTGGGGCTGCACAGCTTCCAGCCTTCTCCCCCCATGATGAACAGTCTGCCCCAGAGGCTGCCCCTGCCACTCAGGCTGGCCTGGGCCTTGGAGCTCACTCCCTGGGAAGTGTGTTTCTGCTCAGAATATGCACTGTCGGGACATGGTGATGCCGGGTCTGGGGGTCTTGCCTTGGATGATCTTGACTGCAGGTGGTTTGGTCTGTCTTACTGCTCTCCAGGCCCTGCAACTAGTGCTATGCTCTGGGGTATATGGTGATTTGGGAGAGGACTGCTATGCTCTTTAGTTGAGAGCAAGTTAGTCTGAGAAACGCGGTACAGACTCTTTTGCTTTGATCTGTGCCAGGCTGACCTGCTGAGCAGACTGCCGCTGAGGGGCACGTGCTGCCTTCTGCTGAGGAAGGCGCACCCTATCCCGATCCTCTGCAAAGGATCGTTCAGGAAGCCTACCCATCACCCTCAGTGGACCAGGCAGGGCAGCAATCCCACAGCACCACCCCCAGATCACCTCCATTTTGCTGATAAACAGTAACTCAGTACTCGAATTTTGTCCCTGAGTGTTGGCAGTATGAATGAGCTAGAATGTCCCAAATGTAATTAAAAGTAAGTTATGCTCATCAAACAATGAATAAGATATGTTTTCCATGCTGCCTCAATGTCATTCGATGCAGTTTTTTGCCTAGTAATTGACAAAATGAGTCATCTACCAACCAGGCTTCCAGCTATTACTGTAAATTAACTGGGTTCAATTGAAAGCCAAAGGATTGATCTATTTTAAGTGGAAGACATTTAAATACTGTAAATGAATATCCGTGGCTGACTTAAATTAGCAGAGCCTGAGAGAAGCTTATTACATTTCCATGAATAGGCAGCCACACTGAAGGAAACATAGAAGCCATTTTTATAAGATGAAGATCCATTCTGTAGGCAGAGACACTCTGAGTACGAAATAATTCAGGGGCAACCAAGACACTTGGCACTTGTGATTTACATACTCCCAAGCGTGTCATCAGGCTTCTTAGTAACTGGGTTTTCTTTCACCACGACAGTGGCAAAATCTTGTCATATAATGATGAGTTGTAGGTAATCATAAGGTATTGTGATGTTGTTATTCCAGCGGTCGCTTTCAGAACCACTGCTATATGACGCAAGATAAGCTTGAAAACTCATATTTTTGGATGATTACTTCCATCTTATGTTTTTCCTTGACAGGTCAGATGCAGAAAAAAATTGCTTTAACTAAACAGTTTAAAAATTGTTTAAAAACGAGTTGGCTGCTGCCGCCAATTTTGAATTTACTAAATACATTTGTTTCATTTAAAATAACTATTTGACGAGAATTTTCATTTTGATCTGTTAGTAGAGGGGAGTTACATTTCTCAAATAGCTACAAAAATGGAAAGTATCCCTTAAGAAAAAGCCACGCATTCTGACATTTGAACCTAAATAAATGATGACTCTTTTTCTTTTAATAAGACTCCAGTGAGTATTTCTTCACAAAAGCAGCATTTGAAGTTATCCCCAAGGACATTTTTTTTTTTTTTTTTTTTTTATTGCGGTACGCAGGCCTCTCACTGTTGTGGCCTCTCCCGTTGTGGAGCACAGGCTCCGGACGTGCAGGCTCAGCGGCCATGGCTCACGGGCCCAGCCACTCCGCGGCATGTGGTATCCTCCCAGACCGGGGCACGAACCCATGTCCCCTGCATCGGCAGGCGGACTCTCAACCACTGCGCCACCAGGGAAGCCCCTCCAAGGACATTTAAAACAAGAAAACATTTACTGTTTAATTTTCTTCTGGGGCGCTAATGGCAACGTTATTATCAGTTCCCATTTAGCTCATGGTTATTCCTACCGCCCTGTGGAGGACGTTTGCTCAATAGCTACTGAGCTATCCTGAGGCAGCGAGCAGGGCTTGTTTGATGCTTCAGTGTCCTTCCCTCTCACTCGCGCATGTTCCTCTGAGCACAACTTAATCAACTGGAGTTCGCTGTGCCAAGATCTATGGGAGCTGCTATGGAGGTAACCAAGCCCTTGTTCTTCTGTGCACAGAGATGTGCAGGTGGACAGTATGAAGGGGGAAGTGAAATCAGGCTCTCCTGGACCTCTCAGGGAGTCAGGGGCAAGTTCATGAGGCCAGATGTGACTGGAGGAGATGCCAGCTGCAAAGGCCCCACTGCACCAAGGTCTGTACACATCAGCTCTCTTGCCGCCAATTGTGTCTCTGCAAGATCTTTGCTAGGAGCCACCATTAAGCTTGGCACTAAATGGCCACTAATGACCAGGAGTGGCATCAGCCACAGGAATTCTGGGAAATCCCCCTGCTCTGGCCAGACCCCCACAGCTTGCCTGCTTCTCTTTCTTACTCATCCAGGATGGAACTTCTGAAAACCTCTATGGTTTGGCTGACTCTAGGTATTGTCCCTCCATTCCTCCTTGCCTTATAAGGTCTCCACTGACCTCCCGGCTTTGAGAGTTGAAAGGGCACTTGGAGATCATCTGTGGCCACCTTCCTACCCAGTGACAGGCTCTCCTCCAAGCTTCTTAGTCAAGTGCTGGTCTGGCCTCGGCTTGCCCAGCACCAGGGACTGGAGCTCACCCCTGCCCAGCAGACCACTCCATGGGAACAAAGTATCTTTCCTATATGGAGGGCACAGTGGCCTCCGTGCAATTCTGTTTATCCAGGCTATAGCTTCTGGAGGTTCACAGAATAAATATAGTCTTGTTCGCATAAGGATGCAGTGCCTGATCTAGCGCTCCTTCCACGATTTCTCTTCTCCAAATTTCTTATTCAGTTTGTCCCTCATATGGGCAGGAGTTCAGACCCCTCATCCTGGTTGCTGGCAGTTGGAATGGGGCAGAAGGTCCAAGGATGCCCTACTTGTCTGTCTGGGCCATGTGGTCCGTCTCCTCATAATTCTGTGGTCCACGCAAGCATCCTGAGAGCATGGCAGTGGCTACCCCAGAGCAAAAGCAGAAACGGCTTGGTGTCTCAAGGACCGAACCTAGAACTTGCATGGCATCACTTCTGCCTCATTCTATTGGTCAAGTAATCACTAGGGCAGCTCAGGTGCAGAAGAGAGGAAGGAGTCTCCACTTCTTGTTGGGAGGAGGGGTGTGTGCATAGGCAGGGGAGGGATAGGGACAGCTATCCTTGGAGACTATCTAGCAGGTGCCTTGTAGAGTTGCTGTGAGAATTAAGTCAATACATGCCAAGCCCTTAGGATCGTGCTTGGTTCGTATGCATGTAAGTGTTAGCTTTTATTTAGATTTAAACCCATGAAGTAAGGCAGAGCCGAGATCAGGGCCGTGCAGCATGCCACGGGACTTCTCTTGCTTGACGGAGCTGGATGGCTGCTAACACTTTACTGTGTACAGTTCCACCGAGGAGAGAAGGCCGACACTAGGCTGTTTCCAATATGTTTAATCTTACTCTGACAGCAGCCCTATACAGTAGGTGTGGTTATTCCCATCTCACAAAAAGAAAACTGAGGCTCAGAAAGGGAAATACCTTCTCTGGTAACTAGCTAGTAAGCAGTAAGGCCAAAATTCGGAAATCTGTCATTCTCTGTCATGCAGGATTCAGTAAAACGACTTGCTAAGGTACAGCCTGGACTCTTAAATGGAAAAGGCAACATAGGGTTGCTCTCAGGGAGCCTCACGGGTTCAGGTGATCCCCGCTTCCAGGCTCTGTCACCTGCTTTTCACATGTCATTTTAGAAGCCTTCTTGGAGGACTTCTATGTTGGATCCCATTCTAAGAATTACAGGAATCTTGTCCCTGAGTGTTTAGGCAGCATTGACACCACCACTGCCGCCAGCTGCCATTTGTCCAACTCTCAGGGCAGCCTCAGAACAACACACCAAATGTGGGAGCAAGAGGGGCTTCAATGATCTGCCTAAATCTACAACCTGTAGGTGGTATAAACGGGATTTGGACCCAGGTTCTCTGATTCCAAATATTATTTTCTTTCCATAGTATGCAAGCTTCCATTCCACCCTTCTGAACATCATTTTCCCCACCTATACAATGGAAATGAATTGTATCTGCCCTGTTAAGGTTGCTGTGAGGCTCAATGGAAATTATGAATGTTTATTTAAAAAGGCTTTAGGGCTTCCCTGGTGGCGCAGTGGTTAAGAGTCCGCCTGCCGATGCAGGGGACACGGGTTCGTGCCCCGGTCCGGGAAGATCCCACATGCCGCGGAGCGGCTGGGCCCGTGAGCCATGGCCGCTGAGCCTGCGCGTCCGGAGCCTGTGCTCCGCAACAGGAGGGGCCACAACAGTGAGAGGCCCGTGTACCGCAAAAATAAATAAATAAATAAATAATAAAATAAAAAGGATTTATTGAGCTTCTACTAGGTGTCAGGCACTGTTCTGGACAATCAGGATACAGGGTAAACAAAACAAATGAAATCCCGACCCTGATGAGCTTACATACTAATAGGGGAAGGCAGTCCAATAAGCTCCTTGTCACTTTTCAAGCACTTTACAAAAACAATGAAATATTTTCCCACCAAGGATCTAACACAGGCTGGATCAGTGTTCACTCATTCAGTCAATTTACTCATTTCTTCATTCATTCACTCATTCATTCATTCAATTATTCATGTAAGTATCAAATGTTACTACATATCAGTTATGTGTCAGGCACTGTGCTGGGTGGTAGGAAAAGATAAGTAATAAGATAGACTGAGGCCCTGCATGAATGAAGTGTACAGACTAGAACGGAGAAAACATACAACTAAGGAAGTGTTATAAATTAACGGTAGCAATGTCAACAACAGCAACAATGGTAACAACAACAATAACAATAATGACCTCTAGGCTGGTTTGAGTAACAGTTTACAACTGATGAAGGATGCTCAGTTAGTGTTTGCTGAATCAACTCCAGCTGAGTCGAATTTACAAGGTCTAGATGTGAAAGAGCATCTGACACATGGGCTGCTCTGTGACTTGCTGTGAGCATGGACCGGCTCAGACCAGCCTGACAGCATCTTAATTATGCCCCCAGATAGAGCTGAGATAAGGGCCCTGGTGGGTAGAGTCTTACTAGACAAAGCTGTGAGGTTCCATGGGCAGACATTAAGCAAAGACTTCAGGCGCTATGGTAACACACCCACTAACCTAGGCCTGATGCCAGCCCCCAAATTCCCTCATCCGGAACATGGAGACAACCCAGGCACCTTCCTCAGGAGCCAGGACCCAAGGAGCCAGCTCATGACAGCACCGTTTTTGTCTCTGACATTCAAGCTTGGTAAACAAAGGAAGGAGGAAAGGGGTGATTGGCGGCCTGCTGGAACATTCCCTGTGACCTTCAAGTTCTGGAGTCAGATGGCCTCTCTTTCCTCCCCTGAGGTTTCCTCTTTCTTAAAGACTGCTGGTTTCTGATTGCCCCATATTAACGTTCTCTCCTAGAAGTGCATCTGCTTTCCCATCCATCTTGTCTCTCCTCCTCCCAATTCCAACCTTTTACTCTAAATTAAATGAAACTTTAAATCAATCTTCTCTCCCACTCCCATTACTTATGCTCCTGGAAAACAAAACAAAACCCAGTCTGCTCTCAAAGTGATTTTTAAATTGCCTCTGCTAGAACCTACAGCTGCATCGGCCACATGGGCGTAGATTTGAGACTCTGCCACCCAGGGATGCAGGCGTCAGCTCCCACACTTTGTCCCCTGCTGCTGTCAAGGCTCCCCAGCCCCTTGTTCCAGCACCTGGCGGTCTTCTAGGCCACACCGGCTGTCAGGACAACAGCCCCATTTGGATGGTCTTTCTGCCTCCAGCCTGGCACCTTGACATTCCCTGCCTGTGCTGCTGTGGATGACTTTCCTCTCGGAGTGAGGAAGGCTAAGTCTGAGCTCCCAAACCTCACAGCCCCCAGTGCTGCCAGGGCCCAGCTTCTGAGTGTGGCACCCGAGCCGTCCGCATCCAGCTTCTGGTACCACGTGTGCAGTCTGGGTTCCTGACAACACGATGACCCTCACACTTCTGCTTCAGAGGCCCTGCGCTCCACCCTGGGCATGAGCTGCCTGATATAGCCCACCTCCACACATGAAGTTACACAATTTCTGAGCACCTCCAGCGTGCCAAGGCCAGCTCTGCAGAGGCCAGCTGGGCTTGGCGACTCTGTCTGGAAGAGGGAGCCCTTTGTCTGCTCCCCTTTCTGGTTACCTGAAGAGAACTCTCTAGGGCTGTGTCCCTGTTGCCTTCCTTTTCTGCTTTTAGTTTTTCTTTCCTTGTTTAACTTAAAATATTTTAAAATATGGACATAAGTAAATATAGTCTCATTGTGAGAAATGAAAAGACAATCACCCCTCAGTACTGACGGGGAAGGGCTCCTACAGTGCTCCCCCATGAAGTTACCCAAAACCTCGGATTCTCAAGTCCCTTATATAAAATGCTTGTAATTGCATATAACCTAAGCATATCTTCCCATATACTTTAAAGCATCGCTAGATTACTTATAATACCTAATACAATGTCAATGCAAAGTAAAATAGTTGCCGGTGTACAGCAAATTCAAGTATTGCTTTTTGGAACCTTCTGGAAATTTTTTTTTTTTCTGAATAGTTTTAAGCTCAGTTGAATTCATGGCTGTGGAGCCCATGGATAGGAAGGGCCAACTGTAATACAGATAAATATCAAGTTTTTTGATCATCACCTCATTGTCCATTTTCTCCCCAAAGCCTTACCCTATAGCTTTGGTTTGTAGTAGCTATATTCTGAAAATCCCAAAATTAAACTATTTTAGCTTTATTTCACTTATTTTTTTAGTGAAAGTTATATCTAAACACAGTTTAGAGAATCAAATAGCTCTACAAGGCTTGTTATAGGCAGCAAGTTCTTCCTCTTCTACTATTGCCCAAATCTTAGTCACCACTTTCAGCTCTTTTAGGTGAGGTTTTTTTTTTCTTTTCTTATGTTTATTTCTAAATAAGATCCTTACATTACCATGTCTTGATTTAAAATTTTAGGCATTATCTATGGAGTTCCCAGCATGGCAGTTTGAGATTTTGCTTTATTTCACTGCCCTACCTGCCGCCCCTCCCTTTGTGACTTCTCGAACCTCCACAGTAACTTTGGTTATATCAGTCAGCATTCACTGTTTATACTCCCATCCTAGGAAATTTAATTTAACTGAATATTTTTTCTAAGGATGACTTTCATCTCTCTTTCTAGAACTTCTTCTCAGACGCTGAGTTGTCTCTCCTCTTTTCCTCTCCGTTGTTCTTCTTTCCGGGAGATTATGTTGAGTTTTTCATCCAGCCCTTCATTTGAGTTTTTGTTTCTGGTATTTTATTTCTGAATTCTGGGAGCTGGTTTGTGCTCTGACTGTCCATTTTTATAGTCTCTCTCTGAGGATGTTAAAGACAGTTTTATTTAAAAGTTTTCTCCCCCCTGCACAGTTTTTATTGCCTCCAAGTTGTTTTTTTCCCCCTTTCCTGTGTTCGTCTGGCCTTCATATGCAATTCTTTCCTTAAGTGACAGAATTCACTTTGGGTGAATTCTTCTAGTCACCTTCCAGTGACCTCCAGTGACCTTCTAGTGACCTTCTAGTGACCCAAGGTTCTTTACTCCTACTAGTTACAGCTCTCTAAGCGGCTGATTGGCAATTGTATGGGGGCGGGCGGTGAATGTTTACAGAGAGAGAGATCTACCTGGCCTGTTTCATGGGGGACCCCTCCTGTCAGTATATTTTGTGTTTTTCTTCTTGGCCTGTCAGATTCTCCAGTGAAAATTCTTCACTTCCTTCCTGAGGGCTATTCCTGACTGCTGAGATCTGGCAGCCAAGTGTGGGATACAGACTGGGAGAGCTAAGTAACTGATATGCATGCCCACCTCCCTCTAAGCCTCCTGTTCTAGTGTGGTACCCGCCCCCCCCCGCCCCACCCAATGACGGGGCAGCGTCCTCAGCTTCCTTCCAAGTGTTATGCCCTAATGAGGGAGGGCAGTCACAGCTTTGCACAAGGCGGTTCGGGAGATCTGGGACCTAATTGCTTTTTTTTTTTTTAATAGCTCTTTATTGGAGTATAATTGCTTCACAATACTGTGTTAGTTTCTGTTGCACAACAAAGCGAATCAGCCAAATGCACACACATGTCCCCATACACCCTCCCTCTTGAGCCTCCCTCCCATCCTCCCTATCCCACCCCTCTAGGTCATCGCAAAGCACGAAGCTGATCTCCCTGTGCTATGCAGCTGCTTCCCACCAGCCAACTATTTTACATTCGGTAGTGTATATATGTCGATGCTACTCTCACTTTGCCCCAGCTCCGCCCTCCCACCCCATGTCCTCAAGTCCATTTTCTATGTCTACCTCTTTATTCCTGCCCTGCAACTATGTTCATCAGTACCATTTTTTTTTTAGATTCCATATATATGCGTTAGCATATGGGATTTTATTAAACTTAAAAGCTTTTGCACAGCAAAGGAAACCATAAACAAGAGAAAAAGACAACCCTCAGAATGGGAGAAAATATGTGCAAATGACACAACAGACAAAGGATTAATCTCCAAAATATACAAAGAGCTCATGGAGCTCAATATCAAAAAAACAAAACAATCCAGTTAAAAAATGGGTGGACCACTTAAATAGACATTTCACCAAGGAAGACATACAGATGGCCAAGAGGCACATGAAAAGATGCTCAACATCACCAATTATTAGAGAAATGCAAATCAAAACTACAATGAGATATCACCTCACGTCAGTCAGAATGGCCATTATCAAAAAATCTAGAAACAATAAATGCTGGAAAGGGTGTGGTGAAAAGGGAACCCTCTTAACTGCTTTTTAAACTGACTTTCAATCAGAACTCCTGTTTGGAGCTCTTCTTTTGCCCTCATTTCCAGAGATAACTGGTCCTGCCAATGTCTGAGTCTTTGCTGGGCGGTGAGGGGATTTGCAAACCCAGCGGATTTTTGTGCTATCTGTGGTGCTGGCTTGGAATTTAGCTCTCTGGGGTTTGCTGATCAGCTACCTCCCACCCACCTGCTGTCCAGCATCCAGAATGCGGCTGTCTCCCTCCTGCCTTCTCCATCTAGGTGTGTCCAGACCTTCGCAAGCACACCTTTAGTGTTCTTTATTGGAATTTTGGGGTTTTTAACTCTGTCATCCTTGACTAGAAGTTTGAATTTAAGTTTTGATTTTCTTATTAACTTAGGAGGTGTTATGAAGTACGTGTGTGTTTTATTTCCACGTGTATAGATTTCTCTCTCTCTTGCATATATACCCTCACTCACTGTCATTTTGTTCTTAATCTCTAAGTCTATTTTTTTCTTTTGCACTATTGTCAGTGAATGTGTCTCTATAATTTCATTTTTTTTTAAAAAATGGAGAACAATGAGAATTCTTTTTCTTTGTTTAAGTATCCTTCAAAGCTATGTCATTAAGAACATAAAAGTTCACAGCTGCTCTATTTTCTCAGTAGGTTATTTATATTATAATGAAATGTTTCTATTTGTTCCTATCACCTTGAATTCTATTCTATTTGATTTTGATATTCCTAAATCTGCTTTCTTTTTGCTTGCATGTGCTGGCTTACGTTTTTCCCATTGTTTTGTTTTTCAACCTTTTTATTACTTTCTCTTTTTTAAGCCAGACTTCCACTTTGTCTTTTAAGGCACAGATGAATCTGACCTATTCACATTTATTACGACAACTGAAAGGTTTCTTCCTGTTCCTTGCTATCTTATTTACTTTTTCGTTTTCTATTTACCTTTTTCTTTTGTTTTTTCCTCCCCTCCATTTTCTGCCCATTTGTTAAAATGATCACACTTAATTTGTTACATTCTTTCCATCTCACGTTTTGGAAGTTGTACTTTCCATTTCTATTCTATTCCATTTCTATTCAAAGCCAAGAAACCCACAGTGAAGGAGTGGGATAACTAGACTTAAAGTGAATCCTCAAACAGTGGAAACAGACCAGGCTGATCAAGAAAGAATGTGGCAGGAGTTTTCATGGTGCAAGAAACATTTTGCAGAAGCTAAAAGTATTTAAGAAGAAAAAACCTGGAATCTTTTATTAGTAAAACTGTAGGATCTGTCTGCTGGAAACTATTAGGGACATGTGTTGGGAAAAGCTGGAGGGACAGGGCCACACTTTCAGGTTCTGTTTTAAAGCACCTTTGCCTAGTCTTTCTATCTGAGTTTCCATCTGAGCCAATTCTTCCACCATCTTGAATTTTCCCCATCTCTGTGCTCTACGTCCTCTGCTGACCTTCGTGCGAGAAGGGGAGAAGGGAAGAGCTAGGGCTTTGGAGAGAGAACAAGAATATGGGCTGGGAGTGATCCTTATCACGTGTATGTGCTCTGGGCAGCATCAAGGGTAGCTGGACATCCCTCCTCTCCACAATTACATCTGCTGGACAGATGACAGGCCATCTGTTAGGAGGGAGCTCACTGTCTGGGCACTTCCATGACTGCAAACAGTGAGCAGGGCCCATTTTTCCAGGAACCAGATATTGAGAATTAGTCCATTACATGTAGTTCATGCAATTAAATGGAAATCTGAGGGTTATTCTGCCAGCAGGCATGTAGGTTTGAGATCATACTATAAAGATAAATGAGTCAAATTTGACCAAGAGTCTCCTTGAGACTGGGAACCTGAGCAACAGGGCTGCCAGAGCAGTCAGGCTTTGTTGGGGAGGGGGGATCATGGAAAAGAATAATCCCCCATGAGGATCTGGCAGAGACCCGGAGAGGCCAAAAGAGGAGCCCTGGGCATGATGCTGGCATCTGTTGGAGATGCTGGCTCCTTTCAGGGATCCAATGGCTCCCTGGTGACGACCGCGCTGGTTTAGCTTGGGTCAGGCCCCAGGGCTCCTCCTTTGCCCAGGCTGGTGACTGGGGATGTCATTACTTCCATTCAATTAGCTATTTCCACCAGGAGCCATTGAAGTCTGGAGAAGGTGGCAGGTGAGGGAGAAGAATGTCCAGTCTGGGAAATCTGGGGGATGGAGGTTCCTTCTGGAGCTGCAGTGACAGGTGAGGGCCACCTGAGACTCACCGTGAAGAATATGTGGGGAAGCCTGGGGCAGGGGTCCACACGTAGGCTGGTGACCTCAGTGTGTTACTTTAGTCCACTGGGTTCGCCCAACATCATAATGCATTTCTCCCAGGAGATGGTGCTGTGGGCGGGCCAGGAGGGGGATGACAGTAGGGGCCATAGGCAGGGCTCTGAGGTGCTAGGGACTCTGGCAACTTTGATCACCATCATCAGAGTGACATGTCACCAAAAGGACAGCCAGGAAAGCCAAGATGCCACTGAAGGGCCAAGGCTGGTCTTCAACACAAAACGCAGAAGCCAGGAGGAAGATGGCGGTGGGCAAGCCAGAGGTGTGGCTCCTGATCTGGGAAGCAGGCTGAGGGGCAGGGCTGAGGGAGCGTGAGGGTACCCAGACTGAAGTATCCCAGGTGCTAGGATCTGTGCTCCGTCGCGTATATGTTCTACAATCTAATTCTTAGTGCATTTCTGTGAGGTAGGTAATAATGTCTCCATTTTAGTAATCATGAAACTGAAAGTAAAAAAAAAAATTAAGTGGCTTATACCAAGTTATTTAGCTAGTATGACTGACCTAATTCAGATCAAATTCAAAGTTCCTGTTTGTTCCACTCCACCTCTCTGGGAGTTCTATTCCTTCCTTATAAAGCCTGGGAGGCTGGACAAGATCAGAGTTCCCTAAACTTTAGCTTCGATCCACCTTCATGATTTTTGTCATCCTCACCTCTCATCTCTACTGGTATTGGTGTAAAACTTTTCCTTAAGCAGTCTCACTTGTTTGTGTGTGTGTTAAAATGTACATAACATGTAATTTACCATTTCAATGATTTTTAAGTGTACAGTTCAGTAGCATTAAGTACACTCACATTGCTGTGCAACACTTTTTGTTTTTAACTTAGATATATTTTAGAAACAAAAACGTGCTATGACTCTCACGAATGGAAACCAGTATGGCTTTCCATAAACAAAAGTTAACCACTAGAATAAATACAGTGAAGACAGAAAGTTATTTACTTGCAGCTGGTGACTAGTGCCACTGAGGTCTCTGAGATGAGGCCTGCTCCTTCCCACCCCCAGAGTCCCATGTTTTTAAGGGAGGGTCCCAAGTATTGGAGAAGTGTTAAAGATAGGACAATCCCTTCTTCATACTCAGAAAATTTGGAAGAGGAGTGACAGGGTCATTTTCTCGCTGTGTTGACGACGTGATACCGTGCTGTGCCCAGGTACCTCCTTCCACCTTGCCCATCACAGAGCCCCCTCCCCGCCCCCCAGGCCCCCGAGCACACCGTGGAACTGCTGGATGTGCACAGGCTACAGCCCTGCAAAGCTCTGTGACCCCTGACCCCAAACAAGGGGATCTCCCTTTTCTTTCCAACTTGGATCAATGACTAGGAGCCACCTTTGGAAGAAGTCCTTCAAGTTCCCTTCCCCATTTTCCCCAAGAGAAGCGAGGGTAGCTCCCAGACATCCTTTCTCTGTCTGAATCCCATAACAAGGGTTAGCTTGCCCAAGCTCCGCAAGCCCAGGCACCCTGGCCGGCAGCATGCAGAGAGCTCGGTTATGATGTCTGCACAGGGCAACTGTGACCAGGCTGCACCATGACGGAGGAGGCCACCGACTGCTCTGAGTGAGCGAACTTAGTGGAACTGGGTGGAAAGGCAGACGTGTTAAGCGCCTGAGGTGGAGCTTACAGTGCTGGTGGAAAACAGAAGCCTCCCCTGAGAGGCAGAGGCCTCTGACACAGGGGTTTCACCGCGAGCCAGAATTCAGTATGACGTTAGATTTGTCTGGGTGCCCGTTTCCCTGCATAATGGAAGGAATGGAATGTGTGCACCTGTGTCCTCCTTGGAAGCACTAAGAGGCTGAAAAGGACATGAGGAAGAGTTGTATTTTTAAGCCATGGATGGATGTTCTCTATCACCATTATAAGGAAACATTTCCATCACTGAAGCTGTGGATGTGTCACAGTAAAACAAGGTGTGATACCGGGAACGTGGTAGCAGGGGATAAAGCTCACTTTGGAAATCCCAGTGAAATGTCATGCTGAGTGGAGTCAGGGGCTTGGTGCTTGAGGGGTGGAGGTGCTGACGGCAGGGTCACACTCTCTGCCTTCTCCCCTCTCCTGGACGTAGTTAAACACGCCCGCCCCCCCGCCTGGAGCCCCGCTGTGATGCCCGCTGGACACAGGACGCACGCTCCTCACCTGGGGCTTGCTCTCATCTTTGTCCTTGTAGTAGAAGAGCTGATCCCCACGCAGCACGAACCAGCGTTGCTGCCAGTTCTTCATTATGCTCCTCTGCTTCTTCAGCCAGCCCGCCTTCAGGACGGGGCCCAGCCTGCGGGGGCAGGGTGGCTGCCCAGGGCTCCGGCTCTGCTCCCCCATCACCAGGCTTTTGGAGCGGGCTGGAAGCCAAGCACACACACAGTGAGCACGAAGGATGGCAGGCCAGGGGCCAGTCCTTGCCCCACCCTGGCATCCCAGCTGCCCGGTGACCAGAGTATGGGAGCTTCGGCCAGCAGGGCATAATCATGCTTGGCCTATCTCCCCCTTGGGTTCAAAGGGACATGGGTTGGGACCCCTCAGCACCACAGCCCAAGGTCATCCACCTGGGGGAGTGCACAGCCTGCCTGATTAGTTTCTGCTTTGTCTCTGGGATCCAAGATTCTGCCTTTCCCCAGGTTTGTTCATCCATCCATGCCTCCATGCACCCATCCATCCATCCAGCTTTCCATTTGTTCAATGACTCATTCATTCATTCAGCAACTATTTATTAGTACCTACTATGTACCAATCACTGTTATAGGTGCTGGGGAAAAGCAGTAAGAAATAAGAAAAATAAGAAAGATAAACATCTGGATCCTGCTAGAGCTCACATTCTAGCAGGGTTCCTGTCACTCAGGCCCCAAGGGAGCTGGCCCCAGCAGACTCCCTCCCTGGTACCTGCATGGCACCTCTCCCCTGGCAGCATCAGATCTCAGCACCATTGCCCAGAACCCCCATCCCACCTGGCAAACCACCTTGCTGCTTCCCTGGGATCATCCTGGCAGCTGGGCCTGCACAGCAGGGCCTCTGCGACAGTTGCTTGCTGTGACTTGTCGATGGCTCCCTGGCAGGGTGAAGGGGCCGTCCCTCCTACCTAGAGCCACCGAGTGCCTCGAGCACTCCTGCTCCGCAGATACCACTGAGCAGCGCTCTGCCAGGGTTGGTACTGCCCTTCACAGTGATTGAGTTCTTGCCCCTCCCATGCCTCCCCTACCCCTTCCCCTCGCTCTCCCCTCTGTCCTGGGGAAAGCTTCTCTCCTCCCTCTGGCCAGTATCAAGGATACTGCTGCAGTGGTCACTAGGAGGGGCCATCCTGGACTTCGGAGGAACAACTCTGAGTCCAAATGTAACCACACTTACAATTCTTAGACCACGGATCCTAACTTATGATGGGAGCACACTGTCCCTGCAACCCACAGCTGTTTCTGCCATCCCTTTCCTACTCAATTTCTGGCTTGGCTGCATGGTGAGCTCCTATTTATCCTTCCAGATCCAACTCCACAGAACCTTCCTTCTGATCTCTTCCAGATAGTCATTCCCTCCTCTACCAGGACACGTGGTCCATGGCTGGTATTTATTAATCTGTGTGGTTGCCTTTCTGCCCCTCTAGACTGAGGGGTAGGGATGGGAGGACATGACGTCTTATCTAGTTCTGCACTTGTGGCTCTCATCACCACACCAGGCAGGTAACGGATGTAAGACATGGTTGTCAAACATCATGGGCTACTTTGGCTTACTCTTTTATTTTAAATGGAAGTGTAGTTGATTTGCAGAATCAACTGTCCTTGGCAGAAGCAGGGCTCCAGTGAAGGAGAGGAGAGGCCAGCCTCTGCTCCCCTCAGTTCACCAGGGAGGCGCTTCCTGTAGATGCTACTTAGGCTGCCCAGCCAGCCCGGATTGTCCCCCAGCCGCTCAATCATACAGATATTACTTATAAGGCCCATAGAGCATCTTGAAAGGAAAATCGTTGTTGTTATGATTTATTAATAACCACTGTTCCTGTCTTCAGCATTTCCTTGAATCAAGCCATGTAAATATTCCAGTTCTGTAAACATTTAAGCCAAGATTTCAACTCAAACAGCTCTAACCTTCTAAGGCTCCAGAACTACGGGGAGTCTCTGGAGTTTCTGGCCCAGGAGCAGGCCTGTGACCTGGGGAGGAGGAGGGTGCTCTTTGCCCTCCTCAAAGTCAAGTTCTTCGGCTCACAAGCACAATCATTCATTCACTCGTTCATTCATCCATGCCTTCCAAGTCTGCGGAGCTCCTCCAGGTATGGGGCAGAACCCCAAGTTGTTTGCGTTCCCCCAGAGCCCCAAGGCTGGCAGGAGAAATAACATAAAGAAGAGCCACACAGAGATGGAAGAGCCACAGGCCATGTGGACAGGCAAAGGCTGCAGACACTTAAATGAAGGTGCACCTTTCCGCTGTAGACATTTGCAGAGCCACCCAGAGGAGGAGCCTTGAAGGATGACCAGAGTTTGGGCCCACCTCAGGGGAGGGGGCACTCCAATTTGCAAAGAAGGAACAGGAGTAGCATTTGCTACCTCTTGGCTCAGATCAACGAGTGTGCCGGGTTGATGCGGTCACCTATTCGCACTGACAAGCATCTCCTGAGAGGATGGACCACACTCCCAGTCTCTCCTTCCTCACCCCCCAGTCCCTGCCAACCCCTTGCATTTGGAGGTTTTGTCCTCTCCTGGAAACTGCTCTGATGAAATCCGACAGTCTGGTTCTGATTCTCAGCCTCTGAGACACTTTGGTGCTCAGGCACATTGATTACCCTCTTCCTGAAGCTCTTCCTTCCGCCCCCACTGCAGAGCCCAACTGCCTGGTACACCTACGTCTCTTACCACCTGCCCAGCCCGTTCTGGTCTCAGTTCCTCCTGTTCTCCCCGAAAGTCCTGCTGTTGCCCAGGGCTGCCCCAGCTGCCCTCCATTCCATCATGAGTCCACGTCTTTATTTCTGCCCAGATCTTTCTCTGAAACTTCAGGCTCACGTTAAACCATCTCCATGGGGGACATCTCCATAGGGATGGTTCATGGTCGCCTGTGCCCATGTTCAAATTCAACGTCTACTGCCTACTCACATCACCCAAGCCTGCTCCCCACCCCCTGCTCACCAAGGATTCATGACTGGGACCGGCCAATCTTGACATCTTGGAGTTGTTTTGACAAACCCCCTCCCCATCAAGTCCCACGGCCAATTAGTGTGCAAATTCTGAAGATTCTCTCTTTGCACTCTTTCTTTTTTTTTTTTTTTTTTTCTGTACGCGGGCCTCTCACCGTTGTGGCCTCTCCCGTTGCGGAGCACAGGCTCCGGACGCGCAGGCTCAGCGGCCATGGCTCACGGGCCCAGACGCTCCACGGCATGTGGGATCTTCCCGGACCAGAGCACGAACCCGCATCCCCTGCATCGGCAGGCGGACTCTCAACCACTGCGTCACCAGGGAAGCCCTGCACTCTTCTTTCTTTTCATTTCTGTTTTACTGAATCAATTCGAATTCTTATCATCCCTCGCCTGGACGCCTTCCTCTTGCTCCCTGCCCTCTGCTGGAGTCTCCAGAAGAGATACGCAGCTGCCGAGGAAATTTTTCTAAACGCAGATATAATCAGCTTTTACTCCTTTTCTCCACAGTAGTTAGGGCATTTATCAATTACGTGCAGAGTAAAATCCAACCTCAGTCTGGCCGTCACGATCGGTTCACAGGACAGCGCCACCCCTGCCTAACCACGCACCTCCCCATCAGCCCAGGGCCAACGGCTGCCGAAGGTGCCTGCATATTACGCCTACCCGGGACCTTAGGAGATCCGGTCTCCAGGTTTGTTGAAAACGCCTACCTGGGACCTTAGGAGATCCGGTCTCCAGGTTTGTTGAAACACAACTTCCGGGGGAAGGACCTGGAATCTGGATGTTGAAGCAGCCCAGGTGATTCCAATAATCACTGCCCTGGGGTCTAGTCACACTGGACAACTCCCCAGTGTAATGCCCTCTTGCTCATCTTCACTGTCAAAGTCCTACTTTCCACTCAACATTTGGGTCCCGTTGCACCTCCTTCATGTAGCTCTCCAAGAGTCACTCCACTAAAATTAGTCTCTTTCTCTTCACTTCAATTTCACCTTTAGAATGGTGTGAATAACAGTCTGGTGTATAGTACTGTTGTTTGTGCAGTGCATGTATCTACCTCTCCCCAAAACTGAGGGCCATGGAGAGCTAGGGGGTCCAACTCCCTCCTGGGAAAATCTGTGTGCATGAGTGTGTGTTTTTTCTAGTATGTAAGCATGTATGTGCATGAGTGTGTAAGAGTATGTGCATGTGTGAGTGTGCATCCGTGTGTTTGCAATCATATGCTTGTGAATGTGTACGTGTGCATGCTGCAGTGTGCAAGAGTGTGTGCACACATGTGTGTCATTGTGAGTGTACAATGAGGGTATGTTTGTAAGTATGTCTGAGAGTGTGGATGCATGCATATGTGTGAATGTGTATGAGTGTGAGTGTGTTTGCAAGCTTGTGAGGTGTGTGAGCGCATGCCTGTTTGGAGCAATCCTAAATTCAGAATCTGGGGTCTCGGTCCAGGCAGTCAGTTCTGAGCAAGGAGACCCTGAGCCCAGGGCCTGCAGACTCATCCAGGAGCCCTGGAGGCCTGAGATCCTTACTTGGAAGCCAGGCTGTTGGGAAACTGGGAAAGCTGACAGGACAAGCCAGGGGAGGAGAGACAGAGGGTAGAGGCTGGGGGTGAGTCTTTGGGAGGGTGGAGAGGAGGGGCCACCCTGAGAGACATTTAGGAGGCGGGGCTGATGACTGATGGCATGGAGAGGGGGACAGGCCAGCAGTCAAGGAGGGGCAGCAAGATGGTGCACATGTTAGATTTTGCAGTCTCTCTGACATCCAAGAGGATGTGTCCAGGGGAAATGCGACGCGGGGGACGGAGCCAGCTCAGGAGAGAGGTGCTGCAGGTCAGTGCCCAGCACATAGGAAGCACTCAGTCAGGATCTGCTGAATGACACTGCGCTAAAATCCTTCATGAATTGCTCATCTAATGCTTACAACAAGTGTTCTTCAGCAACAGGGGTCACACCATGCATAAGTGGCACAGCCTTGTCTGTGAATACAAATTCTCCCTCCTTCAGGGCCTGCTCAGGTGGTGATGGGGGCTTAGCTTGGAACAGCTGCTGGGTGTTGGTAGACTCGGCTCTCATTGCATTAGCACTGGGCTGGCTTTCCTAGAAATGCTGGCCCAGGAGGGGTCAAAATGGGAGAAAGAAGGAACTCGATGGGTGGACAGGTGAGGGTAGGGTGGGTGGCAGTGGAAGGGACGGACATGCCTAAGTGCCAGCAAGGGCCAGAGTTGGGGGTGGGAGCCCAGCAGCTGACATGAGTAATTTCACTTATTCCTCAGAATAATCCTGAGTTCTCAGATGTTCTGACTGAGACTCAGGGGAAGAAAGCTGAAGGTTACACAACAATGTTGTTATGTGGCGAAGCCAGGATTCAAAGCCCAGTCAGTGCTGGTCACCGAGGATGCTACAATCCTTCCCCAGCAAAACCGAGACTGAGCAGGGCCCTAAGTGCTTCAGCTCAGAGATGCCAGGAAGGGAGGAGAAAAGCAGCCTGCAAAGGAGTGCGCCCAAGTGTCCGCAAGGTGACAGAGGCTGCCAGGGATGACAGCAACAGTCACTCCAACTCAGAAGGTCAGAACCCTGGGTGGAGGAAATGGAATGCAAGGACCCAAAGGTTCATTCATTATCATAGGAGGACAAAGGCCTATGCAGGCAGCATCAAGGTGCAAGGCCAGCCCTGATTTTTTTTTTTTTTTTAGCCTCATTGTGTGGCTTGCAGGATCTTAGTTCCCCAACCAGGGACTGAGCCCAGGCCACAACAGTGAGAGTGCCGAGTCCTAACCACTGGACTGCCAGGGAACTTGCATGCCCTTTTCCTATCAAGGAAGTGTAAAAAATTATTTTTTAACATCTTTGTTGGAGTATAATTGCTTTACAGTGTTGTGTTAGTTTCTGCTGTATAACAAAGTGAATCAGCTATATGCATACGTATAACCCCATATCCCATCCCTCTTGTGTCTCCCTCCCACCCTCCTTATCCCACCCCTCTAGGTGGTCACAAAGCACGGAGCTGCTCTGCCTGTGCTACGCAGCTGCTTCCCACTAGCTATCTAGTTTACATTCAGTAGTGTATATATGTCAATGCTACTCTCTCACTTCATCCCAGCTTACCCTTCCCCCTTGCTGTATCCTCAAGTCCATTCTCTATGTCTATGTCTTTATTCCTGTCCTGCCCCTAGGTTCATCAGAACCATTTTTTTTTTTTAGATTCCTTATATATGTGTTAGCATACAGTTATTTGTTTTTCTCTTTCTGACTTACTTCACTCTGTATGACAGACTCTAGGTCCATCCACCTCACTACAAATGACTCAATTGCATTTCTTTTTTTTTTTTTGCTTTTGTAATTATAATTGCATTTCTTTTATGGCTGAGTAATATTCCATTGTATATATGTGCCACATCTTCTTTATCCATTCATCTGTCAATGGACACTTAGGTTGCTTCCACGTCCTGGCTACTGTAAATAGAGCTGCAATGAACATTGTGGTACATGACTTTTTTTTTTTTTTTTTTGCGGTACGCGGGCCTCTCACCGTTGTGGCCTCTCCTGTTGCAGAGCACAGGCTCCGGACGCACAGGCCCAGCGGCCATGGCTCACGGGCCCAGTTGCTCCGCGGCATGTGGGATCTTCCCGGACCGGGGCACGAACCCATGTCCCCTGCATCGGCAGGCGGACTCCCAACCACTGCGCCACCAGGGAAGCCCCATGATTCTTTTTGAATTACGGTTTTCTCAGGGTATATGCCCAGTGGTGGGATTGCTGGGTCGTATGGTAGTTCTATTTTTAGTTTTTTAAGGACCCTCCATACTGTTCTCCATAGTGGCTGTATCAATTTACATTCCCACCAACAGTGCAAGGAGGTTCCCTTTTCTCCACACCCTCTCCAGCATTTACTGTTTGTAGATTTTTTGATGATGGCCATTCTGACCGGTGTGAGTTGATACCTCATTGTAGTTTTGATTTGCATTTCTCTAATGATTAGTGATGTTGAGCATCCTTTCATGTGTTTGTCGGCAATCTGTATACCTTCTTTGGAGAAATGTCTGTTTAGGTCTTCTGCCCACTTTTTGATTGGGTTGGGTTTTTTTTTTGATATTGAGCTGCATGAGCTGCTTGTATATTTTGGAGATTAATTCTTTGCCAGTTGCTTTGTTTGCAAATATTTTCTCCCATTCTGAGGGTTGTCTTTTCATCTTTTTTATGGTTTCGTTTGCTGTGCACAGCTTTTAAGGTTCATTAGGTCCCATTTGTTTATTTTTGTTTTTATTTCCATTTCTCTAGGAGGTGGGTCAAAAAGGATCTTGCTGTGATTTATGTCATAGAGTGTTCTGCCTATGTTTTCCTCTAAGAGTTTTATAGTGTCTGGCCTTACATTTAGGTCTTTAATCCATTTTGAGTTTATTTTTGTGTATCGTGTTAGGAAGTGTTCTAATTTCATTCTTTTACATGTAGCTGTCCAGTTTTCCCAGCACCACTTATTGAAAAGGCTGTCTTTTCTCCATTGTATACTCTTGCCTCCTTTATCAAAATTAAGGTGACCATATGTGTGTAGGTTTATCTCTGGGCTTTCTATCCTGTTCCATTGATCTATCTTTCTGTTTTTGTGCCAGTACCATATTGTCTTGATTACTGTAGCTTTGTAGTACAGTCTGAGGTCCGGGAGCCTGATTCCTCCAGCTCCATTTTTCTTTCTCAAGATTGCTTTGGCTATTCGGGGTCCTTTGTGTTTCTATACAGATTGTGAAATTTTTTGTTCTACTTCTGTGAAAAATGCCATTGGTAGTTTGACAGGGGTTGCATTGAATGTGTAGATTGCTTTGGGTAGTATAGTCATTTTCACAATGTTGATTCTTCCAATCCAAGAACATGGTATATCTCTCCATCTATTTGTATCATCTTTAATTTCTTTCATCAGTGTCATATTTTTCTGCATACAGGTCTTTTGTCTCCTTAGGTAGGTTTATTCCTAGTTATTTTATTCTTTTTTTTGTTGCAATGGTAAATGGGAGTGTTTCCTTAATTTCTCTTTCAGATTTTTCATCATTAGTGTATAGGAATGAAAGAGATTTCTGTGCATTAATTTTGTATCCTGCTACTCTACCAAATTCATTGATTAGCTCTAGTAGTTTTCTGATAGAATCTTTAGGATTCTCTATGTGTAGTATCATGTCATCTGCAAACAGTGACAGTTTTACTTCTTCTTTTCGGATTTATATTCCTTTTATTTCTTTTTCTTCTCTGATTGGGAAGTGTAAATCTTTTGTTTGTCAGAGTTGAAGAAATTAAAGAAGTGAATGTACAGAAGAGGAAATACAAACAGCCAATAAAGATGTGTAGTGATGCTGGATTTCAGTAGTAATCAGGGGGAAGTACAAATTATAGCTATTTTATGATGCAGTACTGTGTCCCCTTTAGGCAGGTACATTTTTAAAATTCAGTAATATCATGTGTTGTGAGTTATTGTAAGCTACTTTACAGAAGGCAATTGGGCTGTGTTATTAAAATTGTAAACATGCCCACTCTATAACCCAGCAAATTCCGTGTCTTACCTCTTTCCTGCAAAAAGAACCACAAGTGCCTAGGTAGTCACACCCAAGGATGCCCTTGGAGCACTCTGAGTGATCCCTAATAATGGAAAAACCCAAATGCCCAACAATAGGAAAATAGCCAAATAAACTGTGCTGTATTCACATTACAGGATGCACAACAGAAGTTAAAAAGAATGAGATGAATGTCTATGAGCGAACACGGTTAGCTCCCCTCTTCAACGAACACCTCAGAAGAGGTGTCTTCACTCTTTCCAATTCCTCTCCAATTCTCCTTTTTTATTGTAGTAAAATACACTTAACATAAAGTTGACCGTTTTAACCATTTTTAAGTGTACAGTTTACTGTGCCTTTAAGTACATTCACATTGCTATGTAACCATCACCACCATTCATTTCTAGAATTTTTTCATCATCCCTAACTGCTTCCTGTTCTCTTTTGATCCCACCCAGTCAGCCTTCCCCGACCTCTGTACCACCAAAACTGCTCTTATCAAGGCCACCAGTGACCCTCACGTTGCTTAATCCAAGGTCAAGTCAGCCCATCCATTCCTTCCCCTTACACCACTTGACCCCAGTTGGTCCTTCCTGCCTCTGTGACCATTTCTACCCTTGGCTTCCAAGACCACTCTCTCCTGCCTCTCCCCTTCTTCACTGGCTACTACTCTCAGTCTTATCATCCCCACCTCTTAAAGTCCAGCACCAGGGGCTAGTCCTTGGACTCTATTTCTGTCCACACTCACTATCTCGGTGATCTCCTTCCATCTCATGGATTAAAACACCATCGATGTGTGGAAGGCACCTGTGCAGAGCTCAGCCCTGAACCCCAGACCCAGGCGGCCATCACACCATCCACCTCCAGCATCTCATGGCAAAGCTCAACTCCTGGTCTTTCCCCACCCCCAAACCTACTCCTCTCATGGTTTCCCCCATCTCAGTCAATGGAAACACTATCAGACATGCCTATTCCCAGCCACCATCATTTCTCACTTGAGTTACTGCTACAGCCTCTTCTCCAGTCTGCCATCTGCCGTCCCCCCACTGCAGTTTCTTAACAGGGCAGCCAGAGACAGTTTTTAAAGATGGGAGTTAGACCGTGTTGCTTCCCTATGAAAACCCTGCAGGACTCCCCCTCTCACTCAGAGTAAAAGTAGGAGCCATCACTACAGCCTACAAGGGTCCTTGGGACCTGGCCATGTGGCCTCTTGGACCTCCTTGCACTTCCCTGCTCTTGGCCACACTGGCCTCTGCTGTTGCTCAAACAGGCCAGTCATGCACCGGCCTCCTGGCTCTGCACCTGCCATCCCTGGCCCCATAGGGCTTCCTCTCAGCCCCTTTGTTCTTTATTCAAATGCCATTTTCTCAGTGAGGACTTCCTGACCACCCTTAAGAAGATGTATCCCCAACCTTTCCATCTCCCCTTTTCTGCTTTAATATTTACTTAAGTTCTATTATAGCGGTGGAAGAGAGCAAATAGCAGAAAAATACACAAATTATAAAACTATACAAAAGGGAAGAAAACCACAACCCCTTAAACAAAAGGTATATTCACAAGGTATATTCAGTGGGTACATGCATTTGCATAGAAGGAACATGTCACACCTGTAACAGTGACTTTGGTCATGAAGGGGAGGATGGGGCTGTAGTATTGTGGTTTTATACATGCATTGCTTACACAAATTAAAATAAAAACTTTAAAAGAGAGAGTTCTTTTGGAATGGAGCTAAATCCCCTCAGGAGATCTAAAATAGCAATTAAAATATCACAAGTTTGATAAATGTTTATGCGTATTTATCTGCAACAAGCACTGCGCTGGGCTGTGGACCACAACACAAAGAGATGCCTAGCCTCTGCCTACTCGGAGCATCCAGGCTGAACAGACGACGCTTCATGGAAGCATGGCCCAGGCCCACCTGTGGACCTTCTACGGGATCAGGTCAGGGGCCCCCTCTCTATAGGTGAGCCCCTCCACTGGGCCTGGGTCTACTCCAGCCTGTCTGCTTCACCCCATCTCGCATGAGGAGGGGCTCAGCAAGGGTGTGCAGGTCATTCACTCCCCCAGTGTTTCAACGAGAATACCTGGCAGCTGCTGCATCTTGGAAATGGCTGAGAACACATTAAAGATACCTTACACAGTGGAACGTGTCAGAGCTCTGCCCAAATTCCCTTGATTCCTTTTTCCTGTCTTTATGCGCCCTTACTTCCAACAGCTTACCCCGGGTGGTTTTTCAGGGCTGCTGGCCCGTTTTGAAGTCTGTCCTTGGGTTATTGGAGCCATTCTGAGCAGGCAGTGGGAGAACTGGAAGTGCCCAGGAATTTACATCCCTCCCTCGCCCCACAGCCCTTGGCAAAAGACTCATGCATATGGGATCCTGAAAGCCCCTGCAGCCTTGTTTCTAGTTGGACACCACTTGGAGGGATAAAGAGGTGCAATTCACGTTCAGTTTCCCTGGGGCTCAGGCTGAGACCCCTCCTTTACTGGCTTTGCACCCCAGCTTGGCTCTCCCTGTCCCGGTGCTGCTCCCCCGCTGCCACCCCTCACTGGTGTCCCTTGCGAGCACCTGCTTACGAAATTACCACATACACTGCTCATCTCAGGGTCTATTTAGGAGATCCACACCTAGCACACCTGATCGTTTTCAGGGCCGTATGACCACGCTGTGGCAGCACTGGCCTTGGCAGCTGCTGGGGCATTGGCACGCTGTTTTTCCATCTGTAGCTCTGTTAGTGCAGCCCCGAGAGCGTGGAGGAGTGGCCGCACTTGAACTAAAACACAATTGATTTATAAAATCAATGAGATTTTAAAGCCGGGCTGGGGAAAGAGCAAGATGGCTCTCAGAACTGAACTGATTTAAAGGATAAGTATTGAGGCAGAAAGATTAATGGAGAAGAGAGAGGTGAGGTAATGGAAGGGGCACTCTGCAGGGGGCCAGACGAGCCGGTTTCATGAAGTTAATGCAATTTGCAGCTAAGGGCAAGGGGGCCTCACCAGGTTCCTGTGCTGTCCTGGGAGCACTGCATGAGCCTCAGATGATTTATTACAGGATGGTTCCTGAGTGCCCCCTACCTTTAAAAATTTTGTTTAGTTACTTAGCTTCTATCTGGGCTCCACTTGGTCATCTGTTCTTTGCTAAGTCCCCCATCTGAGGGGTCTAGAGAATCAGCCAGGCGCTCCTAATGGGTCTCACTTAGGGGCCTGAAAGGTGAAGGACAAAGGGGAAACCTACCACCCCCCTTAAGTAAAAAGTATTAATTTTAATATAACTCTGAGGGAGTCTAGAAAGTTTGGATTTTTTCCAAAATGATTATTTTAATGCTTTCAAAACATCAACATAAAAGATCACTTTCTTTACCATTATTTTTATTGGCTCTTCCTGGGTCTGTTTCCTGACTCAGCTGGTGCTGGTCTTCAGCGAGGGGGTGCAGGAGGCAGGGCAACCCCCAAACTGCTTGACCTGCATTTCCATGCAGTGTGAACCCCCAGGTTCAACTGGATCCAGTATTCTTTTATCCATTCATGGGGCTTATAGGGCCTCCTGGGTGTCCACCCTGTGCAAGCCACTGGGGTATGGAAATGAAAGGCACATGCCTGCCATGGTACAAGTAAAGGGAGAACAGAGACATCCAAATACAAGAGTCTGTCATCTCGGCACATATAAGGGGAAATGAGAGCGTGAAGGCAGCAGCAAGGAAGTCAGGCTGGGAGGTTGGGAGGCCAGAAGTGAGGCTGAAGCTGGATGAAAGAATGGAGTAAGCTGTTAAAAGGGATCAGGTTATGCCACCCCCAAATATGCCACTTTGGCATATTGATTATTTTGAGCTGAAGGCAACTGAGAAACAGCACAAAGGAAGAGCTCTTTTCCCTCTCCCTTTCTGCTCAAAAGCAGGGCATAAATTTCCCTTTGTAAAGGTGCCTTGCAACTCCTGTACCAGGAAAAGGAGAATGAGATTCTTATCATCAGGAGACGACTTGAGTCTGCATAATGAACCTTACTAAACAACCCCTATCTACCATACTTTTCCTCGTCACCTTCCCACAGTTTACTGACCCTGGGTTTAACTGCCTCTTTTCTATAAAGCACCTGCCCATACACTTAAAACTATCAATAAAATTTATATGTCTTTCTCCTGTTAATCTTTTAGCAATTTAATCAGCAGCCCTCAGGTGCAGAACTTAAGAGGGTAGAGGAAAAGTTTTTCCTCCCCTACACTATGGAAGGCTGGGAGGGAGAAAGGGTGTGCCCAGCAGACGGAACAGGAAGACATGCAGGATGAGAGAGCATGGGGTTAAACCCAGAAAGTCTGGCTCCCAGGCTCTTAACCCTGACTCTCACAGGACCCATGTCCCTGCCCTAGAACAGACCAAACCCTAACCCCTTCCTACCAAGACTAATGAAAAACCCCTTTCTTTGAGAAGGACAAGCCTGATCGACATCATCTAACCTCTATCCACAGGCTGGACCTCCAACCATCCTGCCATGGTGGGATCCCTCTTGCTGCATCTCCTTCAAAGAGGCTATGCTTTAGCCATCATCGACATGGGTATGAAGTCGGGAAGATGAGACGGCCCCGGTGAGCCTGTGTGCATCAGGTCTCCAGCTTCACTTCCCACTCATACCACACACCCCACTCTTTCCAGATCAACGACTGGTCCCCACAAAGGCCATTTTGTGCCAGGCAGCTGCACCTCTGTGCTTGCCCACCTGATGAGCCCTGACACTCTTGAAGTGTTGGTGCAGCCTTTTCCTACTATGTGAAGACTCCTCTAGCAGGTTCCCAAAGCAGGGGCTTGACTGCCATCCATCATGCCACCCCATAGATGGCACACACTTCTGGCCGGACACGTGCCTCTCAAATCTCTGTGTTGATCTGTGAGCTTCTCATGGCCAGAGAGGGTGCCCTCCTCATGCTTGATTCCTGGAACGTAGCAGAGAGCCTCTCAAATGCTTGCTGAATGAATGAGCGGATGTAAGACAGGAATCCTCAAGTTCAAAGAAGATGGGAAAGATCAAATCCAAGAGACCTTGTGCCTCTACAGATGATCTTCCTGGGCTGGAAGAAATCTGCCAGCAGGATTTCTCCTACCCATGGTCTGTTTCCACATGATGAAAGGTTTGAGGGCACAAGATCACTGATTCCACTCCTGTAATCAGAGGAGCGCAAGTAGGAACAGGAAACACGGAATGTAGTTTTCCTACTTTTCCTAGTTTGGTGGTGGGAGTGGAGAGGCCAACTGAGGTCATGGAAAGGGCACAGGATTTGGAGGCTCTTTAGCCTCTTGGAGCCCCAGGTTTCCACATAAAATGAGAGCAAAATACAAATCTTATCCACTTCCTAGACCATGGTGAGGAAGAAATGAATGACACTTTGAAAGTGCTTTGTAAACAGAGAAGCACTGAAAGGATGAACGGTGGTGAGTACTGTTTCTCTTTGCTGCAGGCTGAGGCCTTAGGAGGCCTCTATTCCCTCTATTGGACCTCGTCTGGGAGCAGCTGGCCCTAGGTTTGCTGCCTCTGCTCCTGCTCAGATTAGCAAGCCATTCACCAGGAGCCAGGGATCAGTGGAGTCGATGTAATTCAATATTGATTATAAATTTCATTTCTGCCTGCCTACGGGGTCATTAGCTTAGATCAATACATTCTCCACCCTTGGTTAGGTAATCATGGAGGCTGTAGATGATTTCAGCAGTCAGGCAGGTCCCTGGCTGCCTTGGTTGGGGGAGCCCAAGGCAGCTCTCCCGGCCTAGGTCTAACCCAGTTCAGGCCTGTCTTGCAAATAAATCATTTATTCCTGTCTGCAAACATGAAGGTCATGGCCAAATCTTCAATTCTCTGGGGCCGAAAGTCCAGCCTGGAGTTCTTGGAGCCCAGCATCTGGAAGTGCCTTATATCCTGAGTGTCTAAGAGTGCTGGGTTATGGACTCTGGGTATCTCCCATGGAAGAACTCAGTTTTCCCATCAGCTGGTATCTGGGAGGAGAGGCAGGAGGAGGGAGGAGGCCTGGGTTCCCTGGACACAAACTTCCACCTTCATCTCCTAGCACAAGAGCCTCGGTGGCAGCAGATGGACTGGTAGTCTGGGGCTGGGGTGTGTCCAGAAGCAGGGGAACCTGCCTGGCAGTGGCTGAATGCTCTCAGTAGATGTGCTCTGACAACGGTCCTGCTGTCCCCTCACACCCTCTTCAGATGGCAGATAGGAAACACCATCAATCCCACAGCATTTACTGAACATCTATCTCTTTTCTCCCTGCCCTCAGGGTCACTCTCTGTAGACCCACTGCCCACGGTGCAGCCAGCACCATTGTCTAACGCTCTGTCCAGACACATCACTCCCCTGTTGAGAGCCCTACCTGGATGTGGGATGGGTCTGTTCTCCCTGCCGCATCACCTGGTCCCTTCACTGCCTTCCTGCATAGCAGGCTCACAGTTGGCCAAGTGCATGTGCCTCTGGGTCTAAATTCTTCAGAGAATTTAGATTCTCTCTGTATCTCGGGCAAAGCAGATGTCATATCACCTAATTAGGTTACTGGCCCTTTGCTGTCCCACTCTCAGGGCCCTAGAGGTGGTCTGTCTTAGGGAGCCCTCAGAGCACCTGACAAGCCTGGGCGGGAGCAGCATGGGATGACCATGGGCATATTCGGGAAGGCCACACTATTCAGAACCAAGCAATCAGAGGAGGCCTATGAATCCCATGGTCACTCCTGAAGAGCAGAAACTCCCCTCTGAACAATCTTCCAGTGTGAACTGGTATGAGGTCAGGTGGCCTCCAGTCTATCACTTCTTGACCACACCTCACATAGCCCTGCAAGCTTTAGGGTGAGACCTGGCAGGCTCCTGCTCTCCCACCCCCTCCCTTCCCCAGCCCCCAGAGGCAGCCACTTCAGTTGGCTCCTTTGGTATTTACCTCCACATTTCTTTTTTTTTTTTTTTTAATTGCGGTGGCTTCTCTTGTTGTGGAGCACGGGCTCTAGGTGCACAGGCTTCAGTAGTTGCAGCACGGGGGCTTAGTAGTTGCGACGCGTGGGCTCTAGAGTGCTCGGGCTTTAGTAGTTGTGGCACACGGGCATAGCTGTCCCACAGCATGTGGGATCTTCCCGGACCAGGGCTCAAACCCGCGTCCCCTGCATTGGCAGGTGGATTCTTAACCACGGGTCCACCAGGGAAGTCCCTACCTCCACATTTCCAAATAGTGTTTATTTATCGCTATTTCTTTCTTTCACTTTTTCTTGATTACCCTCATCTAGTTAATTAACACATGCATCAACTCACATATTTATCTTTTTTGTGTGTGCGAGAACATTTAAGTTCTACTCTCTTAGCACATTTCAATGATACAATACAGGGTTATCAACTATAGTTACCATGTTATACATTAGATCCTCAGATCTTATTCATCTTATAATTGAAAGTTTGTACCCTTTTACCAATTTCTCCCTATTTCCCCCACCTCCCAGCCCCGGCAACCACTTTCTACTTTTTGTTTCTGTAAGTTTGCTTTTTCTGTTTTTGTTATTAGATTCTACATATAAGTAATACCATGCAGTATTTGTCTTGTGTGTGGCTTATTTCACTTAGCATAGTGTCCTCAAGGTCCATCCATGTTGTCACAAGTGGCAGGATTTCCTTCTTCCTCATGGCTGGAAACTATTCATATATATATATGTTTTTATATATAACATTTTCTTTATCCATTCATCAGTTGACTGACACTTAGGTTGTTTCCACGTCTTGGCTATTGTGGATAATGCTGCAGTAAACAAGGGAGTACAGATATCTCTTGAGATCCTGTTTTCATTTCTCTTCAATATATACCCAGAAGTGGAATCGCTGGGTCATATGGTAATTCTATTTTTAATTTTTTGAGGAACCACCATACTGTTTTTCATAGTGACTGCACGAATTTACAGTATACAAGAGCTCCCTTTTCTCCACATCCTTGCCAATATTTGATATCTCTTGTCTTTTCGATAGTAGCCATTCCAACAGTTATGAGGTGATATCTCAATCTGGATTTTGATTTGCATTTCCCTGATGATCAGTGACACATTTTCATGTATCTCTTGGCCATTTGTGTATCTTCTTTTGCAAAAATGTCTATTCAGTTCTTCTGCCCATTTTTTAATCTGTTTCTTTTTCGCTATTGAGTTGTATGAGTTCTTTGTATATTTTGGATATTAACCCCTTATCGGATATATGATTTGGAGATATTTTCTCCCATTCTGTTTCTTTTAATTTTGTTAGTGGTCCCCTTTGCTATACAGACGCTTTTTAGTTTGATGTAGTCCCACTAGTTTATTTCTGTTTTCCTTTCCTTCGCTTTTTGTGTCTAATCCAAAAAATGATTGCCACCACTGATGTCAAAGAGACTACCCCATATGTTTTCTTCTAGGAGTTTTGTGGTTTCAGGTCTTATGTTCAAGTCTTTAGTCCATTTTGAGTTGATTTTTGTGTATGGTGAAAGAGGGGTCCAGTTTCATTCTTTTGCTTGTGACTGTCCAGCTTTCCCAACACCATTTTTTGAAGAGACTGTCCTTTCCATATACCGTCCGTTGTATATTGCTGGCTCCTTTGCTGTAAATTAATTGACTACATATACATGGGTTTATTTCTGGGCTCTCTATTTTGCTCCATTAACTTACGGTCTGTTTTTATGCTGAATCACTTCTTGATTTTTTCCATTTTAAATGTTACCTATTGACCTCTAACTATGGAAGATGAGGATTTTATTTACTTCACTCTCCTGTCCCCATCACACATAAGCACCCACTGCATCCTCCCAGTGTACTTTTAGTTGGATCAATATGCAGAATTTGCATTGTTAGTACTACGTAATTGCTAGCCCCAGTTGAGCTGTGTAGTATACTGTAATATTTTGTGCACCACTTTTTGTTTTCCCTGGAGTTCATAACTGGCTTTTGCCTTTTAATTTCCTTAGTGCTCTACTATGTATCAATAATCCAACCTTAAATATTCCAACAGTTCTTCAAATCTAATTTTCATGTATTCACAGGCAGTGGGCATCTTCTTAAAAATCACACTGCATTTTATTACTCAAAGAATTTATAGCTCTCCTGGAGACATGCAGGGCCACCTGCAGTGGTGTTTGGACAGTGTGAATCCCTGTGTAGGGTTAGGGAGAGGGCGTAGGCCTCAGCACTGGATAGACGTGAGTATGAGTTCCACCGCTTGTTGGCAGGGTACCCACAATTCTCCTTCCACGTCTGTTGAAATGGGAATAATGATGCCTCATCATACTGTAGTCATGAGAATTAAATAAGTACAATGGAAATGTCTGGAGCACGGAGGGCACAAAATAAATGTTGGTTTGCTTACTTGTGGGAAAATCAAGAAAAATAAGGCCAGTGAAAGTACTTCATCTCACTCATAGAGCTTTCTCTCTGTATCCCCAAAGTATTGACCAGGCTCTGCACATTCATCAGGGCTTCTAAGACACTGATACTCCTTTGAAGGAAAATAGCTCAAGCTACTGGAGCTTTGCTCATCAGGCTAATGACCTCCTTTAAAAGAAGGAGCCTCCTTAATCGCAACATCAATTTTATTTTGAAATATTCTAAACAAAGGCAGAAACTCTATGAGAAAATATTGATGGATTGATGGCATTAAAAATTAAAAACTTATATACATCTGGGGGAAAAAAGCCCTTGATATAAAAGTAAAGGGCAAGCAACAAATTGGGAAAATATTTGCAACATATAAATCAATCAAGGGAGGGCTGACTTTCCTAAGGACCTGGACCAGTTAGGTCCAGAGACAGTGCTTCAGCCTTCCAGGCTAATGCTTCCTCTGCTCACTCATTCATTCATCCATACATTCATTTATTCAACATAAATGTATTGAGTACCTACCAGATGCCTGGCTTTGGGGTATAATGATATTCAAAAACAGAAATGGCCCCTGCTCTCCTGGAGCGCACAGTCTAGTGGGGTGACAGTTATTCACCAAACAGTCACACTCAAGAGTGTACAACTACAACCCAAGGTAAGTGCTACAAAGGAAAGGAGAGCACGGAGCAGAGGACCCAGTTTAGACTGGGGTGTGTGGGAGCACTTCCTTGGCTGGCGACACTTGAACTGAGAACTGGAGGGTGAATAGGAGTTAAGGGGTGTGTGTGTGTGTGTGTGTGTGTGTGTGTGTGTGTGTGAGAGTGAGAGAGAGAGAGAGAGAGAGACAGACAGACAGACAGACAGACAGACAGACAGAAGGAGGCATTCCAGCTGGGGAAACAGGGTGCCAAAGCCCTGTGGTAGGAGGCCCATGGAACAGTTGAGGAATGGGAAGAAGGCCAGTGTGGCTGGAGCTTGGAGAGTGAGAGGAGGCTGGAGGTTTGGCCAGTGGCTAGACTGTAAGAGGGGCCTTATGGGCCATGGTAAGGACTTAGGATTTTAACCCAAAGAGCGATGGGGAAGCCAACCAAAGGATTCCAAGCTGGGGCTGGAGGAGGAGGCCGGAGGTGGGTACAGGTTGGATTTACATTTGAAAAGATCGCTCTGGCTTTGGAATGGAGAATGGATGGGAGCGGGTGGGGTGAGGCAGAATGTTATTGCCACAGGTTAGAAATGATGATGGCTGGGATGATAACATGAGATTGAGTGAGACAGGCAGAGTCAAGAGCTCTTTGGGAGGTAAAACAACACGGCTGCCTTCCATACCTTATCCTTGTGGAACAGGGCAAGACCAAATCAATAAACCTTTATTTTGGGCAGTGCTAACGGGCACAGAGGAGGCCTCAATCAAGATTGGGGGAATACACAAATCTTTGAAGAAGCAGACCCTGGGTCAGTGGATTTCAGGAAAGGGAGCAATCCTAGCAGGCTGGGGTAGCGTCAGGGTCAAGTATTTTGGGGCTTTGTTCTGACTATGGCCTGGACAGATGGGGATGAACCCAGTACCCCTCACAGAATCTGGCATGAGATTACGGCTTGGGGCTCCGCTGCCTTTCCTCACCCTGCATAACTACCCGCGTTGCTCCCAGGACAGAGGGTGCCAGTCTTATGTTTTTATTTTCTATCTTAAAAGATAAATTGCAATTTTTACAGTGTCACAGAGCATATGCACTTGTGACTTGCTCCACCGTGTGATAAATTCATGGAGTTTTAGTAAATTTATCTCATTTTTCTTCTGGGAAAACTGGCAGGGGTGGGGTGACCTGTCTCTTCCATTCCCACTCTGGAAATATGGCAAAAATTCTCAGTGGAGTTAGAGCTTGCCAGGCGTGGCATCAGGAAAGGCTCCCTGGACAGGACCCTGGGAGTCAGGCAGGAGCTGAGTGGGGCAGAGTCAACCACACCTGGGTCCAAATGGCCTGGTCTGGCTTCCACAGGCCATGACGAGCTAGGGTGAGTCTGAACTGGTCCTAAGCAGGCAGTAGCAAGCTAGAATCACAGTATCAATGGCTAGTGTGAGCTAGTATGAACCAATGTGGACCACTTTCCCAAATCAGTCTACATTGTGTGATGCACGTAAAAGCAAGCACACTGTTTGAATTTACTGGCCTGTTTTGAGACATTTCCAGCTGGTTTGGGTGCCTCCCTACTTTTTTGAATTATTATTGTCCTCTTCTGTGTGTGTGTGTGTGTGTGTGTGTGTGTGTGTGGTACGTGTGTGTGTACAACACCTGCCTCATCTGCCTCTAACTACTTCTTGGAAGTTGAGCTCAGATTATTGACTAAACTTAGTTTTATATGCAGGTAAGTGACAGTGGGGTTTCTCCTGGGAGGTTCTCAATCTTGACATCTCCCCCTCCACGGGACAGCTTTAGGATGATGGCAGCCTTTGCCGGCTGTCTCAGGGCTGGCCTGGATGGGGACCTTCCAGGGAGTTAACAGCCAACATGACCCTGGGGAAGAGTCCTTGGGAAACCCCTATCTGCAGAGCAGCAAAGGCTTCTGAGCCAGCTGACAGGGGCTGGTTTTATTAACTGTTCCAGAAAGTGACCCCAGGTCTTTTTCACTCAACCCACTGTACCCAGGTGGTGGTGTAGTCTGGAAGTATGTCTGGAATATGTATCGTCTGGAGCAGTCTAGGCAAGGCAGTGTGTGGATACCAGGGTCTGTGATCTGTATCCTATAGACAGGCTGGGTTTATGACATGCAGCTTGCCCAACTCCTAAAAGGTGCAGCGGGGGATGAATTTTGAGGAAAGGTCTTCCTTCTACCAGAGCAGAGCCCGATTTCTTAGAGGCATTCACATATAATTTTGGCCTGTATTCCTACAGAAATGTCCCTGCGTCATCTGACTCCTGACCTGATCTCCAGCCCCAGCCTCCTGGCCCTGTGTGCCCCTCCCCTCCCACAGCATCAGCACATGCCGATCGCTGCCTGAAATGTGGCCTCCTCCCTCCACCACCCTGTGCCTACGTAGCCCCACCATTCTTCAGCTCACAACGCAAGCACCACTTGCTTCCTCTGGAAGCTTCATTTGTAGTATATGTTCTTATGCTCTTAGAATACTCCTTGTCATGGTTTATGGTCATGTATTTTTATGGGTAAATGATTATCTTATAAATATCTGATATATAGCACCATAAACTTTATCTTTTAACATATCCTACAAGATAATATCATCTACTAGAGGGGTTCTCAACCTTAGCACTATTAACCTTTGGAGCTGGAGAATTCTTTGTTGTGGGGACTGTCCTCTGCATTGCAGGCTGCTTAGCGTCCCAGCCTATATCCACTAGATGCCAGTAGCACTCCTTAGTTGGAACAACCAAAATGTCTCCAGACATCGACAAATGTCCCCCAAGGGGCAAAACAGCTCCCGGTTGAAAACCACTGACCCAGAATAAATGTTTTTAAGAAGTTTGACATTTCAAAGGCAGGCTTCCTGAGACCCCTCTGCAAAGCACTGGTTTCTTTCTGACCAGCCCCATCCAACAGAAAGATAATGTGAGCCACGTATGCAATAATAAATGTTCTAGTAGCTGCATTAGAAGCAAGTAAAAGAAAAAAAAGGTGAAATGAATTCTAATCCATATTTTATTTAACCCAATATATCCAAAGTATTGTCACTTCAGCAGGTGACCAATGTAAAATAATCATTGAGATATTTTACATTCTTTTTTTCAAGTCATCAAAATCTAGTGTGTATTTTTCTCAGTTTAGATTAATCACACGTCCGGTGCTTGCTCAATAGCCAAGTGTGGCCAGCATTTTAGACAGGAGTGGGAGAGGAGACCCAAGGTCTCTTAGAGAGCCTGGCCCAGCCCACCCTTTGCATCATCACCAGGCTGTACTGCTACCCCTGAGCAGAGCCATGCACAGTCCTCCTTTGCCCATTGGGGCCCACAGGTGACAGCCCATTCCGAGCACCCCATGGAGGGGTTCTGACTACACTCTAGAGGGCCAGCCTGCCCAGGAAAGTCATCCAAATGCCTGCAGCGTGCTAATGAGATGGGTGTGTGCCCGTGAGCTCACAAGAGCCTGGAGGGTTCCTGCCTCAAATACACAAATACTTGGGTGAGGCAAGCACTGTTTCCAAGCTCCCCAGGCAGAAGCTCCACCCATCTCCAAACCACCCTCCTCGTGCTCCTTGCTCACAAGGGAGGCTCAGCCCTCCACAAACACTGGCCACATGGAAGGACACATTCTATTTTCTTAAAACACAGATGTTCTCGTCTAAAATGACACTTGCACTGGCCAAGAAGTTGCTGTCCAGGGAGATGCTGTCCGTAGCCCCAAGACTTGTCCTGAGGCCCCAGGCCATTCTGCAGGGCCGCAGCCTGGTTGGGGCGCTAGCCCAGGGCTGCAGGATCACCCCTGCAAGGCTCTCCCGACTCGCATCTCTTACTTATCTCTAGACACTCCCAACACCCACAACTCCAGGCCCTTCTGCCTCCTGGGAGTTCTCCCGGGGGGAGCCCCTGCCTGCCTGAGGGGTTGCTTCCTGCAGCCAGGCTGTGGCAGCCCCTGCAGGCTCTGCAGAGCAGCCTCCCAGGTAGCCAAAATGAAGACCTTCACTGGGACCTGGCTGTCTGGAGAAGCCAGGGCATTGCCCTTCCTAGTGAGGGCTACTTTTGTCTTGGCAGCTAGGGCAAATCTTGAGCATTCAGCATTTCCCTTTTAGTAGAAAACTAAAGTTTTACCAGAGTTGTCACCCGGTCACTTTGGGCAAGCCAGGGACTCTGTAAAACATGGCATGCGGGGTGAAGCCTGCACACCCACTGGGGCAATAAGCTGGCCATCGCCCTTTGGCAGTCTCAGGAGTGACCCCCACAGACCCCAGGAGCATCACTAGAGAGGGCTGTCAGTCATCCAGATGCCTCCAGAACGCCTGCCCCATCTGACCCCAGCGTGGCAGCCAGCTGAGTATCCACGCCCATCGGCCAACAGACGCACGCACACTGTGTCCTGATCCGCCTCAGGAAGTTGGACTTACCCCTCCTGGCTTGCCTGATCTTTGGGCTCAGCATGTTCCTGCCGCCTCCTGGACGGAATCGCTGGGCCGATCATGCTGTCATCCACTTCCCTTTTCTCTTCCTCTGGCCCAGTTGCCCCTCATGCCCCGCTCGGGCCCCCATGGCTGCTGGCGTCACCAGCGAGGCTCCCTCTGCTGCCTTTCCTGGCTCCGGACCGACGGCTTGCCTTGGACTATGTAAACCTCAATGCATTATTTATCCACCTCAGAATTAATTCCCACCCAAGCGAACCATTAAGAGGCTCAGTGACCGTTGCTGATCAATCACCGGTCCAGGGCGGGAAGGCCTGACTGTCCCTCCGCCTGGCCGGGGCGCACGCGGCACAGCCCATCCCAGAGCGGAGCTGGCCGCCGGTCGGGGCGGAGGCGAGAGGAGGGCGGGGCGGGAGGAGCTGGGCGGAGCGCGCGGTCCCAGCTGGTCCGATGGTCCCAGAGGGCGGGCGGGCTCCGAGCTCGGATCCGCCCTCTGCGCGGGGAGGGCCTGTCGGGGATGAGCGCCACTGGCCGGAGCCACCAAGAGGCCGCAGGAAATGCAGGGCATCTGGCCGCCCGGATCCCGCACGCCCTGCCAAGGCCCGGGGGTTGGGCAGCGGGTGGCCGAGGCCCGGGGGGGGGCCAAGGATCCCTCCAGGGTCCGTCCACTGGGGACCTGCTCTGCCTGATGTTTCCTGCCAGGAGGGCCCAGGAGGCCGTCTATGACAGTTCCAACTGTGGAAAGGCAGGTGTGTCTTAGAAGGAGCGTGCGGCTTTGGCACATTCAGAGCCTCAGGGGACTGGTCCAGCAAAGCGGGTTAGGGATGTTCATTTTTTGCCACCTTAATAAGGTGAAAGGAATAAGAATGCGGTGAAGCACTTAGTTCAGGGCCTGCACATAGTAAGGAGGATCTCCAAAACTGTTCACTGGGCAGTGAAATCTCTGCTAACTGCCATGTTTCTGTCTAATACTAGTACAGTTCTAAAGAGTGTACGGTGGGGACTTTTGGGAGGTTCAGACTCAAGATCCTAAAAATTGCCCAAGAAATGCAATCACGGTAACCGTTCTCATTTATTAGGTGCCTACTATGTGTCCTTGAGGTTGGTGCTTTATATTCAGTATCTCATTTAATTCTCAAATTCCCTGAGGCAGGGAAGCCTTTATCATGGCTTTTCAGATGAAGAAAATAAGGCACAGAAATGTTAAATATCTTGCCCAGAGTCACACAATCCTGTCAGGGCTGGGACCTGAACCCAGGCTGTCTCTACATCTTATGCTTCTCTGTGATGCCAGTCTAAGTACCCCGATTCCAACCACTTCCTGTGAACGTTCCCAGCTTGAGAGCCCTCAATGAACTTGCTAGATGGTGAGGACCAGACTTTGTGCCCCTGAAATCACCTCACGTGCCCTGTTAGGCATTTGCGCCTGGGGCTGGGTTCTTTGGGCCTGGGTACTGTGTGATCCTCTTAATAGGTGGAATATGAGGGATTTGAACAGGGACCTCTCTGCTTTGAACGGCCATGCTCCCACCCTAATCCTCATAGTGCCGCTATGTCCACTGGTCCCCAAATGGCGGATTGATGTGTAATCAACTCTAGTAGCTGGAAGGGAAGTGGGTCCAGAGGCTGAGAGGTCCACTGCAGCTGTCCGTGGACAGGATCTGGACTGTGGAGAGGAGGGGAGGATGGGAGAGGTTAAGGACTCACCAGGATGTGGTAGGTCAAATCGCCAGGGTGAAGGGAGAGAGCAGAATCCCTGGAGACAAAGCTGTCTTACTTAGCATCCAGTCACTTACTCCGGCCCTCAGCTACTCCTCAGAAGGGATGAGTAAGTATAAGTAAGTTTGCTATAACATTCAAGGCCTTTTATGGTGCTGGCCATGGTTTCCTCTGTGACCTCTCTTGCTAATGCTACACACAACCATATGCATGCACAGCCCCTGCTCCTGTGTGCTCCCAGTTCCTTCTCTCTGGAGTGTGTGTTTCAGCCACAGAAGTCTGATCATTCTAAGCAAGTCTCGCATGAAACTGTCCTGATTCTACCTCCAGAAGGAGAGCCAGTAAGCACTTCCTCAGGGCTCTTATCTGTGTCCCTCAGACTGCCCAGTGCCCCTCCTGCACGCCCAGCCCTGAGCCTCAGGTTGGACTCAGGCCAGGAACCCCATGAGGAATATTGGCTTGATGGGCAGAATCGAGAAACACCACTGAAATGACAGAATCGCCTCCTGTTTTTGGGGGGCCCAGGTAAAGGTCAGATCAGGCTAGGACAGAGGCCATCTAGCAGGAGAGGAGAGATACAGAGCTGGAAAACCTCATGTCACGTCAGGGTCACAGAGGGAGGCCCCATGGCTATTGACAACGTCTTGAGCAATCACGAAGGCCTGTGAGTAACGCAGCCTGGACCACTTCCAAGCCAGAGGCAGGAAAAATACCCTGAAGACTTAGTTTGGGTCCACTCACACTTGTTTTGGTTAAGAAACCACTCCCGGGAGCTTTTTCTGTGCAGCTGTTTCCCTGATGATATTTACCTGCTGAGCTTACCCACCTGCTTTTCCGGGGATCAGCATTGGAAATGGGCAAAACCACAGAGGCTCTAAGCTCAAGCCCAGAGCAAAGCTGGGAAAAGGGCAGGAGCTAATCTGAACTCTGCACCAGAGAACGGTGGGGGGCATGGGACGGGGGCAAGCTAGCTCTTTCCTTCTCTATGCCCTCAGACCACGTTCCCAGTACTTCTCTGGATGAAGGGATCCATGGGTTCCAGCTGGAAGGGACATGAGCACCCCCTCCTTCCTGAAGTTTACAAACCCTGCACCACAGCGCTCTGTTCCTTCCAGCTCCCTCTGAGGCCACCAGGAGGGAGGGTGGGGTGAGGACAAGGGTGGGGCAAGGGAATCTGCTGAACATGGTGGCCTCCTGAGTAAGCTTTTATTTGAAGGAATTGCCCCACTCCTCTTACACAGGCAGGAATCCGAAGCCAAGGAGGGGAGATACGGGCCTCCCTTAGGAGTAGAGACAGAGAGATGGCCCCCTTTCCCACTGCCCTTACAGCACTGTACCTCCCGGCCGTGGTTCTGGGTCTCCCTTTGCTGGTTCCCTGCCCTGCATCATTTCTGCATTTTCTAAGGGCTCCTCTGGGCCAGGCACCTCTGGGCACTGAAAGACAAGTGGAGAGGATTGGGAGGGCGGAACTGTCCAGAAGGCATTTGCAGAAATGCACACTTCTTGGTGGGATGGTTCACCCACCAACATCATTGGCCCAGAGCCAGGATGGCTTCAGATCAGTGGTTCTCAACCTTGGCTGCACACCAGGGAGCTCTGAAAGCTAACTTCTGTTTCACCCCTGTCAGCTCCGATTTAACTCGTCTGGACATTGGTCCTTGGGAGGTGTAAAAGCTCCTCCAGTGATCCAATGTGTGACCAGGGTTGAGAACCACTACTTTATTAGGTAATTTCATATCCTTGAGCCTGGAGCCACCAGAAGCGGTCTTTGCCTGCTCTTGCCTCGAGGGAGGCTTCTTCTGAGGGAGGTACACGTTTGCCAATCAGTCTCCCAAATAGAAAGTGGAAAGGGGCCTATGTCTCAAGGCTCAACACGAAACAGCTCCATGAGAGCTACAGGTACTGTTGTATAGGTTGTGCACTGCACAAAGGTATCCAATAGGAGGGGGAATAGGGCTGGGTTTGGGCTCTGCTGGCAAAGCCATGTGTTCTAGCATGGTGAGAGGGATCTGCCACCAGAAGGGCAAGCCTTTCTCTAATTTATACCAAGATGCCATACAGATAGCAGAGCCCTGAGTCTGAGATGCCTACTCAGTGGTCACCAGCACCAATGTCCCCTGACTCCCTGCTTACGGCACTCTCAGTCTCTGTTGCCAGGCAGCTGAAGCTCTAGCTCCCTAGCACACCACTTTTGTCCATCCCACTGGTGTGCTGGACCAGCCAGCTGGTCCCAATAGCCCTGAGAGCTGATTGTTAAATTTTTAGGAATGCTGTAATTCTAACACGGACATCATTAGAAATTAAATTATGTAAACTTACAATTAAATAAACTATATTAGAAACGAAGGTAATACATACTCAACAGACATGACTTTCTAATTACTTACTACATTTTCCTGTTGTCTACATTTTTAGGATTATTTCTCTCTATCCTATCTGTATGGTGCAAATACTATTATGATTGTTGATTTTTATGTCATCTTGACTGGGCCACAGGGTGCCCAGACATTTGGTCAAGTATTATTCTGGGTGTGTCTGTGAGGGTGTTCCTGGACAAAACTAACATTTGAATCAGCAGATGGAATAAAGCACATTGCCCTTCCTGAGGTGTCTGGGCCTCATCCAGTCAGCTGGGGGCCTGATTAGAACAGAAAGGCTGACCCTCCCTTGAGTAGAAGGGAACTCCTCCTCCTGAATGCCTTGAGCTGGGACACTGGTTTTTTTCCTGCCTTCGAACTAGAACTACATCGGCTCTCCTGGGTCTCCAGCTTGCCAACTATAGATCTTGGGACTTCTCAGCCTCCATAATTATGTGAGCCAATTCCTTGTTATAAATCTCTTGCTATATACAGACAGCTCCTGACTTCTGATGGTTCAACTTGGGATTTTTCGACTTTATGATAGTGTGAAAGCAATACACTTTCAGCAGAAACTGTACTTCAAATTTTTGAACTTTTATCTTTTCCTGGGCTAGCCACATGCCAGATGATACTCTCTCATGATGTTAAGCAGCGGCAGTGAGCTGCAGCTCCCAGTCAGCCAGGCGATCATGGCCAGGAACTTACAACGGATACACTTACAACCATTCTAGACCCATATAACCATTCTGTTTTTTCACTTTCAGTACAGTGTTCAATAAATTACATGAGATGTTCAACACTCTGTTGTAAAAGAGAATTTGTGTGAGATGATTTTTGCCCAACTAATGTACATGTTCTGAGCATGTTTAAGGTAGGCTAGGCTAAGCCAAGATGTTCGGTAGATTAGGTGTATTAAATGCATTTTTGACTTAACGATTGGTTTATTGGGACATAACTCCATTGTAAGTTGAGGAAGATCACTGTATATACATATAATCAAGTGACTTATATATCCTTGAGATACATATATATATGTATCCTTGATTGGTTCTGTTTCTCTGAAGAACCCTAATTCAACTATATACTGGGCTGCTACTATACATCTCTTCCCAGCTCCTTGTTCACTGATCATGCTGGTATGCTGGTAGTTTGAAGCTGATGGTGGTGGAAACATTTATAATATACCAAGTAAATCAGCAAATGCTATCAATTGTGAAAAGAAAATAAAAAGTGGAGTTGGTATTGCTATGAGAGGTCTCTAAAATGAAGCCTGGAGGCCGTTGAGGAAATGTGGCTTACGCATGTCTCAGCCCAGATGGAATCTGATCTTTTAACTACATATTGTCCTAACGAAGACATCCAGAACACCTGCTAGAAACCCGAGATACTTATCAGACCCTTACCCTAGAATAATTCATGACAGCCTATTCCTTAAGGACAAATATTTCTTTTCCTGTGTCAGAGTATAGCCTTGTAGCTTTTGCCTTTATAAGCCCCTGACTCTTTCTCTTCCCCGGAACACTGTTTGGAATCTGTCTCCCAAATTGCAATTCATAAGACCCCCAAATAAAGCTCTTTGTTCTTTGCAGCCTCGATATTGATTACAGTTTGACATAACCAGGACTTCCGTTTTGTTTCCTTCCGGAAAGCCAGTTGTTAGGCGGTTGCCAGCACGCCTCCGGTCATCCCCTATGAGGTTTGCTCTGTGTGCTCCAGTCACTGTCGACTCCCTGCTGTGGGCAGAGGATGTTTGCTCTCCACCCAAATTTGCTCTCCCCGTCCTCCTGGGCACACCTAGATGCTCCACATTTCCCAGCCGCCTTGCAGTTTGGTGTGGCTGGGCCCCGGCTTTGTTCATCAGCAGACACGTTGTGGCCGCTTCTAGGCGTGGCCCACAAAACTCCTCCCCTCAACAATCCTCCGTGTTTGCCTCCCTTTTCTGGGGCCACCTTGGAAGCCCTGTGTAAAAGAGGGCAGAGGCCCCGCGGTCTGGGTCCCTGAATGATTGAGTGAGCCCAGCCCCTACTGTCAACCAGAAACATCTCAGATGGTTGCGAGAAGAAGAGCTGTTACCTACTTGGTCCTCTTTGTTACTACACCCGACCTTCCCACCAGATATACGCATTGCCTGCCTTTCTTCACTTCCTTTGATGCATCCTTTTGGACCGTTTCAGTGTCACCTTCCTGCTCGGAGCCCTGGAGTTAGAGTTTACCACCTTTAATGTCTCCCTCATCACCCATGCCTGAGGACACACGAAACTTCTAAAAGCCCTCCTGCCAGACCCTAAGACTTTACCCATAACTTAGATATATAAAATTTAAATTACCCATATTTATTACCTATAATTTAAAAATTAACCAATATTTTAAATATTATAGCCTATAATTGAAATATAAACTATAGACAAAACTTATAGTATGCTGACTTTAAAATATTCTTTCTAGATTTTTTTTTTTAAAACTTTTTATTTTATATCGGAGTACAGTTGATTAACAATGTTGTGTTAGTTTCAGGTGTACAACAAAGTGATTCAGTTACACATGTACATGTGTCTATTCTTTAACTGCAAAATTGTGTCAGATTATCAAAGGTGAACTTTTCTCCCACTTTGGTGGCCTTGCCTTGCTGGTACTCTGAGCATAGCCTTGGTTTCACCTCTGGGCACTCGGGTCCTGCAAGTTGCTGTGTCCCTGAGGGAAGAGGGCAGGGCCTCAGTCCTGTTGCCTTTGGCCTGAAGTCTGTCTCTGTCCTTTGGCTCAATGCCCCCTCCAGATGTGTAGCTTGGCTTTTAATTTCAGTCTTGTCCACACACTGCAGTCTATGGTACACCCTCTTACACATAGCCCAGGCCCCCAGAAGGGGTCTAGAGCCCTGGACTCCTACTTTTCTGGGTCTTTGGTGTCCTGGGATCCTGGGCAGAGAGTCAGCAGAACGAAGATGCAGAACCTAGGGTTGGGCCCTGGAAAACCACCAGACACACTGGGCCAGCAAGAGGTTCAGACCAGAATTCGGAGGCTTTGCTTGGAAAGCCCCCTACTTGTGACCTGTAGCCTCAGGCATGTTTCCTTGAGTCCTGCAGCCCTGGCCTCGGGGGAGAGGTGGCTTAGGCGTAACTACGTGAGCTGGTTCAGACACCATAACCTTTGGTTTGAACCTCCACTATACCACTTGTCACCCATCACCTTTCACTTTGCAACAGCTAACGTCCAGACAGCTGATGTCCAGGGGGGCTTAGTGCTGAGTTGATGGATGAGTGGTGTACCGGCTGGGTTCTCCAGTGGCAGATGCGGAGATGAGAGTTTTATGAGGGATGAACACTTGTTCAGGAAAGGGGAGGATGCAGGAGTGGGGTGGGAGGGGAGTGTCTGGGCCATATGCAAACCTGACAGTGTCTCTGCCAGCCCACCTGGGAGCTCCGAGGCAGATGGCCCAGAAGAGGGTCTGGCTTTGGGTGGAGGTGGTTAGGTCCATGTACTACCGTCACTGGCTGGGGGCCTTCTCGGAGAGGAGCATGACCTTGGCTACCACTGCCTTGTGTAGTCATTGGCTGGGAGCCACCCAAGAAAACCATAAAGTTGGCTCAAAAGCTGAGGCTGACCCTAAAAGAGCTAACAGCTGGCGGGGTCAGCTGACCCCACTCCTTGCAGCTGGGCGGCAAGTCCTTTCCTGAAAGGGACGCGATCAGCTCAGTTGTGTGTACCTGGCAGGTCCTGTGAACCTCGCAGGCCTCATTTTTAGGCCTCTGTAAATCCTGGGTTCAGACTAACTCTACTCACCTAAGACTCTTTGCTGCACCTGGGCAACTGTCTGGGCTCCCCATTTCATTGGGCAGCTTTCAGATAAAATTTTATTCAGCTGCAAAGCCTCACTGTGGTTTCCTCAGAAGGGAAAGCTTCCATTAGAGGGGTGTGTAGAGCCAACAATGGGACAGACCCTGCCCCCCTTTCGCCTGCAGTGGGACAACATGTTCAAAGGGGTCCATGAAAAACTGTCAATCTCAGGGCACTGTGGGAAGTGGCAGGTGGGACGCCAGCCTGCCAGGCCTGACACCCTGGGCCAGGCAGGGTCCCCTGCTAAGTTCCTGCTTCTAGCAGTCAGAGGCTGAGAGGAAAGAGGGAAATGATACTTCACTAGTGGGTTTTGGGTCCTGGGAACATGAGGTTCTGAGGTTTCAAGGAGCTGTCACCCTTCCCCTGTAGCAGGGGGTGGGGGACCCAGAGTGGAGTTACCGCCAGCATCAGCCTGCCCAGGCTCCAGTGACAACCCTGTCCTCACTCAGGTCCAACGAGGAAGCAGGTTTGAAATGATTTCCCCTCCCACAAAGAGTCGGATTTTAGAAAATGATGGATCACCACTTTGGTCAGTTTTGATGATTGAAAAACAAGTCTTCTCCCTCGTGAAAACACCTGCTTGTTGTGGAAAGGCAGGGATTGGAACAGATGGAAAGAATGGAAATTTCCCAGGCGCCTTCTCTCCCAACTCACACCTCTCCCCAAAGTCAAGATTCCTCCTCCGCTTGGCCAGCCCCTCCCCACTGGACACACAACCTCCATCGGCTCTTCCAATCATTTCCCCTCCTTTTGCATCTTTAATCCCGCCCTCCCTCACTGGTTCTCTTCTCCAAGTTGACAAACACACTCAGGTCTCTCTTCTCTCAAAATCACACCTCCCTTTACATCATTTACTATAATGGAACAGGACTCGTTTGGGGGCTGTACAACATCTGGCCCCTTCCTGTTCTGGAGTGACCCCCCGCCACCTCCCTTTTTGGTCTGCTCTGTCCCTGCAGGCAGTTGGATGTGGCCATGTGATGTACACTCAGGCCATCAGATGGTCCTGCCTGGGTCTGATCTAATCTTGAGCATGTCATGAAAAGACTGAGAGATGGTTAGATGGACTTCTGGCAGCAGTGATGATGTCCTGTTGTGACCTTGGTGCCTTCTAACACAGTGGAGGTGTCCTGCAGAGATGTCCTGACCACGCCATTCCTGCAAGATTCCTGTGCTTCTTGCTTTTAGGCCCCCTGGAGCCACCATCATTCTTGGCTGTTTTCCAAGCCTGGTTCTCCAGCTCCCAAAGGATTTTGTAAATCTCATATATTTAGAATAAATTCCCTTTTCTGGCTTTAGCTGGCTTGGGTTGCCTTTCTGTGACTTGCAACCCACAGAATTCTAACGGATGCCCATATCATGCCTCTCAGCCCCTGTTTTCACAGTCCTCTCCTCTCTCACTTCCTAATTTTCCTAACTCAGCACAGATGGCACTGTCTCCCAGTTGTCTGTTCTCCCACAGATGACATTTCCTTCCTTATTTCCCCAATTATGCCACCAAGCTAATCATTGCTTGTCTCAGACTGGAAACCACAGGCCATCCTTCCAGACCATGGCTCTAGTTTTCTACAGCCTATTGTCATATTTCCATGACCGACGGTACTCACAGCTCATCCAGAAGGTGCTGCTGGAGGAGGCCCTCCCACCCTGGCAAACACTTCTTTCCTCCCAACCTTTGCTTCATTCTCACCTGTTTCAAATCCAGCTCCTGTCTGGGTGTACACGTCTGACCCTGGTGAGGGTCTGGTGCACACATGCTGCCTTGCTTTTGCCTGCAGTGAGACAGCATGCTCAAAGGGTTCCATGAAAAACTGTCAACCCCAAATCAACATCTGGCAAAATTATTCTTCAAAATGAAGGAGCAATTAACATATTCTCAGATAAACAAAAACTGAGACAGTTAATTGCTAGCAGATGTGCCCTACAAGAAATGTTAAAGGGAATCTTTCAGGCTGAAATGAAAGGACACTAGACAGTAACTCAAACCCACATGAAGAAATAAAGAACATCAGTAAAAGTATTGGTATAGGTAAATATTTAAGATGGTATTGATGCATTTTTCTTTGTAACTTCTCTTTTTTCTTATCTGATTTCAAAGGTAACTGTGTAAAAATCTTATAAATCTATGTTAATGAGCACACAATATTTAAAGATACAATGAGTGATGAGAAAATATATAAAGGTTCTTGTTCAGCAGATAAATGGGTAAAGAAGATGTGAGGTATATATACAATGGAATACTCAGCCATAAAAAGAATAAAATTTTGCCATTTGCAACATGGATGGACTTGGAAGGCATTATGCTAAGTGAAACAAGTCAGAGAGAAACAAATACTGTATGATATCACTTATATGTGGAATCTAAAAAATACAACAGACTAGTGAGTATGACAAAAAAAGAAGCAGACTCACAGATGTAGAGAACAAACTTGTGGTTACCAATGAGGAGAGGGGGGTGGGGCAGTGGGAGATACAAATTATTGGGTGTAAGATAGGCTCAAGGATGTATTGTGGGACTTCCCTGGTGGCTCAGTGGTTAGGAATCTGCCTGCCAATGCAGGGGACACAGGTTCGAGCCCTGGTCCAGGAAGATCCCACATGCTGTGGAGCAACTAAGCCCGTGCGCCACAACTACGGAGCTTGCGCTCTAGAGTCTGCGAGCCACAACCGCTGAGCCTGAGTGCCACAACTACTGAAGCCTGCCCACCTAGAGCCTGTGCTCTGCAACAAGAGAAACCACCGCAATGAGAGGCCCGCTCACCACAACGAAGAGTAGACCCCGCTCGCTGCAACTAGAAAAAGCCTGCGTGCAGCAACGAAGACCCAAGGCAGCCACAAATAAATAAATAAATATAATCTTTAAAATTGTGAATCACTATATATTGCACACCTGTAACTTATATACTATTGTACATCAACTATACTTCAATTAAAAAATAAAATAAAATAAAAAGTTTCTGTATACTGTATTTATTAATCCAAACTAGATTGACACAGATTAAGGTGTAATCCCCAAGGCAACCACTAGGAAAATAACCCCAAAACTATACAGTCAAAGAAACAACAAGGTGATTAAAAGGTTATGACAGACAATATCCATTTAAATGGACAATATCCATTTAATTCTTTAAAAAAGAATTCAGTAATTGAGGATGTGAGGAACAAAAAAGATATGACACAGGAAAAAAATAGCAAAATAGTAGGAGGAAGTCCTTTCTTATCAGTAATCACATTACATGTAAATGAATTGAACTCTCCAAATAAAAGGAAGGTGTAGGTAGAATTGACTTTTAAAAAATCCAACAATGTACCCTTTAAAAAGTGTTACTTTAGATTCAAAGACACAAATATGTTGAAAGTGAAAGGATTTAAAAAGATATTCCATACGAACAGTAACCAAAAGAGAGCTGGAGTGGCTATACTAAAATCATACAAAATGGACTTCAAGACGAAAATTACTGCAAAAGAGAAAGAAGGACAATATATATTAATAAAAGGGTCAATACATCAAGATATAACAATTATAAACATATATTTGCCTAACAATAGAGCACCAAAGTCCATGAAGCAAAAATAGGTAGACTTGAGGGAGAAATGGAGAATGCAGCAATCGTAACTGGAAACCTCAATATCCCACTTTCAATAATGTATAGAAAAGCAACAAAGAAACCACCTAGACCTAACAGACATCTATAGAACACTCTACCCAAAAACAACAGAATACATATTCATCTAAACTGCACAGGGAACACATCCTTGGATAGACCAAATGTTAGGCCACAAAACAAGTCTCAACAGATTTAAAAGGATATCTTCTCTTGTGGAAATTTTTTCTTTTTTGCGGTACGCGGGCCTCTCACTGACGCGGCCTTTCCCGTTGCGGAGCACAGGCTCCGGATGCGCAGGCTCAGCAGCCATGGCTCACGGGCCCAGCCGCTCCATGGCATGAGGGATCTTCCTGGACCAGGGCACGAACCCATGCCCCCTGCATTGGCAGGCGGACTCTCAACCACTGCGCCACCAGGGAAGCCCAAAAGGATATCTTCTCTTACTAGTCAACATTGTACTGGAAGTTGTAGCCAAGGCAATTAGGCAAGAAAAAATAATAAAGGCAGAACCTGTCACATTTCTGAGCCCATGCCCAGGACTGGGTTTGAGAGAGAGCAGAGAACAAGGGACTATGCAGTGTCCTGTTCTGTCCCTGGGTAAGGCAATGGGTGGCAGCTCTGACCTATACCCATGGCATCTTGCCCCCTTTCCCAATTTTTTATTTTGAATTTAAGTCTCCACTGATATCCCAAGGGATTTACGAAGATCCCAGAGGTCACTGTCATGACTGCATTGCAGTCCAACTTCTCCCTATGCTCAGCCCTGCTTCCTCACTCCTCACATCTGTCACTCTCCAATAAACTTACTCCATGCTGACCTCCATCTCAGAGTCAGCTTCCCAGGGGACCTAGTCTTCAATGGAGCTAAAGGCCGGTCTCTGGAGTATTGTGAAATGACTGGCGTACAGTCATAAAGTGGACATTGTACAGATTCAAGAGCTGATTGTTAAACTGTATGCATGTTCCAATTCCACTCGTGTCCTTATCAAAAGGAAAGATGCATATATGTGTCAAAACTTTTTGGAGATAACAGTAGTTATTTCTCCAGAGTAGGGATGGAAGTTTGGAGTCACTTGTTTTCTGCTTTACACTTTTCTATGGTGTTTGAATTCTTTCCCTGAACATGCAATGATTTCTATAGTGATAATTCAAAGGAAGGATAGATCCAGTAGTTGAAGGGTTGCAGTGCAGTGAAATGTATATAAAATCAGAGAAGAATCTGGGCAGTGGCTGGTCAAGCCCTACTCAGCTGTAGGGTGACCAAAATCCTAGTTTGCTCCAGATTATCCTGGTTTTAGCATTGAAAGTCCTGCATCCTGAGGGACACTTCAGTACTAGAATAGAATCAAGAGTTCAGAAATAAACACTCTTATTTATGGTCAACTGATTTTTATCAAGAGTGTGAAGACAATTCAGTGGGGGAAAGAATAGTCCTTTCAACAAATGGTGCTGGGACAGCTTGATATCCACATGCAAAAGAATCAAGTTGGACCCCTCCCTCATACCATACACCAAAATTAATTTGAAAATGTATCAAAGACTTAAATATAAGAGCTAAAACTATAAACTCATAGAAGAAAACTAAATAAGAAAAAAAATAGATAAACTGGATGTAATCAAAATGAAAAATTTTGGGCTTCCCTGGTGGTGCAGTGGTTGAGAGTCCACCTGCCAATGCAGGGGACATGGGTTCGTGTCCCGGTCCAGGAAGATCTCACATGCTGCAGAGCAGCTGGGCCCATGAGCCATGGCCTCTGAGCCTGCACGTCCAGAGCCTGTGCTCCACAATGGGAGAGGCCACAACAGTGAGAGGCCTGTGTACCGCAAAAAAAAAAAAAAAAAAAAGAAAAAAGAAAAATTTTATGCTTCAAAGGACACCATGAAGAAAGTGAAAAGATAATCTGCTGAATAGGAGAAAATTTGTGCATATCTTACATCTATTAAGTCACTTGTATCTAGAATATATTTTTAAAAACTCATACAACTCAAAAAAAAGTAGTTTGCAAATATTTTCTCCCAGTCCATGGCTTCATTCTCTTCAGAGTGACTTTCTCAGAAGTTCTGAATTTTAATAGTTTTATTTTAATGGAGCACCGTTTTGGTGTTGTATCTAAAAACTCAGTGCTAACCTAAGGTTACCAGATTTTCTCCTACGTTTTCTTCTATAAATTTTGTATCTTGTGTTTCACATTTAGGTCTATTGTCATTTTGAGTTAATTTTTGCTAAAGGTATAACGTCTGTATCAAGGCTCATGTTTTGTTTTGTTTTGTTTTGTCTGTGGACATACAGCTGTTCCAGCAACAGCTGTTAAAAGCACTATCCTTTCTCCATTAAATTGCCTTTGCTTTTTTGTCAAAGATCAGTTGACTATATTTGCATGGGTCTATTTTTGGGCTTTCTATGTGCTTCCACTCGTCTATATGTCTATCCTTTTGCCAATACCACACACTATCTTGGTTACTGTAACTTTAATATAATTAAATTGAATTTGGGTAGTGTGATTCCTCCAACTATGTTATTCTTCTTCAGTTCTGTATTGGTGGCTTTGGGTCATTTGCCATTCTATGTAACCTTTAGAATCAGTGTGCTGATACCTATAAAATAGCTTGCCAGGATTTTTTATTGAGATTGTGCTACATCTATAGATCAAGTTGAGAAGAACTGACACCTGAACTCTTCATTTATTAGATCCTCTTTGATTTATTTCATCAGAGTCTTGTAGTTTTCTGCATGTAGATTCTCTACATATTTTGTTAGATCTTTATGTATGTATTTAATTTTTCATGCTAATGCAAATGGCATTGTGCTTTTATTTTCAAATTCCACTGGTTCATTTTAAACAAGTATAAAGGAAAGCAACTGAATTTTGTATTTTAACCTTGTATCCTAACCTTGCTATAATTGCTTTTTAGTTCTAGGAGGTTTTTTGTTTTGGGTTTTTTTTTTTTTTGTAGATGCTTTGTGTTTTTTGCATAGATAACTTTATCATCTATGAAGGAAGCCAGTTAAAACTTCCTCCCCAATCTGTATAATTTTTATTTCCTTTTCTTGTCTTATTGCACTAGCTACAGCTTCCAGTACAATGTTGAATAGGAGTGCTTAAAGGGAACATCCTTGTCTTGTTCCCAAAATAGGGAGAAAACATGCAGTTTCTCATCATTATCATGTTAGCTGTAGGTTTTTTGAGATGTTCTTTATCAAGTTGAGGAGATCCTCCTCATTTCACAGTTTGCTGAGAGTTTTTATCATGATTAGGTGTTGGATTTGTCAAATATTTTTCTGTATCAATTCATTTGATCACATGATTTTTCTTCTTCAGCCTATTGATGTGGTGGATTAAATTGATATTTTTTCTGAATGTTCAACCAGTTTTGCACATCTGCAATAAACCCCACTTGGTTGTGTTACATAATTTTTTTACACATTGTTGGGTTCATTTTTTTTTCTTTTTTTTAATAAATATTTTTATTTATTAAAAAAATTTTTGAAGACGTGGACCATTTTTAAAGTCTTTATTGAATTTGCTTCTGTTTTATGTTTTGGTTTTTTGGCCGCAAGGCATGTGGGAACTTAGCTTCCTGACCAGGGATTGAACCTGCACCCGCTGCATTGGAAGGCAAAGTCTTAACCACTGGACCACCAGAGAAGTCCCTGTTGGGTTCATTTTGTTAATATTTTGTTGAGGAATTTTGCACCAATATTCACAGGAGATATTTGTCTGTAGCTTTCCTTTCTTGTCTTTATCTGGTTTGGGTATTAGGGTAATACTGGCTTCATAGAATGAATTAGGAAGTGTTCCTTCTACTTCTATTTTCTGGAAGAGATTGTAAAGAATTTGTATCATTTCTTCCTTAAATGTTTGGTAAAATATACCAGTGAAACCATTTCAGCCTGGTGATTTCTTTTTTTGGAAAGTTATTACTTACTGATTCAATTTCTTTAGTAGTGGTAGGCATATTCCAATGATTTCTTTTTGGCGTATTGATTATACTTATTTAAAAAAATTTTTGGTTGCCCTAGAGTTTGCAATATATATTTACAGCTAATCTAAGTCCACTCTCAAATAACACTGTACTACTGCTTCACAAATAGTGCAGGTTCCTTACACAGAGTATTCCTAATTCCTCCCTTCTGTTCCTTATGACATTGCTGTTACTAGTCTAGCTATCTCTATACCATAATCACCCAAAACACTGTTACTATTGTTACTTTGTGCAGTTATCTATTAGATCAATTAAGAATAAGAAAAAGAAAAGATTTTGTTTTACCTTCATTTATTCCTTCTCTGGATACTCTTTCTTTATGTATATCTCAGTTTCTGACCTATATCATTTTCCTTCTCTTTGAAGAACATCTTTTAACATTTTGTGCATAACAAGTCTACTAGTGATGAATACACTCAATTTTTGTTTGTCTGAGAACGTCTTTATTTACCCTTCACTTTTGAAGAATAATTTCAATAGATATAGAATCCTATACTGGTTGGGATGTTTTTTTCAACACTTTAAATATTTCACTGCACTTTCTTCTTGCTTGTACGTTTCTGATGAGAAGTCTGATGTAATTTTTATCCTTGTTACTCAAAGGTAAGGTGGTTCCCCCTACTCCCAGCTTCTTTCAAGATTTTCTTTGTCTTTTGCTTTCTGCAATTTGCATATGATGTGCCTAATATGCACATAATTTTATCCTACTTGGTGTTCTCTGAGATTCCTGGATCTGTGGTTTGTTGACTGTCACTGCCTGGAGTTGGCAAAGACACAAAGTTTAGAGTCAGCTATCAAGTTTGAGGGCACACAGTTCTCCATAAGGCCAACCTCACTCCTGACATCAACAGCAAGTTTGGGGGTGTTCCCCCAAGCCACACTCCGTTCAGTAATTTGCTAGAAGAACTCATAGAACTCACTGAAAGCTATTATATTCATAGCTGTGGCTTATTACAGGGAAGGAATACAAATTAAAATCAACCAAGGAAATGACGAATAGGGCAGAGTCTGAGAAGGTTCCAAATACACAGCTTCTATTGTTCTCTCTCATGGAGTCAGGACATATTGCCCAGCCAGCATCAATGTGTGACAATACAGAGTAATGCCAACTGAGAAGCTTGCCAGAGCCTCAGGTTTCAGAAGTTTTTATTTGGGCTCTATTGCACAGGCATGATTGATTGTCCACCTGGTTGATCTCAGCCTCAGGGTTGACCGATACCACTTGACTCAAAGCTCCCACCTTAAATCACATGATTGGTCTTTCTAGCATGAGCAGCTTCTACTATCAGGTGTGGTTAGCAATACTCTAAGATCTGGTATAGCCAACCCTTGCCCTAAATGAAGACACTCCTATCAGGTACAACCAAGGTTACCTCCCAGAAGCCAAGGAAAAAGGCTAGCCCTCTTTTTGGGCAAGAATTCTCTACTACACAGTCATTAATTTTGGAAAATTCTTGGCCATTATTACTTTAAATATTTCTTCTGTTCCCTTTTCTCTTCTCCTACTGGCATTCCAACTATGTGCTTATTACACATTTTGAAATTATCTCACCATTCTTGGATATTCTGTCTGCATTTTTGTTCTCTTTTTTCTTTGTATTCAGTTTGAATTTTTTATTGACATATTTTCAAGCTCACTGATTATTTCCTTAGCTGTGTCCAGTCTACTGATGAGCCCATCAAAGGCATTCTTCATTTCTGTTGCACTGTTTTTTATTTCTAGCATTTCTTTTTTATTCTTTCTTTGGGTTTCCATCTCTCTGCTTACATTAACCATCTGTTCTTTTTTTCTTTTCTTTTCTTTTCTTTTTTAAATTAATTTTTATTGGAGCATGGTTGCTTTACAATGTTGTGTTAGCCTCCACTGCACAACAAAAAGAATCAGCTATATGCATACAGATATCCCCTCCCTTTTGGACTTCCCTCCCGTTTAGGTTACCACAGTGCATTAGGTAGAGTTCCCTGTGCTATACAGTATGTTCCCATCAGTTGTCTATTTTATACATAGTATCAATAATGTATATGTGTCAATCCCAGTCTCCCAATTTCTCCCTCCCCATCCCTTTCCCCCTTGGTATCCATACATTTGTTCCCTACATCTATGTCTATATTTCTGCTTTGCAAACAAGATCATCTATACCATTTTTCTAGATTCCACATATATGCGTTATTATACAATATTTGCTTTTCTCTTTCTGACTTACTTCACTCTGTATGACAGTCTCTAGGTCCATCCACATCTTTACAAATGACCCAATTTCATTCCTTTTTATGGCTGAGTAATATTCCATTGTATATATGTGCCACATCTTCTTTATCCATTCCTCTGTTGATGGACATTCAGGTTGCTTCCATGTCCTGGCTATTGTAAATAGTGCTGCTCTGAACATTGGGGTGCATGTGTTTTTTTTGAATTATGGTTTTCTCTGGGTATATGCCCAGTGGTGGGATTGCTGGGTCATATGGTGGTTCTATTTTTAGTTTTTTAAGGAACCTCCATACTATTCTCCATAGTGGCTGTATCAATTTACATTCCCACCAACAGTGTATGAGGGTTCCCTTTTCTCCACACCCTCTCCAGCATTTACCATTTGTAGATTTTTTTGCTGATGGCCATTCTGACCGGTGTGGGGTGATACCTCATTATAGTTTTGATTTGCATGTCTCTAATAATTAGTGATGCCAATTATCTTTTCATGTGTTTGTTGGTCATCTGTATGACTTCTTTGGAGAAATGTCTATTTAGGTCTTCTGCCCATTTTTTGATTGGGTTGTTTGTTTTTTTGATATGGAGCTGTATGAGCTGCTTGCATATTTTGTAAATTAATCCTTTGTCAGCCATCTGTTCTTGCATGTTGTCTACTTTTTCTATTAGTGTCCTTAACATACTAATCATAGTTATTTTAAATTATCTACCTGATAATTCCAAAATCTCTGCCATATCTTGGCTGTTATCTTCTGAATTTCCCTGTGTCTCTAGATTTGGGGTAGTGGTTTGCTCTGTGACCTCAATTCTCTGATGGGTCGAAGAAGTCATTGATTTTAAGTTCATTTAGTTTTCTCCTTATAGTAAGGGTGGGAATGATAATTTCTAAGCTTTTTACACACCAAAGATAAAACCAGAAGCCTGGGTCTTTAAATTTTAATAGCTGTTGCATAATGACTATTCTTTTTCAGACAACTCCTACTGCACCTCCCAGCTCCCCATTCCTAGAAGATTCCAGAGGCCTGTGACCCACATGGAAGACTTCAGAGAACAACTTCCTTTAGATCTCTCCATTAGATTAATACAAGTAATGAATGTAAGCTCCAGGAAGCAGGGATTTTTATCTGCTTTGTTACCTACTGTATTCCCAGTAGCTAGAACAGTTCCTGGCACAACAGGAACTGTTGTACTGAGTGATTAATTATCAACTTCTCATTAGGGAAGCCTTGAGTCCACCTTTAATAGCCCCAGCTAGCTCTCAGCTCTATGATGATCTGCCTTCCTCTGGGACACTCAGTTGACTGGCCTTGGATTTGCATTCCTTGAACACTGGAGAAGTAAGGCTGGGGGCCTGGCTTCAAATATAGGGTCCCTGTGTCTGCACACAGAGTCTGAATCAAGTAAAAACCCATTATTCTACTTTCTTCTAAAAAAATTCCCAAAGGCAACAGTTCACAACCTGAGATTAAAGTAGGATCCAATGGTTTACCTGAAAGGGAATTTCTATTCATTCAGGAATTACCCTGTGCCCTTTCTTGAACTCTCTGTGTTTTATTAGCTAGGCAATCCTTATAAAAGTTCTGTGAGATATGGTCTATCATGATCTCCCTTTTATAGTGAGGAACCCAAGTGGAGAGATTATATCACCGGAATAAGACCAGAGAGTAAGTAATTGGTGGAACTAAGATTTACACCTAGGCCTGGCTTTCTTTAAAGACTATTCTTTTCAGAACTGGCAAAATGATGCCAGTGTCAAGGTGAGAGGGTTGACTTTCCCTGGTCACTGGGAAGTTAACAAGGACTGGATCATGACATAGGGCTAAGAAGAGGAGGGAGCAGAGGTCTGGGGAGAGGAGAAAAAACAGTTTGTTTTTGGGGTTGGGGGGGAATAGAATGCTTTTTTTTTTTTTCTGTCTAAGAACAGATGAGTTGGTAGCAGTTTAATACAGATGGAAACAAATACAATCCATATAAAAACAGGATTTGAAGCAGGAGGCGGATATATCAACCAAAGTAAAGTTAGAACTTTCAGCCATGCAGCTCAACATCTGAGTTCTCTTCACTTAAGAACCAAACTAGGGGGCTTCCCTGGTGGCGCAGTGGTTGAGAGTCCGCCTGCCGATGCAGGGGACACGGGTTCGTGCCCCGGTCCGGGAAGATCCCACATGCCGCGGAGCGGCGGCTGGGCCCGTAAGCCATGGCCGCTGAGCCTGCGTGTCCGGAGCCTGTGCTCCGCAACAGGAGAGGCCACAACAGTGAGAGGCCCGCGTACCACAAAACAAAACAAAACAAAAAAAACCCAAACTAGACGCTTTAATAGGTGTTCGCAGAGAAGGCTACAAAAGTATTGCAAAATGTTAGCCTTACATATACCACAAAAAAGAGAGAGAAAAACAAAATTAATACACCCCCTAGGCTAATCACAACAAGTTTTCCCTAACAGAGACAGACACTGAAAAATAACTTTTTACAAGCTTAGCTTCAAGGTATGAGGTACGATACCTTACAGCTCTCACTTGGGTGTTTCCCACTCATGCTCTTTTCAGTATAAACAAATAGGTTTATGTAATGGAATACATATTTGAAGAATTCCTTAAAAAAATCACAAGTTCCATTTTATATATACAAATTTTTAATTATATACTGAAAATAAATTACAGGAAAGAACTTTAAAATGCAACAGAGGACAAAGTCACAATAAACATTCCCACTGAATTCCCTTGGTCGGGGGCATGGTGAGGCTGCAGTGCTCAAGAAGATAAATATCACAAATATAACAAAAACTTCAAATTGTCTATGCACTCACACACCGACATGAGCCACAAACATTCCTTCACAGGGACTGTGTTCATTAGCCTACCACAGAACCAGATTTTGTCATAAACTACGAAACTTTTAATACAAAATCCTATTTATATATTTATAATTCATATACTTGCCCTATCTGTTATTTTAGAAAATAAAAGCTACACGCTGTATAGATACTCTTAACTCATAGCTGTAGGCAACATTTTTGGATGGAATTTCCCCCCCAATAAAATTAATGGCATATTTTATGTACATGAAGGCTAAACTGCATAAAGACAGTTCAGTTTCCCAGATATGTTTCTCCTTTTAGGGCAGGTTTATAAATTTAAAAAGGCAAGACAAACGTACACCTCAGAATCACTTTCTTAGCTACAAGAGTTGTCATGTAATTTCTGTGAAGTTTCTGATACATGCATTTATGTAATACTGGTATTGAAGGCAGTAAAGCAATATATACTTTTAATGTCGTGGCTCAATAAAGGCTTCTTTGTCATTCCAATCTGATTCTTGATACACTGATTCATAACTTCTCTAAAAATTAAAATTTCAATGGGACACTGTGTTAAAGAGACTCTAAATAGATTTCTTAAAATATTTCCCTGAAATAGCCTTTCCACAAGACAAATTTCACTAACATTAGATTAAGTAAAAAGGGAAAAAAAAGAATTAAACATGGCACAAGTGTGCATGAAAACTAATGCTCCTCAGCCAATCTTCATGTCTTAGGAGCCATGAACAGAATGCTTAAAACCAACAAACAATCTCACACTCTGTGGCAGCCATCTGTGAAGCCAGTTATACTAAACTACTTCTACAGTTGATTGTAAACTTTGGTTTATTTTTATTTGAGTTCTCACTGTACAGCAAGAATGAAAAAAAGAAAGAGTGGAGTCCATGAAGAGATGAACTGTCAGTCTGTCTTTAATCTGGCATGATGAGACACCTGGTCAGTCAGGTCTGCTTTGATAGAGTTTGTTACAGACTGCCTTATGTTTTCCTCCATGAAATTATCAACCAAGGGTCTTCAATACCTGTTCCCAAAGCGTTTCAGCAATCTGATCAATCATTGTTCCAATTTCTCTGAACTCCCCAGAGTATTTAACGTATGCCCAAGTACAAAGAGACGTCAGTGCTAACCCCATGACAAGGTTACACAAGACGGCTATAGAGTTTAGGCCAATGAAGCCAGTCAGTCCTGAGATTATATACGTAGCAAACATGACTGCAGTGTGGCAGGGGTATGAGCAACATAGAAGATATTTTTGCCATCATTGTGCTTTATAAAATTTGCATAGGTTTCTTCTATTTCAGCCTCAAACTGGTCCTGATAACGACGGCAGAATTCATCTCCACCCATTTTTTTTTACTGAACAAGACTGTTTAATTGCCACTTCCTTGAGATCCAGGTGTTTTTACTCCAGAGTGCAATGTAAGGATTGTCCCCACCGCCTACCTGCTCCATACTTTTGCAATAGATCTCTCTTGCTCCTGCTACTGCAGCAAGATTATTAGCTTCAGCTGTTGCCTGAAGCATGGACTTTGGATGTGGAAGTTCCTCTCCTTGATAAATTTTAATGTAAGCCTTAAAGTATTGTACAAGATCTTTACAAATGGCTTTAGATCCACTTATCTCTTTTTCTAACAAATTTTCTGGGGCAAGTAGCAATGGAATCAGATTTTGAAGCTCTTGTTTAAACTCTTCATCAATATCTTTCAATCTCCCATCAAAACTAGGATTAGTTGCAACTTTAAGACCAGGATGTGGCAAAAGGAAGCAACCAAGATTTGAGAAACAGTTGTGAATGTGCTTCCTTACATTCTGTAGCTCTTCATGTTGACTTTGTTTTACCTGCAATCTCTTTTCAAGGAATTGTTTTCCACCTTCCAAACCATATGAATGTTCATAAGGATAACTCCAGTCTCGAATCAAAAACATTAATGTCTGAAATGGTTTCTGGCAGATCTCTTCCATTGCGAGTCTGCCGTATTCTGTACATAATTGCAAGTGTTGAAGATCATCTTCTTGAATATTTTGAGACAAATTATATACCTGGACAGAGCCAGTCACAGTGCTCAGAGCAAACACTGTTGCACTATCTTTGATAGTTGACTGGCTATCGAAGGCACCCTGGGTATCCCTCAGCAGCACAGCCACTTTTGTTCCATTAGGTCTCTCGATCACATACACTTCATTCCAGATGTGTATGCCTGTTGTTTCTCTTTTGCAACCAACCCGCCATGTAAAGCCAGTCAATGGTTCATTGTTTCCACAAATCCAACTTTGAGAATCCTTGTTATACATATATCTAAGCATGAAGTCCAGTAGAAATGATTTCCCTTTAGGAAAAGCTCCTGCCACGGATACCGCTACTATGTTAAGATCTCCTATGTGCTCCTGTAGCAATATCTGCCCCAAAGCTTCTTCATCAAGCTCAAAGTTATGGTCATCTTCACGTGCAAGAACAATCTATACTGGACATGGTTTCTTCATAACCTCATCAGAGTCTACTAGGTCATCATCTTCATAATTCTCACCTAGGAGGGTCCTGGACAAGACGTGGTTAACCCCGGTGTTTGGGTCGCTGGTTCGCCTCCGGCACTGCAGCCCCTTGTGTGGCTGCCGCCTCTGCGCTGCCTCGTCCCCCTCAGCCATCTTGGACAGATTTTAAATTAACTCCCCCTAGAATGCTATTTTATTTTTTTTAATTTAAGTATAGTTGATTTACAATGTTGTGTTAGTTTCTGGTGTACTATTTACAATAGCCAGGCAAGGCTAAATGTCCATCGACAGATGAATGGATAAAAAAGACGTGGTATATACATATATACACACATGTGCACGTGCACACACACACACACACACACACACACAATGGAATATTACTCAGCCATAAAAAAGAGTGAAAACAGTTTCTCAACTGAACACTGGGCTGAGCTGGTCTTCAGGATGCACTGAGTCTTAGATGGCATTTGGGGCGGGTATCTGAAAGTCCATGCTATGAGCATCTTTGTCCCCATGTTAATCCTCTCTTTCCACCCAGGCCACCAGGATGCTGCTTCTTCCCACCACTGTTGCTATGGTAACTGGCTGGCAGTCTTACATACCAGCCGTCAAACATGCTGAGAGAAGCCCGTTTGTACCACTAACTCAGTCATACTGCGGAAAGCCAGGTGGATACACATTCCAGTTGTGGTGGGGGACTTGATGGCTATGGCCAACGGGTGCAGCCAATGTCCCTGAAGGCGGAGGTGTGGCTGCAAATGAGCAGTAGAGATGGGTCAGCTCAGATCTGGGTCGAGTCCGGCTTCTGCCGCTCAGTAGCAATGTGCCCTTGGGAGTCAATGAATTTCCTGAATCTCAACTTCCTTATCTGGCCAACAGGGAGGGCTGTTCTGCCCCCACAGAGCTGGGGCAGCAGTAAATGAGACCACAGGGGGGTGCAGAAGAATTGTGAGCCCTCACTGTGGTTTGCCATTTCGCAACCACTCTCAGGGTCGAGTCATTTCTCCCAGATGTGCAGGAACAGAAATCAGCGTAAGAAACTGGTTCCCTAAGGAAAGCCCCTGACTCAGCCCCTATTTGGTTCGGTCGCTGAGGGTGGGTAAGTGTGGGCTTCCGCTGGCTTCCAGAGGGCAGTGTGTCTGGCAGAGTTTCTGTCTAGACACTGGCTGAGGGCTCTGCCCAGCCTCTCCCCAGCCTTCTTGTTCCTGGGGCACAGATGCCTTACTATTCCTCAGGGCCAACAGCTCAGGATCCAGGAAAGCAAGAGGGCTTTTCCCTGCTGTCATGGGCTGAACTGCGCCCACTCTGCATTCGTATGTTGAAGTCCTAACCCCCAGTACCTCAGGATGTGACTGTATTTGGACATGAGGTCTTTAAAGGGGTGATTAAGTTATACTAAGTCATTAACATGGGTCCTAATCCAATATCACTGGTGTCTTTAGAAGAAGAGATTAGGACACAGACATGCACAGAGAAAAGACCGTGTGAAAACACAGGGAGAAGATGGCCACCTACAAGCCAAGGAGAGAGGCCTCAGAAGAAACCAAACCTGCTGACACCTTGATCTTAGAACTTAACCTTCCAGAATTATGAGAAAATCAATTGTTGTTTAAGCCACCCAGCCTGTGACACTTGGTTATGGTAGCCTGAGCAGACTAACATGCCTGCCCTTCCTCCTCGCTGTAAGTAAGAGAATTCCAGCTCCCATGGGGACCCTTGGAGACAGGGACCCTTCTGGAACCACCATGAAGTGGGACTCTTCATCTTGTTTCCGGTCACCCTGTCTCTCACTGCTCGCTGGCCCCGTCTCTGCACCTCTGCACTGGGGTTCCCAGGACCCCAACTCCATGTCTCCCCAAGCCTGTCCAGCTCACATATTGCCCCCAGCTTGGAGAGAGGGACATATTAGGGGCATAGGCTGCAGCTCGTAACACAGCTCTGGGCGCCACAAGTCCCATCTCTGTGACCAGTTCTGATTTCAGTCACAGGTGTGATACAGAGCTCTTGTCCACTGGTGGTTCCCACTCCAGGCTCTCAGCTGCTGGGGGCTTCTCTGAAGCCAAAGGGAACCTACAGACCCTGTGCAAATGAACGAAGCCCAGAAGTGCTGGGCATCCACATCTCTAGGGGCAGACTTCAGGTGAGGGAGAAAGGGAGCAGGGTAATTCTCCTGCCTCTGTCCTTTCTGGACCATCTGAGAGGCACTCCATACTCTTCTCAGGGTTCTGTGAAGTCATCTGTTGCTGACAGCGCGACGTTTATAATGCCCTTTACGCAGCCTTGCCTTCCATGTCTCACTCTCCCCAGCCCCTCATTCCTGCTTCCTGGCATCATCTCCCAAATAAACCACCCGCACCCAAGCCCTTGGGCTCTGCTTTTGGGGAAGGCAGATTTGGGCATAGCTTTACCACTTTCCAGCTAGGGAGCAGTATGGAAAGATTTCACTTTCCTCATTTGTAAAATGGGGACATGACTATCTCACAGGCTGGTTACAGGAGTTAAATGAGATCACCATGGTGAAGTGAGTTGTAAACTGTGCAAGGTGATCTCAAAGCTAATATTTGTTATTATTTTTAGTTTGGTGGTAGCATAGGTCCTTCCTTCACTGTTCTATCATTAAAAAAGAAGAAGAAAACCCCACCTCCATCTCATTCCCTAGGGTCCCTTGTGCTGCCAGGTGCAGGTGAACATCCTTGAGGAGGAATGGGTGCTAAGGGGTTGACACAGCCCCTTCCCTCCCCCTCCTTCCCCAAACAGCATCAGTGTTTATCAGTGGGCTTCTATAAAGACAGCTGGCAGAGAGGGCACTGAGTGGAGGAGACACTGGGGTGGCAGGCCTTTCCAGCCCAGCCGGCGTCAGTGCTGTCCGTGTGTCTGGGTGTCACAGGCTGGGCTTGGGGCTTATGCAGGAGCCCAGGGAGGAGCAGGATGGAGGCCTCAGATTGCCTGACACAGCCCTGGCCCTCTTCCAGGAACGCCTGCTGCGGGCTACCTACCTGGCTGCTTCTTGTCCCTGCTCCAAAGGCCGACTTGGCTGTTCCCTGCTCTGGGACCCTGCACTGACCCAGGAGCAGCATTGAGACCCTCCTCCTGGTTCCCGCTCTTCTTGCACACCCTCCACCAGAGCCCTGTGCTTCTGCAGACCAAGAGCTCCTTGAGAGGAGGGCTGCATCTCTGCATATGTGTTCAAGCATCTAGAACAATGACTGTTGGCCAACAGTACAGGCTCGACAAACATTTGTAGACCTACGGCTAAGGTATGCCTGGGGGGACAGTGGGAGGCAAGCAGGGAGTCTTCACTCAAGGTAACTGGCTGGCACACAAAGTCCAGAATGACGGGAGGCAAGTCAGGTGGGGTAGGATAAGGGGTGCGGGGACAGAGCTGCTCACAGAGCAGAGACGTGAAGGCAAAAGGCAACGTGCAGGATGCAGTGTGGGTGGGCTGGGGTCTGAGGGGCTTCCTCAGGCTGGCTGGAGCTTTAGCTTAATTCTGAGAGTTCTTCCAGTGTGAAGGGCCAGAGCGAGTGGGTGGGACAGTCAGAGAAGATGCCCTCTATATACACTTGGCCACCATCCCTACCAGATCAGTCCCCGAGAAGCTGATACCCCCAGAAGCCAACCAGATCTCTGGTTGAATACTGCTGAGTCCCCTGCAGATACACACAGGCCCCAATGCAGTATCTATGGTGTCGGGTGCTGGGCAGGGGCAGATGCCACGGATCATTGCTTGTGTGAAGCTGGGCAGTGGGTGTCTCTCTTCACTCACAGAGCTGTTGCCCAGAGCACCCCACAGGGAATGCATGATGGATGGTTGGATGGATGGATGGATGGACGAATGGTGTTGGAGTTGATACGATGTGACAGTTAGAGAACAGAGAATGCTGAGGGTCAGTCAGGAATGGCACCAAGCAGTCCTCCCCACACCTGTCCCTCCTTCTGTGCCACCTCCCAACAATGGCACCTCCTCCCTCCCTCCTTTCCACATGAGCCAGACACCCAGCTCTGTGCATTCCATATTCTTAGACTGTTCTGTCTCTACCACCACTATATTTGTCCAACTTCTCATCAGCCCTTCCCTGAACTGTTGAAATGTCCCCCTGCCCTGGCCTCTTCCCCCTGCCCACCGGCTCCCCCTCCCAGAGCCATCCTGCTGGAATCTTAGAATGGCCTCACATCTTCCATGAGCTTCCCATATCCAAAACCAGAGAATAAGAACCCGTGATGGCTTTCTAATACAACTTGGCGAGGCTGAAGGACACGTCCCAGGCTTCCCTTTCTTGTATGTTTCCCACAGGCTACAGGGAGATTCTTGGGAGATTTTAGAGACTGAAGGGAAGCAGCAGCCATTTTGCAGCACGTGGGCATTATTGCTGATAAGCTGATTCATCTCATTGGCACGAAGCAGCAGCTAGACCTGCCATTGTCCCTCCTTCCCACAGAGCCTCTTCAGCTTCTCTGACTCCTGGGCCATGTACATGTGTCTTTAGCTCTGTGACAAAGGTCTGGAATTCTGCAGAAATACTTTGCAACACCAAAACCAACTGCGTGGACATCCTCAGTGCCTTCCCTGTCCGGCACTGCCAAGCATTGTCCGTCTTTTTTCTCCACCATCTCTTGAACCCACTGTGCCCTTTATATTCTTACTGACTCAGATCCTCAAGGAGGCTACCTGACCTCCATTCATCTTCTCTCCATGCTATTCATTCAGTTATTCAACAGTCATTAAGCATATACTGCATGTCAGACATCATTCTAGGCACTGTGAAAACAGCTCTAACCTTAACTTTCACCCTTCCCTCCTTATTCTAAGTGGTGCTTGAATAGTGACCAAAGGGGTAGTGGCAATAAAGCCTGCAGAATAGAGGCTGTATCTTAGTAGGAGAGGGGAGACAGATAGTAGATGAAATAGGTAAGTAGGAGGCAGGACTTCTAGCTATGTCTGAGTGATGAGGTCAGCAAAACCTCTTCGCCAAATGCAACTATAAACCTGGACAAAACTGACAAAAACAACCATTTCCATACTCTGAAATTGACCAAAGGCATGCAACAATCACTTATGCGTGAAAAACTGCTATACTTTAGGTAAGAACAGTGAGAGTCTGTGGTGTTCTTGCCAAGGGGTGCTTCTATCCCACTTTCCCCAGCTCAGTCCTCACAGAGGTTCTGCCAGGGTGGGGCACATCATGGGGACCAGCAACTTTGCTGACGAAGTCAAAAGTGGCTTATTCAATTTTGAGCAGTGGGTGATGCCTACACCCAGAGGCATTGTCAGTGGAATAGACAATCTTGGCAGCAAGTGAATGGGGAGAACTGATGCTGTGTCTGAGTTTTTAGTCATTGTTGGGGCGAACATGTGCCTGGCTTAGGGAGCATGCACGTGCAGTGGAGACCAGAGAGGGCTCAGGGTACCCATACACTCCTGCCAACCCTAAGACTGTGGCAAGGGCAGAGGTAATGTGAAGAGTCTAGCGGAAAGTAAAAGCCAGGGCAAACTTGAAGAACTTGAAAACCATCTGAACTTTGACTGCGTTTCCCTACCTCACGCAGATCTACTGGCAGAGAATGGAAGTTCTACTAGTTCAAGGTTTGAACGCAACATCTGTCCAATCATTGGTTGATCACTGAATTACACAGAAACAGAGGTGACCCCTAGGAAGCCAGTTTAAAAATAAAAGGAAGAATAAACAACAAATATAACCAGAGATATTAGTGACTGCATATTGTAGAGGAGACAGATTTAACAGATTTATCCCAGGCAAGTTACCAAACAATTCAACAACAACACTGTTTAGGTGAGTAAATTAGAATTCAGAGTTTCCTACAATACATTATCTAAAATATCCAGTTTTTAATTAAAAAATTATAAGTGTACAAAGGAAAAGGAAAGTGTGACCCATACTTAGGAAAAAGGCCAATAGAAACTCTCTGAATATTCCCAGATTTTTGTATTTAGCAGACAAATACTTTTAAAAAACCCTATGTAAATACATTTAAAGAACTAAAGGGAACATGTTTAAAGAATTAAAGGGATGCATGATAATAATGAATCAACACATAGGGAATCTCAATGAGACAGAAAATATAAAAAAACAAATGGAAATTCTTGAGTTGAAAGTCCAATAATTGAAATGAAAAATTCACTAAAGGGGCTCAACAGAAGATTTGAGATGGCAGAAGATAGAATACATGAACTTTAGAACAGAGCTATAGAAATAACCCAATCTGAAGAATATAGAGAAACACAGAACAAAACAATTGAAGGAAAAAGAACAGACTCTCAGAGATCTTTGAAGCAACAATAAGTATGCCAATATATGTGTAATGCAAGTCCTAGAAGGAGACAAAAGAGAGTAACAGAAAAATTATTTCAAAAAAGATAGTGATTGAAAACTTCCCAAATTTGATGAAAAATATCATGTTTCACATGTAACCAACTTAAAAAATCCCAAGCAGTTTTAAAATACAAAGAGATTTATAGTTCAACACTTTAGAGTCCAACTCTTGAAAGATAAAGAGAAAATCCTGACAGTGGCAAAAGAAAAACTTGTCCCCCTCATCACATGGAGGGGGACATCAACACGATTAACAGCTGACTTCTCATCTGAAACAATGGAGGCTAGAAGTGGAAGGCCATATTCAAAGGGCTGAAAGAAAGATAAAAGCCATTAACCAGGAATTTTGTATCCAAATAGCTGTCCTACAAAAATGAAGGCAAAATTAACACATTCCCAGATAGACAACAACTAACAGAATTCCTTGCTGGCAGACCTGCCTCATAAGAAACACTAAAGGAAGTTCTTCAGGCTGAAAGGAAATGACACCAGGTGGCGACCAGCATCCACAGGAAGAGATGAAGCACACAGGAAATCATAAGTACATGGGTTAATATGAAAGACTCTATAAATATAGTTTTTCTCATTTCTTCTCTTAACATCTTTTAAAGACTTAACTGTGTATAAAGCAATAATTATAATAGTGTCCTTTGGGGTTTATAAGACATAGATGTAATACATATATGACAATAATAAAACGAAGGAGAAGAGAGGAAATGGAACTACCTTGGAGCAAAGTTTTTATGTTTCACTGGAATTAAATATTAATCTGAAGTAGATTAAGATAAAATGCATATTGTAATCCCTAGAGCAAGCACTAAGAAAATGACACAAAAATATAGTAAAAAAAAAATCAATAAAAAATTAAAATGGTATACTAGAAAACATCTAATACAAAGAAGATGGTAAAGGAGGAACAGAGGAATAAAAATAAAGGAGACATATAGAAAACAAGTTACAAAATGGATAATGTAAACCCAATCATATCAATAATTTCATTAAATGTGAGTGGTCTAAATATCCCCATTCAAAGGGCAAAGACTGTCTTCATGAACTAGCAAGGTCTAATTATATGCTATCTATAAGAGACACACTGTAGATTCAGTGATACAAACTGGCTGAAAGGAAAAGGATGGAAAAAGGTATGCCATGCAACAGGAACCATAAGACAGCTGGAACTGGCTCTATTAATATAAGATAAAATAGACTTTAAGAAAAGAAACATTACAACAAAGAGGAACGTTTTACAATGATAAAAGGGTGAATACATCAGGACGCTATAACAATTATAAACATACACAGACTTAACAAAAGAGCCTCAAAATACATGAAGTAAAAAGTGACAGTAGACAGTTGAATAATAAGAGTTGGAGATTTCCCTACACCAATCTCAATAAATGACAGAACAACTAGACAGAATATCAGTAACAATATAGAAGGCTTAGACAACACTATTAGCCAATTTGACCTAAGCGATATATAAAGGACACTCCTTACAATGACAGCAGAATATACATTATTTTCATGTACACATGGAACATTCTTCAGAATATGCCCTAAGATAATAAATCAACTGGTGAGTGTATAAGCAAAATGCACATCCATATATTATCCAGCTAAAAAGGAACAACTACTGATACACACAAGAACATGAATGAACCTCAGAGACTTTATGCTAAATGAAAGAAGCCTGATGCAAAAGACCACATAGTATATGATTCTACTTATATGAAGTGTCCAGAAAAGGCAGATTTATAGAGGCAGAGGCACGTCAGTGGCTCCCCAGGCTGGGGGGCAGGAGGGGGTCAGCTGCAGATAGTCAGCAGGGAATTGCCCGGTGATGATGGAAACGTCTAAACACCGGATAACGGTGACGGTTGGGTAACTCTACAAATTTACCAAAAATTACTTAATTGTACACTTAGGATGGGTGAATTTTATCCTGTGTAACCTACATCTCCATAAACTGCTAAAATATAGAAATATATGAGATAATAACAAACGAAGAAAAATATGAAGAAAAATAAAGCAGAGAAGGATAGGAAAGTCAGGGTGGGATTCAACTTGTGCAGTCATTGGTGTGGTTTGCCAACCCTAACCCTAACCCTCCCTTCCGGGCATGTGGTCGGACTGTACTTCCTGGACCCCTCGTGGGTAGTTGGGGCAATGTCCAGGCTGAGGATTTCACTGCTGACATGAGACCCTTCTGGAGCTCAACCTCTCCCTCTGCTATCTGGCCTCGCCACCAGCAGCACTTGAAATAATGGTTGTTCCATTAGTCTGGGTCTTTGAGTCACTATGATGGGCAGGTGACCCGTGACCCAGTTACTGTGTAACTTATCCCATTGTGACACAGACAGGTAGTCAGTGAAAGCCTCAAGAGAAGGTGACATTTGGGCAAAAATCTGAAAGAGGTGAGTTTGTGAGCCATATGGATATCTGAGGGTTAGGGTGCTCTGGAGAGAGGGGAGAGCACATGCAAAGACCTGGCATGTCTGAGGAAGAGCAAGGAGGCTGGTGTTGCTGGTGCCAAGCAAGCAGGGTACGTAGGAGATGATGTGATGGGTAATGTTGGGCCGGGTGGAAACGTGACATGGGGATCCACTGGGATGTGTTGAGTGAATGACAGATCTAATCTGATTTAGGTTTAAGAGTCTGTTCCAGTTGCAATATTGAGAAGAGATGAAAAGGCCATAGGTAGAATCAGGAAGACCAGTGAGGGGGCCTTTGTAAGAATCCAGGTGAGAGCTGACTTCATACCCAGCTGCCATGACATTCTTCCTATAAACAGTTCTGATCAGTCCTATTCTTACAACTTTCAATAGCTCCCTATTGCCCATAAGAAAGAGTCCAAGTTTCTCAAAGTGACATCAACCTATCTTTCCTCTTGTATCACCCACCACTCCCCTTCCTATATCTTCAGTTCTCCTCTCTCTGAATCTCCTGTTCTCCCAGGACATACTCTTACCTCCCTACCTGGGATCTCGTGGTCTCCTCACATCCCTGTATTACAGCAGGGAGGGGTGAGGGTATGGTCTGGAAGAAGGAAAAGTAAGCAAAGCCACAGAATTGGGAAAGCCTGGAGAAGGGGTGTGATGGAGGATGCCCATTCCAAGCTGCCCCCTGGCCTTGGTCCTGAAGGTCAGCTTGTGGGCCAGGGAACTGGGGACCTGTAGGAATGGCTTCAGAGCTACCTTCTTCTCTGTGGACTCTCTGGGCTGGTATGGGCAGGAGCCACCATCTTGCTTCCCACTATGAATCTGACATCCAGTGGCTATTCATGGAGGGTCAGCTAACAGGGAGAAGTCACCACCTTGGCAGAGAACCAGGCAGCTCAGTGAGCAGAAGTTTGGGAAGCTGGGAGCAAAGAGACTGCACCTGGTCGGACCAGGCAAGACAGTGGCACAGGAAAAGCTCACAAGAGGTGGAGCTAAAGGTGGTGCCCATGGATGGGTAAGAGTTTCAGCACAGCGCCCCCCAGTGAGAGGCCAAGACCTGTAGAGGTTGGCCTCTGACTTCCTGCTACATGGCAGGTCCTCAACTTGGCAAAATTATAGACAAAGTGGTTAAGTGAAGTACAGAAGCTCAATTTAACTCCAAAGAATCTTCTGTTTGCCCCAATTCCCTGAAAATCTCAGTTAAAAGCAAGCTCAAGTTCCCCAATAATCTCTAGAATATATGGGGGGAGAGAGAGAGAGAAGGGAGGGTCAGAGAAAGAGAGAAAGAGACAGATAGACAAAGACAGAGAGAGGGAGAAGAGACAGGGCTGAATTAGAGAGACCAGAGATGGGGCAGAGGACACTTCCCCTGTGTTGGCTGACCCTCCTGTCCTTTCTGAAGCCTTCCGTAGAATGGCATGGCTCCTCCTTTTTTACAAAGCTGCCAAGCTGTTTGTGGTCAGATAATAAATTAAAAATTAATTCAGTCTAAAGGAATAAAGTTCCAATACATGCTATAATGTGGATGAACCTCAGAAACATTACTCCAAGTCAAAGAAGCCAGACACAAAAGGATACACGCTGTATGATTCGATTTATAAGAAATATCCAGTATAGGTAAAGCCCATAGAGAGAGAAAGCAGGTTAGTGGCTGCCAGGGCTGGGGGAGGTGGGAAGCAACTGTGTCATGGGGGTGGGGTTTTTGGGGGGTGATAAAAACGTTTTGGAACTAAAGAGAGATGGTGGTTGTGGGACACCTTGAAATTGCCACTGAATTAATTATTCACTTTAAAATGGTTAATTTTATGTGAATTTCACCACAACAAAAATTTAATTCAATCAAATTCTTTAAATTCAGGTATCTCATGCAATAGCTCATTTGTCGTTTTCTCAAACGATTAGCATCTGTACTCTGAAGCCGGGGACATCTGCTACACCATGGGAATCTGGTGGCTGGAAACTTCCACAAAAGTAAGTGACGGTGACTTTTCCTTTCAACTCAGACGATGCCATAAACCCAGATGAGAGAAAAATACTGGATATTTTACAGACCACTCCCCCACCCCAATGCATTAGGACTAAACAGAGGTAAAGGCTAATCTCAGCTGCTCTCCACCCCCTATTGTAGAAAGGAGGCTCCAGAAAGGTTAAACATGCAAGAAGGGTCCCACAACACGTGTCCAGCCCAGAGTGGAATTCTGGCGACCTGGCTCTGTGGACACAGAGCTTGACTCAGCATCCCTGTGGATACCTGTGCAGACCATAGCAAAGGCTGCTGTGTGGTCTGGGGGCTCTGGGCTGTGTCTGATGGCTCTTGGGCCTGGCTACACACTAGGTTCACCTGGGAACTGCTGATGTCCACCCCACACCAATTAAGCCTGATCTCCAGTATTCAAAAATGCCTGGGGAGGGAATTCTCTGGCGATCCAGCGGTTAGGACTCCACGCTTCCACTGCAGGGGCACGGGTATGATCCCCGGTGGGGGAACTAAGATCCCTCATGCCACGTGGCATGGCCAAAAATAAAAAAATGCCTGGGGATTTTTAAAAGCTCCTGCATGATTCTAACATAAAGCCAGGTTGAGTACCACTGACTGTGTTTCTCCTACTAGTATCTGGGATTTCAATCATCACCTGAAGGCACCCAGGTCCAGAGAACGTGAGATGTCACCGCACAAACACTCAGCCAGCACCCGTTTGACTCACCCAGCTAGTCAGCACTTGTATGACCACACAGCGGTTTGTCCCACTTTGTCTAAGTTACCTCCTGGACACTTTACTGAGGACTACTGAACCATCCTCATTGTTTCTGAATTAACTGCTTAGCTGGATTGTTTCCAAGCAAGATACAGGGCAGCCTCAGAATGCACAGCCTTCCCTGTGATGGCCTCTTGCACCCATGGTCTGTGGGCACAGTGATTCTTACAGACTCTGAATGTCATCAGAGCCCTGAGCCACTGGAGCCAGGGTCCCTGACAATCGTGGTCATGATGAAGGCTCTGTTTTTCAGGCAGACATGAACCAGCTCCCGAGTTCAGGGGTGAGGGCTGAGCCATCAGTCAGTGCCTGGGCCCTGACCACAGACGCCCCTAGGTGCTCTCAGATTACAAGACCAAGACAGCTTCTTTGGGTGGCCACAGATGACTCCATCCCTCAAGCAAGAAGCCAAGAACCAAGGTAATCATACATCACATAGAATAAAATAAACTTCTTACCGAAATACCTGGCTGCAAACGTTCTTCTTTTGCTGGAAGCTGTCGGCAACATAACGAAGCTGGCAGTCTATGTGCAAATTTCTTGTATATCCTTTTTATAAAGAGCCAACCACATCCTCAAGCAGACACGCTAATTCTTGTTTTCCAGTAACAGGAGATCAGCATCTATAGAAGAGAAATATATTTAGAATGCCCTTTATCTGGTGTTTTCTTGGGTTTCCAACAAGAAGCCTCACTGTGAGGAATTAGTCCCTTTAATGCAAGTGTACCAGGGATCTTGGGATGGCCTTGGGCAAGTCAGACCTCTGGGTATCAGTTCCTTAAATCTGTAAAATGGGAACAAGAATGAACCACCCCTCAGAGTGAACGACGGGTCAACGAGATGGTGGGTATAAAATGGCAAAGCCCTCCACACGTCAGATGCTATGTTTGATCTTTTCAATCAGATGGCCTGGATTTAAAAGGAGCTGTGTTTTCCAGAGAGCTTCAAAACAGCTACAAACAATAACCTGCAAACGTGCAATGTGACTTCCAGGACTCTCACCTGATGTGCACGGCAGTCCTGTTAGTGGAGAGACGGAGGATGCGGACCCCACCCCTAGATGGAGAAACAAAGCCCCAGCAGCACCCATGGCAGACCCTCACCGTGGTACACGGCTGCTAAGAGCATGGCTTCTCATTCTATTTCTGGCAATTTAGCATCATTATTTAATAATTTACAGTTGTGGAAAGTGGAAAAGAAAAATCCCGATTAGGAAACAGCCAAGTGACATTTATGAAGCCCTCAACATCATTGACATCGTGGTCTTGGCAATCTAAGGGACAGGCAGCTCCCAGGGGTGGGGGTCAGTGTTATCGTGTTTAAATACACATGGAGTTTATACAGTCTGAGAAGCAACTCTTGGTGGGGACACCCAACAGAATGTTCTCCCAACTACCCTTATTATTTCCTTTGCTTCCCTGCCTCTGCTGTGTTGAGCTTGTTTCGTGTTTGTGATTATAGAACCAATCACTGTTATGCAGATAAAACAAGCATAGCCAGCACTCATTGTTGGCGTGTCCCCTCCACCCTGGGGCTGTGGGCTGCTAGACAGCACTCCGCAGGCTGCACTGGGGCAGTGTCACCTTGCTCCATGCCTTGGTGACCAGGCACAGCTCCTGCTGCTGGTGTTCTGAGGGGAGCTTTGGGACAATCCAGCGGAGGGGCCAAGCTGCGCACTGGGGAGTGACCTGGGGCAGCTGGGAGCAGAAGCTGGTGGGTGAAAGCAAAACTGCTTGAAGAGAACAACAAAGCCCCAACCAGAGATGCCGGTATGCCCTTGGGCCCAAGTGAACGGTGGTTTGGCTTGCAAAGGGAAGCCGGGGCAAAGAGCAGAGTGAGAAGAGTGATGGAGCCCAAAGTACAGAGGCAGCAACAGAGCAGAGCCAAGAAACTAGAGGAGTGTCAAGCCTGAGACCCTTGGAACTGGGACAGACCTAAGAGGCCCTTGGGGACAGAGTGACATCTCTCTGTATACTCTAAGCATCCAGGGGTGGGAGGGTGATAGAGGGGGTGGGGAGTGAGAGGAAGAAGCCCATCCCATGACCCCATGACCTAGTGTAGTAAGGGCTTTAGAGTTTAAAAATCTGGGTCCGTGTCCAGGTCCAGGTTGGTTGTTTTGTTTTTTTTTCCCCTAGTAGTGTGAATCTGGATGTGTAGCTGAAATAGGGTTACCAGATTTAGCAATTAAAAATACAGAATGCCCAGTTATATTTTTAGTATAAGTGTGTTACAAACATTTCATGGGACATAATATCTACTATAAAGGTATTCCTGGTTGATATTCATTGTTGATAACTGATCTGAAATTCTGATTTAACTGGATATCCTATATTTTAGCTGGCAACCTATATTTTAGCTGGATATTCAGCCTTCTGAGTATCCATTTTAGCTTTGGTCAAAAAAGGATGATCAGGTAAGAATCTTTCAGTTTCTGGAAACAAAAAGACAATTAAAATTGGCTTAAAAAATAAGAGGGTAGGGCTTCCCTGGTGGCGCAGTGGTTGAGAGTCCACCTGCTGATGCAGGGGACACGGGTTCGTGCCCTGGTCCGGGAAGATCCCACATGCCGCGGAGCGGCTGGGCCGGTGAGCCATGGACACTGAGACTGCGCGTCCGGAGCCAAAAAAAAAAAAAAGATAAGAGGGTATATTTTGGCTTCTTTAGTGAGAAAGTTCTTGTGATATGGACTTCAGGTATGGTTAGATCCAGCAGCTTGACAATGTCAACCAAGTCAGGTTTTTCGGGGTTTTTTTTTCTTCCAGTTCTCTTGTTTGCTTCCTGAGGTGTCTGCTTCATCTTCATCAAGGTTGCCTTATTATTAAAAAATATGCTGGAGGTGGATATCAAGGTGGTGGAATAGAAGGACCTGGAACTCACCTCCTCCCACAGATACATCAAAACTACATCTACATGTGGGACAATTTTCACAGAATACCCACTGAACACTGGCAGAAGATCTCATATAAACAAAGCTGCAAGAAAGATCACCACATAATCGGGTAGGAAGAAAGAAGAAAAAGGAATTGGGATAGGACCTGTGCCCCTGGAAGGGAGCTGTGGAAGAGGAAATGTTCCCTCACCCTGGGAATGCCCTTCACTGGCTGGGAGATCAGCCAGGACAGATAGGGAGATTTAGAGGCTCAGAGAAGAATGCAGCAGCCAGTTTGTGGCAGGCAGGGCAGAGAGAGACCAGCACAGATGGTCCTGGCCACCTTGCTGCACACCCTCCCAGCCCAAGTCGTGCACCTGCTGGTGTGCACAGTGGCTGGATGTGGAAACTCGAGCTTCAGTGGACAGACCAGGGGAGAGGACGTGATTTGGCTGCATGGAGACAGCCCAAAGGGCCTGGAGTGTGGCCAGGCTGCAACTGGGGGTGTGTGCAGGACAGAGCCCAGGTCCACCATAGGAGCCCCATTGTCAATGCATGTGAAGGGGGAGTGGTTGGCCCCACCACAGCAGCCTCAGCATGCTCAGAGCAGGCGAGGCTCCACCACCAGGAGCTCTGAAAGCACGCAAGCTCTGGCAGGTTGCCCACATGTGGAGGTGGGGCTGAAATCGGAGCCAATTCCCCAAGGGTGCACAACTTGGAAAGCTGGGCTGAAATCTGAGCTGATTCCCTGCAGCTGCAAGATTTAGGTGGAGACGTGTGAGTGCAGCACTTGCAGGACATCCCAGAGGATTACTGGCGCTCCCCTGGCTAGGATGGGTCTGACATTAGCAGTGGTGGGTTTTCTGGATACACACACTCAGAAGCTGATTCCCAGCACTCCCACGGAGGGTCTGGGTGAATGACTACAGTGGGTGCTGGTGGATCTGTGCCAACGGCTTTGTCAGCACAGTGCCTGAGGGACATCCGGGCTGATTGCCTGTGTTCTCATGGCTGAAGTGAGGCTGAGGGAAGTGCCAACAACAGTGTACTTTGTGAGCACATACAGTGGGTGACAGGTGACATCACAGAGCATATGTCCCAGTGGACATCTCCTGTGGAGGAATACTCAGTGGCTCCACCCCCAGCAGGAGCACTCCAGTCCCACCTACCTCCCACTGAAGCTTAGAACCAGATCTGGGGGCATCTACACCAACAACTGGGGAGCAGACCCTGCCCCAACAGGGCTGTGACAACCATAGAGCAAAGAGGAGGCCCTGCTCAACATCCAGTTCAGGCTCTGGTCACCACAACACCAATCACATCCCCTATCAAGGGGATAATGGCCAGCACACCCTAAGGAAAGACATGGCAGGCGTCCATACCAAAAAGCCCTCGCACCAAAAACATTAGACTCACGAAGGCTACACAGGGACACTCCCACATAAAAACAGCCCTTCAGGACCACAGTAGATAACTCTTTCTCCTAAATTCAGAGTCAGAGAAATATAAGTAAAATGAAGAAGCAGAGGAACCGCTCCCAATTAAAAGAACAAGAGAATTATCCTGAAAAAAACAAACAATGAAACAGATCTCTCCAGTCTGCTAGACCCTGAGTTCAAAAAGGAGGTAATAAAAATATTGAAGGGATTAAGAAAGGTTATCAATAGAAACGCAGATCACTGTAACAAGGAACTAGGAGCTATAAAGAGGAGCCAGTCAAAATTAGAAAACTCAATTGCCAAGACGAAAACCAAGCTAAAGGCAATAAATAGTAAACTAAATAATGCAGAAGAATGAATGAGTGACCTGGAAGATAGAATAATGGAATCACCCAATCAGAACAGCAGACAGAAAGACAAATTTTAAAAAATGAAAGCAATATATGAAACCTATGGGATAATATAAAGCATGCCAATCTATGCATAATAGAGATCCAGAGGAGAAGAAAGAGAAAAGGGGATCAAAACCGCATTTGAAATAATTATAGCTGAAAAATTCCCAAACCTAAATAAGGAAACAGATATCCAGGTACAGGAAGCACAGAGGGTTCCAAACAAGATGACCCCAAACAGACCTATACCAAGACATATTATAATTAAAATGGCAAAAGTTAAAGATAAAGAGAGGATTCTAAAGGCAGCAAGAGAAAAACAAAGAGTTAGTTACAAGGGAACCCTGATAAGGCTATAAGCTGATTGCTCTACAGAAACATTGCAAGCCAGAAGGGAGTGACAAGATACATTCAAAGTCCTGAAAGGGAAAAACCTGCCATGTAGGATAACTCTACCCAGCAAGATAATCATTTAGAATAGAAGAAGAAATTATTTTTCAGACAAGTAAAAACTAAAAGAATATAGCAATACTAAACCTGTTCTAAAAGAAATATTGAAAGGTCTTCTTTAATAGAAAAGAAACAAGAATCTATAGGAAAAAGAAAATCACAATAGGAAAAACAAATATATAAAAGGATTGTAGATCACTTAAGTAAACAAGTACATAGATTTTTAAAAAATCAAAAAATTTTGTGAAAGCAATTATAACTATAATGAACAGCAAAAGGATAACATTAAGATGTAAAACAGGACTTCAAAGTCATAAAATGTGGGGGAGGGGAGTAAGAAAGTGTAGGGTTTTTGTAGAAAGTGTTTGAGCTTATATAAACATCAGTGTAAACCAAGTAGCTATAGTAATGGCTTAACATACTTGAAAACCAGGGTAACCACAACTCAGAAACATATAATTGATTCACAAAAACCAAAAAGAAGAGAAAAGCATAATACAAAAGAAAACCATCAAACCACAAAAGGAAAAACAAAAAGATAAAGAAACAAAGAAGAAATACAAAGAAACAAAGGAATCAATTGGAAAACAAGGTTCAAAATGGCAATAAATACATACTTATCAATAATTACCTTAAATGTTGATGGCCTAAATGCTCCAATCAAAAGACACAGAGTAGCAGACTGGATAATAAAACAAGAGCCTACAATATGCTGCCTACAAGAGACCTACATTAGGGCAAAGGACACACATACATTGAAAGTGAGGGGAGGGAAAAAGATATTTCATGCAAATGGAAATGACAAGAAAGCAGAGGTAGTAATACTCATACCAGACAAAACAGACTTTAAAACAAAGGTCATAAAGAAACACAAAGAAGGACACTATATAATGATTAAAGGATCAGTACAAGAACAGGATATTATACTCATTAACATATATGCACCCAATAGGAGTACCCAAGTACATAAAACAAATACTAACAGAAATAAATGGAGAGACTGATAGGAATACAATAATAGTAGGAGACTTTAACACCGCACTGACATCAATGGACAGATCTTCCAGACAGAAAATCAATAAGGCAACAGAGATCCTAAATGACACAATAGAATAGTTAGACTTAATTGATATTTTCAGGACATTACATCCAAAATAAGCAGAATACACTTTCTTTTCAAGTGCACATGGAACATTCTCTAGGATGGACCACATACTAGGACACAAAACAATCCTTAACAAATTTAAGGGGATAGAAATTAGTTCAAGCATCTTTTCTGACCATAATGGCATGAAACTAGAAATGAACCACATAAGGGGAAAGGAGAAAAAAAACAATTACATGGAGACAAAACAACATGCCACTAAAAAACCAATGGTAACTGATGAAATCAGAGGAAATTAAAAAATACCTTGAGAATAATGACAATGAAAACACAACCATATGAAATCTATGGGATACAGCAAAAACAGTACTAAGAGGAAAGTTTATAGTTATACAGGCCTTCCTCAAAAAATAAGAAAAATCTCAAATAAACAACCTAACCTATCACCCAAAAGAATTAGAAAAAAAGAACAAACAAAACCTGAAGTCAGCAGAAGAAGGAAATAATAAAGGTCAGAGAGGAAATAAATAAAACAGAGATTTAAAAAAAAATAGAAAAAAAATCAATAAAACCAATAACTATTTTTTTGAAAGGATAAACAAAATAGACAGACCTCTGGGCAAGCTCACCAAGAAGAGAAGAGAGAGGACCCAAACAAAAAATTAAGAAATTAAAGAGGAGAAATAGCAACCAATACTGCAGGAAAAAAAAAAGAGAATATTATGAACAATAATATGCCAACAAATTGGACAACCTAGAAGAAATGTACAAGTTTCTAGAAACATACAGCCCACCAAAACTGAATCAAGAAGAAAGAGATGATTTGAACAGACTGATCACTAGAAGTGAAATAGAATCTGTAACAAAAAAACTCCCTGCAAATAAAAGTCCAGAACTGGATGGCTTCACTGGGGAATTCCACCAAACGTACAAAGAGGAACTTATACTGATCCTTCTCAAACTATTTCAAAAGACAGAAGAGGAGGGAACACTCCCAAAGTCATTTCATGAAGCCACCATCACCCTGATACCAAAACCAGACAAAGATGCTACAAAAACAGAAAACTACAGGCCAATATCTTTGATGAATCTAGATGCAAGAAATCCTCAATAAAATATTAGTAAACCACATCTAAACACTCATAAAAAGGATCATACATCATGATCAAGTTGGATTAAACCTAGGGTCACAAGGATGATTCAACATATGCAAATCAATCAATGTGATACATCACATCAACAAAAGAAAAGACAAAAACCACATGATCATCTCAATAGATGCAGAAAAAGCATTTGATAAAATTCAACATCCATTAATGATAAAAATACTCTCACCAAAGAGGGTATAGAGGGAACATATCTCAACATAATAAAAGCTATTTATGACAAACCCATAGCCAACATAATACTCAACAGTGAAAAGCTGAAAGCCTTCCTGCTAAAATCTGGAACAAGACAAGGATGCCCACTCTCACCACTTCTATTTAACATAGTATTGGAGGTCCTATCCACAGCAATCAAACAAGAAAAAGAAACAAAAGGTATCCAGATTGGAAGAGAAGAGGTAAAATTGTCATTATATGCAGATGACATGATACAATATATAGAAAACCCTAAAGACTCCCCACAAAAACAACTAGAATTGATAAATAAATTTAGCAAAGTAGCAGGATACAAGGTTAACATATAGAAATCTGTTGCATTTCTTTACACTAACAATGAAATACAGAAAGAGAAAGTAAAAAAAAAAAAAATCCCTTTTAAAATTGCAAAAAAACATACTTAGGAATAAACCTGACCAAGGAGATGAAACACTTATATGCTGAGAATTATAAAACATTGATAAAGGAAACTGAAGATGATTCAAAGAAATGGAAAGATATTCCATTCTCTTGGATTGGAAGAATTAATATTGTTAAAATGGCCATACTACTCAAAGCAATCTACAGACTTAATGCAATCCCTATCAAATTATCTGTGACATTTTTCACAGAACTAGAACAAATAATCCTAAAATTTATATGGAACCACAAAATACCCAGAGTTGCCAAAGCAATTCTGAGGAAAAAGAACAGAGCTTGGAAGCATAACCATCCCAGACTTCAGACAATATTACAAAGCTACAGTAATCAAAACAGCATAGTATTGGCACAAAAACAGACATATGGATCAACGGAACAGAATAGAGAGCCCAGAAATAATCCCACACACCTACAGTCAATTAACCTTCAAAAAAGGAGGCAAGAATATACAATGGAGATAAGAGAGTCTCTTCAATAAGTGATGCTGGGAAAACTGGACATGCAAAAGGATGAAATTAGAACATTCTTTAATACCATAAACAAAAATAAATGCAAAATGGATCAAAGACCTAAATGTAAGTGTGGATACTATAAAACTCCTAGAGGAAAACATAGATAGAACAATCTTTGACATAAATTGACGCAATATTTTTTTTGGATCCATCTCCTAGAGTAATGGAAATAAAAGTAAAAATAAACAATTGGGACCTAAGTAAACTTAAAAGCTTTTGCACAGCAAAGGAAACAATAAACAAAACAAAAAGACAACCTACGGACTGGGGGAAAATATTCGTGAATGATGTGACTGACAAAGGATTAATTTCCAAAATATACAAACAGCTCTTATGGCTCAATATCAAAAAAACAAACAACCCAATCAAAATATGGGCAGAGGACCTAAATAGACATTTCTCCAAAGAAGACATACAGATGGCCAAGAGGCACGTGAAAAGGTACTCAACATCGCTGATTATTAGAGAAATGCAAATCAGAACCACAGTGAGGTATCACTTTACACTGGTCAGAATTATCAAAAAGTCTATAAATAATAAATGCTGGAGAGGGTATGGAGAAAAGGGAACCCTCCTACACTGTTGTTGGGAATGTAAACAGTCACTATGGAGAACAGTATGGAGGTTCCTTAAAAAACTAAAAATAGAGTAGCATATGATCCAGCAATCCCACTCCTGGGCATGTATCTGGAGAAAACCATGGTTCGAAAGGGTATATGCACCCCAATGGTCACTGTAGCATGCTTTACAATAGCCTAGACATGAGTGCAACATAAATGTCCATTGACAGATCAATGGATAAAGAAGAGGTGGTATATATATATCTATATATATGTGTGTGTGTGTGTGTGTGTATACACATTATATGTGCGTCTGTGTATATATGATGGACTATTACTCAGTCATAAAAAGAATGAAATAACGCCATTTGTAGCAACATGCATGGACCTAGAGATCATCATACTAAGTGAAGTCTGACAGAGAAAGACAAATATACGATCTCACTTATAGGTGGAATCTAAGAAAAATGATACAAATGAACTTACATACAAAACAGAAACAGACTCACAGACATAGAAAGCAAACTTATGGTTACCAAAGGGGAAAGGGTGAGGGGAGGGATAGATTAGGAATTTGGGATTAACAGATTCACACTACTATATATAAAATAGATAAACAACAAGGTCCTACTGTATAACACAGGGAACTATATTCAATATCTTGTATTAACCTATAATGGAAAAGAATCTGAAAAAGAAGATATATATATATATATATATATAAACACAACATTGTAAATCAACTATACTTCAATTAAAAAAAAAAGGTGTCAAGGTAATTCAGTGGGGAAAGGATAGTCTTTTCCATAAATGACGTTGTAACAGAGACACAAGGAAAAGAATGAACACCATGCACAAAGACTAACATTAAATGAAGCATAGACCTAGACATAAGCGCTAAAATTATTATGCTTCTAAAACAGTGCTACCCAATAGAAGTATAATCTGAACCACAAATCTGAGCCATAGATATAATTTAAAATTTTTTAGTAGCTGCATTAAAAAACATAAAAAGTAATGGGTGAAAATAATTTGGGTATTTTATTTAAGTTAAAACATTCAAAATACTATAATTTCATCATGTAAGCAATAAAAAGATTACTGATGAGGAAAAAAAATGCTGAACACCAACTTCAGGAGCTAATATTTCCTCCTGCATGTCTAGAGGTAAGAAAAAACATATCTCCCAGTGTCTCTCTCAGAAGCGCTGGGAAGTTTTCCCTCTCTATTTCTCCAAACAGCTCTTCCCTCACGGCCTTGATTAGGCAAACAATCTATCCCTGAAACAATCCTGATGGTTGGGGAATAAGATGCGTTGATTGCCTAAAGCAACCTGGTCTCATCCCAGGAGCTGGGTGGAGCTGGCTTCCACAAAGCACCTGTGCTGGTACAGGATCCATGTAGATGCTAAAAATAGATGTCAGGGTACTGTGATCAAGGGGAGGGGGGAAGGGCTCGAAAAATACAATGCCCACTGCAGGTTGCTCTAAGGGTAAGATAAATGACACTGACCCCCAGGCGTGTGTGTGTAACAATGTTAGTTCTTCCCCTTGGACGTGTTGATTGCCCTTCCTTTCCTCCCCAACCCCTACCCTTCTCCTGGCTACCCAATCTCAGCTCTGCCATCACACAACAGAGGGCTCCCTGGGAGACAGTGAACAGGGCCTCTGTCCTGTCTGTGCCACATGCCCTGGGCAAGTCCCTGCCCCTCACTGCCCACCTGCATCATGGGGGGAGTATATTATGTGTATGAGTGTGAGTGTGGGAGGCTTGATTATACCGGCAGGGCTCTGGTTGAAGGAGTGACCTTCACTGACCTCAGCCTGCAGCAGGATGACAAGGCCCTGGGGCGTGGGCGCCTGCTTTGGGGAAAACATGGGTGGAAGGGCAGGTAAGGTGGGTTCTGCTCTCCAGCTGGGGGAGAGCGACCTCAGGTCAGAGCAGGGGGAGAACCGCTCTCCAATCACCTACCCCAGCCCTTGCCTGCCCCTCACCTGCCTTTCTCAGCAGCTGTGCTCCAATGCAGGCCACAGCCCAGCTTAGCTCAGCACAGTAGGGGCACAGCTTCCAGGGCTGCCGTGAAGGGCAGTCTTGGAGAGCAAGCTGGGGATGACTCAGCCAGGAGCAGCTCTGGTTGGTACCGGCCACACAGCAAACGGGCTCACCGTGGGGGTGGGTGCTGGGAACACCAGGTCTTCCTGAACTCAGGCCAGTGTGCCCTGTACCTGGGCATCACCCCACCCACAGGCATTATTACTAATGACAGCTAGCACTGAGTAGGCACTGACTGTAGACCAAGCACATTAACCTGACAGCACCCAGAGGTGAATATGTCAGTGGAATTGCGAGTCATCCCAAGTCACACAGTTTAACATGGTGAAGATGGGGGTTGTGATTCAAACCCAGATGGCTCTGGAAGTCACTGCCGCCGCATTCTCCAAACTTAGACAGATGGACCCTGTTGTCCTGGACTGGCCTAGGTGTTCACCCTATGCTTCCTCATTCATCTCCCACAGGGCCCCCCCGCTGCCAGCGTGTGTGAGCACGGGGTAAAGAGCACACCATCACCGTGTGGGCATCTGGGCCCGGCAGGCAGGGGGAGGCCCAGGCTTCTAGGAAAGCTGCCTGGGTGTTGCCCGGCCAGGGGTCTGCTCACCTGGTACAGGGGAGCCGGACACCTCCATTTCCGCTGCCCAGAGCCTGCTGGGGGTTCCCTCTTCAAGACACTGCCTGGAGGAAGCGACCGGGATCCCTGCCCCCTCTTCTCACCCCGGAGGCCCTGCCATGGCCTTGGCCCTGCCCCCGGCCCCCATGTGACCAGCGGAAAAGGGAGGAGGGCAGGACAAGGAGGAAGCTGCCCAGGCCGAGCATCATCAGTCAGATCCAGGCTCCCTGGCTCCTCGGGGCCTCTGGGGACGGTGCGTTGATGGCCGTCCCTGGCCTGCTAAGAGGCTGCAGCAATCTCGCCTCAGGAAATGTTCCACGGGTGAGGCAGCCAGGAAGGGCTGTGACAGGGCGGCTCTCGGTCTCTGGCCTGGGGTTTGACTTGGTATAGAGCGCCGCCTGGTGGGCACCAGCGGCACTGCCTCCTACGGCCCTGGACCCCTCCCTCGCAGCCCCATCTCTGCATCCTTCCCCGCCTCTGGACCTGCAAACGCCAACTCGCCCCACCCTCATCTGTAGCCTCACCTTTCTTGGGGCCATGCGCGGCTCTCGCAGGTTGTACAGGATTCCTGGGGCTTCCTATACGGTCTTCCTCCGAGCAGCTGAATTCCGCGCAGCTGATCCAGTCCTGTCTGGAGTACGAGGAGGAAGTTGGGGCTAGAGAAGTCATTAGCAGCGGAGGAGCCCTCAGGTGGCAGAGGGAGGAGCTGAGCCACTTCCCAAAGTTACGGCATCACCCACATCTCCCCACTCCGTGGACTGGGAAGCAGGTCAGAAAGGTTCAGTCCACTTCCCAAGGTGACAGATTACATCGCTGAGATTTGAAACCAAGGCCCGCTGATTCGAAAGGTTTTGAAAGCCAAGGCCAAGGAGGGAAGCAGGCAGATGGCCCTCAGTAACCTGCCTCCCAGTTGGGCTCTGGTGGGCAAAGAGCCCCCTTCTCCGAGAGTAGACCGGCCTCCCCCTCACCTGGACTCGGAGTGGCTCCTAACTCTTGTTCTCTCTGACCAAGGCAGGTGGGGAGCTGGCCATGGACTGGTAGCCTTGGAAGCCTGATTCGGCATCTGGGGGGAGTGGGGCCTGGGGTGGCGGCTCGGCCAGTTCAGCCTCAGGAAGGTGATGATGGCAGAGGCGGGTGATCACCCACCCTAAGTACTGTGATAACCTCTCGCCAGTCCTTGCAGACGGCTGAGTGTGGGGCAGGGTGGGCCATGGTGGAGAGGAGTTGCTGGCACAGGTAAGGTGGCATACATCCTGCTGCAAGGCCAGAGCTCAGGGGTCCTGAGGAGCAAAGTGTAATGTCCTGCTCTTGGGCCTTCCTATGAGGGACTCAGTTGGAAAGCAGCAGACTAGGCCCCCTCTGTGCTTGCACCGCGGAGGGCTAACTCTGTTCAGCCCTGCTGGGGGAGGCAGTGGAGCTGGTGTGGAAAGAACGAGCACGCTGGAGTCAAGCAAAGTTGAATTTGAGTCCTGCCATGGACACTTCTTAGCTGGGTCACTGAGTAAGTTACACTGTTTCTCTCTGCACCCCATTCCCAATCTGTAAAATAAGGATAATAATACAGCTGACTCCAGGGTCTGTTGTGAGAATTAAGGAAAGTAAGTCATGCAAAGAACTCTGCTAAGTGCTTCCTGCTGGTCCTCACAGCCACGATGCACCAGCACTTAACAGGGATCCAGGAAGGGCTCATTTCCTGCATATTCCGCCATCAGCGGCAGCAGCATTAATTAGGGCAGGGTTCGGTTCTTAAACTGGGTTTCCCGCACAGTTTAGTAAATTCTGCATTTTAATTTAACACAATAAATTAAAAAGTAAGCCCTTTTTAGAAGGTGGGATTACCACCTGATAATCAAACACTCCCAGGTGATTTTAATGCCTGAGTTTGCATTTGTATTAAAACCAAATTGGCAGCAAGTGACGGAGAACGTGTCTGTCTTTAATGTTTAGCACGTTGGGCCCTGGTGAAGTGGGTTCCTGGGGGAGCCAGCAGCCAGACTGTGGCTGCCTCTTGGGAGAGTTTTCTGGGGCCTCCCAGGTGACTGGGTGGGGACCCACAACCCTCACCAGGAATCAGTCATCATCATTGAGATAACTGGCTTCCATGAAATTAGGGTTCTGTATAGGGGCTCTGAGGGCTTGGAAGTCTCCAGAAATCAGGGTGGCCACACAAAAATCCTCTGGAGGCCTCTGTTCAGTGAGCCATTGAACCCCAGCAGTCACAAATTCAGCCAGAGCCACACTGTAAATCACATTTAATTAAGAGTTCCTAGGGGATATTTTTTTACCTAGCAAAGTTGTTTTGTTTTTCTAGTTATTATAAGTTATAAGCATAGGGAGGCTACATATTGTTTTATGAGTGTATTGAAGTTGATGCTGGAGCCCAGGGGTTGTTTCCCCCTTCTTTTGGAGAGGCTTCCCATTATTGAGTAGAAGAAACACGGAACTAATTATAAATGGGTACTGAGCAATCCTGACTGTAATTGGCAACTATGGCCACAAGATGGCGCTCACAGCACACTGCTTCCGGCATTACTGGGTTTTCCAGCTGCGCATGGCCACCAGTCTGAGGAGGCCCTTCCTCGGAGGACAGGAGGTATCTGCCTCAGGGGGCTCAGGGGAGTCACCTGCATAGCACACAAGGGAAACACATACTTCTGGGGGGGTTCAGGGCTGGGACTAGGGTAAGGCAAGTGAGGCATCTATGGTGCAAACTTTAAGGAGGCAGTGAGTGCCTCACCCTCGTCCAGGCCCTGGGTCTACTGAGCTGGGATGTGTGTGCAAGTAGTGATATGGGCACTGGAGAACGGTCCCCAAGACCTTAGGAGAGAGGAAGATGCTTTTGCTACAGCTCTGGTCAGGTGGGGCCCTCCTAGCTGGGGCACTAAGGTCCCTTGTCTCCCCAAGATGGTATGGCCAGGGAAATCAGATGTACTTTCTGGGAGGGAATTAAGAGAAATGGACAAGGTGCTCCCCATCCCGGATCCCACTCGAGTCAGAGGCAAGTGTGTGTGGCGAGCAGAGAGGCCAGCAGGGTGTGGCAGCTGAGCAGAGCGATGGCCTGGAGGCCCCTATCCCGCCTGCAGCTCAGGCTTGCCCCAGCCTTTCATGGCTCCCACTGGATAGAGGAGGAACAGCTGTGCTCCAACAGAGGCACGAGACCCTGGCACCTGTGGCAGGTGGGTCTCTGCCCAGGGTCTAGGCCCTCGATATCACTGGTGACACTGAGAAAAACAATGCAGTGGGCAGTGTGGCCCCTGGAAGCTGGATGAGGAGAGCTGATTTGTGAAGAAAGCATGGGATGCCAGGTATACAGGTGGATGTAGAAATCAGCAAACATGTTGGTAAGTCTAAATCATCATTATGTATAAAAGAAATGAGCATAATGAGTTAAGGTGGGGTGTGAAGAACAGGGTGGAACTAAAATCACATACGACACAATAGCCAATACTGAACACAGTAACATGTGCAACAAGAGCGGGGAGAATCAGAGCATTCCGACTCCTGGGTACTTGGGGCTTTAGCTCCGGATGAGCACTGTCCAATACAGATATACTGTAGGCCACACATGTAATTAAAACTTTTCTAGCAGCCACCTTCAAGAAAGAAGCAGAAAGAAACTAAAAAATTAGTTTCATATTTTATTTAATGCAATATATGCAAAGTTTTATAATTTCAACATGTAATCAATATAAATATTATTATTGAAAGATTTTATATTCTTTTTATACTAGGTCTTCCAAAATCTGGTGTGTAGTTTACATTTATAGTGCATCTCAATTTGGATGCTAAATTTCCATTGGAAATAGTTCATCTATATTTAGATTTCATAAAATTTAGAGTTGAAAGAGATGATTCACCTATCCAAATTGCTCCAGACATCTGTAAAAGCTTTTCAGTAACTGTACTGTGTATCAATTTTTTAATTAATTACAATAAAAATTTAATTGTTTGGTTGATCCCATTTCAAGCGCTCAATAGCCACAGGAGGCTAGTAGCCCTACTGTATTTCACGATGCAGCACTAGACATCTTAAAGTCAAGTATGCATGCTAAAATTTTAAGAGTAACAAGTAAAGAACAGAGGTAGAACGTATAACTTCCAAACCAGTAGAGGGAGATAAAGACAACAAAACAAAACAAAACAAAACAATTTAATAAATTCAGCAGGAGGAAGAAAGGGAGAAAAAAAACTTAAAAGGAAAATCATGGCAAATGGAAACCCTAAAGAAGAAGGTAAAAAATACGTATAAATCTATCAGTAATCATAGTAAATGTAAACAGATTAAGCTTACATATTAAAAGGTAGAGATACTTGTTTGATTTTAAAAAGATTATAGCTGTATGCCAAGATATACCTAAAACACAAGAACAGAGAAATATTGAAAATACATGAATTGGATACATCAGCCAAAGAACAGCTAAAAGAAAACTTTGTAGTAATATTAATATGAGATAAGACATTGACAGATTAAGGAAAAGGGTTTATTGAGGATAAAGATTGTCAATATAAGATGATAAAAGAAACAAGTCACAGAGATGCGAAGGTCTTGAATCTATAAACACCTAACGATAAAGCTTGAAAGTTAGAAAACAAGCAAACACAAACTTATGACATAATGAGGAGAATTTGACAAATTCACAACCTTAGTGGAAAACCTAGAGGTCATTCTGAACCACTCCATGAGTAAGCCTTACAATTACTTCTACTTCCAAGGTACATGAAAATCCATCCTTTTCCCTCCATCCCCACTATTATCCCCCTAGGCAGGCCACCACCATTTCTTTTTTTCTTTTTTCTTTTTTTTTTTGGTTGCACCGTGTGGCATGTGGGATCTTAGTTCCCAGACCAGGGATCAAACCCGTGCCCCGTGCAGTGGCAGTGCGGAGTCTTAACCACTGGACAGACAGGGAAGTCCCAGGCCACCACCATTTCTTGTCTGTCCTTATACAGGAACTTCCTCACTGGCTTCCACACGTGCCCTGTTATCCCCAGGCTGTTCTTCATACAGCAGTAAAAAGTAAATTCGAAAAATATTTTACTATTAACATGCTTCCCATCATGCAAGTCTCAAGTCCAAACTCCCCTCCAGATCTTAGAAGGGCCCCCCAGAGGGCTCCTTGCCTGTTTCTTCCACTTGTCCCCACACCCTCCACTCCCCACACACCTTGCCAGCATTATGCTCTGGGTGTACTGGCCACTTAACTCCTTTTCTGCCCCAGGCCCTTTGCATCTGCTTCTCCCCCTTTTTGAAATTCTCCACACATAGTCTCTCAATAAACACTTTCAGTTTGTTGAATGAACAAATACATACTAACCTGTTAACATAGGGATTTTAAAAGTCCTTATTTAATAGCTGAGGCCCAGAAAGACAGTGTATTTTTCAATATAGCATATTTGGCTATAGGGATATAAACCTAGTGGTTCCAGCAAATCACCAGAGATGAGCTCTGGCTGGACCAGTGTGGGCTACACACATGGTCCTGCATGCATCACTGTGTCCAGGGCAGAGAATAATTTTATCTAATGGGCCTTGGTCACGTGTCCATCCACTGCCAAGAGGTGAGATCAGCTCCAACCAAACCCATGGAGTGAGAATGCATGAAGAGAGGCTCCCTAAACAGCTATATTTGTAATAGCCCCAAACAGAAAACATTCAAGGTAAGCAGGCAAATAGTTAAACTGTGGTCCATCCATGCCATGGAATCCTACTCAGCAATAAAAAAGGAAGAACAATTGATTCACACAACAACACAGAAGGATCTCAAGGGTATTATGCTGAGAGAAAAAAGCCGATCTCAAAAGGTCATATACTATATGATTCTATTTATATAACATTCTCAAAATGACAAGATTGTGTACATGGAAAGCAGGTTAGTGGTTGCCAGGGGTTAGGGAATCAAGAGGGCAGGAGGTGGGTGTGATGAAATAATTCTGTATCTTGGTGGTTACAGAAATCAACACATGTGATAAAACATCAGAGAATGATATCCCTTGTACAAACACCAGTTTCCTGGTTTTGATACTGCACTATATTTACTTGAGATGTAGTCATTGGGGGAAACTGGGGAAAGGGCATGTGGGACCTCTCTGGATCATTTTTGCAACTTCCTGCGAATCTATTATCATTTCAAAATAAAAAGTTTAAAACATAGAATACAAAATAGTGAATACTCACTAAGAGCACCTATATACATTCCTAATTTATTATGTATGCACATAGAAAGGTCTTCTTAGGATGTTAAAACTTTGCTAATATATATTATTTATCATACTTTTAAAGATTTCTCTAAAGATCAAAAGCAAAACATATATGATAATTAGTGAATATAATTCCCCTTCTCCCATCAAGAGGCAGGACGTGATGCTGAGACATTTCTGCACGTAGCCCCTAAGAAGCCTGTCAGCTTCACTTTCTCTCCCAGGAAGTCAGCTGCTCTGTTGTAAAAGGCATGTGTTGAAGTCCAAGAGTGATGAGAGGCCATGTGGGAAAAGAGAGGCTGCCAGGAGCACTGAGGCACCAGTCGTGTAAAGCTTCCTGGATATTCCAGCCCCTCCCAGCCACCAAGTGAATGCAGGTGGCGGCTCCCAGCCCACACTAAGTGGAGCAGAAGAGCTGCCCAGCTGAGCCCTGCCTGCTTCCGGTCCCACAGCATCGTGAGATGCAGTACACAGCTGTTATTTTAAGCCATTATATTTTGTCACACACCAGTAGATATCTGAGACACTCTTCGATAAAACTTGGAGAAATTTGACAATTAAATGTTTGATTGAGCACCTACTGTTTGTCAGTTTCTGTGCTTGGGGCAGGGGCTACAGAATGAATAAGAAAGAGTCCCTGACTCAAGAGCTCACAGACTGGAAAAGCAAGGAGGCAACTCTAACAGTGATTTGCAGAATGGATGAGCAGGGGGGCAAGTGTAGGGCGTTGCAGGGGGCAGAGGAGGAGAAAGCATTCTATCCCAGAAAGGCAGGAACGGGGATGAGATGTCTCTTCCTGTTGCTTCATCCAGCAATAACTACCAGGGGCACTTTGTGATATTTCCCTCTGGTATCTTATGTGGGCGGATTTTGCCATAGATGCAGTAACGATGCTGATTATAGATAACGTCAAAGACTTACCATGTGCCAGGTGCTGTGAATCGCCATTGTTGTCCTCACAACCACCCACAAAGAAGGGTCTTGCTAGGGTCCCTGTACCAATGAGAAAGCTGAGGCTTAAAGAACTGAAGTTAGTTGCCCAAGGCAGCTAACAAGGGACAGAGGCAGGACTCAAACCCAGGTGCTCTGATCCCAGAGCAGGTGCTCACAGCCATGATGCTGCTAATCTGCTTTTTAATTGATTATAAATCAAGCATCTTCATGGTGTTAAAAATAACATCTGAAATGGCATATTATGGACTGTATAACAGGTTATTTTAAAGTCTTCTGAAATTGAACATTTCACATTATTTCCAACATGCAGAGAGTGCATTTTCACACAAAGATTTGCTTTTGCATTTATGTCCCCCTATCATTCCATTATTTTAAAAAAGATTTGAGGCCAATGTGAAACAAGCCTTTTCTGAATAGTGGGTCATTTCCTTAGGATAGATTCACAGAAGGGTAAATAAAATACTTTAAGTTTGGGGTTTCCTGAAAGGAATGTCTGGAAGGAAAGGGCAATCTCTGTGGGTCATAGTCACACCCACCCATATTTGGAGCAATCATTCCCACATTTCATGGCTCTCTAGAAGCACAGAGGGGTGCTTCTGCAGAGGACCCAGCCATAATGAGCTGTAATGAAACTGCTTGTCAGTGTTCCCTCAGAACTTGAAGTGAACCTGTGGCTGAGGTTTGAGAATTCAAATGTGCTCTCTGGGCTGGTACCTCTGTGTGTGAGCGGAAAGCAGAAGTGGTCTGCCTCTCCACCTCTTCCGCATACTTCAGAATCAGGCCAGTCTCTGCAATGGCTCTGGTGCTGGCAGCTTCCCAGGGTCTCTGGGGGAGCCTGGCAGTGGGTGACCATGGGTTGTTTGGGCCACAGGTTCTATTGGTAACTGATGGTGGGGATGGGGACACCTCTCTTCAGGAGCAAGCACTGCCACTGTGCCTGCACATCCTCACGGATGCCCCAAGAGGCTGAGGGGCAGGGATCAGCAGCCCCTTTTTAGAGATGTGAAGGCGAAGGCTCAGAGAGGCGTGACCCGCCCTGTCAGCACTGCTGTTTCCCAGCTCTTTTCCCCTGTCCTCCATGAAGAGCCCTGGCTGTCCTTCTAATGAGTCCTATAGCCCCTGGGACCACACTGGCCCTGGAGCATGGGAGGAGGAGGCGTTTCTTTCCATTTCCTCCTAGTTTCTTATGTGATGTAATGGTAGGATCAGCAAGCCTCTGAGACAGAGGTGTGCTGGTAAATGCTTAACAGTCGGTTCTCAACAGATGCATCCATGTATCCATCTGCCTAAGTTTATTATAAATTTTATGGATGTAAAGTATGTGTAGCACATAATTCACAAATAATAAGAAAAACATACAATTTTCTGTTGCAAATTCCATACAGCCAATTGATTCTTATAGAATACTTTTATTAATTTTTGCCAAACTCTTGACTCTGTAGCCAACCTATATAGTCTCAATTTAGCCATGATTTGACAGATGGAGCTGCATCCTAATCCACAAGGCTCTACCCCATCATTTATAGTCATTAAATCTAATATGTAACCGACTGTTAAACTGTTTCTCACCCTCATACAGATTATATTCCTTAAACTGAGACAATTTTCAGCTTTAGCACTATGTATGTGAGAACTTGACTCCATTGTCAGTGTTCTGAGTGACTTTGCTGAATTGGATAATCATTTTCAGACACTGGAAAAATATTTCCTCAATTTTTTTGGTGCTATTCACAACGTGATGGGTATAGACCCAGCACAATTTAAATTTAATCTGCATTAATAACACTTTCTCCACTAGTTAAGTCTAGTCAACAAAACAATAATTTAAGCACTTGTTTGTAGCATTTTCCAGTTTCCATGATGTAAATTCTCCCACCATGGTCAATTTCAAAGTACTGGCATGACGTCACTAAATGCAGAGTTGGGAGCTGTGCATCAGGGCACCATTATAGGGCTTGTCTGCCACACAGATGCATTAGGTGCTGGTGACCTCAACAGCACAAGAGCAAAAGGTAACAAAATGAGTTGATTTTAAGTACTTATTACCTTTGTTTTAAATATGATTTGTTTATTGATAAGTTTATATAACATATAATTTAACTTGAAAGTTTAATGACACAGGAGTATTTTTCTTCTCTCTGAGTCAATCCTGTTTCTTGGTTCTACAGTGAATATTATGATGGAAACCACCATATCATCAATGTTGTTTATTTGTTTTCTAGTTTTTAGAGTCAACATATTGACAAAGCAAGGAAGAGACTTTTAGTTAACACAAACATTTTAAACCACGATGACAGGAATACAATAATATAAGAAACAAAGATAGGTGGAGGAGAGAATAAGGAAGAATAAACTAAGCTAGTATCCTTGTCTTGCAGAGTAGCAAATACTGTCTTAACTTAGTACATAGAAAAGTAAATATAATGTTTAAAGTCAGAAAGGCAATTACTAGAAAGAATTATAAAAATACAATGAACAAAGCTGGGAAGGCAACATTTGGAGGAATAAAATAAAAATATAATTACAAATCAGGAAGGAGTGTGGGAGAGGAAGAAGAAAATAGTGTAAGCATGCTAATTTTCTTATGTTTCATGTCTGTAGGTCTAAAGGTACCATCTAAAATTAATCCTAAAGTAGAAGTCTTAAAGTTGTAATGGTAACCATCGGAAGATCTAAAAGCAATCGCTTTTAGTGATTATTTGGGCAGAGGGGAGAATGATCGTGGACAAAGGGAAACTACTTTTTATGTTCTTATAAGCTGAATTTTATTTCCATGTGTAGGTATAATTTTATAAGTAAAAAAAGAAAACATAAGTACTGTTAAAAAAGCAACTTCTGCTTCCTCTGGTCTAGACCGCATACACTTTGCCGTAATCCCTTTTACAGTATAGTTTGCTTTCAACCACATGTGCAAACATCCTGAAAGTCCTGCAGTCACATTTAATCCCTCTTTCCAGTTCCCATGGCCTCCACCTTCGCCCTCCAGCCAGGGGGATTTGCTAGTTACACAGGGGAGTGCCCACGTTTTGTGCTTGTCTACACCACACCTATTCATAATGGGCTAAACATTGCACTTGGCCATATGGTGCATTCTCGCTATCTATTCCTCATTACCCTAAATTTATGTGAATGGAAAGGAAGGCCCAAGGCAGTTAGATGCCTTAATCAGAGTCCTACAGTTTAGTGGCTTAATTTGGCAGGTTCCTTTTCTCCACAGTGAAGGATTAAGACAGTTAAGGTAAGATAATATCGTCCAGGGCATCATCCCTCCTCCCCTTCCAGGAAACGCAGTGCTTCCCCAAATAAGAAGTCGATGCCTCAGGCTCCCACCTTAGAGAACCTCAGGGCTCACGGTCCCCTCATCAGGGGGCAGCATGCAGCCTGGAGAGGGGGGTTTTCTTCCCAGCAATTCAGGGGCAGGGCGGTGTGGGGAAGGAAACCCCCTCTCTTATCTGTCCCTTGAGGTCCCTCGAACTGTGCTCTGCAGAGAGTAAAGGATGTGCCCCCAAGTAGGGCCCTGGCGGGAAGGGGACGGTGGCCTGACCTGCCAGCTTTACACACGTATTCTATTTAATTCTCATTAACACACAATCGGTATGAAACAGCTGTAACTGTCTTCATTTTCAGATGAGGAAGCAGTCTCAGTGCAGTTAAGGAATATGCCAGAGATCACCTTTTCCCTCCTGCTCTCCCTGACCCGGCCCCCAGCAAGGTGTGGCCAGTCCTTGAGCTGTTCCTTCCTCTGTCAGGCCTCCTGGCTGCTGGGAATGATGCTCCCGGGAGGGAGAGGACAGGGTCCACATGAGCTCAGAGCCTCTGGTGGGAAATGTGGCCTCCCTGTTCCTGCTGATGTGCGGAGCTCACGTTGATCTCTTCCGCACCATCTTTTTCTGCAGGGCACATCCGGGAGCTGCGCCTGAGCGGAGGCCCACAGGGGCCACATGCCAGCTGGCAAGGTGGCTGCTGAAGTGTGGAGCCAGCCCCACCTGCAGTCCCCCCCCCACCCACCTGCTTCCACTGTAACTGAAAGCTGCTGTCTGGAGGGGGGTGTGCCAGAGCAAAGGGGCCCCCAGGACGGCTGTGGAAGCGTTGGGCTCTGCACCCTGTGGCAGAGGACCCGGGACCCGAGGAATGGCCCTGGGACGTGGAAGAGGGTGCTTCCCTTCCTATACATCATCTCATCCATCTTGGCAGGAGCTTGGTGGGAGGGAGGCTCCTCCGCAGGGAGTCATCTGACCTTGACCAAGTTCACACCTCCAAGAACGGAAGCTTGGCCACCCTGCTCTTTCTGCTCCACCACCTTGGCCCTCGGTGCTGTCCTCAGCAGGAGCACTGCTAACCTCACCCAGCCCTTCTGAACCCACCAACCTCAGCCTCCCAGGCCTCGGGGTCCCTCTCCCCTCCTCCAGAGTCACGCATGGCAACATCTCACTCAGCATCTCCTCCAGCTCAAGAAGAGGACGCGCATAGCTGTCTGGCAGTGACTGGCTGCAGGGCGACCTCTTTGGGGCACGAGCATCTGGCCAGGCTGGGGGTGGTAAGGCTCACTGATGAGACAGCCTTCCCTACCCAGCCCCCATGTGGCTGCAGCCAGGCAGGCAGTTTGCTCAATGTGAGCCGGGCGGGCATTCCTGCCACCAGTGATCGTTCTGACTGGGGGACTGACCCAGTGACCCACAGTGACCTAATCACAGTCACTTCCCACGTCCCATCCAGTCCACATTTGGTTGGTCCAAGTGTTCACTGATCCAAATGGAGACGGAGAGTAGAGAGCATCTCTGTCTGTGAGGCTGGACCTCACACGAGGGAGGACACTCTGGAGCCGTGCGGGACCGTGTTCTGCTGTGAGTGCTGTGAGCCTGGGAGGGAGCTGGCCAGAGTCCGAGATGTGGAAAGATGCAGAGAGCAGGGAGCAAGGGGCCAGCACCTCCTGCTCACGTAGGCCAAGCCAGTCACTTGTTTTCTGTGCCTCCCACCAAAAACCTACCCAGTAAGGCATGTAGGAGAAGCACCAAGAGTCCAGCTAGCTGGGAGAGGGGAGATGGGGTGTTGAGGACACATCTCCTGTCCAGACCCTTCCTGAGTCTTCGCTAAGGACAGCAAAGAACAGGCTTGTGTCCAGAAACTATCTTCATCCTCTGCCCCAGCCTCCCTCCAAGATGTCGAAGCCACGGTGCCCAGACATCAGTGCCAGTGTGCGCTGTCCTCATTTAGCATTTGCTCAGGGAGTCAGTCCTAGTTCTCAGCCTGAGGGTGCATATCAGAGCCTTGGGTGCTACTGTGTCTACTTCATTCTCCTGGTCACCACCCGGGAATGCTGAACACAACTGCATCCAGCGCTTCCCATGAAACCTGCGCTGGGAACGCTGGCCTCCTGCACATTCCCGGTGGGCTTCCACCACCCTTCCCTCAGGGTGTCTCCCCCTTCCTGCCCATCTGCTTCTTGGCCCCCCTCCAGCGCCATGTCCCGGCACTCTCTGTCCTCTCGGTGATGGGGGAGGTGTTGCTGACTACTTCAAGGTGCTTAGTGCTTTACTCTCAGGTTGCCTAGATACTCTCCCATGTTTTCTCCTAGGAGCATTACAGTTTTAGCTTTTTCATTTCAATCTAAGAAACACCTTGATTTTGTGTGTGTGGTGTGAGGTAGGAATGGAGACTGATTTATTTTCATCATGGAGATCCATGTTGTTTCAGTATCATTCCTTGAAAAGGCTTTGTGTCTCATGAATCTTTTCAAAAAATCATTTCTTCACCTTCCTTATCACCAGAAGCTGCAATCCACTCCACTTCCAAGCCTGCTTCTCCCTGATATTCTCACTCTGGTCCCATGAGATCTCCCCCCACGTCAAAAATCTTTAGGGAGGATCTAATTTCTATCAGTGCCACGCCAATGGTGTGAAGTCATAAAGGCGCTCGGAATTAAACTGAAGTTTCAGCTGTCTATTCCTACTTCCCCAAAATAAAACCGTTTTGGCATGACAGGTGTGTGGCTGTGCATGGTAGCTGAGATCTGTATGGGGTGTGTGTGATGTCTGTGACCTCCCCAAAGACAGACTGGATCTTATCACCCCAGGCATCTTGCACAGCGTCAGTCCTATGATAGTGCTGAGGAGATGGAAGTGGAATAAATGGAAGTGTCGATCGTGAGAGGCCTTAACCATTGTCTTACAGAAGCTCACATCCACAGTAATGCAGTATCTTCTCATCCACCAAGGATAAGTAAGCTTACATTTGCAGCGACGTGGATGGAACTAGAGATTACCATACTAAGTGAAGTAAGTCAGAAAGAGAAAGACAAATACCATATGATATCACTTATATGTGGAATCTAAAATATGACACAAATGAACCTACTTATGAAACAGAAACAGATTTACAGACACAGAGAACAGACTTGTGATTGCCAAGGGGGAGGGGAGTGGGGCTGGGATGGATTGGGAGTTTGGAATTGGCAAATGCAAACTATGATATAAGGTATGGATAAACAAGATCCTACTGTATAGCACAGGGAACTATATTCAATATCCTGTGATAAACCATAACGGAAAAGAATATTAAAAAATGTATATATATATGTACAACTAAATCGCCTTGCTGTACAGCAGAAATTAATACAACATTGTATTGTTGTATTAATCAACTATTCTTCAATGAAAAAAATTTTTTGGAAAAGAAAGATAAGTAAGCTTAGCCTAAAAGTTGTTGAAAGGTTTGAAAGCTCCTTGGGGAAGGCATTCTTACCTATTATTTGTGCTTGCAGAACCCAGCTTAGGACTTGGTCCTGGCAAATCATTATGCTGATTGAAGTGGGTTGAACAGCCTGCATTTAACTAAATGGTAGCTTATGACTCTTCTTTATTTTTTTTGATGGGCTCCTTTTGAGTTTTATGTCAGTCCTACCAACTGGAGTTGTGGATTCCAACCTCCAGGTATTTTTGAAAATTAGGAAAGTATTTGCCCACTTGTAGTTTTCCAATCCTCTCTCCCTTCTCCAAGTCTCCCCTTGTCACCAGCCATAGCTAGCATTGTTCCTGTGGGCTCCAGGTGTCCTGTGGAAGTATTTTCCGGTTGCTCCAGGACTCATACCCTTCATCTCTGAGGAAATACAATTTGCTGGTTGGATTCCCTCTGTTTTTCTGGAGTTCATCATAATCCTCACAGGGAATGTGTAAATACAGCTAGTTCCAAGGAAGTTGCTTTCTCTCCAGGTTAAAAAAAAAAAAAATCCCCCTGCTATGTAAACAGTCTTCCTTCTTCTTGAGCCCAAACTTGGTGTAAAAAATACATTGTAATAATGAAATAGGAGAGTGTTTAGGATGAATTAAATGAAAAAAAAAGAACAGGTTATGAAGTAGAATTTGTGGCATGATTTTAAATTTATTAAGAAAAAATTAAGATCAAAGAAATATACTTTGGTAAACATGGAAAAAAAGAATGTAATGCTGTTCTCAGCATGGCTATTGCTTAGCTGTTTAGGGTACTTAGAGTATTAATAATTTTTATTTTATTCTCTATTTCTTATACTTTTTTATCATGCATAAAATTAACATGGATTATTTTAAAAGTCAGAAAAATAGCATTAACTTTTTTTGTGCATTGTTTGGAGTATAGATTATGTCTCTGAAGAGAGTATGGCAGAGACTGCCTCCCAAAATGCATTTTCCCTAATAATAGGTTAAGGCTGACACATGACTGGACTGCATGTCCCAGCCTTTCTTGACATTAGATATGGCCATGCACTTAAAATGGAATGTGAGCCAGAGATACGTGCCACCTAGAGGGTGGGCTTTTATGTGTGGAGATGTGCTTTGTGCTCTCCCTTTCTCCTTTTGCTGATTGGATGCAGATGACAACAACACTCTAAGGGACAAAGGAGTTTGTGTTCCTAAATTATTATATTGGGCGAATCACCTGCCTACTTGAACAATTGTAGGAAATCATCCTAACACAAGTTTGCCTTATTCATCTCTGTTTCTCTAGGATCTAGCTGGGATCTGGCCCAGAATAGATGCTCAGTGTGAGTTTGTTAATTAGAACTGAACTCTGACTTTCCTGACATCTTCGTCACAAAGCTATAAGTAAAATACCACAATTTTGTTATTACTTAGTTAATAAAGTATGATTTCATATAAAATGTGAAAAGCTTGCAACAGCATGTTTCCATTCACTCCTTCATCTTTCGTGCAATTGTTGTCATATATGTTTCATCTACAACGTATATGAACTGGGGATGGTATAAACTCCAAAGTACAGTGTTACACTTTTTGCTTTAAGTAGTTATAGTTTTTTGAAGAAATTAAGATAAGAAAAAGTACAAAGTTTGTTTATATTTGCTCACATATTAGCCATTAATAGCGTTCTTCTTTCCTTTCTGTAGATTCATGTTACCATCTGGAGTCTAGCCTCAAAAACTTCCTTTAGAATTTCTTGTAGTGCAAGTCTTCTGGAGATGAATGATGTCAGCAATCTGCAAATAACTTTGTTTCATCCTCAGTTTTTCAAGGATAATTGGGTTAACAATTCTTTTTCTTCTAGTATGCTAGAGATATCTTTCCATTGTCTTATGATTTCCATTGTTTCTGAGAAAACATCTGCCTAATTTTGTTTTTGTTCCCCAATATGTAATTTCTTTTCTCTTACTGTTAAGATAATTTTTTATTTCTGATTTTCAGGAGCTTGACCATGATCTGCCTAAGTGTGGTTTTCTATCCATTTTGTTCTTCCTGGGGTTTACTAAGCTTATTTTATCTGCAATTTGCTGTTTCTCAACAAACTTTGAAATTTTCAAATATTTTTCTTCAAATATTTTTTTTCTGTTCTCTTCTCTCTGGGACTCCAGAGACACATATATTATACCATTTGATATTGTCCCAAAGGCAACTGAGTGTGTGTTTGTTTTTCTTCAATCTTTTTCCTCTCTGTCCTTCAGACTGAATAATTTCTGTTCATCAATCTTCAAGTTCATTAACTTTTTTCTTTTTTAATTTGCACTCACTGATCTGCTGTTTGGCTATTAGTAAAATTTTCATTGCAGATATCCCTTTCACTTCCAGAATTTACATCCAAATCTTCTTATACTTTCCATTTACTTCCTGAAATTTCCCACCTTTCAATTATAATGGCTATCTCTTCTTTTAGGTCCTTGAATATATTTCCAATAGCTGCTTTACAGTCCTTGTGTGATAATTCCAACATCTGGTTCATCTTGGGATATATTCTTTTGGATAGTTATTTTTCTTCTTATGAGTCAAATTTTTCTGTTCTTTCAGATTTCTACTAATTTTAGTTGTATGCTGGACAGCGTGGATGCCACACTGAAGGGATGCTGCATTATGTTTTCTTCCTTTAAAGGATGATGTGTTTTTTCCTGGTTGACAGTTACATTACTGGAATATCCTTTTGGTTCTGCCAGGCTTTTATTCTTTGTTAGGGCTGTTTTGTTTCAAGTTCGAACTTGTTCTAGTTCATGGCTCCTACTCTAGGCTATAGTTCTTATTTCTCAGGTTTGGCTTTTCTGGAGTGTAAGATGAAATCCCAAGATGCTCAGGGAGGTCTCTCCACTCTGGATGGTATGGAACTCTAACACTGTGAACAGTGCCCAATCTCTATTACCTCAGTTCTCAGCTTTGGAGCAGGTGATCTCTGCTAGGTTTCTTGGGGTCTTACCCCATGCATGTATAGGCAACCCTTGGCCAAGGACACACACAATGAATTCCCACAAAACACACCCTTCTCAGGTCCCTGCCCCGAAAATTCTGGCCTCTTAAGAAACTTGGAACTCTCTGACTTACACCTTTTTAGTTCAAGGATATTACTGCCCCTGGGGCTCCACCTCCCTGTACCATGGCAGGAAAACACCTATAAGAAGAAAGCCAGGGCAGCTGTGGGGCTCACCTTGTGTGTTTTTCTTATCTCAAGGTTCAGTCTTATGATGCCTGCTACTCAATGCCTGAAAACAATTGTCTCACATATTTGTCTTTTTTAGAGTTTCCTTCAGTGGGAGGTTATCTCCTGTCATAACTGGAAGCAGAAGTATAATTGCTATTTTTAGATATTTAAAAAAAATTACAGAATCTCACATTTCCCCTCAACAAAAATATATATTTACATGAGCAGTTCATAGTTTTCCTGGCAGCTTCAGTGTCTTAGCATGGTCAACTCTCTCAATAATAATAAATCACATTTGTACAGACATTTTTAGCATTTAAAAATCCTCTTGCAAATATTGATTTGTTCCTTACAACATTGCATTTGTCTCATTCTACAAATAAGAACCAGACTTAAAGATGTTAATTCCTTTTGGGCAGTAATGAGAATTGCAACCCAGATTTTCCACCCAGGAGTGCAGACTCCGCTAACCTATCATTTTAGTCAACAAATCAGGTACCTCCCTAGGACGAGTCTTGCACCATATGCTGAGAAAATTAACATATTTCTCCATAATGGTACACACTATAGTACAATGGTTCTGGAATATAGTATAACCAGGAGCTTAATTTGTTGCTCTAAAAAAATTGGAGCCCATTCTGGCTTGACAAGGTGACACTTGCATACACCTCTTGCATGTCTCAAGGTGATCTGTGTGCAGAGCCCTTCCAGTTTCCATTCTAGCTTCTTTTCTACTCATGAACTGTCGAATGAGAAATGAGAATTTGATCAGGGATGTTGGTACCTCTGACTACTGTTGGGGAGTGGGTGTGGGGTCAACATGGGCATGTGACGAGGTCTTAAGCTGGACAGGTCTCCTAGGTTGACTGCTATCTACTGGCAAGTTTGCACTGGCAAGAGTTATTACTACAAATGTTTTCATCCTTTGAATCAGTCTCAGAGCCTTTTGCCTCCCATAAAAGATGATGTTGCTTCTCACTTATAGTTACTCATAAACAGTCAGTTGATTGCACGCTAGAAACAGGTGATGAGCTGGCTTTAAGGATCAGGCATTTGTGCTAACCACTGCTCTTGCTCACGTGGCACAGGGAGATATTGTGTTTGAATGGACATGCTGGCTGGTCCTACATGGATGATGCTATGGAGAGATGATATGAAATGATTCAACCTAATAAGCCCAAAGGAGCAAGAATCTTGATGCTGAATTCCAGAGAACTTCATTCTATTACTTCAACTTTTCTTTCATCATCACTTTAATGTTACCCACTGATCTTAAGGGACTCCCTTCTCTTTTTTTTGTTGTTATTGTATTTTTTTCCCTTTTTTAAATTGAAGTATTATTGTGTTAGTTTCAGGTGTACAGCACAGCAATTCATTTATATATATACACATATATGTATACACATATATAGAGATATATATCTTCTTTTTCAGATTCTTTTCCCTTATAGCTTATTACAAAGTACCGAGTATAGTTCCCTGTGCTTTACCAGAAGCTCAGAGAGGAGAGGTGAGGCCAAGGAAAGGAGAAAAGTCCAGCCAGATAGTCCAGGGCTGAGTGAACTCTGCGTCCACTCTTACTAGTTTTCCCTCTTTGCCCTTAGCCCCACCCAGCACTGCTTGACCATACTCCCCTAAGCGGCTTTTCTACCGGGCCCGGGTCACCCACCAGAACTCAGGCAGCTCTGCTGATGGCTGGGAAGTGGGCAGAATCAGGCATCTGTCGACTCTCCACTTCTGCTTTCTCCAGGAAATGAGCAGAAACCCAGCTCAAGTGATTCATAGTGAAACATCGTTAAAGACTGAAGATTCTGGGCTCGGTCCTCTTCTCCTAAGCCTGAGGGGCTGTGGCTGGTTATGCGGGCGCCCATGCCATCTGACGTCTCTAGGCCCTGACGGACATACTCCAGGTAGGTCACCTTGCTCTTGGCCACGCTAGGTCAGCCCAGAGGTGGGCATGGGGGTCCTGTCTTCCAGGGCAGGCTGATTGGCCGCCTCCTGGAAAGCTGAGCATGGGAGCACATGTGACCACCAGTGCCTGATCTGGGTTTGTGCGTGTGGGAGAGGAGGTAAGCTGAGGAGCAGGAAGTATGTGCAGGGCAGGTGGCACATGTGCTCAGGGCCACTCCGATGTCTGGGTCTGCTGGGGTATCCCACTCTTGGGGTGTCTCAGTGTTGGGGTGTTTGTCACTGTTGGGCTTTGCTGAGCCAGGCCAGGCTCTGGCACTGTTCCTCATCCTCCTACTTCAGGTCAAGCCCTTTCTCATGGTTCTGTTAAGGAAGGTGACCTGCCACACCTAGGAGAGGCTGGACACGGGCCCGTGTCTGCCAACTGTGCAGGGGTGGAGAGAGGGGCTGGCCGTGAGACTCCCCTGCCCACCCCCCATGTGGGCCTCTGAAGGGTCCCAAACAGAGGGGGACACTTCAGGCTGGTCACCAAGAGATCTGGCTCCTTCCTGGCCCTGTGGTCACTGCTGGGCATCTCGTAAGTAGGTACCCCTTGGGGCCATCCTTTCCTCGTCCGAATTACCACGTCAAACCTTAGCAACATCAATATTTTTGAATCAGCAGGCCCACTGGTTTCAAGAATTAGCTCTTTTCTCACCACCTAAAATTGCACCTTATAGAACAAAGAACCAATCCTTCGTCCCAACCTCTCTGAAGCATGAGGAGCTAATCTGGTAACTAAGGAGTTCGTGTGTTACCTTTTCCATGGAAAGTTTCAATCTTAATATGATTTTCTGCATAGTCATCCATTTAATTGTTCAACAAACATTTATTGAGAGCCACTTCCTGCCAGGCACTGCTAAAGACGGCCGGGTCAGTGGTCAGGGGAGGGTGGTGCCCAGTGCCACAGGCTCCAGTGGGCTGGAGAGCAGAGGGTAAGGAGTAGGGGTCAGGAAGCCCGGGAGAGCACATGTCTTCTGAGTGGAGGCCTGAAGGAAGGGAGGGCCTGAGCCATGTGCGTTTCTGAGAAGCTTTCTTGGCAGGGGGAACCGAGAGGTTCAAGGTGCAGAGGAGGAGGCCTGGTGGAGACCAGGGTGGCAGTGAAGGCCAAGGAGTGTGCCAGGTGACCTGGCCAGAGAGGGCTGGGGTTGAGTCAGGTCAGGGAGGGCCTTCCTGTCCAGTGTGAGGACCTGGGCTGTAGTCCCCCAGACTTGGGAAGTTTTGAAATATTGAGTAGACAGAGAAGAAAATTTAGAAAAAGCGTATAGGGTATAAGGAATAAAAATTGCATAAGCCCTGTGTGCTGTCACCTCAGTGTTGTTTTAAAGATCATGAGCATCTTTGAAGTCATCTGTGTGCTCATCCTTCTCTGTCTCTTCAGAGCTGTTATGAATTTTGGGTTTATTGTTCTTTTGCCTTTCCTTATAGTTCAACCTTGTATATTTAAATTGCTAAATATGTTATTTGGTTTTGCATGGTTTTGACCTTCGTAAATAGCAATTAAATAGTCTTTTAAGACTTGCTGAATTGCCTCAAAATTGTTTCTGATATTCCTTCATATTGTTGCATGTGCCTCTAATTCATTCATGTTTATTGCAGGATAGTAACCTGTTATACATGAATATACCTCAGTATACTCTCCCAATATACTGCCAGTGGGCACTTGGGATATTTCTAGGTTTTGTTTTGTTTTGTTTTCCTCTTATGAGCTGCTAGGTGCTGTTAGCACTTGTAAGTGCTAGTGGGGCTCTCCTTGCACATATATCCTGGGGCGTGTGTGCAAGAATTCCCTAGGGTGTGTATATCCTAGAAGTAGAATTGGTAGGTAGTAGGGTATATAAATCTTCAGCCTTATTGGATGATATCAAAACTTTTTCCAAGCCAATGGTACCACGTTACCCACTCATCAGCAAGATGTAAAAGCTTCCGTTGCTCTACATCTTCACCACCATTTGATCTTGTTAGAGTTTTATTCCAATTCAGTGCAGATGAAAAGCCATCTATGTTTTGAATTTGTAGTTTTTGAATTACTAAGGTTGGGCATCTGTTTATATGCTTATCACTCACTCTAAATTCTTTTTCCTCTTCAAGTCTTTTTCTCTATGGGCCATCTGTCTTTCATCCTATTGGTTTTCTGTAATTCGGTACATATTCAGATGTTAATTCTTTGTATTTTATGTATGTTTTAAATACTTTTCTCTTATTTGTGCCTTGTCTCCTTATGTTATTTGTGATTTCTATTAATGATTGAATTTCTCAGTTTCAAACAAGCTTAATTTACCCATATGTTCTCTTATGATATAAACTTGTGTATTGTCTAAGAGATTCTCCTCCACTTTAAAGTCATAAAATTATTCTCTTACATTATTAAATTTTAAAAAATAATTTTGCCCTTCATATTTAGTCTTTAATCCTACTTAGTAATGATTTTCCTATATGGTGTGAGGTAGCAGGTAATGTTTTATTTTATTTTGTTCTTTCCATATGGATAACCAAGAGTCTTAGCTCCACAAATCAAAAAGGCCATTCTTTAGCCACTAATCTACAACTCTGTTGTAAATCTGTGTAGTGGGTCTGTTCCTTGGCTGTCTTCTGTCAATGTGTTTCTCCCTTTGCCAACACTAAATAATATTATTAACTAGAGGCTTATAATAAATTTTGGTATCTGGAAAGAGTCTCCTCATTTTTTTCTTCTTTCATTCTGGCTTGACATTCTTGGTTCCTTCTTACTTAATATGGATTTTAGAATCAGCTTATCAGGTTCAACAAAAAAGTTATGTTCAGATTTTATTAGAAATATAATTTGAAGAGAAGTGATATCTTTATGAACATGACTCCGCCAATTCATGAACATGGTTTATTTCCTTATTTATTTAGGTCTTCATTAAAATATCTAAATAAAATTTTATAATTTTCTTTATAAAATTAGTGCACACTTTGCCTAGATTTATTCTTAAACGGTTTATTTTTATATCATTGCCATGGTCTTTAAAAATATGTTTTTTTGACTCTTGCTGACATATGCTCCCATTTTAAAGAAAAATCACTTTCTATGGGTATCAAAGGGAGAAGAAAGACTAGCAGTTAAGAGGCTGTTGTAATAATCCAGGCTGGAGGTGATGGTGGCTGGCCCCAAACTGATAGTAACAGAAATAATGAGAGGTGGTCAGAGTGGTGAGATTCTAGATATTTTTGAGAGGGATTTGACAGTGTTGCAAGCGTTGGGTGTGGGAGAGAGAAATTTAAGATGATTCCAGAGCAACACAGAGACTGGAACTGTCATTTACTCAGCTGGGTCAAGGGTGGAAGGAACTTATTTGCAAGGTGGTGATTATTCCAGAATATCGATGTGGACATATGTAAAGGTGGAGATGCCTATTAGACATCAAGTGGAGGAATGAATTCTTGGCACGCCCCCCCAGGTGGCCTTCATGATAGAAAAGCAAGGCAGCGTGGCCACTTGGGGGAGGGGGTGTTGTTACACAAAACAAACCGAAACATCGAGTTTGGCGCAGAGAAAGGTTTATCAATCGAGGAGGCGCCGACTCAGAAGATAGGAGGCCTAAGCTCGTCTCAAATCTATCTCGCTAACTTGGCTGGGGCACAAGGCTTTTAAAGGCGAAAACGGTAAAAGGGATAGGGTCGTAGCATATGTGATCAGTTCATGGACCTTCTTCTGATCAGTTGGTGGTACGGTAACGGTGATGTTTTGGGAATCTCAATCATCAACCTTCTGGTTCCAACCAGTCTGGGGTCTAAGTGCTTGTGCTCAGCGTGTAGTCACCATCCTCTACCTGGGTGGGGATCTTAGTTTCTACAGAACAACTCAAAGATAAGCATCAGATGGTTATCTATTTCCCTTCAGGAGGAACTAGGAGTCCTGTGACTCTCCTGTCCTAATCATTAACTGCTAGAGTCTGCTCTTTGGAACACGAAGAAGGCTTAGGAGACTAAAGCTTTTTTTCCCCCCTATAAGTAAGAAATGGGGGGCATGGAGGGTCTTTTTCACCCGGGAGGGCCCCATAGGGTCGTGCTCAGTTTCAGTTCCCCCTTTCATTTGTTACTCTTCAATCCTGAGGGGAACAGGTGCTGGACAAGATCTTTCTTATTCTCTTTCGAATGAAGTTTTGGATAGAGGGGTTAAAATTCAGCAGAGGAACTCGATTTTACTGGGACTTGGTTTCAGGAGTGGAGATATTTTGTGCAGAAGGGGAAGCAGGAAGATGAGCTCCTCAGAGGTCCTTGAGCCACACTGTAGAGCTCACACCCATTTTATTTACAACTAGGGCCTTGCTTTGGTTGTCTCCCTCCAAGGGCTTCAAACCATCAAAATGCACCTGCATTTTGCATGGGAAATGATGTCTCCAGGCAACATTTCTAAGCCCTCTGCACACCTGTTAAACACTTAAGTCTCAAAGTCCAGATCTGCGTTATCCAATACAATAGCTTATAGCCATCCCTGAAAAGTGGCCAGTCTGAACTGAGATGTGCTGTAAGTTGTAAAATGCACCTCGGATTTCAAAGATATTACAAACAAACAACAAAAGAAATATAAACTATCTTATCTCATTAATACTTGAAAATATTGATTACATATTAAAATAATATTTTGATACATTGGCTTAAATAAAATATATTTTTAAATATATTTAAACAGATAGATTTACCTAATTTAACCTATTTATTCTTACTTTCTAAATGTGGCTGCCCCCAAATTTAAAATTACACATGTGGCTTGAATTTGTGGCTAGTTTTCTATTTCTGCTGAGAAGCACCCTTCAGAGAAATGATGCTTCTTGTTCCATGGCTAAGGCTTTTGTGAGGAACATGGTTCAAGAAGGATGGGAAGTTAGAGAAGTGAAAAGTCACTTGTCCTACATAATTCCAAGAAGAAAGAAAGGATGGAGGATAAGAAGAATGGAAATAGTGCTTACAACAAGCTGTACACTAGATAGGGCACTGGTATTTGCAATCTCATTTGATCCCCACAGTGAGATCAGTTTCATCACTCCCACTTTACAGATGAGAAAATGGAGGCTCAGAGAGGTAAGGTCCTTTGCCCTCAGACAGTAAGTGCTTCGTCTGGGATTTGAGCCTGGTTCCACCTGATAAGTCTGCATGCTTTGCATTAGGAACACTACCACTGAAAAGCTGACGGAACACTTCTGGAGAGATGTAGTCAACATTTGGCAGGAGTGTGAAAACTGCTCTTCCCTTTTGGCCAATGGTTAATCCTTTTTTTGAGAATTCATCTTCATAGATAATTCACAGCAAACAAAAAGATTGCATGGGGATCCTTTCTCCCAGCATTGCCCATAACAGCAGTGGAGATGCCCAAAGCATCCCATTAATAGGGAGTAAGAGAGTCAATTATGGGGATTCGACCAAGAGGATTCTTCTTGGTCATTAAATCTGATAATTTAAGGAAAAGAGCAACGTAGAATGCGCTTATGGTATGATCATGGATGCTTAATGCATCAAAACCTTGTACATCAATTACAAGTAAAATATACTTGGATGTGAAAAGTAGTACGCAAAAAAAAAAAAAAAAAAAGAGGGCAGGAAACACTTGTTGATTTTTGTATTTTCAATAATAAGAAAATTGCCAAGCAGCACTCCAGTATCAGATTTTTAAAAGATATACACAAAATATAAAGAGTTATACAGTCAAAGATGAAAAAAGATATGCACACATGAAGAAATTGTGTCATAGAGTGGTCAGAGCATATCGGGAGTTAATGATGTTGAAACCTACAGTGAGCCCCCAGAGATTTCACTCCTCCCAGGAATTTGGAGGGTGAGGAATAGGATGGGGGAATCTCAGCATCTGGAGACCTTCATACAGAGACCTAGCCTCTGCCCACACTCTCCACCCTACTTCCACTCTGCATCCCTCACAGTGGCACAAAACCATCTGCGGTTCAGCCTCGCCTCTCTCGTCCCTTTGCATGCCCTTCCCCTGGAGCAATTCTCTCTAGCCCATCCACAATCTTTCTTCACCTCCCCTCAGGCTCCCTCTCCAAAGTCCCTGCTTCTGTGAACCCTCTCTTACTATCTTCCACCCTCACCCCACCCCACCTCATCCCCAATTACCAGCTCCTTCCTCCCTCTTCCCTCTGCTCCTTCCCCTTAGTGCTGGATTCCTGCTCCAAAGGTTGTATTTCAGGCATTGTATTACAGCATCCTTTTTCCTGCCTCCTGTCCGCTGCAGGCTGTGAGTGCCTGAGGGCAGGGGCTGGGCCCTCTGGGCAGGCTCAGCATCTACCAGAGGGTCTCTGTATGCCATCTGTGACACTCCCTGCTGAGAGCCCCACAGGGACTCCCAGGACACTGCATGGGATGAGGGCCATGTCCATTACTGGCATTCATGGTCCTTTCCCAACACACATCCTCACCCCATCCCTGCTCCCTGTGCTCCAGCCTTGAACCCCACCTTTGTCTCTGAACACACATGCTACCTGGAGTGTTTGTCCGCTTTGCTTTGGGGACACCTCCTCCTCATCCCCCAGTGCCCATCCTGGGTGCAGTCTTTTCTGAGAAGCCCTTCCAGACCACCACTCCCCTTTCTGGGCTGGGCCATGAGCCTTCTCTGTGCCCCACAGCCAGGCACCTCCATGCCCAGCACCTACTCCACTGTGTCTGTTTCCTTAAGTCCAGGGTGTGGGTCAGGGGCAATTCTGCTCCTTACATGTTTAATAATCAAATGGCCACAACACAGAGAAAGCTGAGTAAAGCCGCAGCTCTGGTGGCTAGCCTGGAGGGTGAGTGATTAACGCTGGGTGTGCTGCTGGTGTCAGCCCAGGAGTGACTGGCCAACTAGTGCCCACCTTGTGCCGGGGCTAATGAACCCTGGACCCTGTGGCTCCCAGAGAGCAGCTCTTTCCTGGCGGGATGGCGAAACCACAGGGTCCTGCTCTGGGCCTGCTTGCCTGCAATGTGAGGGGGCCATGGCAGGCCTTGTGCTAAACAGCTCACAGCCAGGGGTCAGCAACAACTCTGCAAGGCCAGCCAGGGAACCCCTGTAGAGCTGTTGGCAGTAAGAGTTTCCAGCTAGTACCTGAGGTGCCCCTGAGGTCTGTTTTTACCACAGTTGACCACTGTGTCAAGCCAGCCTGGAGTAGTAAAAGGGGGTGGGGGGCTTTGGAGTCAGAAAAGTCTGCATCTGACCTTGATTCTGACACTTAGCAGCAGTTTGATTTCAGATAAGTTACCTATTTTCTCTGAATCTCAATTTCTCTGAGTCTTGCTTTCCCCGTCTGTATAATGGGCATAATAATACCTACGTTACAAGTTTTCTAAGATTAGAGAACACCGATGGCCTGTTAGTGATGCTCGTTCCATTACGGCCATTCTTACTTAGGAATCATTTCTTTATGTTCCAGTGGAGGCCAAGCCACGGATTAACTCCCTCGCTGGGAGGCTCCTGATTATGGGAGCTGCGCTGCATGTTACCTGTGCTGTCACCAGCCCATGTCTTTGTGTGACAGTGGTAGCTCAGTTGCAGCTAAGCTTTGAGGGTCTGGCCAGGGGAACTGCTCCCTGGCCATTTTTGGCAATGTGGAAGTCGGTACACATACCGAGATATAAAACTGGGTCCCTTCCCCAGGACACCGTGAGTTCCTATATTTTGTTGCTGTTGCAAAAACCACAGAGGTGTGTGCCAGCCGGGAGTGCACAGACTGAAATCAGAAAAAGGAAGTGAGGAGGACCGTGGGAGGTGTTGCCCCACCTGCCTGGTTCCTGCCAGTCAAGTCCCCATCTTAGTCTTCAGGGGAATTCCTGAACTTCTGGAAACAACCTGAGCTGCCTCCTTTTCCTCTTGGGTCATTCGAGGCAGGATGTAGGGCCCTGGCCTCTGCCGTTCTCTGCCTGCGGGCACTCTGAGCCCTCGGCTGATGTAAGAGGTGGTGTCACTTGCTAACTGGAGGGGCTTGGGACTGCACCAAGGTGATCACTGGTCCTTGCCCTAGAGCTGGGTGTCAAGGCTCTCAGGGCACCTCTGGCTCTGCTCACACCTCCACCCTCCCAGCCATTGCCTGCAGAGCTTCTATTTTCCCACCTGCCCCTCCTGCGGCTTCCCGCTGCACATGCTCTTGTTTTCGCCCTGGAGCCTCGCTCCTGGGGACAGCATTCCTGCTCCTGGTTTCTACTCTTTATATTTGAGATGACCAAATCCTCACTTCCAGTCCTGTCTCCATGCACTCCTGGCCCCACACCTCTTAAGGCCTCAATTTGGTCCACTCAGTGTCCTATTGTCCTTTCAAACCAGCTCCTTGTGAAAAAACCCGAGATTGGACAGACTCAGTGGACAGGCCAGCAGGGAGGTGATGCAGAAGAGAAGCCAAGGACTCCAGAACACATCCACAGAGGGCCTTGTAGGCTGACATTCCCTCAGGAAGTGCAGGTAGATTTCAAGAGCCTCGAGGCAGCAATATGCACAATGGGGTAGGGTGGGGGGCCGCATGTAGGATGGATGAAGGTGCCACTGTGAGACCCTGGACATGGCCTCACATACATTCACATGCTTAATTCTTCCCACAACCTTGCGAGGAAGATTTTGTTCCCATTTTACAGCTGCAGACACTGAGGCTCTGAGAGCCTAAGTCAATAAGACTGCAGGTTAGAAAGAGAGCTAGGATTTGAAACAGATCTGTCTGATGCTGCTCTGGGTCAGCCTGCCCTGGGTGGGGAGGGGTTGAGACAGGTCTAGCCAAGTAGTCTAGGCTCAGGGTTGTGGTGTTATCTTACTATGGAATCAAGGCCAGAGGCTGCCACACATCCTAGACTCATAGGGCCCATTTCCAGATGCGCTGAGCTGGCCTGCTGGTGAACTTGGCACTCTTGGGACCTGCCCAGCTCACAGTTAACCCAGGGCCTGCTGCCTGGCCTTCAGACAACAGGGTTTCCTGGGAAGCAGGAGAGACCTAAAATTAGTCCCTCACTCTCTCCCTAACCAGCACTGTGACGCTGGATGAGCCACCCACCTCTCTGGGCCTCAGTTCTCTAGGCATTGCACACTCTGGGATTCTTTAGCAAGGCACCCTTCCGGGGACTTCCAACATCTTCCCAGGCCCCCATGTCTCCTGGGGACACACAGGCATCACCTGGGACCTTGTAGAAAACATGCCTGCTTGGGGCCCACCCAGACCAATTAAGTGGTAATCTCTGGGGACCAAGGTGTGCAGCCAGGGCTGGTGATGATGGCTCTATATCTAAACTCATCAAGTGGATTCTTCATCTCTTTGGATTATCTCAGAGGTCCCTTTGCCTCCTTGTTTCCAAGGTGATCCTTCTAACTGGAGTGCTCATCACCTACGTGTGGGGTGTGCGTCAGGCCCCCGGCTTGTCTCTCCCTGTTCTAGGCCTGGCTTATGCCAGCCAGGAATAACCTTTCTAGATCTGTGCTTATCACATTGTTCTCCTTTTCCAGACTTTCAAGATCTTGCCATTATCTAGAGCCCCACGTCTAGCTGTGTCGGCCTACGTGACTCGGCTATAGTGTGATTTCTCATCATGCCTGCACTCAGCCCTCCCCTGTCTGGAGAGTCTGTCTGCTCTCACTGAGCTGGGTGCTGCTCAGGGTCCTCATCTAGCTCTTTAGTCTGGTTTGTGCAGATCAGGTTGGGATGTTAGTGAAACCCCCTTTGAGCAGCAGCCCCAGTAGAAGGAGCAGGGGAGGCAGGGGGACGCTTCATACCAGCATGTTACTGACGACTTCTTTGTCTCGGGACCCATCGTCCACAGTTTCACGCCCACTTTTTCTTCAATGTGTTCTCAGATGCAGAGACAGATAGGAGGGTGCATCTTTTATCCACAACCCCAGGTACGGCTACTCCCGTGCCATGTGCTCCTAAGAAGGTGCAGGCTAACGTGTGCCTGCTGCACAGAGCCACTCAAGCAATGAGGGTGGAATTCAAAGTACGTGGGAAAGGCTGGCTGGTGGAGGGCTCTGCCGGGCTTTTTCCAACATTGCCATGCTGCTAAGCTCAGAAGTGGGGCAGAGGTCTCTCCTGTGCATCGGCTGTTCAGGAGCGAGATGCAGACCCAGCAGGCACACCAAGGCTGCAGAGAGCTCCTCCTGCGGTTCTGACCCAAGCTCTGCTGTTTCTCCTCTTGCCCCTCCACAGACAGCAAGGGTCGTTTCCACCTTTTTGCTATTGTAAATAATCATGCTTATAAACATGGGCATACAAGCATTTTTTGACTCTTTTGTGAGGGGTATCCTTTTACTTTTTATAATTGAGCCATCTTGTCTATTATTTCAGCCAATTTGACCAAATGATCATTTAATAAATACAGTCGATGCTTGAAAAACATGGGTTTGAACTGTGTGGGTCCACTTATATGTGGATTTTTTCAGTGTAAATACTACACCATCTATGGTTAGTTGGATCCACAATGCTGAACCACGGATATGGAGGGCCGACTATAAGTTACACGGGGATTTTCCCCACGTTATTCAGGGGTCAACTGTATAGTATTTTTAATTGGATGGAAAAGTGGATGGGAGCTTGGGGTGCAGCCTCCACCCTTGACCAACATGGAGACTGAGGCCTGGGAGGGCCTCCAAGTGAGCCCCTATCTGAGTGTGGCTTCTGTTCACAGGAGATTTGATCCTGGCCCCAACCAGTGACCTTCCGAGGAAGGAGGGGGTGAGCTTAAGGAGGAGCACGTTGGCTTTGCAGTCAGACACAGAACGTGCAACGTGGCCATCTGCGGAAGTGACTGACCCTCTCTGAGCCTAGCTTTCAGCACCTGTAAAATACTGCCCCTGTTTGTTTGCACCCTCACGGGGTGTTGTGTGAAGATAAGGAGAGACGATACAGAGATTAGGATGCAGAGCCATAGTAAAGTAAGCTTTCAGCAAGTGGAGTTATTATACAATTAAACGCGTGGGTGTAACCCTTTGGTGCTGGGCAGAAACAGGTGAAGGGACTAAACCCTTAGCCTCTAGCTTCTCCATTGGCGCTCTCTGCGCCTCGGTAAGTTTGGTTTTTTCTGTCAGGTTGATTGACATGTGATTTACAGGCAGAATATTTTACCCTTCTTAGTGTGCCCTTTGGGCACACGTACACAGTTGTGTGACCACCACCACGGTCCAGATACACAACATTTCTACCACCCCTTTGCCCTTTGGAGCCACCCTCCTACCTGAAGTCCCTGGCAACCACCAATCTATTTTCTGTCCCTATAATTTTGCCTTTTCCAGAATGTCATGTAAATGGGGTAAGGCAGTACGTAGCCTTCTGAGATTGGCTCCTGTCACTCGGCATAAGGGCTTCGAGACCCATCCGGGTTGCCGTGGGTCAGCAGTGTGTTCCTTTTTACTGCAGAGAAGCATCCCAGTGTATGGAGATACCTGTTTGTTGTTTCATTCACGCCTTGACAAATATTTGGGTTGTTTCCAGGTTTGGGCAGCTATGAATAGATCTACTATAAACGTTCATGTATAGGTTTTTATATGAACATTAAGTTTTTACTTCTCTAGGGTAAATACCCTGGAAGGTAATGGTTGGGTATACGTTTAACTTCCTCAGAAGTTGCCAAACCGTCCTCCAAAGTGGCCGCACCACTTGCATTCATAGCAGCGAGAGTGACAGTGTGGTTGCTATGCATCCTTGTTAGCACTAATGGATTTTTTTTTTTTTTTTTTTTTGCGGTACGTGGGCCTCTCACTGCTGTGGCCTCTCCCGTTGCGGAGCACAGGCTCCAGACGCGCAGGCTCAGCGGCCATGGCTCACGGGCCCAGCCGCTCTGCGGCATGTGGGATCCACCTGGACCGGGGCACGAACCCGTGTCCCCTGCATTGGCAGGCGGACTCTCAACCACTGCGCCACCAGGGAAGCCCTGGATTTTGTTTGTTTTTAAAAGACACTCTAATAGGTGTGTCCTGGTATCTCAGTGTGGCTTTAATCTACATTTCTCTACTGCTAATGTTCTTGTCCCCTCCGTGCTTCTGATTAACTACAGTAGGCTGTGGAGTGAACAGAGCATCCACATTATTGCAACTTCCGCCCACCCCTCCCCCTTTTCACTTGCTTTTTTTAAACTTTTAACTTGTAAGCTCTCTTGTTAGTGTGTAATGGTGCGGAAGAAGGAAGCAAGGCCGAGCCCCACCTTGCACATGTTTTTGGAAGAAGATCGGTTTGTTATTTTTTTTCTGAGAGAACTGACACAGGAGAAGAGCATTTGGATCTGCTGACATACAGCGAGGAACTGACTTTTGAATGGAAAGGAAAACAGGTCATTTACAGCCATACATGGGAAGTTGCTCTTCTGTTCTGTATCATCTGGTTTAGAGGCTCCACCAGCTCCTGGGCCTGGGGACCATGCCTGTGATACAGATGGCAAATAGGTATGCCTCTGCACTGGGTGTGTACAATCCAGAAAGGGTGACAGTCATATACGCAGACAAGAAAACGGGGGGACTTCAATCTTGAATTTTATCATAGCAACTCTTTGTCACTAGGTCTGAGCTTCCCCACAGAATGCACTGAGTCCCAGGTTTCCTCTGACCTGCCCCGTTGGAGGGTGGCTCCACATAACTTCTTGCTCCGTTTCCTCCAGAATAGCTTCCTTGCATCTTAGCCCCAAGGGCTGCTAAATCACATCTCATATCCTGAGACTCTTACCCATTGGCAGATCACCCCACAGGAAGTCAGGGATGAGACGGTCAATCAAATGTGGGTTTAGCGCCCGAACATCTGTAACCCAGCTGATTCTTCAGGCTCCAGATGTCGCCCTCCAGTGCAGCAGCTGTGAGCGGGATGGCCTGGATGTTTTGCTTCTGAGATATTACAAAGCAGAGTTTGGACGATGCTATGGATCTGTGCAGGATAGGTGGGTTGGGGGAGAGAGGATGGGCAGTGATCCCCAACCCCGGGGGCCCGCATAGCCACTTCCAACCCTAGTGCCCCAGAGGTCATAGGGAATCCCCCTTCTCAGGTCCCTGCAGACTTGTCACCTGGCTCCCAGCGCACAGTGCACAGACAGGGGAGCACCTGGTCCGCACCCCTCACCACACACAACCCACAGGCTCTCAGTCCACTCAGGCACCTCTCCAGCCATTCTGCACTGACTCACTGGCCTGCATCTCTTCTGTGGTCAGTGTGTAAAGCCCAGAGGGTGGAACTGAGATCACCAGGGCCGTTTCAATGAGAAGAAAGTTAGACTCAGAGAGGGGAAGTAACTTGGTTAAGGCAGTACAGCAGCCAAGCTGGGACTGGACTCCAGTCCTGTGACTCCCATTCTGGCCTGCAGCTCCCCTCTGCCCGGGGGCTGAGTGAGTGGGCAGGTACCTGCACAGCTGCCAGTCTCTCGCTCCTGTGTCCAGGCTGCAGAAAGGCAGGGCCTCTAGTCGGCCTGGTTGGGCATGCGGAGGAGCCATGACTAAACTGGGCTACGTGCCACATGCCCTGAGCCTGACCCAAACTGGGAAACAGCTTGCCGGCACAGAGCAGGGCCTTGTCTTCCCCTGGACACCCCTGGAACCCCTAGCAGCCTCCAGACCTCTCATCCTGCCAAGGCCATCTTTCCCTTCACCCCTCCCCAAACTTCTACTTATCCAAAACACTTTTAGTGTGGTACCTGGCTAAGCCCCTCCTTCTTGCCTGGGCACCAAGCAAGCCCTTTTTTGAGTTCAGCCTCCGGTGTGCAGTGCTGTCTACAGACCCAGGGTAGACTCTACTTTGGCTACCGCCTCACAATGGTACCCTGGGCAGGTCACTTCTCTGCTCCGAGCCTTAGTACCATCTGCAGACAAAGGCTGATAGATTTGACATTGTTGGATGGAAGGAAGATTAAGTGAAGGGATGCAGGTAAATGCCCGTACAAAGGAGGCTCCAATAAATGCCGTCCCAGAGCACTGACTTTATTCCCTGAGGGGTCCCATTATTAGCCCATTTCACAAAGGAGGACACTGAGGCTGGGACAGGTTTTGTCACTTGGTCTAAGCCCGTTGGATTCAAACTGGAACAGCCTGGCTCCAGAGTCTGTGCTGGTGCCTGCACCTGTTTACAGAGGTAAGAAGACACTTTTGATAACGAGTGAATTAGAATGGTTTCTTCTTGCCATTCTTTATGCAGCCCTGAGAGGCTACTCCCCACGTCCTTCCTTTTACAAACAAAACCGAAGCAGGCCTACAGGACAGGAGAGGGGATGGCCACAGCTTGACATCTGAGACATACAACTTCTCCACGGGATGCACAGATCCCATTTTGTTAGAAATTCTTGTTTTTCAAAAATCTGTCTTTTCAAGGGAACATGATTCAAGCGTCTCACTTCAGTAAACATGGCTTCTTAACTTCAGAGGAGATCTGAGGGGCTCTGATATTTCCCCTGAGCGTCCAGCTGTGTTCCCTAGGAACACATTTTCGCATCTTGTGTCCCAACACTCACTTTGTCTTCTCACCTGCTTCTCCTAGAAACGTGGTGTGTTAGCAGGCCCTCTGATTCATTTTATTGAATGAATCGGTTAGTAGCACCTGCTGGGATAGCCCCAAAATGACTTTTATGTGATAGAAACAAGCTTAGCTTGGCTCCAGCCACCATCCTGTGTGTTGGGATGTCCGTGCTGGACTTGGGCTGGCTCTATTGATGATGGGAATGTCGGTCTGGCTGAGACATAATGACTTTCAGAGTCTGGGGAGAATCCAAGTAGAAAAAGAACTTATTGAGAAGAGGAGTCTGGGCTATATATAGTGAGAGATTTGGGTGCCATCAGCATATAGGTTCATTCATTCATTTATTCATGTATATGGTAACAGTTTATTGAGCATCTACTCTGTGCCAACCCCTGATAAAGGTACAGTGGTCTTCTTGCACAGAACTAACATTTAGTGGATATGTGGCTCTCGGGAGTAATTAATGCTGGGGAATAGCTGAGGTCTTCTACAGTAAACTTTTGAAATGAGGACATGTGGCATCTGTCTGAAACGAGAAAACTGTTGTGGGGAGTCTGGAAGGACACTGAGCAGCAGACAGACAGAAACGCATCCAACAAAATACGTAGTGAGATACAACAAAGAGGCCATTGTTTTTTTTTCTAAGTAAAAAATTTTAAAAATTATATGTTACGGGTGTACAATAGAGTGATTCACAATTTTTAAAGGTCATACTCCATTTATAGTTCTTACAAAATATTGGCTATTTTCCCCGTCTTGTACAATATATCCTTGTAGCTTATTTTATACCTAATAGTTTGTACCTCTTACTCCCCTACCCCTATATTGCCCTTCCCTCTTTCCTGTCCCCACTGGTAACCACTAGTTTGTTCTCCGTATCTGTGAGTCTGCTTCTTTTTTGTTACATTCACTAATTTGTTTTATTTTTTAGATTCTACATATAAGTGATATCATACAGGATTTGTCTTTTTCTGTCTGACTTACTTCACTTAGCACAATTCCCTCCAAGTCCATCCATGTTGCTGCAAATGCCAAATTTTCATTCTTTATTTATGGCTGAGTAGTATTCCATTGTGTATATATATATCTTCTTTATCCATTCATCCGTTGATGGACACTTAGGTTGCTTCCATATCTTGGCAACTGTAAATGATGCTGCTATGAACATTGGGGTGCATGTATCTTTTTGAATTAGTGGGTTTTTTTTTTTTGGATATATATACCCAGGAGTGGAATTGCTGGGTCATAAGGCAGTTCTATTTTTAGTTTTTTGAGAAACCGCCATACTGTTTTCCACAGTGGCTGCACCAATTTACATTTCCACCAACAGTCTACGAGGTTCACTTTTCTCCACATCCAGGCCAACACTTGTTATTGGCTTCTTTTTGATGACAGCCATTCTGACAGGTGTGAGGTGATACCTCATTTGTGGATTTGATTTGCATTTCCATGATGATTAGCGATGGTGAGCATCTTCTCATGTGCCTGTTAGATGCCATTGCTTTTTACCCATTAAATCAGCAAGAATTAAAAAATGGTAACGAAGGAAGTATGGACTCCGGTACATGCTTGAAAGAAGACTGTACATTGATGAGGTGTTTCGGGAGAAGCTGTTTGGAAATACGTGTCCAGAGCCTAACATTTTTACCTCTCTTTAGACCAAGCTAATTTCCTTTTAGGAATGTATTGCAATCTGGTATTTAATCATGAATATATGGAAAGGCTTAGACACGAGGTCTATCGTCACAGTGTTGTTTATAGTAGTGAAGCATTGGAAATGACTTAAATGCCTAAATGTAGGGGATTACTTAAATAAAGGATCAGCATGGTTCTACAGCCACCACACACCATTAAAAATGAAGATGCAGAGGATCTTTAACAACATGGAAAATATTCACAATACTTTTCTGTGACATAAAAAAAGTTATGAACTAATTTATGAGGGAAACAATGGATTGAGAGAAGGTATTAGCGATTTTAAATGCAACAAGGGGTCAGTTTCTAAAATATACTCGCTCAAAGCAACAGGAAAAAGATAGGCAAGGACAAATAAGCAAAGGTTATGAGTAATCATTTTTCAGAAGAGGAAATCCAAAAGGCTATGTATGAGTCATATGAAGAGAGGCTCAGACTCATTAGTAAGTGAGAGAGAAGCAAATTAAAATGAGGGATCAGGACTTCCCTGGTGGTGCAGTGGTTAAGAATCCGCCTGCCAATGCAGGGGACACGGGTTTGAGCCCTGGTCCGGGAAGATCCCACATGCCGCGGAGCAACTAAGCTCGTGCGCCACAACTACTGAGCCTGCACTCTAGAGCCCGTGAGCCACAACTACTGAGCTCATGTGCCACAACTACTGAAGCCCGCGTGCCTACAGCCCGCGCTCTGCAACAAGAGAAGCCACTGCAGTGAGAAGCCCATGCACCACAACGAAGAGCAGCCCCTGCTCACTGCAACTAGAGAAAGCCTGCACACAGCAACGAAGACCCAATGCAGCCAAAAAAAAAAAAAAAATGAGGGATCACTTTACTTCAATCAGATCAGCAAACATTAGAAAGCAATGTGATGTTAAGCAGGGGTATAGAGAAGATGGTAGAGGAGCCTGTGGGGGGAGTGTGGCCTGGTGCCAGCTTTCTGGAGGCATCTGAGTTGATGGTACTTGGTTGAACTGAGAGACATACACCCTTGACTCAGCACTCCCGCTCTGGTGTTTATAGCCAGAGTCAGTCACATGCAGCCCCATGAGGGGAGTCTCGTGGGAATGTCCAGGACAGGATGGAGGGCAGTCTGAGGAGTCTCAGGCAATCTGACCATCTACTGCGGAGCAAACAAATCAAATAGGCACGTGATGCCCACTGTGTAACACGGAGCAGCGGTCAGAAGAAATGAGGTTGACGAATACAGAGCCACGTGCTTGGGTCTGAGGTCGTAATGTTGAGTGAGACAGTAAAGCTGAGAAAAGATGCAGAAGGCCGTTCGGGGAACTTAAAATGGTGCATCCAGAAATCATGTTCCCGTGCCATGTTTTATGAGGACTCGTGCTATCAAGCAGGGGGGCTGGGTGGGGTGGGGAAGACGGGGCTGGGGGATGAAAAGCCAAGGGAAGAATGAATAAACCATCAGCGCCAGAGAAGAACCTGGTCCTGGTCAGGAAAGAGACCATGCTGAGACTGAGAGATGTGAGGCACCCCGCCACCTGTCCCTGAGGGTCAACCTCAAAACGGAAACAAATAAACCCGCACCAAGTCCCAGACAACCAACCAAAAAAATCAAAAGTACAGATAAAAAGTTTGCTTCAACAATATTATTGAACAGTCTATTCGTAGATAAAAGCCTGAATATCAACAGTCATTTTTCTGGATATAGGCCTTGATATTCTTCCTGATATTTTCTTTTCTTCCCAATTTTCAATGCTGAACATACATGGCTTTTGTATAAGAAAGTGACTTCTGCAAATGAAGTCTGAGAGCAATAAGCATGTGTGATAGAAGAAGAGCCAGGGACTCATGGAGTTTTGTACCTAAAGGGTGAGAATGTTCCAAAGAGGGAGGACTCATCTGGCCACGTGACCCTTAGTTAACTCCCATTCTAGCCTGCAAGGGGAGTGTGTTTGGGCTAAAAATAAAGCATGACACACCTCCACAGCTGCTTAGCGCAGGGCAAAACACCGGGAGACCCACCTCCGTGTCGATCTGTCTGTTTGCTGTCCCTTGACTGGTGGCTCTCGGTTGCTGGCAGCATGCCGGGATGGACACCTATGTGGTGACATCGTGGCCTGGGAAGGCTTCTTTCAGGGAACCTGGACACTCTGGTCCCTGCTGGGAGTTTCTTGCACTCCTGACAAAAAAACAACAGGCAAACCTTTGCTGTTCTGTGAGTCAGTCCTGACGTGGCTACAGAGTATGACAATTGAAAAGTCAAGGACACAAATAAAGGTACCTTCTCAAGGTTACCTATCTGGTAAATCAGGCTTTGGCCAGTTTCATGGTGTATGTCCCTATCCTCACGCCTACTGACCCTGGGTCCCCGGCTCGTACACATTACTTTTGTGTGCACTAACAGAGAAGTCCTTTTAAGTTAACTTGGGGGTTTAAAGAGTCATTTTGAGGACAAATTCCTCTAAAAATATTGAGTGTGAAGCAAATGTTGCTGAGAATGAACTTACATCCTTTTCATCTCATGTGGTAGAAGGAAGTTAAAATAGAAGATACAGAATTACATGCCTCTACAAATATTGGTGGGACATTTACACGTCTGTTCTATTTACTCAGCCTTTTTAAAGAGAAGCAGTGTCAAGTAATCAAAAAACAGGCTTTGGTGTTAAAGGCTTGCATTGCAACTGCATGTCTCACTACCCTGGTGCCTGTTGGTTCAGTCAGTTTCCTTACTTACATAGAAAAAATAGGAAAACCCATCTCTTTCGTGAGAGAGTCTGTGTAGAGAGCCCAGGACGGTGCCTGGCAAACGTTAGATTGTCAATATGAGTCACATCTAAATTGGAATCTCTTTTTTCAGAAGCGTTCCTTATTTTAGTCAGTTTCAGATTCTTAGAGGAACCATCTGCAACAGGAACTGGACTGAATGAGGATGGTACCTTGTCCCACAATCAGTTTCATCAGAAAGTGTTGTGACAGGACTGTTCATTTTTCTTTTTTGCTCTGAATTCAGATCTGCTTTGCTGAGGCATGGAGGCAAAAGAGGTCTCAGAGGCTGAAGACAGAGCTGAGGATCCAGGTTCTGAAAATAAAGGCCAGCCTGATGCTGCTCAGCCTGATTTCCCACCAGGAGGGCAGACCCCTGGCCCCACTGCCCTCTGGGAGATGCTAGAAAGGAAGTTTCTGGAATACCAGCAGTTGGCTCCCAGGAGCCCAGCTGAACATCAGAAGAGCCTGTTGAATCTTCTCCCACTATTCCTAAAGGTTGGTGTTCTCATTTTTGAAACTGTAAAAAGATGATACAGCACTCTGGGGACACTTCTGGGATGATTGGAAGCTGGAGTCAGTAGTTTTAATATCATCACAAGTAGTCTCTGACTGGTTGCTTAGAGGAGAGTGTTGTGCTATTTAATAAAGATAGCAAGCAAGACTCATCTCCAGGGTGAGGATGGGCTTGGAAATGATGGACAGTTGGCTCTTGAGTACCATTGTCTCTTTAGTTTAAAAAAATGATATTGTTTAACAATGATATTTTCAATCCCAGCTTGGGAGCCAGAGGAGAAACCTGCACCTTCGGGAGCTAGAAGGGCATCTGTGTCCTGACATGTGAGTGGCAGGGTGGCTGGTAACCTCAAACACCAGTAATGCCAACACCAGGGCCTGGGAGAGCCGGAACATAAATTGTGCCAAGAATGCAAACTGAGGTGTAATCCATGGGAGCAGCAAAGCAGTGCTCCCTCCCCTGGTTGCAGACACACAAGAGAAGTCCAGCCTGTCCACTGGGCTGGCACTCTGACTAGTGGCAGCTGGTGACAGTTTGGGTACAAGGGATTTCCTTTATTGTCTTGGAATAAAGCTCCTGCCAGTGAGGTCTGCCTTATAGCTGAAAATATTGAAGTCTAATTGTAGAGCTGGAAATGCGTCTTTTTATGAAGACTTAGTTTTTGCTTGACTATTGATTTTGGGTTATTAGTACAAAAACCATGTACCTACATTCAAAGTACAGAGAATATGAGATACTTTTCACATTGGAAAGTAAACTAGAACAGATGGAGGCTTTGCAGGTTTTTATTGGGAAACCCCTTTGTTAATATGTTTCATCTCACTTATTAACCAGGAATACTTAAAGATTTCCAAAGATGACTCAGAATTTTCTTGGGATCATATTTATAGGATGCATGGAATACTTAAGCATGCCTTTCTGTAAAAAATTGCCAAGTAACTTATTGTCCGTGAATTCATTGATTTTCTCCATGTTTCAGATTCGGATACTCCATCCAACCCATTTCACAGATTGGATAACTGGGGCATGGGGAACATACTGGAAAAGAGGAACTAGATAAGGAGAGAGGGCCAGGTTTCTCCTTCCCAGCCATCCCTGCTCTAATGACCCCAGCTTCTGGGAGGTAGCTTTGTCTCACCCAGTTCTCAGATCAAATCTGCCTTATAAAAGGAAAAATGTGAGCATTGCCCCCTCCCCCCCAAATCACTGGGAAGGCATATGGGGTCCAGCCACTGCACTGTATCTTTTCCACCCCTCTGGGCAGCCCTAGCTCTGATGAAAGGACTCTGCATCTGAGAGCCAGGGCTTGATATTTCCTTGCCTCTCTACAGATTGTTGATTTGAGAATTCATTCATTTGTTGTACAAATATTTATTGAGCTCCTATACTCTGTTCTAGGGCCTGGTGCTATGAAAGTAAGGACGACAGATAGAGGTTTTACCTGCATCTGTCCAGAGCAGAGGATAACTGACTAGCACCCAGAATGTGTTCTGTTTGGCTTGTAGGGGTTAAAAATGAATTAGTGCCATTTTTTCAAAGTGGAAACTTTTCAGGTGAGACTTAGACTTCAGATTTCTCTTGAAAATATTTGTAGCTGTAATACTGATAATTGGATGGAGATGGTTGGGGGCACCTCTTTTAAACAGAAGATGGTCTTGGTCTCTCAGTTTACCCTAGTCCCCCACTCCCTAATATCTTTCACCCAACCCATATCACTCATTTATGTTATCTGACCCTGTAGGCATTGACCTCATGGATAGCAAGCTGTTCCTATTATAACTGAACCTTGGTATTGGTCCATGTTTCCCAAACCCTGTCCTGGTAAAAGGAGGAACAACAGCCCTATTGCTGAATACATGGGCTTTAGAGTCAAACAGTAGGGCTCCAGTCCCAGCTCCATTGCTTATTAGCTGTGCATCCTTGAGCAAGCTACTAAATGTTACTGAGCCTCAGTTTCCTCATCTGTAAAGTGGAATCAATACCAATTTGCTGGGAGACTGTGAGGGTGAGATCAGATGAGGATTGTAAAGTCCACAGCACATGGAAAGCAGACATGATCCCCATCACCTTTCCACCAACCTCCTGGAAACTGACTGCACATGTGCAGTTTGAGATCCTGTCACCACGATTCCCCAAACTGCTGACAAAATCTGCTATGTTTTGGATCCCTGGAGCCCACCTCTGATGAACCCTGTAGAGGCAGATTATTACAGGCTTTTCATCATTTTCTTAAAATCTATATCTTTTATTAAGTCCTATACGTTTACAAACCTGTTGTTCTTATTAAGTTCTGACTAATAAGCCCTGCCAGAACCACAGCCCTCAGGCTTCTTAATTAAGAGCTGGTAGCAGAAAGGAACATGGGGAAGGTGGGAGGTTTTGGGGGGTTGTAGTGCAGATAAAATCTGAGCTGTAGATGAAGACTGAGGACAGCCATTGGAATACAAGTCCCTGTGTTGGAAGTCAAGCTTGTAACCACTCTGTTCTGAATTTTATACCCATGAAACAGAACTCTTCAAGGTTGTCTGCAGAGAACCCCTTAGAAATATCAGGGCTTTAAAAAAAGTCATGCCGTCTCCCATGGCATGTGGCCGATTAATGTCTGATACCTCCAAACACACAGCAGGGGATGAACTTCTCCCTTATCCTGTCATTGTTTATACATAAATCTGCATCTACTATGAGGCAAATACAAAGAGGGGCTTGGTTGGTTCTATAGTAAATTCTAGCCCCACTGCCTCCCAAGTTGAAGAAACACTGCAGTTGTTAAGGAGTAAACCCACTCAACATTTTGGTGACTGTCTTGGTGATAAGAAGTCTCAGGGCACTGGTATCCCAGCAGGGAGCTGCCCTGAGGGGATGAGTCAGAAATGAAGTTCTCACTGGGATCTGCAGGCTCTCCTCCTCTACCAAGCTCCATCACTCCCTTTCCTAGGCCAAAGCCAGGGCAAGTGGTTACTTTCACTGATGATAGGTAGTAATATTCACCAAGCTCTAATTAACTAAGCCAGGCATTTTGTTCCATGCTTACAAGCCCTTATAATAACCCTGTGAAGTAGGTGCTATTTTTATCCCAGCTTTATAAATGAGGAAAGGGAGGTTTAGAGATGTTGCATAACTTGGCCAAGGTCAGCCAGCTGTTAGTGGGGAGCAGAACTTAACCTGGGCAGTCCACCCAGGCTCATGTTGTTAACCATTGCGTTCCCTCGGGCAGTGCTGAGGTCCATAGGACGGAGCACATCTGGTTTCTTTCCCTATCTCATGACTCACTGTGCGATGGCTCTGCCTGGCTCGTACCTATGTCCCCTTTCATACAAAAAGGATGCCACCCCCTGCACATGTGCTGTTTGTTTAGCTGACTCCAGGATGTTGCAGACAAGGAGGAGGTTTTATTGCATCACACAGGAAGCAGCACAAAGCCAATGACTTCAGAGTAACCACTCTGAAGTAACCAGAGTGCAGAGCAGTGCTTGCAGGAAGGATTCAATTGACTGCTACTCTTTCTCTGCCAAGAGCCTTGGGCTTTGGTCTTTCTAGAACCCTTCCCTATCATAAGATCTTACACCAAGAGAAGAAGGCATTCTGCTAGCAAGCATGGGTAGGTCCTGTTGGCCTTCAGCTGAGTTTGCTTTGGGGGAAAGGGGACCACTTGGGTCCTCTCGTTGCATAGAGATATTGGGTAATAATAGACGGAGAAAACTAGAGCTACAGATGTAGCGGTTGAAGATTGTTCTTAGAATATGTACTTTGAGAGAAAGCAGGCAGCGAGACAGGGAATCCTTAGAAATTAGTGTAAAATTCCTCACTGTCTGGGACAGACAACCTGGGGGGTGGGGCTACATGGGAAAAAAAGGGAATCTGTGGATGTGGTAGGTTAGAGATACTGCGGATGGGTTCACACTGCTCCCTTCAAGAGGTGACATCTATGTCCCCTCCCCTTGAATCTGGATGGGTTTGTGATGGCTTGACTAATGGAATAGGGCAAAAATGATATTTCTGGGCTCAGGCCTCAAGAGACTTGTAGCCTCTCTCTGTCACTTGAAATACTCATACTTAGAACCCTGCTTCCATGTTGTGAGGAAGCCCAAGCAGCCCCGAGTAAAAGCCTATGTGGAGAGAAACCAAACCCACTGACCTTGCAGCTGCACTTGCTGCTGAAAGTCAGCACAACTGGCCAGCCATGTGAGTGTGCCATGTTGCAAATGGATCTCTTAGCCCCTGTCCGCTGCCCCAGGTGAAGCAGAGGAAAGCTGTTCCTGCTGAGCCCTGCCCAAATTGCAGATCCGTGAGAAAAATAAATGATTGCTGTTATTTTAAGCCACTCAATTTGGGTCCAGTTTGTTATACAGCAATAGATAATCAGAACAGTAGGTAACATGGACAGGAATCCATTTATTTCCTAGTGTGGAGGGATTAGAATTAACACTAAATCAGTTGTACTTGGAGATGAGTGTATTTGTGTGTGTGTGTGTGTGTACATGTGCATGTACACAGGTGTGTATAGCTACTCGTAGGCTAACTGCCTGGCCAGTGGTACAGAGTTTATACCATTGGGTGTGGTCAATTATTCTCATACAAACCCAGCATGGACCCAACTGACTATGGAAGAGAGAGAAGTAACATTAAATATAATAATAGGGATGACCAACAGTTATTTCCAAGTGTGGTATCCAGAGGGGATGGTGATGGTAAATACCCCTTCTTGTCCATCCCTGACTCTAACCCACTTCAGAGTGGGGCCTGCAGTATGGTTTATTCCCTCCTCAGGGGAACAATATTTGTGTTATGTTAGTAAAGTTTTGATGCATCACTTTTTTTTTTTTTTCTGTTTACAAAGGAGAGAATCAATTGTGTCACATTATCAGGGGAAACTCATGTAAAGTCTCTGAAATGTTTTGAGTTCACTTAAAGGTCAAACCACCAAACTCTGAGGCAATGAAGAAATAGTAATACTGCAGTCACACTTGAAAACTAACCAGATTCTCTGTCATTCAAAGCTGGGGTTTTCTCCCATCTCCTCTAGAGCTTCTGTCTTCCTTATGCTCTGGAGACCAGAGCATCATTTTCTTTCTCTTTCTTCCATGTGAGGGGACAGCCACGAGGCATGATGGTGCAGTTTAGAGAATAAAAGTAAATAAAAGTTTTTAAAAATATTGAACAATATTCTCCCAGCGTGAAAATCCCAGTTTGGGAAAAAAATTAGTTCCTTTCAAAAGCTGCCGTAACTCTTTGGGGTCTCCACGGTAGCATTCAGTAAATGATTGCCTCTGTGCATCAAACAGCACCCCAGTGGCCTGAAAGAGTTAATGGGGCCTCCAGAAGTAGCCATCTTGGTCCCAGGAAGGAGTGTGAGCCTTGGGAGAATCTGGCTGAGCGTACAATTACTGTTCAACTCACAGTGGCCCGATTTGCTTTATTGCAGAATGCCTACTGGAGTCCCACTGCTCAAAGATGATCTCCATGCCTCTGAGTCAACTCCCTGCAAATTGGTCTTTGAGGGGTTTGCCACTGCAGGGAGGAGGCACAGGAATTTGTTAGGAAGATATCATAGCAGATATGATATCAGTCCTGGGGAGGGAAATAATGTTACCACTGAAATTCCCAGCCAGAAGGACTGACTTTATCTCTCCAGAGATTAACCTTTCCAGGTGATAGCTGGTTTCCAGGTGGTAGCCATACATTTCTTAGACATGCATATGCTACTTGTGTATGTGTGAGATAACTCAGCTCTTTACTCTGCTGTTTAACTGGTTCTCTAGGATTACCCTATGGCTCAGCCTCTGCTTCTGTAAAGTGGGAATAATAATAATCCCAATCCCTATGCAGATTAGTGGAAACAATGCATGTCAGTGCTTGGCCCAGCATTTGGCACAAAACCAGCGCTCCGCAACACATTCGGCCATCGTTCTGCACACTGTGGGTCTCATAGTCATGTGTTTGCTTATCAAATATTTGGTGAAGGTCTACCATGTATAATAGTATTTAACATTCACCTAGTATTTTTGTAGTTCTAGCAAAGTTCTGATGTACTGCTTTTTTATTTACAAAGGAAAGGTGCGACTATGTTCGTTTATAGGGCAGAAAATGTTTAAGTGTTTCAGATACAAGGTTTTGTTCAAATCAAAATACCCAAGTACTCACCACCCATATAAAAGAAATGAAGCATTTCAGATAAACTAAAGCCACCTGTGCATGAATTCTAGAACTCATTCCACTTCCACCCTCCTCCAATGGTAACTCCCAACCTGCTGAATTATCATGCCCTGTGGGAAATGATATATAGAGAGACAGCAAGTTACAGAAGTATATTACAGTATCATTCTAAAATACCTGTGAGACTATATGTAAATTATACAGTAATATGGGTGTATTTTTATAACCATAAGTAATATTATTGTGTAATTTATGTATAGTCTCACAGGTTTTTGTAGACTCATACTGTAATATGCTGTTACAATTTGCTTTTTCCACAACATTCTATTTTGGGGATTTATCCATATTGATACAGCTCTATTTTTCTTTTTCAGTTCTATATGATATCTTTATATAGATATGTCACAAATTATTCATTCATTATCCTATTGATGAACGTTGTTTTTCCCAATCAAAAATAACGCTACATGAATATTTCTTGTTAACGTCACCTTGTGCATGTGTGCATTTCTCTAGGGACTAAACCAAAGATTGGAATTGGTGGGTTTTTGGATGTGTGCCCCTTTAACTTTATTGGATTACGTTAAATGCTTCTTCAAAGAGGTTCTTCTAAGTGACACTCCATCATAGAGTATGGGGGTTTCATCGTTCCTCACCTTCACCCACATTTGATATTGGCAGATTTTTCATTTTTACTAAGCAGAAAAGTATAAAATATCTCCTTGCAGTTATAGTTTGCATTTTCCTGATTATTAGTAATTTGCCATTTATCTTTCAATAAGTTACTTGTTTCATTTGCCCATTTTTTAAAAATCAGATTTTTTTCTTATTAATTTATAGGAGTCTAAATACCAGTCCTTTGTCAGTTATATGCATCGCAGATATTTTCTCCCCATCTGTGGTTTGCCTCCTCATTTTGTGTATGGTGTCTTTTCACATAGAGAAGAGTTTTAAAGGTTTTTACTTTTAAACAATGTAGGTAGTATCTATTGCAAGGAAACATATTGAAAATGATTTCCCTTTGGAAATTTTATGTGTTTCTCACCCCTTCTAAAGGAGGATCTCAGCTTAAAAAAACTTGGCCAGGCCTCTGGGCAGGAACATAATTTAATAAGGCTGGTGAGTGGGAGCAGGAGTCAGGAGTGCAGCAAAATTACATTTCATAGAGGCCACTAATTGGCACAGCAGCTTACCTTCCTGGTGGGAACCTGGGATCAGGAATTGCCAGGAACTCAAGTCTGGGGCCGAGGACAGTCACTCCACTCTGTACTCAGCCTGTGACAAGAAGGGAGAACAGAGGGAAAAGGCTCTGCGTGAGAAGCAGATCTAGGGATAGGATTACTACGGAGACTGGGAGGAAATTTTGAAAAGAGTCTGGCATCCCAAGCAGAACTGTAAAAGACTTCTATTAAACAGTATCCTAAACAATAAGGGGAAAAAGTCTGAGGAAAATGATGAGCAGATGGGATAGAGATTAAAGGGACAGATAAGAAAGGATTTTAAGGAAATTAAAAAGAAATAGGAGATTAAAAACAATGACAGCAACTTGGACTCGGAAAGGATTTCCTAAGCTTGTAACTAAATCCAGAAAGCAAAGGAATGGACTGAGAAATTTCATTTCATAGGAATTTCAGATTTCTGTACAGCAAAACCAAACAATACCAAATTTAAAGATGAAATGACAAATTCGAAAAAATCGAGATAGTATTATAGACCAATGGTTAACGATTTTTATATATAAAGAGATTTTTGAAATAAATAAGAAAATAGTGAAAACTCCAATAGGATAATAGGCCAAGAGTAAAAATGGACAATTCAAGAGGCATGAAAAGCATTCATCCACTCTAGTTATCCAAAGATTGCAATTGAAATGAGATATTTTTTCTTCTACAAGTTTTCTCATTTAAGATGAAAAAGCACCATAGACCATAGTGCTTGACGTTGGCATGGGTGGAGAGAAATCAGCCCTTTTCCATGGAGCCCTTGGAGGCTAATCTGGTAAATTGTTTCTGGAGAGTGAGTTAGTAGTTAGTAATAGGTACCAAATCACTAAAAAGAGAAAAAAAACCCACTCTTTTAATTGAAAATCCCACATTTTTAATCCTACAATTAAATTAATTGTAGGATTAAATTAATCCTTTTTAGAATTTATCTGAAGGAAATACTTGCATGACTAAAACTAAGATATCTGCATGAGGTTTGACAAGTGTGTAAGAGGAGAATCAGTGAGACACAGCAACTGATGGTGAGGAAGGGGAGGGACGCGGGATGTAGAGAATCACTCTTGGAATTTCCCACTAGGGCAGGTGGGTGCCTGGTAGGGACATTCACTGAGGCAGGAGGCAGCAGGTCTGGGGGGAAGGCAGTGGATTCAGTTATGTGTGTTTGATGTTTCAGGAGCACGAGTTCAGGGGAGACGTCCAGGGGCCAGTTGGAGGTGTCTGGAGCTCAGCAGGAAGTTGAAGAATTCATAGGCACTAGGGTAGGGAGACAGTGGAAGCTGGAGGGTAGGTGATTCAGTGGCCTTTGGTTGCACCTGGCTCAAGCGAGTTGAGCCACTGGTTTGGGCTGGCAGGGAGGGAAGGAGGTGATTCTGATGCCTTGCTTTGTAGCTTTGACATCTCTGAGCGAATCCTGCATGTTGCGCTTCAGGCCTGGGAACACTCCGTGGGGATCATCTGCTTTCCCAGTCTCCAAAGGCTGGCTGAAGACGTTTCCAACCAACTTGCCCAGGAGATACAGAAGGCACTGGTGGGAAAGCCTGCAGGTGAGAGAAGAGAGGTCCTGGAGAGCTTCACCGTAAGCGAAACAGCTCTGTAGACCCCTCCCAGGCCTCCGGCTAAGCCCCTCTCTGCTTTCTAGAGGAGTTAGAGTAGTGACTTCGAAAGCACACGGAAGGCCAGGTTCTGCCACTGAATACCCTGGAGAACAAAGGAAAAGGCTAAAAGAGGGAAGAGAAGAGGGACTTGGGAAACTCTGCTGCTCCTGGGAGGGACACACACACACACACACATACATACACACACAGACACACAGAAACCAAAGCCAAGCATGTTTCCTGCTGCAGGTCTCCTGACTTGCATCCTTCCACTCAGGGAGCTGGACCCCAGAGGCTGGGCTATGAGACTGAGGGCAGGAGGGAATTCCAGGGGGAAGGAACGGCTTGAGCATGGTGTAGATTGCAGGAATCCCTGTGACAAAAGGGGCAGTGTGATACAGGAAGTGGGGAAAAGACACTGGATTGTGGCAAGTCCAATTGCCGAGGAGCTTGTTGTTATTATTTAGCAATAGGGAGCCATTGATGGTTGTTGAACAGGGAGGGTGGTATGATAAAGGCTATCCTCCAAGGAGATTCATGTGGCAGAGAGTGAAATGTTTGGTACAGATGCAGGTGTCATTGTTGGGAGGGCAAGAGGCAGAAGTTCCCTAAAGACGCTAAGGCACATCTCATGGAGAGAGGGGCCCACGTGGAGGGAAGCTGGGTGACCAGGCCACCACACTGCCCTGCTGGTGACCCTTTCTCCCCTCCCCCACACTCTCGCCAGAGCAAGCACGGGTGGCAGCTGGGCAGTTGCTGTGGTGGAAGGGAGATGCCGATGCAGAGCAGGATGGCTACCTGCTCCTGAAGTCAGTGTACGTGCTCACGGGGACAGATTCGGTAAGTTCCAGGCCCCAGTGGCCCAGCCTGGGTGCTTCTCACCTGTGTACAGAGGGACGTCCCAGCTCAGGGCAGTGGCATGTCTCAAGGGTGTCTTTATTTTCATGAAACTGATTTATCATTTTTCCTTCCCTACTTCCCCTCGGATATAGAACGTGGACTTCAGAGTCTGAAATTCATATTCACATCCCGCCTTTTCAGTTGACAAGCTGTGTGTAACCTTGAGCAAATAACTTGACCTCTTTGCATCTCTGTTGTGTTGTTAATTCTAAAATTGGGGATAATAATGCCTCCATTCTAGGGTCAGTGTGAGGATCAAAAATGACGGACGTGTATGGACTATATTTCCTGCGTGTCAGGGTGAGGCTGGGTGCATCCCACGCATTGTACTAATTAATCCTCCCCAAACCCTACGAGTCAGATTACAGCGATGCTGCGCTGGTGACTAGAAATCAGGTTCGCCCGTGATATGTAGCTGCAGTCTGTCTGACTCTGTGCTCTGAGCCACTGCTCTTTACTACCTCCGGCTAAATTCACACTAAAGGAGCAAGGCCTGTAGGCACCTGCCCCGTGTCTCCCCAGAGACGAAAGCGACCGCTCCTCCTTCCCTTCCCATCCTGCAGGCCCCATCCTGCAGGCTGCAGTCACGGCCTCCCACCATGAAGCAGGGACCTTGAGTGGTTTGCCAATGACTGGTGTCCTCTCAGGCAGAAGCAGTCCCTGGGAGCTGTGGCCATCAGCAGCAGTGGCCGAGGCCCTGTGCAGGGCAGGCCCAGAGGCTCCTCCATCTAGCGAGGCTGCCCACTGTGAGCCTCCTGGTGCCCAGACTAGGAACAGCAGGGAACCAGGCTGGGGTGGTGGCTGCCCTCTGTCTAATGGTGAACAGAGGCATCAGACAGGCATTTGAAGACAGTGCCAGGAGGTGAGAGAGGAGCACAGCAAACAGTTGTTCACCAGTGGGAGGACCATCTGACTTTTCTTCCATGTAAACTGCCTGGACCACCATCAGGGACAGTGGCCCGGAGCACAGGGTGGGGGCTTTTCAGCCCCTGGAGAAGAACTGTTTTCAGTCTGAAGAGTAAAAAGTAACCTAAAGCCTTGTTTTCTGCTGCGAGGAGTCTGCCCCCAAAGTAGTGAGAGAGTAAGCAGTTGGCTTTCTGGGGAGGCAGTGCAGTTTGGAGGACAGGGAGAGCCACCCTGAGTGCAGTCATGCAGGGCCACATGTCCAGTATGGGGGCAGACATTACCTGCAGTGGAAGCTTTTAGGGACTAGTGGCCTGCATTACACTCCTGCTGCTGGTCCAGGCTGTACATTCTTCTTTTCTCTTTTCTAATTTACCCACCATGTCTGTGAGATTAGTCAGTCGGGTGGGAAATTGCATGGACAATATACTTTTTAATAACCACGCATGCGCTGTCTCACGGTCATGTATGTGTGCACACACGCATGTAGAGGCTACAGCCACAGTAATCCTGGTGCAGCTGCAGGCACAGCCTGTGAAGAAAGGCCCTGGGAAGCTTCACACTCAGGCTGGTCCCTCTCTGCCAACTCCCTGTCTCCTCTCTGTCTGGCAGCCCTGGGGCTGTTTAGCTGTGGTGTGGCTCTCTGGATTATTGGTCCTCACCTATAGGGCTGTTTTGGTCATGATGAGGTCTTAAATCTGGACGAAGGGATGGACAGGGCCCTGAGCATGTCCTTAATTCAGTTGCTTGTACTTGTTCTCAACCACCTCTTCCCTACTGAGTTTCCAGTTCCCTCATCAGGAGGAAACCTACCAAAATCAGAGGTATGATTGCCAGGAAAGCCCTTGATTTCTGCTCTGCACCAGTTCCACCCTCCTGCCCTCCCTCCTTTCCTTCCTTCCTATCATCTGTCTACTGTGTAAAAGATATAATGTTTATCGAGCACATAATACACACTTTATATCAACTTAATCTTCACAGCCAACCCAGTGGGCCCTATGATTGCCTCCATTCTTAACTGAGAATGCGTCGCCCAGAGAGAGGAAGTGACTTCCCCGCGTTCGTGGCTAAAACAGCCGCACTGGCTGACCTCTCTGGTCTGGGTCTGGAGCCGTGCTCTGCCTGGCTCTGCGGCCCTGGGTCACGTCTGCTCTTCGCTTGCAGGAGACGCTGGGCAGAGTTGCCGAATCGGGGCTCCCAGCCCTGCTCCTCCAGTGCCTTTACCTCTTCTTTGTCTTTCCTCTGGGAAAGAATGAGCTTTTTGAGAGTGATGTTCAAGTTCAGAGGATGTTTGTGCAGGTGAGTGGGAGGAGGGCTGGACTCCCTTGGGCCGAGACCGAGCTCTGCTTCTCCAACCCCCTTTCATCTCTCTCCTCTATTCTCCTGGAGGGTCCAGATCACCTTTTTCCCCCAGGCTCTGCAAATGCCAGGGAACCCCACGCATTTGGAAGATGGAGTTTCTCTCCATCTCGCTGTATCCTTGTATTGCCCTTGTTCTCTCCCAGGACGGTGTGCTCCTCCTCCCCCGCTTGGCCACACCAGCTCCTTGTCCTCCAGTCTGTGTTCTAAGGTCCCGCCGACCCTCCCGGACATCTGGAACCTCCTGTCTCTGGCCCCTGCACCTCTGAGAACAAACATGCTAAGCCCCCTTGCAGAACTGTAGCCAACATTTTCTAAGTACTTGCTATGTACCCACCCTTATGCCATAACCTCACATCTGTCACCTCCCCGAGCCCTCTCTTCCACCACAGGATGTGTGTGGTTTTGTGATCTAAGGTACGGTGAGTAAACATGAGTCCAGGGTCACAGAGGTGGTGGGTCGGGGCTGGGATTGGAACCCTGGGAACCTGGCTCCTGAGTCTGCTCACAGAAAGGCATTTAACCTCTCTGTGCGGTCACCTCCGTCTCTCCTCTCAGAGGCCATCTCAGGCCACTAAGCATCACATGCTATGTCCTCATGTCATTACCCATCTTTCCTATCCTCTCTGACCAGCAGCGACTTTTAACATAACTTCTCACCTCTCTCCCCTGCGCCCTTACTGACAAGTTCTGCTTTCTCAGCTTTTGGGATGCTGCATTCTCCAGAAGACTCCTCCTGCCTCTCTGGTGGGGGGACTGTGTAGCTTACTCATCTCTGTGCCTTGGCCAGGGTCTCGCACAGAGCAGGTACTTCGGACCATTTGGGGATTGCCGATGCAGCTGTCCACTGAACATGCACGTCCACATCCCCATCCATTTTAGACCAATTTTCAGGCCAGAATCATCTTTACCAGAGGGTATCTCATAAGTTCTGGCAGGTTCCACTTATGGTGGGTTGTCCATAAGCTGCATCTGTTAGAAATTTAGGTGTCATTTGCCCACACATAAATCATATTTTAAGTGGTGACCAGGACACAGTACTGGGTACTTAAGTCTTTACTGTGTGGCTTCTATGTGCTCTGCAGGGAAGTAGTACAGCCCTGTCTTCCTGGTCCTCTCCATGTATGGACAATGTGAGCCACAGTGATACCACATCAGAGTTCCTCAGGGTTTCCTTATTTCATTCCACAAAATATAGAGAACTCCTCTTGGGCTCGTCACTATGCCGGACCCACGGTCTCTCACAGAGATGACAGAGAGACAGAGAAGTTAAACGGGGAGATCAGTCGTGCGAATAAATGATCAGCGTCCAATTTTTTAAGTGCTCTGATGGAAAAGTGAGAGATGTGCTGGGAAATGAGGACAAGAGTATAAATGGAGGCCCTTCTGAGGAAATGGCATTGAATCTCCCTGGTTTGGGGCAGAGGGTGACCACATATGACCCCATCCTTCCCGCTGAGACATGGAAAATTGGGGAACAAATTCATCACAGGAAGGAGGCTTCCTAACCAGAGTCTCTTTGGCTTTTTTTTTTCCAGATGTTGCTCAACATTTGCGGTGAGGCTCAGGGTCTGGAGGGACTTCTCTCTGGAAACGAGCTCCAGTCTCTTGTGATTGCCACGACGTGTCTTCGGGAGCACAGCTGCTCCTTTTGGAAGGAGCCCACCTTCTGTGTGCTGAAGGCAATCTCCAAGGCCCAAAACCTTAGCATCATCCAATACCTGCAGGGTATGACCCTGGGAGACCAGGGCTGGGCTGTGGGCACACTTTCTAGAATAAGACCTTGGGATGCCCTTGCAGCATCAGTATAGATTCCAGGGACCAAAATAGTGATGAACAAACAGGATTTTCACCGATGCCCAACTATGCCTAGTAGGTGACCCTACATTGCTTGGGTCCATTCATGAAAGTGTCTTTATTGTTCATTTTGATGCTCTACTGGAGGAGAGAGGGAAAGGGGAACTCATTTACTACACACATGCTGTTGAACAGACACTGTGCTGGGCTCATTTGTATGTTACCTCATTTGCTTCTTTGAGATACATGTTGATAATTAATGCCATTTTCCAGCAGAGGAAACAGATTGAGTGATAGAAGAATTTGCCAAGGCTCCCCAGCTAGTGAAGAAGAGAATCAAATATTAACCCTGGAGATGCCTGATTCCAGTGCCTTAGGTTCTGCTCTGGGCAGCATGTGTAAGGGTTAAGGACTTAGATTCTGGAACCAGATGGCCTGGGGTGTGGGCTCCAGCTCTGTCCTCCTAGCTGAGTGACCTTGGGCACTTAACTGCTTGGGTGCTTCAGTTTTTTCATCTGTAAAATGGAGATCATAATCCCGTTGATCTCAATGGATTGTTGTGACACTTCGATGAGTTGGCATATTTGAAGTGCTTAGACCTGCTTGTCCACAAACACTCGCCCTGTGACCTGTCTTCTTTCTGGGGCCTCCTATAATAGACAGTCTCAGCTGGTGAGAGCTGGGAAAGTACAAGCCCACCCTCTTACTGTAATTGAACCCTGGGACGAAACTTCATCCCCAGTTTCAAGATTGAAATTTCCCAGTGAAGCCAGGGCCCAGTGGTAATGGTGCAGGGCTGAGCTGGGCCTGAGGTGCTCAGCATCCCAGGCACCCCTCAGAGACTAGAGTCAGAGACCCCTGAGAAAAGGCTGCCTGCCTTGGTGGCGGGGGTCTCTCACTGCGGTCATTATTCTCAGCTGGAAAAGAAAAATGCCACCGCAGTGAGGAGCTGGCCACAAAAGCACTGTGCCATAGGGGAATGAGTAGTTTCCATGGGCGTATAGGCTGAGGAGAAGGTCAGGGAGTAAGGACTAGCCTGGTGTCCACAACTCTCAGTGCTGCCCTGTCTGGCATGCAGAGTTTGGAACTTGTCCTTGGCCTCGCAGGTGAGGGACTGAGAATGCCTTATCTCAAATTCTGGTAGACACTTTTCCTGATCCACTGGTGTGACTTTCCTGGCACTGAGAAGAGGCTTCCCCCAATGAAAGAGCCCTAAAAACAGTGATCCACCCAAATGCAAACCCAGTGACATCTCTCTGCTGACTCCATTCTTTCCCTGGCTTCTCACAGCTCTGGGGTAACCAGTGTGTTCCACAGCAGGCCACATACCAGTGGGGCCTGTCTTCCTCCCCCTCCCTTGTGGACCACACTTCCCGGCTCCAACCCCCTGGATTCTTTAGTAGCTGATACACAACATCTTTTTGCCCTTCATCTTCCCACATGTTCATATATCCTTCCCTACACTTTTCATCAAGCTCGTTTCTGCTCAGCATTGCTTCCTTAGGGTCTTCTGTGACACTCAGGTCTGGTGTCTTGCATCTTGTTATTAATGGGCCTGGACTGTCCTGTGTGCTGGGAATTAAGAGCAGAGGGCTTAGAGGCTCCCTTCCACTTCCTGTTTCACCTGCTCTCCATCTGGGCCCTCGAGTGTGGCTCTCAGGATGACACTTCTCATGGAGGAGGCTTCTTCTTGATCCAAGAGCCAGCAGAAAAGTGTTTTGAATGAATTCTCATTCACATCTTGATATACAGTGTAAAGGCAGGTGGGGAGGGAATGACCACTGAAGAAAAGCTATTGCCTTTGAATTCAGCAGGGGTGTGTTTCCTTCCTGCAGCCATGGATTGCATCAAGATCTCCCTCCAGAACCTCTCCAGGCTTGCAGACACTCTCCCTGCTCCCGAGTTGAGCGAGGCAGTGAGCCTCGTCTTGGGCTTTGTGAAGGACTCCTACCCCGTCTCCTCTGCTCTGTTCCTGGAGTTTGAGAATGGGGAGGGCTACCCTCTGCTACTCAAAGTGTTACTTCGGTAAGTGGCTGTGCTTGGTGGGGAAGAAACGGTGGAAGCCAAGGTCCTCACAATCATTTGCAGTGCTTTGGAGAAAGACAGATATTGGGGCTTCTCAGAATGTCTTCTGAAATACAAATCTCCATAGAGCATGGCCAGAGAGACTTTTATTGCAAAAGTAAATCAACGTACAGCCAGGTTTCGAGCTACTTCTTTAGGAAACCAATGGGTGATTGCAATAATATTTTTACCAAGTCCATTTGGTGGCATGTACCACCTGCATGCTTGCTGGCCTAACAGCCACCTGTCAGAATCCACATCTTGTGTTGGAGGGCTTTCTGGGATGGCTGTGACCAGCTCTGCCTATATGCTTGGGGGTTGGAAGTGCCCATAGATCAACAACTCCAGGACCAGCCCTCTACCAATGACTGGTAGAAGCTGATGGATCCATACCCAGCAAATTTGCCCCTTGGGTGGGATAGCTCTACCCTGCCTTCCAGAGTCCCTGGGAGGATTAGAAACAAAAACAATACTCACTCTTGAAATAAGCATGAGGAAGTCTAATAAAGTCCAATTACTTTCCATGATGTCTGTATTGTTGCCATTCTGAAATATCAAATCCCTCATTTTGGGGGTGCTTCTGCCCTGCTGGTGCCCTAAGCTCATGACTTCTGGGGGTCTGGCCACGGAAAGCAGCCTTCCGGTGAGCCGATGCTGTGGCTCTTCACAGGTTTCTCTTTATTCTAATTGCACGTCCTCAGATCAAGGGCTGAGGCTTGCAAACAGAGTGACTTTTATCCCTCCCTGTATCTTTTGGTGCTGAACTGGTGGAGACCTTTTGGGTCTTGCCCAGCACTGCGATTTCCATTGCCTCTGTATCCCTGCAAGGAGCACCATGAGCAAACCTGGCTGCTCCGTCCAAGACGTCCAGGGAGCTGGCCTCATCTGTCCCCACAGGTATGACGGGCTGACCCAGAGTGAAGTGGACCCCCACCTAGAGGAGCTCCTTGGGCTGGTGGTGTGGCTGACAACCTGTGGGAGGTCAGAGCTGAAGGTGTTCGACAGCATCACTTACCCGCAGCTGGAAGGCTTCAAGTTCCATCACGAGGCTTCTGGTGGGTCATTGGGTGTCTCTGGGTGCCTGACAGCACTTGGCACTGTGCCCTGACAAGGCAGTGCAGGTCATTCCCTGATTCCCTGTGCAGAAACAAACATGTGGCAACTGTCAGTGATACAGTAGGGGCTGATTCTGTCATGCCTTTGGGGAGATTTAAAATCTCTCCTTTATAGATTTTTCCAGATGACCTGGGTGGGACTGAGACGAAATGTTTGCTTTAAAAAGGCAAAGGCTCTCTCAGATAATGGAGGGAGCCTGTGATCTCCATCACAGGTGTGACTTACTTGGTAACATCTGCTTATCTAACAGGGACTGATGGCCCTGAAACAGCCATCCAGGCTCAGAGTCAGTGCCTCCTTAGCGCTACAAGATACTGACTGATTGATTGATGAACTCAATCAACATGTACTGATAATTTCTGTCCAGCAGCCACTCCGCCCCATGCTGGGTACCACCGTGAAGAGGCCAGGTGTCTGCTCCTTAAAAATTCTCTATAGAGACCATCACACAAAACTTGAGACATAATCTACTCAATAACTGGCTGATAAACAGGCACAGTGGCGACACCAGTGCAGAGAATGAGCTCTGCCTGGGTCAGTCAGGAAACCCTGCACAGAGGGTCCCATTCAAGACAAGTTTCAAGGCAAAGGATGGGTCATCCAGGTAGAAAAGAGGGGGAAGAAATATAAAGACAGAAGGTACAGCCTGGGGAGAGAAATGGTGACCAGAAACATCTGGGTGAGTCTGGGGAGATGGGCAGAGAGACCTGCGCAGACCAGAGGGTGGAGGCTGCAAAGCTGTGAGACCAGTTTAGGAAAAGCCACTGGATGTGACTGCAGCAGACACACAGGGGAGTGGCTGGATTAGAGAGGAGTTTCAGAAACATCTCGAGCGAGCGTCTGAAGCACAGAGGGCTGGAGGCAGGGAGTTCTCTGAGGAAGTATCTCCTGGGTAAGAGAGAATGAGACTTAACCTTCTAGCTGGAGAGAAAGGAGGGAGTGGGTTTGGAAGGTGTCTTTATTTAACAGCTTGCCTAGAAATGAAACTGACTTTGCTTAGTAATCTTTAACATCATTTGATTTTAATTCATTGAAACCAATCCTCCAGTTCTGTGCTGCCCGATGGGAATATAATGCGAGCCATGTTACGTAATTTTAAATGTTCTAGCAGCAAAATTTTAAAAATTAAGAAGAAACAGGTTAAATTATTTTTAATAATAATATATTTTATTTAACCCAATATATCCAAAATATTACCATCAAAAAATGTGATCGTACAAATAATTGTTAATGACTTTTTTTTGCCTTCTCTTCTCAGTGTTCCATCTTGAAAATCTGATGAGTATTTTTACACTCAGGGCACGCCTCAGTTCACAGTGGCCACATTTCAAATGCTTAATTACCCAGCATGTCTTGGACAATGCAACTCCAGCCTTATTCACATTCTGGGCATATGGCTTTTCTGGACTTCTGATAGACATGTACCCACAGGAGCTAGAAAATAGAAACTTTAAATGGTATTTCCTTGTGATAATGCAAGCATGTATTTCTAGGCATAGGCAGGAGAAATGATTTGCAGGATTATTTCTTTTTTGCATCTTCAGGGGTGACCGTGAAGAATCTTCAGGCCTTCCAAGTCCTGCAGAATGTTTTCCACAAAGCCAGTGACCCTGTCCTCTGCACCAAAGTCCTGTCATCCATCAGGACCATGTGGGCCTGGAACGCCCGCAACTTCTTCCTGCTGGAGTGGACCCTGCAGCCCATCTCGCAGTTCGTGGAGATCGTGCCCCTGAAGCCGACCCTGGTGCAGATGCACTTCTTCCAGCTGCTGGAGGTCCTGGTGTTTGAGCTGCATTACGTGCCCCATGAGATCCTGCGGAAGGTGCAGCGCCTGATCCAGGAGAGCCCAGAGCCGCTCGTCGCCCTCGTGGCCTTGAAAACTGTCCTCAGGATCGCCGGTGGGGACCCGCTCTTCACTGACATCTTCCGGGACTCGGGGCTCCTGGGCCTGCTGCTAGCCCAGCTACGGAAGCAGGCCAAGATCCTGAGGAAGTCAGGTGCCTTCCAGGAGCTTTAGGAGGGGAAGTGGGGAATGGGTGGGGGCCAGTGTTAGCTGGGCCTGGTCTGTGTACCAGCCCCACCACCCATTAACATAACAGAGAAAGTGAGTGTGCCCATGTCACCTGGTGCCCTGAGAGTCAGAGAGGGTACCCCTGGGCTACATGGCTTCACAGCACAGGCAGCCTCCCTATTTTCTGTAACTTGCCTGATCTTCCCCATGAAGAGGTGGGAGGGATGGGTGTAAGTAGAAGCCAACTCATGGGACTGACTCAGGCCTGGTGAGCTCTTAGTTTTCAGATACCTCCTGCAGTAGATACTGTCTGAGTGTGTAGGTAGGGAAACAGCAGAAGGGCAGGTCCTCAGCAATGCAACGGGGAAAGGAGGCTCAGAGAGGCTGGAAAGTCCAGGATGGAAGGGTGTGCGGGACACGTCCGGGGTCAGCTAGGATACGGCCACCTTGCTCACATGGTGCTGTCGGGCCCAATGGCCTCCCACCTGGAGCAGAGGTCAGTCACCAGGGCCTTGCTGGCCAGCTTGCCCCTCTAAACCTTGGCCACACTTTTGCATGCCCTGCTGGGCTGTACACCCATGGCTCCTTGGCAGCACTCCCTCACCCTGCCTCAGGAGCGTGGGCCTGGGATTTCCCTGCCTAACCATGCCCCATGTACATACCCTGGATTTTACAGCAAGTCTTCCAGGGGATTTTGATGCACTCAAGTTGGAGAACCTCTGATGTAAGGGTTGTAGGGTCACATCTTACAAATTGGGATGCACACTCCTTTATAATGGAAGCATGATACTCATCTTTCTTTAAGAGGATAGGAAACTCATGGAATTGGAGAGTTGGGGCCATATCACATGTACTTAAAAATGTTTCTTCATTGCTTCTTAAATATGGCAGGAAACAAAGAGTCCAATCCTGGAGTTCAGGATATAGAAAGAGAACTGACTTGTGTGATGCTGAGAACTGTGGTCACGCTTCTGAAAGGATCAGTTCGGAATGCAGGTAAGGATGGTATCAAATTCACCTCGTCACTGGTTGGGAAAACATTAACTATTTCCTGGTGATTTATGTCATTGTTCAAAGGCTATATCCAAGGAATAACCAACACTATCGCTGTGGCTGATGTCCATTCACTGGTTGATGTTCAGGGATCAACAGTAAATTGGTAGACACATCAGTTGACACTTTTTACTGTTTAGTTGCTAAATAAGGCTGGGAATCAAAGAGTTATCTTAAATTTATGAGACCACAGAAACCCCATCTCTCTCAAGTAAAATCTTTTAATATACTGCTGCACTGACTATAGATACTTTTTAAAAAAGATTCAAATTGTAAAATACAGGCAAAGAAAACTCATCATTTTTTTTTTTTTTTTCGGTATGCGGGCCTCTCACTGTTGTGGCCTCTCCCGTTGCGGAGCACAGGCTCCGGACGCGCAGGCTCAGCGGCCATGGCTCATGGGCCCAGCCGCTCCACGGCATGTGGGATCCTACCGGACCAGGGCATGAACCCGTGTCCCCTGCATCGGCAGGCGGACTCTCAACCACTGCGCCACCAGGGAAGCCCAAAAGCTCATCATTTTTAAGAGACATAATTTGATGTGCTTTCAGCCCATGATGGATTTAGTACCTTCATCCATTCAAAAAAATTTTAGCTTCCTAAGATCATGTGGCTCTCATGCTTAAAAAATACGTGCCTAAAATATAAATGCATGTATATTATACTATGAAGCAGAGGCGTCAGCAAAGTGACATCAGTGGGTTTGGTGATTTGGTGCATATTTATCTGAGGCCCTCACAGGTCAACTATACCGAATGTGAATGATTATTTCATTATGGTAGAGCATCTCTAATGTTAGACTATAAGAGATTCCCTGGAGGTTCTGGTTAATAGGGAGGTGCATATTCCTAAGCTCCCTCCCAGAGATCTAATTATCAGGTCAAGGTAGAGCCTAGTAATCTACTTGTAAACAGGCTTCCAAGGTGATTTCCATGTAAGGGGTACCTGGCCCATAACTGGGGAAATCCTGCCTTATGGAGTTGACCAGCTCAAGTCCATGTCATACCATTTGAACGATCCAGTGAATTCCTAGTTCTTATTCTACATGTGATTACTTCAAAGATCAATCCTGGGGAAGAAATTCTTAGGATTACTTTTAAACAAAAACATACCGTTAGCCAAATTTCTTAAATCCTGCCTGCTGCCTACCTTGCCACAAGAAACTACCTACGAGTTAAACATACTCTTAAATTCTGGTTTGCTTTCAATAAGAATTTGGGCAGAGATAAGAGAGAATTGCCATTGGCCCTGGATTAGGGGATTATGTGGAAATAAATACCAGAGCTACATCCAATTAAAGTTTGTATTACTTACGTCTCTAAAAATAGAAAAGGGGGAAACTTTTTTTCAAAAACAGAATTCTCACTGGAGAAGAAACCGGTTTTTCTTTCTAATTCTCAGCTCCATAGTTTCTCTCTTCCTCTTCTTATTTTAACAGTAGGTATGGATTTTGAAAAAAAATTTTCTAATGCGTGGAAAAAACACATACACATGTAGTCAAACAAACTTGGAAATTGTGAGGAAAAGCTTTCCTTGTAATTGAAGCTAAGGTGCCAAGGCCCCCATCGCTCTAGCCCCATACTCTCTGTCTGGTCCCCAGTTGTCCTGAAAGACCACGGCATGGTGCCCTTCATCAAGATCTTCCTGGACGATGAGTGCTACCGGGGAGCCTCACTCAGCATCTTGGAGCAGCTCTCAGTCATCAACGCCGAGGAGTACATGAGCATCATCGTGGGCGCTTTGTGCTCGTCCACTCAAGGGGAACTGCAGCTGAAACTGGATCTCCTGAAGGTGATGTCAAGTCCTCCTTTGTGATGGGTTTCCCATGGACATGCAGCAGGTGATCGGCATTTGCCCACGCATTCATTCATTTAGTTGGTCACTGCATCACACAGGTAGAGTACTACTGGCTGCTGTGGCAAATCAATCCCCCATCCTCAATAGCCTGGCACATTAGAGGTTTCTTTCTTACGTACTGTCCAATCAGTGATTGGGAGGAGTGTCATTCAGGGACAGCAGTCACCTGGGCATCTAATCCAGCCATCAGACAAAGGAAGGGAGAGCAGAGAAAATGGCACACGTTCTTTTTCAGGCCTAAAACTGGTGCGTGCTAACTTCTGTCCGAGTTTATCTGGGCAGGACTCATCTGGATGCAAGACATGCCAGGAAATGTAGTCCCTAGCTGGGCAGCTACTTCCCAGCCACACTGTAAACTATGGAAGTGGAGCCCAAATTGGTGGTGGCCAAACAGCAGCCTTGTTTACTTGCCCAGCATTTAGTGAGCATCTACCAGTTACCAGGTCTGATGCAGAGTGCTCAGGACACACTGTCGTATGAGATTCAGCCCTTGCCAACTGGTAGCTCGTAGACTAGGGCTAATAGTAAGTAAGCAGTCATGGTGATGCAGCACGGTAATGCCCCAGAGGTTGAAGGCAGGCTGCCATGGGAACAGAGAAGTAGGAGAGACCAATGCTGCCTTACGTGTTTGAGGAAGGCTCACAGAGGAGGGAACACCTGAACTGGGAAGAGGAAGCAAAAGGCAGTCAAAGGCACAGGAACAGTGGTTACAAAGGGAGAAGTAAAACTAGGCTGTCACCTTTGGACGACAAAGAGAAGCATATATTTTTGTTTTTGTAATATTGTTAATAATCATCAAGTTATCTTAAAACAGTTAAAGATGATAATAAACATCAGCCTTACAGCTCTCACAATTTTGTTGCTGTTCCTGCTTTTCCATTTCTTTTGTCTTTGCGGGCTTATGCCTTAAAAGAAAAAAAAAATCCCCTTTCTTTTGTTTATGCTGTTTAAGAGAAGAGCAGATGTAAATGCAAATATCTCCCAAGGAACTGACTTGGGGACCTGTCATGTCTATGTGCAAAAGAACCCCCTATGCAATACACACTCATGTTTCATTATCATGCCACTCTGGATCACTGGTGAATTTTATACAATACGAAGTTGCTCTGATTTCCAAAATTAAACCCTCAACCTTATTTAGCTATGACTATCTCTGTACAAAACCATTTTACCAGTTAGAGAATGGCATTCAGTTTATTTTACCTACTTTATTTCTCAGCAGAGCCAATGTCAGGCACTGATGCAACTGTATTCATGTCTTCTCATGACCTAATCCTGTGGAGTTCAGCATGGCCAATGTGTCATGAGAATCCCATCCAGAAGTGGCATTATGACCATAGTTATCATGTATTTCGCAGATGACAAGAACCAAAACAGCGATTTAATCACAGGGTCAAAGAATCAGTGAAGGTGAAGAAACAAAAAAGGAAAGTTAAAGGTCTTTTGAAAGACACTGGAGTCCCATGATTATGTGAAGTAACAGGATTGAGGGGAGCATGTAAACGGGAGAGTAAGGGAGAGAGATATCAAGAATTAATGACAGTTTACAGCTGGAGTGCACCTTAGCTTCATGTGGTCCTATCTTAATATTGGGCAGAGATAGGCCCCGAGAGATTCTAATACTGAATGGTGAAGTTGAGTTTGGATCTAAGACTAGTGATTTAAAATCTGGTGATTTTTCCTCTTCATTTTGCTGTTTGTTGCATTTTTTCTCATATGTCTGTGTTCAGCTTAATTCACAAGAGCCTTATTCTAATAATGAACAGGGAAGGCAGAGAGCAAGGCAGTTAGGACTTTGGTTTTCTATTGGGTGAATAATTGGAAGCCCTATCTATTTCTGACATTCTCATATTGAAAGTCAAACAGATTCATGGAGAGAAAAGTTTTGGAGAGCACAAGTGTTTTTGTGTCCATTATAGAAAAGCTCTCTGCTTTGCTCTTGAAAAGTTCATCTTGCTTATTCTATAGCCCAGAAGCACCTTATTGGAGTGACAGTCCTTGGGTAATAGGACTGAATTTCTAGAATTAGCAATGTAAAGCCATTATGGTGTTTTACAAGATTCAATATCATTTCAGAATCACACTATCAGCAGAGCACATCAGGGATGAACACTGTGTAAGCTTATTTAACAGAGCCATACCCCGCATTCAATGTGCTGTCTTCTCCCTGGGTACCAAGTCACTGCTGGGCAGTTGGGAGGGTGCCCAGAGCCGCCATTGTTCTTCCAGGACTAGGGTGATAACACGTTGTAGCTCCCGTGGGTGGTGGGGAAGGATTGGGCCCCAGAGCCTGTTCCAGCCTTGCCCACCACTGAGTCGTGTGAGCAACTAGCCAACGTTTGCTGGAATCTGATGTGGGATCTGCCTTTGCTCTACATCACTTTGGGAACCCCTTGGGAAACAAAGATGTAAAATTAGTTCTTTCTGGCTAGATTTCCTTTTTTTGGCAGTTGACAGTGGACTCTGCCCAAAGCGCTGTGCCTGCAAAGTGGGTCAGATGTAGGATGAGGTGAAAGTGGTGGAGGGAGGGGACTTCAAAGGCAGGACTCCCTGCCTCACCACCCAATAAAGGTTTGTCATCTCTGAAGTGTATTCACATCATGGTGCCACCCTGATTTCCCTTCCCTGAGAATCAGCCAGCTGCTCTGGAGGAGAAAAATCCTCCAGAAACATGTGACTTAAGGCAGTTGCTCCCAAAATCCAGTGGTGCTTCCATACCAATACAGAGGCACATGTGACTTCACCACCTAATTCTGGCAAATGATAACCGAGTTAAAGAATAATGTAAGCAAATGAATTTCCTCTCCATGGCCAGTGGGACTGTGATTGGGTTATGCACAAATTCAGATTGATTTGCTAATATACATTTAGCTGTTCAACTCTGAGCTTAATCGCATTACCTCACCGGTCCTCCAGCATGACACATGGAAAATTATGAGGAATAACAAATAATAGAATGTGAAATAAATCCTGTTAGTCCTAACGTAGTTAGCGCTTTGCAGCAGACATCCATTTTATAGATTCAAGCTTGAGGAATACTAACTCAGAGAGGATGACATGGTAACTGAGTTAAGGAGGAGAAAATGTGCTTAACGCTGACCTTTCTTGAAATGTGTCAACCCTAGCCTGATTACTTTGACTTCAGCTGATTAAATTTACTCCCTTCCGTAGACTCTCAAGCCTAGGTGATGCATTAACATGCAAAGTTGAATGACAGTAATGGAGACCCTCCTCCCAGGTCCCCAGTTCCTGACAAATCGTTTCCCGAAGTAGTGCAGTATTTATTTTCCTTTATGATAGAAATGTTTCTCTTTAGTTGCTATGAAATTAAGCCTTTGTAATTGGATTTGGGGCTCTTTACTTTATGACTCTGCAAATATGAAATTAACCCCATCCCAAGAAATAATAGAGCAGTCTAAGTTCTAATGAGATTACCCCCATTTTAGATAATGACTTTGAATTTAATAAATCAAACAAAGCAACAATTAAGGTCAGCCATTGCTTTTTTCTCCACCCCTCCCAACAGGAGGAGAAAAGAACCGTCTAGGAATTACAGAGGATAGGCCCTCTGAGAGACACAGACACTATTACTGGTTTGCTTTCTTTTTAAAATATCTGCTCTCAACATTCCTTGAATGATGGAGACCTTCTGAGCAACGTCTGGTGTCAACTTGGACAACTGGAAGATTGTTTCTTAAGGAAAGAGGGGGGTTTTAGTGGTCATCCAGCACTTAGACAATTGCTCTAATCTGATTAGTTTTATTTTTTAATTATTCTCTCTTTTGGGTGTTTGTTTTGTCACACGTCATGTGATAAACAGAAGAGCTCCATTCATTCCATTTGCCTTGGACAACCTCATCGTAGTTTTAGGAGCCACTGAAAACACTCACATAAATCTAGACAGTCTACAGTTTCACAGCTTAAGACTTCCTGATGTCTCGGTGATGTATTTATTTTCCACGGCACGAGTCACATTGAGACAGGTCGAGACACACAATGCAATGCACGCTGTACCACACATTAATGTTCAGCCTTTTGTGTGGATTATCAGTTGGCAGGAAGAAACTACCACCACCACACGCACTTCAAGGTTAGAGTTCATTTCCAACTTGACCAAAGAAACAATATTCTGTGCGGAGTGAGTTGCTCACACAAGGCAGGCACAGAGGACTGGCCCCAGTGTCCTGGGGTTGGGGGTGGGGTTTGGGGAAGGCAGCTGTGGTGATGCAGTCTATAAAGAGAAAGGCCGTGCCTAGTCTAGAAAGCTCTGTGTTGCTAAACCGTAAGGTTTTACATTCACCAAATGTCACTATTCTGAAGAATCTGCTCTAACAGTCTATATACAATCTTCTCTTTAAGGACCTGTCTACAAATATCAAACTTTTCTGGGTTTTGAGCCAAATTCAGAAGTAGTTGAGTCATATCCTCACCCAGGAGGAGAAAGCAGTTGTCACTGCCTGGTCCTTAATGTTTTCACTTTTGCTTCTAGCTTTCAGGCAGTCTGGAAAGCCCATTTCCCTGAAGTCTATCCCACCACTCTCATTTGATCCCCCGTTAGTGCACGGCCCTGATGCTGTTTCTTTTAAAGAACAAAATGACAATTCAATTTCCCCACAGTCACCCCCTGAGCTGTGGTGGGTAGTCTTTGATCTATTAACCACCATAAGTCATGCATTGTTTTCTCCTATAACTGGGAAAAGATCAACTGACCCACACTGGTAAGGATGAATCTTTCTACATCACTCTATATAATTTGTCCACTTTGAACATAATCGTGGCCTTTGGCCTTTTACAGATTCTCCTAGTTTCTACAATCTTTGTTTTTAATTTCTTGAAATGTCATGGATGGGGCCGTGGGAGCACGTTAAGCAGCGCCTTGGTCATCATTTCTCTCCGTCTTTGAAAGAGCCTTGCCTGTATGCATTTACTTAGTCCTGGCTCATTTTGTGCTTTCTTACCCCAAGCTTGGGTTGACTGCCTGCCAAGCAGCTCAGGCTTCGTGTAGCAGAATATAATATTAGATAACAGAATTTGGGTGTTAGGGGTACACATTATACTGTTTCAGATAAACTCTAGTGTTAGGTTAGGGTTACCAGCATTTTAGAGCTAGAGGTAGAAAATTACCTTTGTCCCGCAAAGTGCATGACTTCATATTTCATAGCTACCTGTAACTTTACTGAATTTCTATTTGACTTTATCTATATGAGAATTTAAAAATCTAATCCCTTCCCTCCTTTTTTCTGACCCACCAGTTTTCTCTTTGTCAATGGACTTTCATGCATTATGCTATAGACTGTCACCCTAAACCATGCATTTAAGACACAGCATCACCCCCTCTCTCTCAAATTGGGAATTTCTTTTTATGTTTTGAAACTTGTTTCAAGCATCCTGAAATTGACTTTAAGTTGTGCCTGCCCGGACAATCCTCTTTCTTGTGTCACTGAACACTAAACATTTGAAAGGACAAAACAATTCAAATCTTCCTCCAGAGCAAAACTACAGGGACTGGCCATTCTCTGGGAAACATGCCTAAGAAGCCTGGGTCTTCGATGCAGTCTCATGCTATTTTCATGAATAGTAAATAACTAAATACCAAAAGTTAGAGGCTTTTGATATTTATCTAAGATCATCCATGCATTCCTCACTTTTAGGTGTGAAACTTTAGCACAGAATGATAACTTCTTAAATGTAGTCCTTCTTTCCTTCCGAAACATTTATTGAATACCTACTGTATATCATGCACAGGGCTCAATGAATAGTACATTGGAAGTGCTTAGTAAATATTTGATTTTAGAAGGAATTAAAAGTTTGGCTGTCCAGTAAAAATCTCAGCAATCTGTAGAAGGTAGATTGCATATGTGTGTTGTAATAGCCTAAACTCCACACACGGTCTATATTATATGCTATATCTACATGTTTCCTTCCATTAGGATTTCTCTTCTCCACCTTAATCTCCTCATATTTTCACACCAGGTTTTAAGTAGATTTGTTTGACTATCTTTCATTTATTAGAAGTATCTGTGCTTGCACAGAGAGGGAGGTAAATAGTAATAAGTTGCTTTATATAGATTTCACTGAGTCTCCTTTTGCAATACAGGAAATGGTTCATTCCATAAGTTTAGCAAATATTTATTAAGTAGGTGCTATGTTCCACAGCAGTGAGCAAGCCTGATTTCATGGGGCTTCAATGCAGCGGAAGGCTGAGACAATTTTCAAGTAGCTTCAACACAGTGTGGTGAGAGTTTTGACTGGGGATTTAGAGGTGTGAGCACTCAGCCTGGGATGAGAACAAGCTAAGGGTCAGGGAAAGCTTTGTGGAGGGAGATGCATTTAAGTCAAGATACAGGACTGTAAGTCAACCCTATAAAGCAGCATAGCCTTTAAGAGCAGCCATTTGAATGAAAACACTGAGGCACAACCCAAAACGAAAAGTAAGAGGAATGGTACTGACCTCCCAGTGTTTCAAAGGCGCGCATCGGTAGCTCGCTGTTCCTACGGAGTGGAGCGCAGAAGAGCACCCGGAACGCTTTGGCAGGGATGGGTGGGGAGCTCAGCGTTAAAGATCTGCCTCCTCCATTTCACTCACTTGTATCTCATTGGTTTCAGTCTTTGCTCCGGATCCTGGAGACCCCCAAAGGCCGTGCTGCTTTCAGAGTCTCCAGTGGGTTCAATGGGCTGCTGTCCCTGCTCTCTGACCTGGAGGGGTCTCTCCGGGAGCCCCCACTGCAGACCTGGGGGGCAGTGTCCCCCAGCCAGACCCTGGACCTGGTCCTGCACACCCTCTGTGCTGTGTCTGCAGCACTGTACCTGGACCCCGTCAACGGTGACTTCTTTAGGAGGACCGGGCTGTTTGAGAAGCTGGCAGAGGACCTCTGCTTGCTGGGCTGTTTCGGGGCCCTGGAGGAAGAGGGCGCTCCTCCGCACTCCTGGGAGGACACAAAGGCCAGGCCATTTGCCGATTTGATGAGTGCGGCTTTTTCCTCTGCCAGCCCACTCCCACCCAAGATACAGAGCTGCCTCCAGATCCTCAGCTTCCTGGACAGCATGGCCCGAGGCACCCTCCACCTGTGCAAGGACCTGAAGGACTCCCCGAGGGCGAGGCAGGAGGCGGTTGTGGACGCTCAGAAGGGAGAAGCCGGCAGTGACCCCCAGGGAAACTTCAAGCAGTGGCCAGACCTGGAGGACAGGTAGAGCTTTGCTGCCTGCTTCCCTAATCTGTAATCAGTGTATCTCTGTCTCCCGAGTCCTACGTAAGCACCCCGCGCATGCGTAGTACAAACTGGGTGTGAGGAACCGTCACGTTGTTACTTATTCTTCAGAGTAGGTGTCCCCGCCCGGCGTTGTTCCAGCAAATAGAACGAGACGGAGTTGGATTCAGAAGCAAAGGAAAGCTTTCTTCTTTTATCAGAGAATGGAGAGGTGCCAACTCACTTGCTCTCCTGACAGGCCAGGGGTGGGGCTGCCGTTTAGGGATCTAGAGTGGAGGGGGAGGGGGCGGAGATCGCAGTGCCGGGTGCAGCGTCTCTGCACACAGCTCACCGCCGCCATCTTTAATTGAATATCGTATGCAGCGCTTCTGCGCACGATCCACGGGCTGCAGTGTCCCGTGCAGCCGTTTCGCACTAGGAGCTCTGGTCTGAGGTGCGTGGTGTGGGCCTCTGTGTGCAGTACCCTATGAGCAAGTGAAACTAGAGGAGAGGACACAGGAGAGGAGGTGAGACCTTATTTTATCACCTAGATTCCATTTTGTTTTTCCTAGGGACCCCAGAGGGCTTTGCTGGTGAAAGCAGGACTGTCTTTTCTTTAAATCAAGTTAACTTTGTTTTCAAGCCCCTCTCCCCGTTCACCCACCCCCACCCTGAGAGCTGGCAGAAAACCAATCCAACTCAATACAGGGCTGGGGGATGCTGTCGGGTCGCAGGAGAACCAGGGAAGTTTACCCGATCTTGGAAACTGAGGGCAGAGCTCTGCTGCCCATAGGCTCACTTTCTTCTTTGGCATCTTTGCTGCTCCTGGGAGCTTTGATGCCTGGGCCCAGCCTCCCTGGTATGCCCGGCAGCCTTTGCCTTCCTAGGTCTTATCTCCCCCCTCCCCCCCAACACCTGCCTGGGCACTGCGAGGGTGTGGGTGTGGTCCTTGACTTGTAAGACACAACAGCATCCTTCCCAATTATGGGACTCTTCCTGTTCTTCTTGCTGCTTCCATTTCCCCTAACAAGGACAATTTCTCTTACTTCTGCAGCCTCATCTCCTCAAGGACCTCATACTTTGATAACCTTTTGCTTTCATCCCTGTAACACAGAATTCCACTAAAGCAGGGGAGCACAAAGAACCCCCCACCCCCTTGGAGCGAGAGGGGAAAAACAAAAGAACAAGGCAACAAAATAGTTGGTGTCTTTTTTTCATTCCTCTGAAGAAGCAATGACAAAACACAAATATTTCAGTAAACTATCCTGCCTGCCACCTCTCCAGGTCATCTTGCCTTTAACACCACAGGACACTCTTCTGAAAGACATTGCACGTGTTTCTCAAAGAGAGCCCCCTTTGGCCAGACGTGTCGGGGGTTGGTGGTGAGGGGGATGGATGTCAATTCTCCAGCTACCATAATAATCATGAGATTGTTCCTATCAATTGTTCCTCAGCTGGTTAATCTGGTAAATCAATTAGTTTTCTCACCTTGCATTCCTTCACAATTTGCTCATGATATAATTATTGCTAGATTTGATTTGCTAATTTTTGAAAAGAATTTCTGCTCTTGAGAAAGTTCAGCCTTTCACACTCCTTTCTTGACTATTTTCACTATGAAATTTGTGTTACCCTCATAAATTGGGCAGTGTTCCCTCTTCTATTCTCTGGAAGAGTTTATGGAAAGATTACTATTTCTATTCCTTTCTTTTAAAAATTAATTAATTAATTAATTGGCTGCATTGGGTCTTCGTTGCTTTCTCTGGTTGTGGCGAGCAGGGCTACTCTTCGTTGTGGTGTGCAGGCTTCTCATTGCAGTGGCTTCTCTTATTGCGGAGCACGGGCTCTAGGCATGCGAGCTTCAGTGGTTGTGGCTTGCGGACTCAGTAGTTGCGGCACACGGGCTTAGTTGCTCTGTGGCATGCGGGATCTTCCCGGACCAGGCTCGAACCTGTGTCCCCTGCATTGGCAGGTGGATTCTTAATCACTGTGCCATCAGGGAAGTCCTACTATTTCTGTTCCTTAGCTATTTGATAGAACTTGCCAGTAAAATCTCAGGAGCCTGACGTTTTCTTGAGAGAAGATTTATTCTTTTTTTTTTGTTTTTTTACCTTTTTAAAAAACAGTTTTACTTTTACATAATTCACACACCATAAAATTCACCCATTTAAAATGTACAATAAATTTTTTTGTATATTCACAGAAATACACAATCATTACCACAATTGATTAGAACATTTTTATCACACCAAAAGAAACTCCATACCCATTAGCCATTACTTTCCATTTCCCCTGCCCCTACCTCCAGTCCCAGGCAACCACTAATTTACTTTCTGTATTTAGGGACTTACCTATTCTGGATATATCATATAAATAGAATCATACAGTATGTGATTTTTTTTGTTTCTGGATTCTTTAGCGTAATGTTTTCAAGGTTCATCCATGTTGTAGCATGTATCAATACTTCATTCTTTTTATTGACAAATAATTTTCCAGTGTGTATACCACAATTATACGTTTATCAGCTGATGGACATTTGGATTGTTTTCACTTTGGGGTTATTATGAATAGTGCTGCTATGAACATTCATGTACAAGTTTTTGTGTAGATACATGTTTACATATCTCTTAGCTAGATACCTAGGAGTGGAACTGCTAAATCTTATGGTAATTCTACGTTTACCATTTTGAGGAATTACCAAACATTATGCAAAGTGACTGCACCATTTTACATTCTCACTAGCAGTGTGTGAGGGTTTCAGTTTGAATACCTTCTTGCCAACACTTGTTACTATCTTTTTGATTATAGCCCTCCTAGTGGGGGTGATGTGGTATCTTATTGTGGTTTTGCTTTGCATTTCCTTGAAGGTTAATGATATTGAGAAGCTTTCCATGTGCCTGTTGGTTATTTGTGTATCTTCTTTGGACAAATGTCTGTTAGAGTCTTTGCACATTTTTTAAATTGATGTAACATTGGTTTATAACTATATAAGTTTCATGTGTACAACATTATAATTCGACTTCTGTGTATACCATAGTGTTCTCACCACCAAAAATCTTGTTTCCATTCATCACCATACAGTTGATTCTCCTTACCCGTTCTTCCCTGCCCCATCCCTCCTTCCCCTCTGATAACCACTAATCTGTTGGCTCTCTGTTATCTGTGTTTATTTTTGTTTTGTTCTGTTTGTTCATTTATTTTGTATTTTTTATATTGCATATATGAGTGAAATCATACTGTATTTATCTTTCTCCATCTGACTTATTTCACTTAGCATAATACCCTCAAGGTCCATTCATATTTTTGCAAATGTCAAGATTTCATATTTTTTATGGCTGAGTAGTATTCCACTGTGTGTGTGTGTGTGTGTGTGTGTGTGTGTGTGTGTGTGAGACATCTTATCCATTCATCTGTTAATGTGCACTTAGATTGTTTCCATATCTTGGCTATTGTAAATAATGTTGCAATGAACATAGGGGTGCATATATCTTTTTGAATTAGTGTTTTCATAACCTTTGGATAAATACCCAGAAGCGGAATAGTTGGATCATATGGTAGTTCTATTATTAATTTTTGAGGAATCTCCATACTTTTTATTTACATTCCCACCAACAGCATATGAGGGTTCCTTTCCTCTGCACCCTCACCAGTACTTGTTGTTGCCTGTCTTTTTTATAATAGTTATTCTAACAGGCATGAGGTGATATCTTATTGTGGTTTTGCTTTACATTTCCCTAATAATTAGTAATGTTGAACATCTTTTCATGTGCCTGTTGGCCATATGTATGTCATTTCTGGAATTTCTACTTAGCTCTCTGTCCATTTAGAAAATTTTTGTTGTTGAGTTGTGTGAATTTTTTTTTAAATTAATTAATTTATTTTTGGCTGCGTTGGGTCTTCGTTGCTGCACGCAGGCTTTCTCTAGTTGAGGTGAGTGGGGGCTACTCGTTGCGGTGTGTGGGCTTCTCATTGTGGTGGCTTCTCTTGTTGCGGAGCATGGGCTCTGGGCGCGCGGGCTTCCGTAGTTGTGGCACATGGGCTTAGTTGCTCCGCGGCATGTGGGATCTTCCCAGACCAGGGATCAAACTTGTGTCCCCTTCATTGGCAGGTGGATTCTTAACCACTGTGCCACAGGGAAGTCCCTGTTTGACTTCTTTATATATGTTTTGATTACTGTAGCTTTGTAGTATAATTTGAAATTAGGGAGTGTGACACCTCCAGCTTTGTTCTTTTTTCTCAGAATTGCTTTGGCTATTCAAGCCCTTCTGTGGTTCCATACAAATTTTAGGACTTTAAAATTCTATTTCTGTGAAAAATGTTGGGATTTTGATAGGGATTGCATTGAATCTGTAGATTGCTTTAGGTAATTATGGACATTTTAACAATGTTAATTCTTGCACTACTATGTTAAGTAAGAGTGGTGAGAGTGGCATCCTTTTCTTGTTCCTAATCTAAGAGAAAAAGCTTTGTTTCTCACTGTTCAGTATGATGTTAGCTGGGTTTGACATATATGTCATTTATGGCCATTATTCATTTTATTCAGAGTTTTATCATAAATGGATGTTGAATCTTGTCAAATGCTTTTTCTGCCTCTATTGAGATGCTCATATGATTTGTATCCTTTTTTTGTTTATGTGATGTATCATATTGATTGATTTGCGAATGTTGACTCACCCTTGCATCCTTAGAATAAATCCCACTTGATCATGGTGTATGATCCTTTTAATGTATTGTTGTATTTGGTTTGCTAATATTTTGTTGAGAATTTTTGCATCTATGTTCATCAGAGACATTGGCCTATAATTTTCTTTTTTTGTGTTGTTCTTGTCTGGTTTTGGTATCAGGGTAGTGCTGGCCTCATAAAGTGTGTTAGGAAGCATTCCCTTGTCTTCGATTTTTTGGAAGAGTTTGAGATTCTTCTTTGAATGGTAGAATTCACCACTGAATTTGTCTGGTCCTGGACTTCTGTTTTTTGTGATATTTTTTATTACTGTTTCAGTCTCCTTACTAGTGATCAGTTTATTCAGATTTTCTGTTTCTTCATGAATCAGCCTTGGAAAGTTGTGTGATTCTAAGATTTTATCCATTTCTTGTAGGTTGTCCAATTTGCTGGTGTATAGCAGTTCAGAGTACTCTCTTAAAATCCTTTGTATTTCTGTGATATCTGTTGTAACTTCTTTTTTGTTTCTGATTTTATTTATTTGAGCCTTCTCTCTCTTTATCTTGGTGAGTCTAGCTAAAAGTTTGTTAATTTTGTTTATCTTTTCTAAGAACCATGTCTTAGTTTCATACTATTGTCTTTTTAGTCTCTATTTCATTTATTTCCATTATGGTTGTTATTATTTCCTTCCTTCTACTGACTTCGGGCTTTGTTTGTTTTTCTTTTTCTAGTTCATTTAGGTGTAAGTTTAGATGCTTTTTTGAGATTTTTCTTATTTCTTGAGGTAGGACTGTGTTGCTATAAACTTCCCTCTTAGAACTGCTTTTACTGCATCACACAGATTTTGATACCGCATATTTGTGGTTTTTCCAGCTTTCTTCTTGTAGTCGATTTCTAGTTTCATACAGGTGTGATTGGAAAAGATGCTTGATATGATTTCATTCTTCTTAAATTTATTGAGATCTGTGTCCCAACATATGGTCTACCCTTGAGAATTTCTATGTGCACCTGAAAAGAATGTATATTCTTCTGATTTGGGATGGAATGTTCTGTATTCATTTAAGTCCATCTGCTCTAATGTTTCACTTAAGGCCCGTGTTTCCTTGTTGAATTTCTGTCTTAGTAATCTATCTATTGATGTAAGTGGGGTATTAAAGTCCCCTACTATTATTGTGTTGCTGTCAATTTCTCCCTTTAGGCTTGTTAAAATTGCTTTATATATTTTGGTGCTCCTACATTAGGTGCAAATACATTAATAGTTGTTATGTCTGCCTGATGGATTATCCCCTTTATATAATGTCCATCTTTGTCTCTTGTAATCTTTTTTTGCTTGAAGTCTATTTTGTCTGATATGAGTATGGCTGCACCTGTTTTTTGTTTTTTTTTTTTTGGCTGCTATTTGCTTAGAGTATCATTTTCCATATCTTTACTTCGAGCCTATATTTGTCTTTAGAGCTGAGACGAGTCTCCTGGAGACAGCATATAGTTGGGTCTTGTTTTTTAATCTGTTCAGCCACTCTGTGTCTTTTGATTGGTGAATTCAGTCCATTTACATTTAGGGTGATTATTGATATATGAAGACTCAGTACTGCCATTTAATCTTTTGTTTTCTGGTTGCTCTGTATTTTCATTGTTTCTTTTTCCTTGATTTTCTGTCATTTTAATTTGGTGGTTTTATATGATATTTTTCTAAGTTTCCTCTTTTTTATGTTTCATTTCTCTGCTCTAGATTTTAGTTTTGTGGTTACCATGAGGTTTGTATAAACTGTCTCATAGATTACGTAGTTCTTTTTCTGCTGAAAGCGTCTCATCTTCATTTGCCTATACAGATTTTGTCCTTGTCTTCTTCCCCTTTTATGTTTGTTGCCACAAATTATCCCTTTTTATGTTGTGAGTTTATTACCAAATTGAAGTAGCTATAGTTGCTTTTAATGCTTTCCCCCCCCCTTTAACCTTTATGCTATAATTGTTTAACAACTAACTCTGGTGAAGAGTTACAATTTTCTGATTCTGTCTGTTTATTACCTACGCAAAGTTTTTTGTACTTTCGCCGTTTTGTTTCAGGTAGAAGAGCTCCTTTCAACATTTCTTGTAAGGCAGGTCTAGTAGTGATGAACTCCCTCAGCTTTTGTTTGTCTGGCAAAGACTTTATTTCTTCTTCATATATGAAGGATAACTTTGCTGGGTAGAGTGTTCTTGGTTGACAGTTTTTATCTTTCAATATTTTGAGTATGTCATTCCACTCTCTCCTGGTCTATAGAGTTTCTGCTGAGGAATCTGCTGATAGCCTAATAGGGTAACTTGTAGGTTACTGTCTCTTTTTTTTTTTTTGTCTGATTGTCTTTAAAATTCTTTATCATTGACTTTTGACAGTTTTAATATAATGTGTCTTGGAGAAGATCTTTTTGTGTTGAGATAATTGGGTGTTCTGTTAGTTTTGTGGACTTGTATATCCAGTTTCTTCCCAGGTTTGGAAAGTTCTCAGCTGTTGTTTCTTTAAATAAGATCTCTTCTCCTTCTGGGATACCCGTTATCCTTATGTTGCCTTTTCTAATCAAGTTGGATAGTTCTTGTAGAGTTTCTTTATTAAAAAATCTTATTTCTCTCTCTTCTTCTACCTGAATCATTTCTAGATTTCTAACTTCAAGCTCACTCATTCTCTCTTCCATATGGTCTGCTCTATTTCCAGTGCTTTCTAATCCATTCTTTATCTCATTTATTGAGTTCTCCAGCTCCAGAATTTCCATTTAGTTCTTTTTTGGAGTTTCAGTCTCTTTGGTAAAGTATTCCTCTGTTTATTAATTTTACTCTTTAGCTCATTGAACTGCTTTTCTGAATTTTCTTGTAGCTAACTGAATTTATTCATGACAGCTATTTTGAATTCTCTATCAGTTAGATCACAATCTTCTGTGACTTTAAGTTTTACAGAATTGTTATTTTCTTTTTGTGATACTGTGTTTTCATGGTCCTTGATGAGTTTTGTTCCTCTGCCGGTGCATTTGAAGGAGCAAACTCCTTTCTTATTTAGATAAAGTTTTTTAACAGTTCGAGTTCTTAATTAAAGGCCTTTCTTTTTGTTTTTCAGTAGGTGGTGCTATAGCCCAAGTTTTTGTTTCTCTTGAGTGGCCTCCGGCTATATTTGAGAACCGGCATTTTCCACCCTCCAGCACCTCTGCCAGAGGTGTCTCTGGTGTCCTCATTGCCACTGCTTGTGCCTTGCTGCTGCCAGTGTTGCTACTGTCACTGGCATTGCCGCCTGGGACACTGGGATGGCAGGCACCTCCACCATGTCTGGGGACACCTGGGTCACGGACACTGCTGCCACAGTGGGGAAGGGGAGAAGCCAGAGTCATGGGCACCTTTGCCGCCTCCAGGGTTGTTGGGTTGGTGGGTGCTGCTGTCATTGGTAGGAGTGGGGGAGGCTGGAGTTGCGGGTGCTGCTTTGGCTGGAGGGACCAGGGTCATGGGTCCTGCCACCGCTGCTGTCCGGCTCCCTGTGGCTATGGGTGCCATTGTGGCTGGGAGGCCTAGGTCTCATGTGCCACCTCTGTTGCTGCTACCAGGTTCGCTGGGGCTGCAGACTCAGCCGCTGTGGCCAGGGGCCAGGATCCCAGCACTGCCTCTGCTGCTAGTCCCTGGTTCTGCCTCCTCTGTGTGTCCCAATTCACCCACCTTCAGATGTACAGATGTCTGGATCTCTCCAGCATCCTGCTGTGTTGGGCAGAGGAAGCTTTCTGGAGTTAGGAATGTTTCACTAGTTGTAGACTGAAGGGGAGAGACAAAGGGAGCTTTTCACACCATAATGGTGTTGATGTCACCTCTGCAAAGATATATTTTTGTGAGAATAAATTTCAATTTATTCTTGCATGATTCATAGTAAGTTATTTTTCAAGTTTATTGTTCTCATTTCACCTGTTTTAATTTATTGGCATAAGGCCATTCACAATATCCTTTTAACTTTTTATTCCTAACACTATCATTTGTGTATTCTTTCTCTTTTGCCTGCAGCACCCCAGCGTTCTTAGCAGAGGTTAATTTATTAATGTGTCTGTGAACCAGCATTCAGCTTTTCCTGTCTCATACATCGATTTTCTGTTTCTTTTTTTGTTCTTATTATTTCCTTCCACTTTCTTTGGGTTTATTCTAGTATTCTTTTTCTTAATTTAATTGTTACGAGACCAATTTTAAGTCCTCTTTTTAAATATAAATTTCCTTGTAACTATTATTTTAGTTCCATCACACAAGTTTTATTATATCAAATTTTCAATATAATTTACTGCTAAATATTTTCTAATTTCCCTTATGACTTACAGGTTTACTCTTGAATCTTATTTGAATTATAAATTTCCAAAGTTAGAGTATTTTTGATCATCTTTTTGTTATTGACTTCTAACTTTGTCATCTTGAAACAAAGTGGACTGTATGATGCTAATCCTTTGAAATTAGTTGAGCTTGACTTTGTGTCCCCAATGTGGTAAATTTTCATAAATATTCCTGGGTGCTTGAAAATAATGCACATTTTCCAATTGTTAGGTTCAATGCTCTATTTATGTCCTCTGGATGAAATTTGTCAGTTGTTCAAATTTTAAGATTGTTGGCATATCAGCTATTAAGATATGTTAAATATCTTTCATTATAATGGTAGCTTTGTCAATATCTGTTATTTTTTTTAAAATAAATAAATTTATTTATTTATTTATTTTTGGCTGCGTTGGGTCTTCATTGCTGTGCCTCGGCTTTCTCTAGTTGCGGAGAGCAGGGGCTACTCTTCATTGCATTGCGCAGGCTTCTCATTGCGGTGGCTTCTCTTATTGTGGAGCATGGGCTCTAGGCGTGCAGACTTCAGTAGTTGTGGCGCATGGGCTCATTAGTTGTGGCTTGCAGGCTCTAGAGCACAGGCTCAGTAGTTGGGGCGCATGGGCTTAGTTGCTCTGCAGCATGTGGGATCTTCCCGGAGCAGGGATTGAATCCATGTCCCCTGCATTGGCAGGCGGATTCTTAACCACTGCAGCACCAGGGAAGTCCCAATATCTGTTAACTTTTGCCTTACATATATCTGAGGCTATTAGAATCACACACATTTATAATTTTTCCATCATCTAGAGATATCAAAGTTTTTATCATTATATGATGACCATCTTAATCTCCATTAGGACATAACAACTTTACCTAATGATAATAAGGCTCCACCAGTGTTCTTTTGGTTAGTATGTGCCTGAATTATTTTTTATTCTTTAAGCTTTCTGTGTCATCACGCTTTAGGTATTTTTCCTGTAAACAGTAAAGAGCTATTTTTTTTAATGTGTATTTTAAACTGAAGTTTCCTTGTTTCTTTGTGTGTTTGATGATTTTTAATTGTGAGTCTTGCTCCGAGATTTTCCTTTTCCCAGACTCCATGCAGCCCATCCTTATTCTGGCCATCCTGCCTTTCTGCAGACACAGCAATGCCTCAGTGAGGCTGCAGCTGCCCTTTGTAGCTAGGCCTTGGTCAGATTCCAGGCCCTTCTCTTCTTGCTTTGTCTTGGGAGAATTCTCTTTCTGAGGTCCCCTCATCTCTCTATTCCAGGGGCAGAGGGTTCTCTGAGGAGGCCTTTGTCTTGGCCATCTGGACAGCATGCAGCTTAACTAAGGATCTCAGTGCTGAACCTTGTTCTACTTATCCTACCAGCTTTTAGAGGGCAGGGAAGTATTTGTCAGCATCAAAAACATTTAGTAAGTGGTATTAGGTGATGAAAAGCAATAGTCATTTGTTGAATGTCTCTTGGGACTGAGCACCAATGACTTATTTTCATTTAATTCCCTCTCAAATTTTAGCATTTTACCAATAAAGAAATGGAGGCTGAGAAAGGATAAGAAACATGGTTGAAAGTTAATACCTAGTAAGTGATGCAGCAAGACTTTGAACTCAGGTCTACCTCCAAAGCCTCTGTGTGTGCTTCTGAGTGTGTGTGTGTGTGTGTGTGTGTGTGTGTGTATTTGTCCTGCTTTTTTCTGGATGCTTCCACAGTAATAGTGATGACTTGCTTGTTCTGCCACAATAGACTGAAGTTTAAGGCTTGGGCTCTAACTTGTAGATGGCATCAGGCCTGATTCTTTACAGATAACTCCTGTGTCAAATGTCATCCTGGTTTCACAATGAGGAATTTTTAAATGTACAAGAATCAGATTTCATAAATAGAGCAATTTTTTGGTCTTTAAAAGAAATACATCACCCTTGACATTCCCTAATGGTTAGAAAAGGGGAAGTGAAACCCCAGCCTCTCCTGAGAGAGTCTGTGGGGTAAAGGACAAGGCAGTGGGCTGGGCATGGTGGACAGGGTGCTCATCCATGCCCACCATTGACACTTGGCATCCCCTTGGGCAAGCAACTTGGCTTAGACCTATCCATACACAGTGGGCTGTGGTCTCCAGAAGGAAGACAGAGGCTGTGGGCCTTAGACTCAGGCCTATGTGCTCTACACCTTAGTGTTCCTTGTACCTTTTACTTTATCTTACTGAGCTTTGATTTCCCAATTCAAATGTGGGGATAAGAGTATCCACATTGAGGGGTGTTGTGAGGTGAGGACTGGAGATGATAATGGTGTTAGTTAGTTAGATAATGGTCACAGCTGCCGTTTACTGAGCACTTGTGTGCCAGATGCTGTGCTTCGCTTTCACAAGCATTAGGTAATCTATGTAACTACGATTAAGTAACATTTTTCACAAAATAGAAGATATATATTATATAAATCCCAAAATATATAATGAGATTCCCAAGATACAGAATATTTAATCTCTGTGAACCATAACACACACACCACCTCCTTCACAGCACGTGTGACACACACACACCCCACACACACAGCATACACACACGCACACATGTGCACACACACACTCTCTACAGTGGAGCTCAATAAAGGGCAGCTGTGGTTGTGATTAATCATGCAGACCTTCTCTGGTATTTACCAGATCCTGCTACCTGGGAAGGATGTCATCCTTCTAGGCCAGCCAATCCACAGTGTGGGTCTGGAGAAGGTGGAGAGGGCAGCGGGTCAAGCATTTTTTAAAAATTAATTAATTAATGTATTTATTTTTGGCTGTGTTGGCTCTTCATTGCTGCTCACGGGCTTTCTCTAGTTGTGGCGAGCAGGGGCTACTCTTCACTGCGGTGCGTGGGCTTCTCATTGCGGTGGCTTCTCATGTTGCAGAGCATGGGCTCTAGGTGCGCAGGCTTCAGTACTTGTGGCTCTCAGGCCCAGTAGTTGTGGCTTGCAGGCTCTAGAGCGCAGGCTCAGTAGTAGTGGTACGTGGGCTTAGTTATTCCTAAGTTATGTGGGATCTTCCCAGACCAGGGCTCGAACCCATGTTCCCTGCATTGGCAGGCAGATTCTTAACCACTGCGCCACCAGGGAAGTCCCTCAAGCAATTTTTTTAATCATGGAAGGGTACTGAATATTGTCAAATGTTTTTTTCTATATCAGTTGAGGTGATTGTTTGGTTTCTTCCCTTTGTTTATTAATGTGGTGTATTGCATTGATTGTTTTTTTTTATGTTGAACCACTCTTGCATTCCTGGGATCTTAATCATGGTATATAATCCTTTAAATATGCTGTTGGAATTGATTTGCTAGTTTTTTGTCGAGGATTTTTGCATATATACCAATGAGGGATATTGGTCTCTTCTTTTCTTTGTGTGGCTTTAGTATCAGAGTAATAATACAGGCTTCCTTGCTGTTCCCTGAACATGCCAGACATACTCCCACTCTGGGGCTTTTGCACTGGCTATTCCCTTTGCTTAAAATGCTTTTCCCCTGGATATCTGCATCCCTTTTTTCAAGTCCACCCAAATGTTACCTTTTCAAACAAGCCAACCCTGCCCCCCAAATTAAAATTGTAAATTGTTTCCTTCTTACACCCTAGCGCTCTTGGTTCTTTCTCCACTTTAATTTTTTTTTTGCAGTAATATTTATCACCTCTCTTCATAATATATAATTTGTGTATTCATTATTCTATTACATTAATATACTATGTTATAATATATGATATATACCATACAATACTATAATAGTATAGTATAAATTATATAACAACAATAATTTTTATTATTTATAATTTACCTATTTATTATGTTTACCTTTACTGTCTCTACCCTTCTTCTCACATATCAGGTATGGGTTTTACTTTGTTTAGTTTATAGATGTATCCAAAATGCCAGGAAAACACTTAAGTCAATAAATATTTGTTCAGTTCAATTGGATAAATTAACACCAAATGTTAGAAGCACTCCTGGCACCTTAGCCATTCTTCAGGGCTGGTGGTGCCAAGAACAGTCTCACTGTGGGTGGGAAATTCAGTGCTAGAGGCAGGATGTTTGAAAATCAAGTGTTTGTGATTTGGGATTAATCTCGTGACTTTTTCTTTCTTTCTTATTATTATTTTTCCAATTAACATACAGTAAAAGTCCCTTTCTTGGCGCAGAGTTCTTTGGGTTTTAATTCATGTGCAGAGTCATGTGACCATCACCACAATGAGGATACAGGACAAACACCCCCTCAAATAGTTCCTGAATGTTGTCCCTTCATAATGAAACCCTTTCTCAATTCCTAAACCCAGGCAACCACTGCTCTATACCTATAGTTTTGTCTTTGTCAGAATAACATATAAATGCAAGTACAAATGTTTAGTCTTTTGAGGCTAGCTTTTTCAACTCAGCATAAGGCCTTTGAAATCCATCCAATTTGTTGTATCAATAGTTCATACATTTTTATTGCTGAGTAGTATTCCATTGTACAGATGCAAATATTTTCTCCCAGTCTATGGTTTGTCTTTTTACTTTTAAAGTGTCGTTCACAGTTTGAAATTTAATGATAAGTTTGCCTATATTTACAAAAAATCCTGCTGGGATTTTGATTGGAATTGCATTGTATCTATAGATGAATTTGGGGAGAATTGAAACCTTAACTTTATTGAGTCTTCCAATCCATAAACATAGAATGTTTTTCCATTTGTATATTCAGTAGATGTATGATTTTTTAAAAAAAATCAAGGTCTATAGTATTCAACATACAGAGCCAGCACATTTTTTATTAGATTTATACTTATGTGTTTAATCTTTTCTGGAGCACTATTTTAAAAGGTATTTTAAATGTTTCATTTCCCAATTGTTTACTTCTAGCATATAGGAATATGATTAATTTCTATATGTAACTGTGTATCCAGAGATCATGCTAATTCACGTGTTAGTTCTAGGAGGTTGTTTTTTTTTTTAATAGATTGCTTGGGATTTCTATGTAGACAATCATGTTGTCTGTGAATAGTGACAGTTTTATACATTCCTTTCCAGTCTGTTGTTCCAGCGTGATGTTGAATAGGAATGGTGAGAGGGGACATCCTTGCCTTGTTTTGATCTTGAAGAAAAACTCTTCACTCTTTCGCCATCAAATATTATATTAGCTATGGGGTTTTTTTTGGTAGATGTCCATTATCAGGTTATGGATGATTACTTCTGTGTCTATTTTCCTGAGAGTTTTTTATCATGAGCAGATGTGGAATTTTTAAAATGCTTTATCTGCATATGATCATGTTTTTTTCCTTCTTTTTTTAGTTTAATAATATGATGGGTTACATTGGCTGATTTTCGTTTTGTTTTTTTAGCCCTTAATTTTTTAAATTGTGTTTTCCATATCTGAAATATCTTTTTCTTCTTTTTTCTTGAACTTTATTTTATTTTTAAACAAGGGGTTCTTATTATCTATTTTATACATATTAGTGTATATATGTCAATCCCAATGTCTCAATTCATCCCACCCTCCACCCCCCCGCCACCGCTTTCCCTCCTTGGTGTCCATAAGTTTGTTCTCTACATCTGTGTCTCTATTTCTGCCTTGCAGACCAGTTCATCTGTACCATTTTTCGAGATTCCACATATATGCGTTAATATACGGTATTTGTTTTTCTCTTCTGACTTACTTCACTCTGTATGACAGTCTCTAGGTCCATCCACGTCTTTACAAAGGACCCAATTTCATTCCTTTTTATGGCTGAGAATATTCCATTGTATATATGTACTGTATCTTCTTTATCCATTCGTCTGTTGATGGGCATTTATTTAGGTTGCTTCCATGACCTGGGTATTGTAAATAGTGCTGCAGTGAACATTGGGGTGCATGTGTCTTTTTGAATTATGGTCTTCTCTGGGTATGTGCCCATTAGTGGGATTGCTGGGTCATATGGTAATTCTATTTTTAGTTTTTTAAGGAACCTCCATACTGTTCTCCATAGTGGCTGTATCAATTTACATTCCCACCAGCAGTACAAAAGGGTTCCCTTTTCTCCACACCCTCTCCAGCATTTGTTGTTTGTAGATTTTTTGATGATGGCCATTTTGACTGGTATGAGGTGATACCTCATTGCAGTTTTGATTTGCATTTCTCTAATGATGAGTGATGTTGAGCATCCTTTCATGTGTTTGTTGGCAATCTGTATATCTTCTTTGGAGAAATGTCTGTTTAGGCCTTCTGCCCATTTTTTGATTGGGTTGTTTTTTTTTTGATATTGAGCTGCATGAGCTGCTTGTATATTTTGGAGATTAATCCTTTGTCAGTTGCTTTGTTTGCAAATATTTTCTCCCATTCTGAGGGTTGTCTTTTCATCTGGTTTGTGGTTTCCTTTGCTGTGCAAAAGCTTTTAAGTTTCATTAGGTCCCATTTGTTTTATTTTTGTTTTTATTTCCATTTCTCTAGGAGGTGGGTCAAAAAGGATCTTGCTGTGATTTATGTCATAGAGTATTCTGCCTATGTTTTCCTCTAAGAGTTTTATAGTGTCTGGCCTTACATTAAGGTCTTTAATCCATTTTGAGTTTATTATTGTGTATGGTGTTAGGGAGTGTTCTAATTTCCTTATTTTACATGTAGCTGTCCAGTTTTCCCAGCACCACTTATTGAAGAGACTGTTTTTTCTCCATTGTATATCCTTGCCTCCTTTGTCATAGATTAGTTGACCATAGGTGCGTGAGTTTATCTCTGGGCTTTCTATCCTGTTCCATTGATCTGTATTTCTGTTTTTGTACCAGTACCATATTGTCTTGATTACTGTAGCTTTGTAGTATAGTCTGAAGTCAGGGAGCCTGATTTCTCCAGCTCCAGTTTTTTCCCTCAAGATTGCTTTGGCTATTCAGGGTCTTTTTTGTCTCCATACAAATTTTAAGATTTTTTTGTTCTAGTTCTGTAAAAAATGCCATCGGTAATTTGATAGGGATTGCATTGAATCTGTAGATTGCTTTGGGTAATATAGTCATTTTGACAATATTGATTCTTCTAATCCAAGAACATGGTATATTGCTCCACCTGTTTGTGTCATCTTTGATTTCTTTCATCAGTGTCTTACAGTTTTCTGAGTACAGGTCTTTTATTTCCTTAGGTAGCTTTATTCCTAGGTAGTTTATTCTTTTTGTTGCAATGGTGAATGGGATTGTTTCCTTAATTTCTCTTTCTGATCTTTTATTGGTAATATATAGGAATGCAAGAGATGTCTGTGCATTAATTTTGTATCCTGCAGCTTTACCAAATTCATTGATTAGTTCTAATAGTTTTCTGGTGGCATCTTTAGGATTCTGTATGTATAGTATCACGTCATCTGCAAACAGTGACAGTTTAACTTCTTCTTTTCCAATTTGGATTCCTTTTATTTCTTTTTCTTCTCTGATTGCCATGGCTAGGACTTCCAGAACTATGTTGAATAATAGTGGTGAGAGTGGACATCCTTGTCTTGTTCCTGATCTTAGAGGAAATGCTTTCAGTTTTTCACCATTGAGAATGATGTTTGCTGTGTGTTTGTCATATGTGGCCTATATTATGTTGAGGTAGTTTCCCTCTATGCCCACTTTCTGGAGAGTTTTTTTATCGTAAATGGATGTTGAATTTTGTCAAAAGCTTTTTATGCATCTATTCAGATGATCATATGGTTTTTATTCTTCAGTTTGTTAATATGGTGTATCACATTGATTGATTTGCGTATATTGAAGAATTCTTGCATCCCTGGGATAAATCCCACTTGATCATACTGTATGACCCTTTTAATGTGCTGTTGGGTTCTGTTTGCTAGTATTTTGTTGAGGGTTTTTGCCACTATATTCATCAGTGAAACTGGTCTGTAATTTTCTTTTTTTGTAGTATCTTTGTCTGGTTTTGGTATCAGAGTGATGGTGGCCTCATAGAATGAGCTTGGGAGTGTTCCTTCCTCTGCAATTTTTTGGATGAGTTTGAGAAGGTTGGGTGTTAGCTCTTCTCTAAATGTTTGATAGAATTCAAAGCCACCTGGTGCTGGGCTTTTGTTTGTTGAGAGATTTTTAATCACAGTTTCAATTTCATTACTTGTAATTGGTCTGTTCATATTTCCTATTTCTTCCTGGTTCAGTCTTGGAAGGTTATACCTTTCTAAGAATTTGTCCATTTATTCCAGGTTGTCTATTTTATTGGCATAGAGTTGCTTGTAGTAGTCTCTTAATGATGCTTTATATTTTTGTGGTGTCTGTTGTAACTTTTCCTTTTTCATATCTAATTTTATTGATTTGAGTCCTCTCCCTCTTTTTCTTGATGAGTCTGGCTAAAGGTTTATCAGTTTTGTTTATCTTCTCAAAGAACTAGCTTTTACTTTTATTAATCTTTGCTCTTGTTTTCTTTGTTTCTGTTTCATTTATTTCTGCTCTGACCTTTATGATTTCTTTCCTTCTACTAACTTTGGGTTTTGTTTCTTCTTCTTTCTCTATTTCCTTCAGGTGTAAGGTTAGATTGTTTATTTGAGATTTTTCTTGTTTCTTGAGGTAGGATTGTATTGCTATAAACTTCCCTCTTAGAACTGCTTTTAATGCATCCCATAGGTTTTGGATCATTGTGTTTTCATTGTCATTTGTCTCTAGGTATTTTTGATTTCTTCAGTGATCTCTTGGTTATTTAGTAACGTATTGTTTAGCCTCCATGTGTTTGTGGTTTTTACATTTTTTCCCTGTAATTTATTTCTAATCTCATAGCGTTGTGGTCAGAAAAGAAGCTTGCTATGATTTCAATTTTCTTAAATTTACCAAGGCTTGATTTGTGACCTAAGATGTGATCTGTCCTGGAGAATGTTCTGTGCGCACTTGAGAAGAAAGTGTAATCTGCTGTTTTTGGATGGAATGTCCTATAAATATCAATTAAGTCTATCTGGTCTATTGTGTCATTTAAAGCTTGTGTTTCCTCATTAATTTTCTGTCTGGATGATCTGTCCATTGGTGTAAGTGAGGTGTTAAAGTCCCCCGCTCTTATTGTGTTACTGTCCATTTCCTCTTTTATAGCTGTTAGCGTTTGCCTTATGTATTGAGGTGCTCCTGTGTTGGGTGCATATATAAGTGTTATGTCTTCTTCTTGGATTGATCCCTTGATCATTATGTAGGGTCCTTCCTTGACTCTTGTAACATTCTTTATTTTAAAGCCTATTTTATCTGATATGAGTATTGCTACTCCAGCTTTCTTTTGATTTCCATTTTCATGGAATATCTTTTTCCATCCCCTCACTTTCAGTGTGTATGTGTTCCTAGGTCTGAAGTGGGTCTCTTCTAAACAACATGTGTATATATATGGGTCTTGTTTTTGTATCCATTCAGTGAGCCTGTGTCTTTTGGTTGGAGCATTTAACCCATTCACATTTAAGGTAATTATCGATATGTATGTTCCTGTTACCATTTTCTTAATTGTTATGGGTTTGTTTTTGTAGGTCCTTTACTTCTCTTGTACTTCCCACTTAGAGAAATTCCTTTAGCATTTGTTGTAGAGCTGGTTTGGTAGTTCTGAATTCTCTTAGCTTTTGTTTTTTTTTTTTCTGTAATGTTTTTGATTTATCCATTGAATCTGAAAGAGATCCTTGCGGGTAGAGTAATTTTGATTGTAGGTTCTTCCCTTTCATCACTTTAAATATATCATGCCACTCCCTTCTGGCTTGTAGAGTTTCTGCTGAGAAATCAGCTGTTAACCTTATGGGAGTTCCCTTGTATGTTATTTGTCATTTTTCCCTTGTTGCTTTTAATAATTTTCTTTCTGTTTAATTTTTGTCAATTTGATTACTATGTTTCTTGGGGTGTTTCTCCTTGGGTTTATCCTGCCTGGGACTCTCTGTGATTCCTGGACTTGGGTGGCTATTTCTTTTCCTACGTTAGGGAAGTTTTCAACTATTCAGAAATTTCCCTGGGTCCTTTCTCTCTCTCTTCTCCTCCTGAGACCCCTATAATGCAAATGTTGTTGTGTTTAATGTTGTCCCAGAGGTCTCTTAGGCTGTCTTCATTTCTTTTCACTTTTTTTTTCTTTATCTGCTCTGTGGCAGTGAATTCCACAATTCTGTCATCCAGGTCACTTATGCGTTCTTCTGTCTCAGTTATTCTGCTACTGATTCCTTCTAGTGTATTTTTCATTTCAGTTATTGTATTGTTCATCTCTGTTTGTTTATTCTTTAATTCTTCTAGGTGTTTGTCCTTTAATTCTTCTAGGTCTCTGTTAAACATTTCTTGCATCTTCTCTATCTGTGCCTCCATTCTGTTTCCGAGGTCCTGGATCATCTTCACTATCATTATTCTGAATTCTTTTGCTGGAAGGTTGCCTATCTCCACTTCATTTAGTTGTTTTTCTGGCGTTTTATTGTGTTCCTTCATCTTGTACATAGTCCTCTGCCCTTTAATTTTGTCTTTCTGTGACTGTGGTTTTCCTTCCACAGGCTGCAGGATTGTAATTTTTCTTGCTTCTGCTATCTGCCCTCTGATGGATGAGGCTATCTAAGAGGCTTGTGCAAGTCCTGATGAGAGGGACTGGTGGTGGGTAGAGCTGGGTGTTGCTCTGGTGGGCAGAGCTCAGTAAAAGTTTAATCTGCTTGTTTGATGATGGGTGGGGCTGAGTTCCCTCCCTGTTGGTTGTTTGGCCTGAGGCAACCCAACACTGGAGGCTACAGGCTCTTTGGGGGGGCTAATGGCAGACTCTGGGAGGGCTCATGGAGTAGTTCCCAGAGCTTCTGCTGCCAGTGTCCTTGTCCCCATGGTGAGCCACAGCCACCTCCCGCCTCTGCAGGAGACCCTCCAACACTAGCTGGTAGGTCTGGTTCAGTCTCCAATGGGGTCACTGCTCCTTCCCCCTAGGTCCTGATGCACACACTACTTTGTGTGTGCCCCCCAAGAGTGGAGTCTCTGTTTCCGCCAGTCCTGTTCAAGTCCTGCAGTCAAACCCTGCTAGCCTTCAAAGTCTGATTCTCTGGGAATTCCTCCTCCTGTTGCCAGACCCCCAGGTTGGGAAGGCTGACGTGGAGCTCAGAACCTTCACTCCGGTGGGTGGACTTCTGTGTTATAACTGTTCTCCAGTTTGTGAGTCAGCCACCCAGCAGTTACGGGATTTGATTGTATTGTGATTGCGCCCCTCCTGCCATCTCACTGCAGCTTCTTCTTTGACTCTGGATGTGGGGTATCTTTTTTGGTGAGTTCCAGTGTCTTCCTGTCGATGATTGTTCAACAGTTAGTTGTGATTCCGTTGCTCTCACAAGAGGGAGTGAGCACACGTCCTTCTACTCTGCCATCTTGAACCAATTTTCTAGTCCTTAATTTTATTATTTATTTATTTATTTATTTTTTGGCTGCATTGGGTCTTCGTTGCTGCGCACAGGCTTTCTCTAGTTGTGGCAAGTAGGGGCTACTCTTCATTGCGGTGCACAGGCTTCTCATTGTGGTGGCTTCTCTTTGTTGTGGAGCACAGGCTCTAGGTATGTGGGCCTCAGTAGTTTTGGCTCACAGGCTCTAGAGTGCAGGCTCAGTAGTTGTGGCACACGGGCTTAGTTGCTCCGCAGCATGTGGGCTCTTCCCAGACCAGGGCTCGAACCTGAGTCCCCTGCATTGGCAGGCGGATTTTTAACCACTGTGCCACCCCAGAAGTCCCTGCATTGGCTGATATTTGAATAGTGAACCAGCCTTGCATTTGTGGGATAAGACAAATTGGCCATAGTGCCTTATTTATTTTATATATAGTTATACTTGATTTCCAGTAGTTTACTGAGGATTTTTGCACCTATTTTTCTAAGAGATGTTGGCAGGTAGTTTTCTTTTCTTATACTGTTTTTGTCTGCTTTTGATATCAGAGTAATTCTGGTCTCATAAAATGCACTGGGAAGTGTTCTCTTGTATATTTTGAAAGAAGTTGTATAGAATTGGTGTTATTTATCTTTTAAATGTATGGTAGAATTCACCAGTGGAAACATCTGGGGCTGGAGTTTTCTTTGTGGAAAGGTTTTAAACTACATATTCAGTCTTTGTGATAGCTATAAACTGTCCTGGTTATTTATTTCTTCTTGCTTACTTTTGGTAGTTTGTGGCTTTGAGGGAACTGGTCCATTTTATCTAGGTTGTCAGATTGGTGTGCACAGAGTTATTTGTAGTATTTTCTTATCCTTTCTGTGGGGTGTGTAGTGGTATTCTCTCTTTCATTTCTGATGTTGGTAATTTGTGTCTTTTTCTGTCTTTGCTAGCTTAGCGAGTGGTTTTTCAATTTTTAAAACTTTTTCAAACCTCTTCCTGAGCAGTTCTCAAAGCCTTTGGAATGTGGTTTAGGGTCAGATCCACACATGTGCAGCTCAGAATTGAGCTCAGAGGTTGATACACAACTTAGTGGTTTCACTCTTGAGTCTCCTCCTCTTCATCATCTTCCTGACACTTTCTGGCTCTCTGGGGTCCCTTCCTTCTCCTCTGTCTAGAAAGCTGGAGCTTTAGTTTCTCTGCTCTGCTCTGCCATGCACTTCCCACAATTGCATCTGTCTCTGGGGCCAAGCAGGGAGACGAAAAAGAGAGGCAAAAACATTGGGGATTTTGCCTGACTCTTGGGACCAGAGTTCCTCTGGTCAGAGAGAAGGGTTCCCCTCCCTGAGAATTCCAGATGCCTGCCTGGTCACTGCTGCTGCTGTGCGGTTTCTTGACAGCTGAAGTGAGAAAGAATGGAGAAACTCAACAAAGAAAATTCCAGGGATTTTCCTCCATGCTCTGGGCCCTGTTGGAGCCTCTTTCCCCACTCCTTAGACTAGAAATAGAGCCTCCTCTTGGAGGCTGTGTCTGTTCTGTCCACACGTGGTGCACGGTTCTTACTCCTTGTAAGCCCATTCTGGGAGATGCTGGACGGGGAAGCCCCAGGAAACACGTTACCAGTTGCATGGTGCTTTGGGTTTGGTTTCCTGCTTTGCTACCGTTTACTTTTCAGAGTCCTCAGAGAGCTGCTCATGCGTTCTATCTGGGGTTTTAGTTTAATTCAGTGGGTAGGACAGAGTAGAGTGTTCTTACACCATCTTGAAGGGATCCAGACACGGTCCTTTGTGTGTTTGTTTGATATAAAATGAGAGCTTCTCCACCTCCCACATATCTGGAGAGAGGGTAGCGGCCCAGGGAACTAACTTCGTTGAGCATCTGCTCTGTGCCGGACACTGTGCCTTAGTGCACAGCGGCATTATTCTGTGACTCTACGCGGAAAGTATGGCATTGTTAGCTCCATTGTGCAGTTGGGGGAAGTTAGGGTCAGATTAATTAGGTCAAAGTCATATAATTAAGTGGTAGGCTGTGGTTATGTATCGTGGCCTGTGTTAGAAAGATTCAGAAAGTTCTGTGGAAAGCAGAAGAGAAGGCTTAAGTCTGATGTCCTGCTTCCCTCTCTCTGCAGGACGGATGAAGGTGATGCTGTGATCATGCACCCTGGGATCCTGTGCATCATGGTGAGGCTGCTGCCTCAGTTGTACCATGAAGATCACCCTCAGGTACTTGTTGTGAACACATGAGTTTGTCTTTTTCACGAGACTGATCTTTTAAGCTCCTCTGGCCAGAGACTCCCTTTCCCTTTTTGCCTTTGCCTCCAGTCCCCTGTATGAACAGAGCCTCCTTCGTGAAGTGCCTCCTGCAGGGGAGTATCAGTGGGTCTGAGACCCTTGATTGAGTTCTGCCCACCCTTCCATGGCCACTCAAAACAGATTGTTCCTGTTGGTGATGTGATCTTCTAAAAACAACAGCCAAACAAAAACTGAATGAAATGATTTACCTTCATGAGGCAAGTCCCATATAAGTGCTACATATAGTGCTGGGCATTGGTGGGACCAGAAGTCCTCTGCTCCCCATTAATTTATCCATTGCTTGGATATTGGCTGTGACCCTGGCTCGGCGCTCTATGTAGGACATGCAGGGCTAACAGGATGAGAACTGAGCACTGTCCAAGGAGCCCACATCTGTGGTGGGGACCGGGAGGTGGTGGTGGGGCAGACAGACTAAGTAAATAAGCTCACAAATGAATCTACTATTACAAATTGTCACATGTGATATTAAGGGGAAAAAATGGGTGCTGACAGAGAATAATGGGAATGGAAGTGGAGGGGGAAGACCTAATTAAATCTAATTTAGATGAAGGTGTGGATGTCAGGGAAGCCATCTCTTTGATGGTAACATTTAAGCAGAGCCCTGAAAGATGAGTAGCAATTAAGCAGGTGGGAAGGAGCCTGCTGCAGGTGTCTGGGGTGGGAGCAAAGCGGGAGAGCTGGAAATGTGCCCGATGGGGCAGGCGGAGGAAGGCTGCCGCCCTGACAAGCTGTGGGGTTTTATCCCAAGGGCAGCACGAAGTCTCTCTCAAGTGAATGGAGGGGGACACAATCAGGTTTTTGTATTAAAAATCTCTCTTGTTGCATGGAGAGTGGCCTGGGAATGGGGCTGTGTGGAAGAGAATGGGGACAGCAGTTAGGAAGCCATGTCCACAGACTGGTAACACATGGTGGTAGCTTGATTACGGTGGCGTCTGTGGGAAAGTGTGTAGAGCAAGGAGTCAAGAGACCTATTGGGAGATAGAATCAAGGCCCTGAGATGAACGGGGCGCAGGAAGCAGGAAGGGGGGGGGAGTCAAGGTGGCTCTTAGCTCCTGTCCTGGCAGCACTGACGGCCCCACTGCAGCGAGGCGCGCTCGTACCGGTGAAAGCAACAGAACGAGGCAGATTCTCAGGAAGTGCTCTCAATTTAGAGAATATGTTCTCTAGAGGTTCTGAGAAAGAAACTCGAAGTTGAGGAAGCCCTGGAAAATACGCTCTTGAATTAGCAGCAGACGAAAGGAAATTACTTGACCTGAGCAGCTACCATGTACCAGGCACGGTGCCACACCCTTTCACTGATTATTTACCCTCATAGATGTTTGGTGGGGAGTATCATTGTTTCCATTTTAGCCAGTGGGGAAACCGAGTCTCAGACAATGTACGTGCCTTTTAAGGATTCTGAGTTGGTGGACCTGGTATTAAATGTGGTCCTACCTGGTGGCAGTTCTTATGGTCTTTCTCCTGCACAGCAGTGGCGTCTATAGGAGAATGGGGGCTCACGGGGGTGCGGGTCCAGCTTTGTTTTGTCCTGGAGTTAAAAAGGAGGTGATAGGGCTTCCCTGGTGGCGCAGTGGTTGAGAATCTGCCTGCCGATGCAGGGGACACGGGTTCGAGCCCTGGTCTGGGAGGATCCTCCATGCCGCGGAGCAACTAGGCCCGTGAGCCACAACTACTGAACCTGCACGTCTGGAGCCTGTGCTCCGCAACAAGAGAGGCCGCGATAGTGAGAGGCCTGCGCACCGCAATGAAGAGTGGCCCCCGCTCACCACAACTAGAGAAAGCCCTCGCACAGAAACGAAGACCCAACACAGCCAAAAATTAATTAATTAATTAATAAACTCCTAAAAAAAAAAAAAAGGAGGTGATATGTTTTAAGAAGAAATGGTGACTACAATTGACCCTTGAACAACATGGGGGTTAAGGGTGCTGACCCTCACACAGTGTACTACTATCTCTGCCTCAAAAACAAAGGAGTTGATAAATGACTCACCCAAGGACAGGAAGGTGAAAAAGTTTGGATAGAATCAGGACTCAAATGCTAGTTTTGATTCCACATATTGTGATCTCTAATTGAACATAAACTTTTCCCTACACTCAGGTAAAGATCTGTAAAATGAAAATACAGGTCTTATATTTATTTTAAAAAATCCATGCATAAGTGGACCTGTGCAGTTTAAACCTGTGTTGTTCAAGGGTCAACTATAGGGGTGTTATTAATCATTGAAAATGACAATGGCTTAGTAAAAATATTGCAAATCCTCCGAAATTGGTGAGAAGTGGAGTGGAGGAGCAAAAGCCTTGATGTGGAAGGAAGGGACTGTTTTACTTAGGAAATTCTGTAAACTAGGTACAGGAGTTAAAAAAGGACTAACTCAATTCCATGTCTACATGTCTCTTTGTAACTGGAATCCTTTATGTGGTTCATGATCCTCTGCTGGAAAGTGACGATAAAGTGATTATCAAACCAATGAGTAGGGATGCATCTAATAGTGAAATGGAATGCACTTTATATCTTTCAACATTTATGGAACAGCAGTAGCCTGGGCTAAAACGGGTTTGATTGCTCCTTTAGTTATCTATCGCTGTATTACAAAGGGCTGCCAAGTTAGCAATAATGGTCTCGTTCTTCCTCGTGGTTCTGTGGGTCAGGAGTTTAGACAGGCACCGCAGGGACAGCTTCTGTCTGGTCCACATGGTATCAGCTGGGCACCAAGATGGGTTCTCCACTCACAGAGCTGGCACTTCACAAGCTGGCTCAAATGGAGAGAGGCTCCTAGGCTGGCCCAACTGGGTCAGATGTCTGGGGCCTTGGTAGGGTCTGGCTTCTCCTCCATGTAGCCCTCACCATCTGGCTTCTACCTGTATACCTCCACCTGGATTCTCTAGCAGGCCACATAGCAGCTCAGGGTTCCCAAAAGCACAAAAACAGAAGATGCCGAGCCTTCTGGAGGCTTTTGCCTGGAACAAGCCATTACTTCCATGGCATTACTTCCATGGCATTCTGTTGGTCAAAGTGAGTCACAGGTTCAGCTTAGACTCAGCGAGAAGGGACCTATGTCTCCTTTACTGACGTGAGGGGTGGCTTGCGTGTACAGGACAGGGGGAATTGTTGGGGGCCATCTTTAAAGACCAGCCACCACACTTGCCTTAGGCATCTAACTGATGGATAAAATTATTTGACCCCTAAATCAAATGTCTTCGAGTCATTTGGTTATCTAAAGCCTGGGACCTTACTTTCTTTACCTTAGTATTCACGACAGGTTCTGCCTGGAGCATATTGGAAACTAATACACATTGAGTGTTACTTCTATTCCAGGAACATTAATCAGTGTTCATAACAGCTCATTAAAATGAGAATCTCCCCCATTTTGCAGGTGCTTGAAGCTCAGGAGAGTTGTGTAACTTCCTAAAATCATGGAGGTGTTGAGGGGAGATCTAAAAGTCACTTCTAGGCTCAAGGTCAAGACGTGTTTGATGAATAGATCTCTCATCTCTGCAGCTCTTGCAGAATGCAGGGTCATGCATCTGGGCTTCCTTAGCTGTATTTCATACCCTGCAGTGCACTTCCAATGCGAACAGCCAAGCCAGTGGTTTGGGTGGTCTTAGCAGTCAGACGGTTGCTGATAAACACGTTGTGCAGAACTCCACCATGAGGATGACTGACGAAGTGATGCAGAGCAGACAGTGGCCTGTCCTTCCGCTTCCTGGTGCATGAAGGCTCTGTGGATGAGCCCCAGTTTCAGATAAACACCATGAGTTGTCACATCAGGGTGTGGGGAGGAACTTTCCCTCATCCTGTGATGGTAATTGGACAAATTAAGTATGCAAATGAGGCTTCCACTTGGCAGGATACTTTTTCCTCTATTCAGGTCACAATAAGTAATTTAGGAAAAGTCTAACTCTCACGCACTCTCTCTCAAATGTGCAGATGAAATGTAGTGGTACATTTTCTCAGAAATCTTCTGCAGATGCCAAATCAGCAGCTATTAAAAGTTGGGTAATTACAGTAATTAACTTCTGAAAGGGGGGGCGGGGGGAAACCTCGTAACAACAAACAGAATAGTAAATCAAATGAGAAATGAGACACACGCAAGAAAATGCTGAAATGAAACTGACAGAAGGACTGCAGGTTTTGGGGCAGAGACAGCAGCTGGAAGTTTCAGTAGATGGCAGTATTACTAAAAAGATGGAGGGGCTTCCCTGGTGGCGCAGTGGTTGAGAGTCCGCCTGCCGATGCAGGGGACACGGGTTCGTGCCCCGGTCCGGGAAGATCCCACATGCCGCGGAGCGACTGGTTCCATGAGCCATGGCCGCTGAGCCTGTGCGTCCGGAGCCTGTGCTCCGCAACGGGAGAGGCCACAACAGTGAGAGGCCCATGTACCGCAAAAGGAAAAAAAAAAAAAAAAAAAGATGGACTGTGAGTTCCCACTCGTCTCCCTTTAGGTGGGCCTGGTGATTCCCAGCATCCCTATACTCTTACCCACTTTACATCCCTCAAATGCTCTTCCTGCCTTATGGATGAGAAATTGATAGCTTTCCAAGGTACAGATATCATTTTAGAAGCAACAACTTAACTACTTACATGGGTTGTCTGGTTTATTTCTAATTGTGGCCAAGTTAAATTTGTTCTGTTCATGACCAAGAGGGGGTTTTTCCCTCTGCAAAATGCTAGCAGTGCGAGCTGCTCTTGGAAACAAATAATCCAGCTGAGTTCTTTTTCCTCTTGTATCATCGCCAGTATTAAAATTGGACTGTAGGAATTTTATTGTGAATGTTGCTGTACTAGGCACAAGGCAAACGTGGAGTCCAGCTGAGTTCTGTTGGAGCTGAGTTGGCCGCTGGAAGAAGTAACTGAGAAGAAAGGCCTTTTCCCTTTCTTTCTGGCATGCTCAGCAGCCATGAGGGGCTTGCTGTAGGGACGTGGCTCTGGGCTAGAACTCTGACCAGTAGTGGAGAGCTCTCTTGTCCCAGCACCACTGCACTTCCGTTCACGTCTTAGCAGAAGGTTATTTGCTCTGTGCATGACAATGGGAACTCAGAGGGTGGGAAGTCAGATCCAGTTTCACAGAGGTGGAACTCAGCCTGTTTTGGGGCCACCAGTGTGATGTATTTACTTTTATGAATAATTACGCAGCACCTACTAGGTACCACTGGGGATTCAGAGACCAATGTCACAGTAACACGCAGTCTGAGTTTGAGGGTGGGTACTCAGATGAGTGGAGAAGATAGTTAGATATTCTAACTGTAACAAAGGTTTGCCCACAGGGCCTTGGGGCAGAGGGGAGAGAAAGCCACACAGAGATGGGGACACTGGAGCCAGACTTTAAAGAAGAGACCTGTCTATGCCAGATCAGGTAGAGGAGGGTGGGACAAGACAACAGAGAGAGGCACACGTGAAGATGCCCATGCGGGGACTTCAAATAGTTCAGTTGGGTGAGGATAGACCATGCGGGTAGAAAGGCAGTAAATGGGGCAGGAGAAGTAGGTTGAAGCCACATCATGAGGGCCTTGAGTACCATACACAGGCAGTTGGATTTTATTGGATTACCATCCTTTGTCGTTATCATCATCACTGCTGTGGTTAATGAGCACCCACTCTATGAGGCTCTGAAGATGACAGATTTTGGTCAAATCTCTCTGCCACTTAACAGTCACAGAACCGTGGGAAATTATCTAACCTCCACGACCCTTAATTTTCTTTGCTGTAGTATGGGGAGAATATCATCTTCCTCATGGCATTATTGTGAGGATCAGCTGAAGCAATGCAGGAGCACTTAACGTGGCAAGCAGAACGTACAAGGCACCATGGGAAACACTTGCCGACTGGTGTAGCTACTGCTATTAGTTGCCGAAACTTTACAAGCATTTTATCATTTGATCTTCGTAATAACCCTGCAAGGTAGACATCAGTATTCCCACTTCACAGATGAGGACTTGAAACTTGTAGCACTTAAGTGACAGAGTTAACATCATAGCTAGGTGGTGGATGTGCCTGATGGGAGGCTCCAGGACCTCCTGCCGCTGCACCAAGTTGCCTTCCCTGTAGGGAGGTGGTAGCCGTGGGTGGGAGGCAGTTGGAAAGCAAGGACATGATCAGACCTGGGCATTAGAGAGACTGTTGTCTATAGTCAGTGTGCACCTCCCCTCACTGTTGGGTGTGTTCCAGATTCTACTGCAATGGAAGCCTCCCACACAGTATGATGGGACAGAAAGAAGATCAGGCTCGGGCTGTATCTGTCAACTGATTTGCACCTCAATTTGGAAAGGGTGCCATTTTCTGGAATTAGCCTGTATTTCAAACACATTGAACTAATCATGTGGGTTTCAAATAGCTCAAGTATCGACAGCATTAATAGCCCTGGATAGCATTGTGTAAGGGCAAGCTATTTGAAAAGAGCCATTTCCTTCAACAAGGAAATTGGCAAAGTAGGAGTCTTGCTTTATTAAATTACAACACATTAGAGATTTCAAATATGTTGAATTTCTATGTTTCTTCTGCTCTTTCATTCTGACCCCATTCTTCCCCAAATATTTTTATTGTCCCTGGGTGGAAAAGTCTCAGATCCTGGTCAAAATCCAAGTGACTTCTTAGGGTAGCCTCTTAAATAGAACAAATGGACATAATCTTGCATGGAGATGAAGAGCATCAAAAGGAAGCTACAGTGGACATAGAATGATGGAGTGGAAGTTAAAGTTGATAGGGTGAGCTCTGGTCCAATTATCTGGCGACCTTTCCTCCAGTCCTTTACCATCGTTATTTCTATGACTTAACATGGGCCACTTCCTTTCTCTGCACCTCAATTTCAGCTACTCAGATTTGGCCTAGATCACAGGGGTTGCAGACACAGTGTCCTGGGGCCAGAGTCGTAAAGTAAATGTGTAGGTGTAAACAATAAGGAATGGTGAGACCTGTGGTCATAGGGAAGTGTACTTGCCCTGCCTAGAGCTACTCACATCTAGCTAGGGGGAAACAAGACAAAAGCAAAGCCAAACTACCCCCACCAAATAAAACACTTCTGTAGGCCATCAGTTTATGCCCCTTATGAGATACTGAGTTCCCTTCCTTATAATGAGTGCATGACTCAGTCTTAAAAACATGGGCTTTGAAGTAAGACCCGGGTTGGGGTGCCAGTTCTACCACTCACTGGCTATGTCACCTTAGGAAATTGATGTAACCTCTTCAGTCTCAGTATTCTCATAATAATATTTTCCCATTGAGAAGAGTAGTGGGAAGTATAGTTCGAGTGTCCTTAGGACTACCTGGCATGCAGTATGTGCTCTCATACCCCCTACCTTTCTCTTCTGGCTTTGGTACTCGATGTTCCTAGGACTCTGAGTCACAGTATATAAGATTTTAGAAATACAAAATGGAAGGTAATACATTTTAGGTATATTTCCAGCTGGCATTATACAATTGATAAATTAATTGATAAATACAAATGATAATTAATCAGGAACCTTACTGATACAAGGTAAGAAAAGAAGACTGCAACTAAAAGGGATTAATATTCTGAAAACACGTGCATCCTTTAAGGAAAAGCACTTTCACAAATGCTGTTTCAAAAACATACCAGTGAGGTAGGTATTTTCATTATTCTCATTTTAAAGCTAAGGAAACTGAGGCCCAGAGAAAGTAAATAACTAGCCCAAGTTTCCCGTTAGTTAGTGTCAAATCAACATGAGTACCTACTTCTGGGTAGATATTCGTGTGCCCTGTACCCAGAAGATGAAGGGAGGGTAAATGTCTATTTGGAAGCTCAGAAGCAACACACCGGGACTGGAGTCACAGAATGCTTGGAAATGGATCTCTTATCTCTACAAGAGACTGTGGACTCTGTAGTCTTGTTTGAGGAATCTTCTCCAGACAGTCGTGTGTGGAGACCTGCTAACAACAGCAACAACAACACATCTGTTTAAAAAGTATATCTTAAAAGAGTTGTGTCAGCAGTTTACTTTGGCCCAAGCAATAGAGATACTCAGGGCAAGTTAATCCCTCCTTCTCTGAGCTAACCAAGGATGCCCAAGCCACAGCGGGGAAGGGTTCTGTCTGGAAGCTGATGTTGGGTCTCACGGAGCCCACTGCTCACCTGACCTAGCTGTCGTGGAGTGAGGGGGGGTGTGTCCAAGGTGATGGAAACTCTTCACAGATGTTTCAGGTTCCAGGCTGTGCAGGCATCCTCCTGGATGGATGTTTACAAGCGGATTTCCCTAGTGATGTCCTCATGCTCCATCTCAGGGCTGACCACAGGCTCAGGAAAGATCATTTCCCCTGCTGACCTGGCACTGTTTTCATTATTCTTCAACACTCACTTGGCACATCACCTTTTCTGACCACCTTCTCTGGTCCAGTGCACCTGCTGTTTCCTAGAACACCTTGTGCCCTTGTGCTTGCACTCGCTGGGCAGCTGTTGTGTTGGAGGCACAGGGATATGTGCTGGGGAAACAAGGATGAGGAGCCATTGTCTCTGGTAGCAGTTCACAGTTCTTGGTAAACAGATAGATAGCTTGTCATAGTGTGGTGTTTATAATGATTCAGGTGTGGACACAGTGCTAGTTAGGAAGATCAGAAAAGTTTTCTTAGATGAGAGAACGTGTGAATTGTCTCTTTAATAAGTAGGACCTCAGCAAAGGGATGAGCTTAGAAAGGACATTCTCAACTTTGGGCATCAGTCAAAAAGGTTATGGCGTATTCAGCAAAGGGTGATGATGTTACTGGGGTAGAGTACACGGTGGACCAAAGGGGAGGTTGGGAAGTAAAGCTGGAAGGAGACAACTATTTTATTAATATAAGATCCTAGGCTTCTGTAACCAGGAAGTATTGGCCAAAATATGTATGTAATTTGTAAAAGAAGCAGAAGATTTAAAGCAGGCACCCACATGCATCTTGGTCTTCATTGCAAATCTGTACAAGTACATCCAGGAAGCCATGCCTTTGGACATGGATTCTACTGATTCAATGGGATTTGGACCCTCTTACACCTAAACCAAGATCACAGACTCCCACGCCTATAAGGCCATGTGGGCAATGCAAACGAGTGTATTAGGCTGGTGGGGGCTGTGCATAATGGAAAGTTTATGCCCATATAAAGAGAGAGCTAATTCTAAGTAAGCAAAGATAAAAACCACAACGACTTGTCAAATAAAACACATCTTTACAAATAAAACACATATTTACCTGTGACATCCCAGAAGAGCAGAGGTCACTTAAAATGTATCATCTCTCTTCCAAAATCATCAAATAAAGAACATTTCACCCAAATTGGAATAAGTGACTAGTCCAAATTTGAGTAGCTCAGTGGAAGTCCCTAGTTCTTTCTAAGTGTCTGGGGGAAGCATATGCTGGCCATCTGATGGTTTTTGGTTAGGACTACATGATTAATGTCTAGAAGACACACTCTGGACTGATGTACTCATAGCCCACGCCTCCTTGGAGGGACCCACCCCACCAGGACCCAGCCCTCATTGGGCTCTGGGACCACCATATTAACCTGGACCAGGAGAGAAAGTGGGGGGTGGGAGAGAGATAAAGAAGATTAAACATCCACAGCTGGACAAGGACAGACTTGAAGACTCAGCTGCTAAGTGGAGAAGGCAGAAAACTCCTACAGGCAGCCCCGCACATCTCTCTGTGATAATTTGCCTTGTGGGTCCAGCCTGCTGATGACCCTGAGCGCTTACCACTGAGTCCTAATTGAACCACTATCCCCTTCCTGCATTGGAAGTAATGTGCGTTAGGAAAATCAATCCATTTGTAGGGGGAGAAACCAGACTGGTTTCCTGCTACTGCTCATATTTTCACTAAAACCCCATTTTACTGGAACCAGCATTGAAAAAAACAGCACATTTTATTCAAAACAAGGCAATATTGGTATTGACAGAGCTGCAGCGATAATGAGGGCGATCAATTTTCCCTCCTCCATTATGGGGTATTGAGCAATTCTGGAGTAAACTTGTGGCATCATTAGATAAGATCAGCATTTCTATTTCTCCCTTTTGAAAATTTTTTCTTTTTTTCTTTCTTTTTTGCATATTTAGATTTTAAGTATTCCTGCTCTGGTGAGGAAAAAAAAAAAAGCAAAAACAACAACAAAAAGGAAAGCCAAAAGTCCCCAAAGCAATAAGTGAAGTGCTGGTAATAAAAATTGGAGGTTGTAGACATTTGTTTTTAATTCTTATTAATAATACATTGTGTTGTTATTTTTGCATCTTATTTCATGCAGACTGTCTCCCCAACTCTCACCCCAAATTAAAAGACTGCAGTTACCAAATATTCCAAGTTCTGGGAGAGGGAGAGTTCTGGGCAAGAGGGTAGAAGCAGCTTTTCTGTTTTGAAAAGAGTGAAGAAGGAAGGCAGAGGTGCGGTCTCTTTGGATGTAGGAAGGGACACTTAGAGCATTGGAAGAAAGATTTGGGGAAGGGAGTCAGGAGGTTGGGGAGGTTTCTACATGGAAGAGCGTCTTAAAGTAAAAGACATGGAACTGTTTAGTGCAAATTAGATCTGACATTTCTTTCTTCTGTTTCTGGTCCCTGTTGGGTTATACATGTCCCTCTAGCATCTCAGGCTGGCTGTGCAGATACCACAGTGACAGGGAAGGGGATTGTCTTCATCCATTCGGGCCACTATAACAAAATACCATAGACCAGGTGGCTTACAAATAACAGAAATTTATTTCTCACAGTTCTGGAGGCTGGCAAGTCCAAGATCATGGTGCTGGCAGATTCGGTGTTTGGTGAGGACCCACTTCCACACTCATGGCACTCTTCTCGCTGTGTCCTCACGTGGTGCAAGGGAGGAGGGAACTGTCTGGGGTCTCTTTCCTAAGGCCACTAATCCCATTCATGATGGCTCTGCCCTCAAGACCTAAGCATCTCTCAAAGGCCCCTCCTCCAAATACCACCACACTGGGGGTTAGGTTTCAACGTATGAATTTGGTGGGGGGGGGACACAAACAGTCCATTGCAGGGACCGCGTTCTTTGAGTGATGAGATCTCTCCTTGACATCAGTGATGTTGACAGAGTGACAAAATCCTACCTGGGAGCAGTCCCCCTGAAAACCATTCTAATGTAGTTTATATTTTAAACTAAAATTGAATAGTCTAAAATCTTAAGTCGAAAATATTACCGAAGATATTGTAATGATGGGAATTTCACTGAATACCATCAGTTTGAGGCAGGAGCTATAGGCGTCATGCTTTTGGAAGGCGTGGGAGGATGGGAGGGTGAGCTGTGTGACCCCTTCCTTTTTTTAAAAAAAATTATTTATTTATTTTTGGCTGCGTTGGGTCTTTGTTGCTCCATGCGGGCTTTCTCTAGTTGTGGCGAGCGGGGGCTACTCTTCGTTGCTGTGCACGGGCTTCTCATTGCCGTGGCTTCTCTTGTTGCAGAGCACAGGCTCTAGGCATGTGGGCTTCAGGAGTTGTGGTTGTGGCTCATGGGCTCTAGAGCGCAGGCTCAGCAGTTGTGGCACACGGGCTTCATTGCTCCGCGGCATGTGGGATCTTCCCACACCGGGGATCGAACCCGTGTACCCTGCATTGGCAGGCGGATTCTTAACCACTGCACCACCAGGGAAGTCCCACCCCTTCCTTTTTAAAAAAATCTAGAAACTGATGACAAACACTGTAAATATGTTTCACCACACATTGTAGTCCTTGAAACACATGTGCTACAAAACTGTGTTCACAGCCTGAAGAAGAACGCCATCTTACAAATTTCTATCCCTTAGTGATACAGACATACTCTTGACCATCTCTGGGCAGGGTGGCCTTGAATAACTACATGCACAGGGAGGTAGGTGATGGTAGAGAGAGGTGATTCTGAGTGTTGGGTCCAGAGTCCCAGAGTAAGTGCCTTTATGGTGACTCCTGGCTTTACGTTGGTAGGCTAAGCCAGACATAATCTACATCACCATAGATCCCTTTTCTTGAAACCAGAGACTAGGGCAAATGTGTGCAATATGAAAAGCAGGCTAGGGTCTCCGCTTGGGTTCCTCAAAGTGGATACCGAGACAGGGCTACAGGTGCATGGGATTTGTGGAGGGAGGGACTCAGAAGAAGGGAGGTGAGGGAAGCAGAGTGGTGCAGAGGAAGGAGCTGAGTGAGGACATGCTATCAGCTGAAGTCTAGCTTCAGCCTGAGCCTACAGGGTGGGGCTCTCAGCATGAATTGCACCACAGAGGCTGAAGGGCATGGCTTCATTGGCTGTAGCCTGGGGGCGATGTATATATGTTTGTATTTATGTGTGCACACTTTTATGTATGTGTGTACGTGCATGTATGTGTACATGTACACACATGTATGCATGCATGAACATATATATGGGGGTTACATAGCAGGGCAGCTACAACTTAGGGGAGGTTGACCTCCGCAGGAGGGGCAGCTGTGATGGGTACACTAACCTGGAGAAGGACATCTGGGTGGAGCCCACATAGCCTCCACTGCAGGAAAACTCCATTAAGATCTAACTGGTATCCTGGTCATTTCAGAGAGTCTTATACAAAGTAAAAGAAAATGTGGGCAGTCTTAAGAGTTTTTATGAAGAAAATTCCACCCCCCAATTTATATATCCATGGAGGCTGGGAATTCCAGGGGTTTACCCTTTTATGAAGCAAGGAAGATTGTGAAAACAATGTATTGTATTTGGCTCAATACTGACTGAGCTGACTCTGTGCACTCTGTCCTGTGGGCTTCAAGGACATAAAGATAGTGAAGTGAGCTGAAATCTAGTAGGAGGAAGATAAGAGGCCAGCTGTCTGTGTGTCTGAAAGTGCTTAGCACAGAGAGATGGACAAAGGATGAGGGGTGCAGGGAAGGCTTCCCCACTGGAGCCGTGACTTCAGGGGCTTGTATGAGCAGGTGTGGTTTGGCACGTGAAGACGGAGCGGGCTGCAGCTGCCACAGCCAACAACCTGGGTGGGGCACCTGCTGCAGGCTGGCACTCCCAGGAGGATTCCACCTTCTAGACTGGGGGCGCAAACTCAAACACAGAACTGTTGAGTGAGCGATGCCAGTGGGTAGGGGGTGAGTTGTGGGACCCGCTAGAGGGCATAGCCGCTGCCCAGCTCCCACTGCTTCTTGACAGACACAGGATGGCAAAGCAGCATGACCAGATCTTTCCACCTTTTGAGAGAGGCCACAAGTCTGGACTTTTACGTGGAATCTCCAGGCTTTTAAATGTTAGCAATTCAGAAACGGTTTAAACATTGTGTGGGTCAAGCACATGTCTCAGGCTGGTGCAGCCTCTCGCTTGCCAGTTTGCAGTCTCTTTTAAGCTGTCTACCTGTTTGGCAGCTCCTGTGAGGAGGCCACATCTGAGAGGCCCAGGACAGATGGGGTGCAGTAAGAACAGGCTGTGAGGGCTAGTCTCCTCGCCCCACCACCAACTCAAGGCCTAGTGGGGAGCTTACCAAAGTGGCCCACGAAACATGCCGACCTCCAGGGCTCACTGCTTGCTTTGGTTACTCTTAGCTTTCCAAGGAGATCCAGTGCTCCGTGACCAGTCACATCCAGTCCCTGGTGAAGTCGGAGAAGAACCGTCAGGTCATGTGTGAGGCGGGGATGCTCAGGACCCTTATGACCTACTGCCACCAGGCTCTGACCACCAGCAGCAGCCCCTTGCACTCGGGGCTCATCAGGATTTTTGAAAAGCTTGCTTCCCAAGCCATCGAACCAGACGTGTTAAGGTACCGTGTGCTGCACGTTAAATGCTGCCAAGCCCCTGGCAGCCATGCGAGTGCACAGTGGGCAGTAAGAGTGCCCCCTCCCCCTCCCCAGCGATGGACACTGCAAGTCCAGGGAGGAGCCTTGGGTCTGCAACAGTGTGAGGCCCGCAGAGCGGACGTAGCCCCTCCCATGGAGCTGATGTTCTCGGGGAGAGGGATAATAAGCAAAGGGTCCTGCAGACAATACAGAATAGCGCTGGATGGGATGCTCAGTTCAGAGTGGGAGCTCTGAGGAGCTGGGAGGACCAAAGTCGGGAGATTGGGTATAAAGAGGGGGACTTCAAGGGAGTGGCAGTGGCTGAGGCCTGTGGCCTGTGCAGTTCACCAGACCAGGTGAAGATGCCCTGCTGAGAAGGGTGGAGGATGTAGGGGCCTGACTGCCACGAGGCTAGACCACAGGGAACTTAGCTGGTGTGACAGGCCACGACTGGGCTCCCTACAAGGACGGGGACAGAGGCAGCACCACTGTGTCCTGTGGGGCCTTCGCACTGCAGCCCCTCCATGAAGCCACATGTTTCCTGGAGAGCCACAGCAGGGAGAGAAGATGCGCAAGGAGGAGCAGACACAGAAGACAGAAGAGCAGAGGAAAGAAACGCTCTAGGAGGGAGGTCAGGGGTCTCTTAAGTACTTGTGGCCAGGCCACCCTGCCCTAGACAATGTAGGTGTAGGGAGGGTGGTGCCCAGGGCCACAGGCCAGCTGGACCCCTGCTGACACACAGGACCAAGTGCAGGGGGACGGAAGGCAGCCCCTCCAGCCAGCAGGCATGGGACCCAGGGGCCAGGCCAGCCTCTTTCCGCCTCTAGCTGTGGGGCTGTCAGACGAGGAAGTTTCAATTCCGTTAGAAACTTCAAAACAAAGTATGACAAAGTTATTTTCCAACAAAACCCTTTTCCTCTCAAGGTCCTCACTGGTTAAGTCAAAAGCACTTAAATTCACCAGCTCTCTGGTCTGAGTGCCAGGTCAGGGATGCCCTGTTTCTGTATGGCCTGAGAAAAGGGTTTCCAGGCAGAGAGAGGAAGGCCTGGAGGGGGAGCCAGCGAGCTCTGGGACCTAAGACAGTGCTCAGATGAAGCTGGAGAAAATTTCTGCTTGCAAAATGTCTTCATTTGGTTCTCTTGTTTGTTATGATGTTCAGACAGTTTCTAGGTTTTGGAATTGCTCCACCTCCATCGGCTGCAGCGAAAATCCTCAGTTCATCTCACATACATGGAGGGGACTCTGGATGCCCAGGTGAGGACAGAGGAAGGAGTAGGGGCAGGATAATGGGATTTAAAAGAGAATATGCATTTGTTGTAAGGGATCCTTTACAACATATGGGAAGCAGACAGATTTAAAAATGATTTTGCCTGCTGCTCAATGGAGCAAATGAGGAAAAAGCAGAAGGATCAGATCAATGGTCCCCAGACAAAGACCAGATATGGAAGGAGGGAGACCCCTACCTCCATACAAGAGGTGATGATGAGTGTGTACTTGACCCCTTTGGGCCTGGAGCACGGAAACCTTCATGTCACAGCGCGTGCAGGAGTACCCAGCGCTGCCCCTGGGCAGAGGAACAGTGTCAGCTTTCTGCACAGCTCACAGCTCAGGGGGGAGTTAGGAGGTCAGGAGGACAAAGCAGTGGCCTGGTACCTGGAAGGATGCTGGTCCAGGGAACCCTCTTGGAGAAAAGAAGGACATGGACATGCTGAATATAAGATTGCATAGGACATTGAGGCAAGGAGCCCCAATTGAAAAGCCAGGATGGAGAGTCAAGCTTGAGCCGGCAGCCAGAGGTGGGAGCCAGAGCTTTCGAGGAGACAGCCTATTGTGAAAGAGAGTGTGGAGGCCAGAGAACCAAGACAAAGCCGCAGTGAGCGACGGCCAATGGGGCAAGCCAGTGACAGCAACAGAAAACCTGTATTGGAAAGGGATGGGGGCCACGATAGAATTAAAGTGAGAAGAAGTTTCTAGGAGGAGCAGGTTGTCACAATAGTTCTGTGCTATGACAATCAGCAGAGAGCCCAGGTGGGAGGGCCAGTGGAGGGCCCAGGAGGACACCCTCAGGGTTAGGAACGGCATGGTACTCTGCAGAGCCCTCCTTCAGGGCTGTGGCAGAAATGTGGGGGCTGTTGTCAGAAGAGGGGCAGGAATGGTTTGAGCAAAGACACAGCTCTTCTCCTGCTTGCTGCCCTAGGGTCACAGCCAGTGACACCAGTGCCTGCTGAGGATCCCCTGGACACCAGCCCTCGCTCAGCAGTCACACAGGCCCGCAGGCCCTCAGGGCCATCCCAGGGCTCAACCACCGCCCTTCAGACAGCACTGAGCCTCATCTCCATGACCTCCCCACGCAACCTGCAGCCTCAGAGGGCAGCCCTGGCTCCATCCTTTGTGGAATTTGACATGTCTGTGGAAGGTTATGGGTATGACAGGCTTTCATGTACTTGAAATACACTATTAATTTCCCAGTGCCTTGGGTGAATTGTAATATTGATTACAAAAGTGTAGTTCCCATCGTCTCTCACACTCAGCTGTGGAAAATATCTGGGTCATGGACACCCTGTCTTCTCAGTGGCTTCTTAGAGGCAGTGTCCCCAGCTGTCTTGGGCCAGGACCCTCTCATTCCCCTGGTGTGTCTGCATTCACGTGCAGTGTGCACTGCCCTCCCCTCTAGCCTCCAGAGCAGATTCCTTTCTTAGGGTCATGGCGCCAGCATCAGGTACTTTCTGTCCTTGGGGCCTCATGGTCTAGGAGGGAGTGAGGCCCCTGCAGAAGGACAGAGGGGGAAACCTCACACCAGAGGTTGGCTTGCGGTTCAATGATCTGAGACACTTTCCTGTTCCAGCTGTTTGTTTATTCCAACCCTGTCTACGGTGATGGGAACCAGCACTGAATACTCGGTCTCTGGAGGGATTGGGACAGGTAGGTGCTTCCCTGGGGGTTTAGCTTGCTGAGGTCCCCTCCCCGACCTGGGAGTAAGTCCTCAGGGAGCCTTGATTTCAGATTTCCACTTGGCACTTCCAGAAAGTGTGAGTCTTCCTCTTGGTCCCACTTGTCCCGTTGGTCATGCCTGCCTTGGGGCAGGGATGTCCTGTTCACTGTGCATCCCAAGGGCCCAGCCCATGGCTCTGCACAGAGTGGGGGCTCTTTTAGCACTGATGGGCTCGGTGGGTGAGTTGGTGGCTGAGCCTGGCTTTGATGCATTTTGTCAGTGATTGACAGAGGCTGAAATGGACACCTCACCCCACCTTACGGCGCTCTCTAGAGAAGAACATGAGTTCTTTGTTGATGGCCGTCCAGTCTTTGGCTCACGTGGGGATCGACTGGGCCTCGGCATGCTTTGTACAGCGCTGCACTCGGCTGAAAACCAGGCACCCCTTGTTAGGAGAGCCAGGGTCTGGGTTTCTATGGGAGGGTAGGTGCTCAGGAGCCATTACATTTACGGCCCATCGGCGCAGGGTTCCAAGCCTGATTCTGCCCATTCAGTGAGGGCAGTGGGCCCTGCCTGTTCCACCAACCCTGTTACAAGGTGGGAGGGCATGGGTTTCCCTAGAGTGGAATATTCCCCAGGCAAGGCTTAGCCAAGCTAGGCCGGGGTCCTCTGCCCCACGTAGCACATGGCCTGGCTTTAGACCAGCTGACCTGTGGGCCACATGATGACGGATCTCAGGGGTGTGCCACGTCTCCGCTCCCTTGGCAAGGCAGAATGGAATAATAGGTGGGCCAGCATTGGAGAGAGGCTTCGAGGATCTAGGTTCAAGTCCTGGAGGGAATATGACTTATTGCTGCAAGTATGAATAAGGAGACCAGAGCATCCTCCTGCGTGGGGTCATTGTAAAATAGGTGTGAGTTGGGTGGGGTGCAGTGCTAGCACACAGTAGGGCCACCCCTTTGCTGAGTCAGAGCCACAGTGAGTCTAGACAGGCTTCCGCAGCAGGACAAAGCCTAAGGGCGTGCTTGTGTTCTGACCCCAGGCGCTGCCAGGTCCTTCCCTCCGCCAGGGGGCCTGACCTTTTCCTGCTGGTTCCTGATCAGCAGGCACAGCTCAGTCACGGAGGGCCACCCACTGCGCTTCCTGACCGTGGTACGCCACCTGGCCAGGACCGAGCAGCCCTTCGTCTGCTTCTCCGTCAGCCTCTGCCCGGAAGACCTCTCCTTGGTTGTGTCTACAGAAGAGAAAGAGCTTCAGCCCCTGGGTAAGGTTTCACCCACCCTTGGGAGAAGTGGGGCTGAGTCAGCAGCTCTTGGCCCAAGAGCCAGGGGGACCGGCCCTCCCTCAGTTGTACAGGTGGCTGGTCCTGGCTCTGCCTCAAAGAGCTCAGCTCGGCTCTCCAAGCTCACCTGCCAGCGATGGCCTGAACTGGCCTGAGATGGCCAAGGCCAGGGTATTATGGCTACGCCTGTTCTTGTGTGCCCCATTTCATAGTGAGACATTGACACTGGAAGGCCCAGGGTTTGGCTTGGCATCCTTTACACACAGCATAGCCGCCTAGGCTCCTTCCCTCGCAGGTATTTGCCACCCTATGTGCATCACTGTGGAGGCAGCAGTCTAGTGAGGGGTAGACCCTGCAGCCTGACTCCTGGGCTTGAACTCTGGCTCTGCAACCTTAGGCAAGTTACCTAACCTCTTTGTGCCTCAGAATGGTAACATGGAAATCACGATAGTGCCTACCTCAGTGCCTGGCACAGAGCAAGAGCTCCAGCAATGACAGCTGCTGTTGTCAGTATTCTGTGGCGGGGGGACTCGGCGTTGGCTCCATGGGCACAAGGCCCGCTTCTGCTGGGTTGCTGCCCTCTGACATTGCAGGCGTGGTCTGGTGTTTGTGTTCTCTTCCAGATGTCATGGAACCCGAGGATGACCCTGAGCCTTCTGCGGGACGCCAGCTTCGGGTCAGGTGTGGCCAGATGCTGGCCTGTGGTCAGTGGCACCACCTGGCTGTGGTTGTCACCAAGGAGATGAAAAGAAATTGTACTGTTTCCACCTATCTGGATGGACAGGTCATCGGCTCAGCCAAGGTAAGATGGTTTTCCTCAGTTGTACTTGCCCCATGGCCATGCCTCCCCGCCACACCACCCTAGAGTGGCCTCAGTTCAGTTCTTTGCTTTTTTTTGGCAGCAGCGTTGGTATCTAATGAAACCCCCTTGCTGTTCAGAACACCTGGCTGAGCTCAGGCATAAAAAGAACATCTTTAGATGATGGTCACACAACCAGGGCAGAAACTAAAGCATGGAAGTAAGAATAGTCATGACAGTTACGATTATAAGAATAATCATAAGAGAATATAAATCTCCAGAATGAACAAAACAAGGCTTCTCACATTTTAAGGTGTGAATTCCCCAGGGAGGTCTGAGCAGGACCCAAGGTTCTACCTTTCTAAGAGGCTCTTTGGTGAATCTAATGCAGCCAGTCTACATGCTGCACTTAGCAGCAAGACACAAGGCGTTGCAAAGACACCAAGATGTCTTGCCAGATTTAGAGCAGGAATGATGAGGAAAGGACGGTCCCCTGCTTAGAGAAGGTAATAGAATGTGAACACATAGCTGGAGGAAGCGTCTCATCACTGTCATTTAGAGACACCTGAGGTCCTAGGGCATAAGGGAGAGGAAGCTGGGAGATGAAGACCTGGCAGGCGTGCTCCAGCGACCACTGTCAGAGGTCCCCAAAGAAGCCAGAGACAGAAGGACCCAGAAGACCACAGAGGGCAGGTGCAGCCAGATTTTCACCCAGGTTCCAGAGACAGCATCTCAACCCTAGGCTACGTTCTTGAATGTTTGGGGAAGTCTTTTAAAAGTTCTCTTGCATAGGCTATACCCCAGATTAAATACAGCAGAATGTCTGTGAGTGGGGTAATTTGGTGATGTTTTCAAAGTTTCCCAAGTGATTCCAATATTAAGCCAGAATGGAGAACTTGAGATTAATAGGGTTTCCCATTTCAATAGTTTGACATTTGGGGCCCGATCATTCTTTGCTGTGGGGTCCTATTCTGTGTATATTAGAACACTTAGCAGCATCTGTGCCCCCACCAAAGATGCTATAGCATCTCCTTCTGCCCAGCTGTGACCACCAAAAATGTCTCTAGACATTTCCAAATGCCTTGGTGGGGGAGGGCAAAATCGCCCAGGTTGAGAATCATTAGGTTAGAACAACCTAAATTCTGTGGAACACCTGAAGATGAATTTGATGCTATCTTCTGGTAAAGGTCTTATCAAAAAAAGCAGTGGTAACCAGAAAGATTGACCAGGAGCATGACAAAGTCCTTCAAAACATAAAGTTAACTTTTTTCTTAAATCATTAACAATTCCTTCCCTCCCTCCCTTCCTTCCCTCATTAAATATTTATTGAACACCTACTAGATGTTAGGAATTGTCCATGCCTACCAGCCAGATACCTCCAGGAGCATGCAACTCTTGTTTTGTACTCTTGTACAAAACAAGAGTTACATTTATTAAGCCTGCTGTAGCAAGAGACTCCTTACCCCATTGGGTAATAAGGACTTAGGAGGAGCTAATAGGATTTGGGCTCATTTTAGGTGAGTTTTTGGGAGGGTTCGAAGAAGTGGAGGTCAGTCTGTTCTGACTTCGGTGCTGTCAGAAAGGCAATTTGGTGTCTGTGTATGTTCAGAACTTTTTTTCAGGAGGTAGGAGGAATGGGGCAGGGCTTGAGCTGTCAGTGGAGAAGGAGCAGTGGTCACTCAACGTTAGCCAGGATGGAAAGTGTGGTCACATTTGTGGTTTCCCAGTGTCTTTGTTTTTCATCTGTTTAGGCATAATTACAGAGTGGACTAGTTTTGGTCCTCTTTCACAGAATATGTTGGCATTCTGTCTTGTTTCATAGAATAGGTTGTGTTCTGTGAAATAGATCATGTACCTTGAGGCTAAGAGGCTTGTCCTATTGATATTTGGAACTTGCTTGCACCTAGCACAGGACTGGCATGCAGAAAGCATGCAATAAACACTTGATGAATTGCACTGAATTTATAGCCGCAAGGAGTAACATGGACTGGCTGATGGTATTGTTTAGTGAATTGGTACATGGATGAACATCCAACCCCGTGGGACCAGCTAAACCAGATTCAGTCAGCAGGGAGGTTGGAAGTGGTATGATGCTATGGGAATATGCCAAAATATGCCATGGAGAATGGCCAAGGGCCAAGTCTGACAGAGTTGACTTTCCAAGATGATTTCGACAAGTCTGGTCAGAATCAGCAAGTGAAATTTAATCGGGATAAACATAAAGGCCTGTGTTTAGACGCAGGTGACAGTTGGGCAAGAACAAAACGGGCTTTGGTTGGGGATAACCTAGTGAAAGAGCTGTTCTCAAATGTTAGAGCCTTTGCTTTTATTTCCAAGGGAAGTCAAGTTCAACTGTGAAAGGTGGGGAGTGTGTTAACAGCTTGAATTGAGCAAAATGATTTGGGAGCAATCTGAGACATCTTACGTCTATAAATCAATCTGAATAGCGCAGTGAGTATACACTGTAGGAATCTGAGAAGAAGGGGACAAGGTGGATTGGAGGGGTGGGGCACCTTTGTCAGGTGGGAGAAAAAGTCTCTGCCTACAAGGATGGGAAAGGGGAGAGAGAGCACAGTAGACCTCACTCTAGGTAGGCTTGACAGCTTGGAAAAACTTGGTTTGTTTTTAATTTGAAAATTTATTTAATTAGTAGGGATAAAAAGAATATTTCTGAAATTATATAACCTCTTATTTAAAAAATATGTATTTATATACATATTCATGTATAATTTTGTAGTTGTTATAAAAATAATATAAACACATTTTGAAATAACTGAAAAATAAAGAAGAAAGATTACCTACATTCCTTCTACCTTACCATCATTTATAGTTTCTTTCAGTTTTTATTCCTTTAGTAAAATAGTTGTGACTTTATTGTATAAAACGTTTTATATACTACTTAGTTAACACTATCGTTTTAAAATGTTTTATCTACGTGGGCTATGAAACTATTGTTTTTGAATTTCTGATAATCTGTTAACTATTTCTTTTATCGAAATTTTTGAGAAAATTTTTGAGAAAATTGTAGGCTAACATTTAGTGGTAAGAAAGAGATTGACCAAGTACCACTGGTGGCGCAGTGGTTGAGAGTCCGCCTGCCGATGCAGGGGACACGGGTTCGTGCCCCGGTCCAGGAAGATCCCACATGCCGCGGAGCAGCTAGGCCCGTGAGCCATGGCCGCGGAGCCTGTGCTCCGCAACGGGAGAGGCCACAACAGTGAGAGGCCCACGTACCGCAAAAAAAAAAAAAAAAAAAAAAGAAAGAGATCTTGTGTACCTTTCATCCAGTTTACTCCAATGGTAATATCTTGCAAAACTATAGAATATCACAGCCAAGATATTGACATTGATACAATCTGCTAATTCATTCAGATTTCCCCAGTTTTACTTGTACTCGTGTGTGTGTATTTAGTTCCATACAATTTTATCACATTTGTATGTTCTTGCATCCACTGCTCCCACCAAGATACAGAACATTTCCATCACCACAAGGATCTCTTTTGTTGTATTTTTATAACTACCACCACCACCCACCCACACCCCCTCCCAATCCCTGTCCCTAAACTTGGCAACCAGTAAGCTAAAATGTTGTCATTTAAAAGATGTGGTTATATCTGTGGAATCATACAGTATGTGATATTTAGGATTAGATTTTTATTCAGCATAATTCTCTGGAAATTTATCTTAGTTGTTGTATGTGTCAGTAGTTCATCCCTTTTTTATTGCTGAATAGTATTCCGTACTACTCAGATATGGATACATAACCATTCACCCATTGAAGGACATCTGAGGTGTTCCCAGTTTTGGGATGTTACAAATAAAGCTGCTATGTACATTTATGTACAGGTTTTTGTGTGAGCTTAAGTCTTCATTTCTCTGGGTTAAATATCTAAGAGTCTAATTGCTGGGTCCTATGGTAAATGCATGTTTAGTTTTATAAGAAGTTTTTTTTTTATAAGAAGTTTTTTATAAGAAGTTTTATTTTTGCATAGTGACTGTGCCGTTTTCCATTCCCACTAGCAATGGATTGAGTCGTCCCGTTTCTCTGCATCTGGTGATGTCACTCTTTTTTAGTTAGCCATTCTGATAGGTGTGTAGTGATGACATCTCTTGGTTTTAGTTTGCATTTCCTTAATGGCTAATGAGATTGAACATCCTCTCATGTGCTTATTTGCAACTTGTGTATCCTCTTTAGTGATGTCTTATGCACGTGTTTCACTCATCTTCTAATTGGATTGTTGGTTTTTTACTGTTGAATTTTAAGAGTTTATCTAAATATTTTAGATACCCGTCCTTTGTTAGATATGTAATTTGTAAATAATTTCTCCTAATCTATAGCTTGCTTTTCATCCTCTTTCATATGGGATTTTGCAGAGCAAAAAAGTATTTAATTTTCTTGTGAGCAGTTACAGTTTCTGCGTGTTCTTTGTTAGTGTATAGAATGCAATCAGTCTTTGTGTGTTGATCATGTATCCTGTGACCTTGCTGAATTCAGGTATTAGTTCTAGGAAGTATCTTTTTTTTTGGTAGATTCTTTGGAATTTTCTACATGGACATACCATCTGCAAATAGAGACAGTTTTATTTCTTCCTTTCCAGTCTGTAATTATTTCTAGTATGTAAAACTTAATTAAGGTACCAATATTGGACATTTAAGTTCTTTGTGAAATGACTGGGAAGAAAAAGATGAACCTTTTAGTGGCACTTTATATTTCTTATCAAATTTGTTTCCAAAGGCACAGTGTCAGTTTTTTACTCCCACCAGCATTTTATAAACTGTTTTGTGCACTGTTTCTCAGCTTTGAGAGTTATCTTTGTAATGTTTTTAGATAAAACAAGTAGTCACTTTGAGAGAAGAAGAAGGTACATCATTTTATATTTTATGTGTTTGTTTGATTAATTCTGAGGTTAAACACTTCCCATCTACATCATCCCCCTCCCAACCTTTTTATGTTAACAGATGTTGTACATTCAGGCCTTACCAGGACCATTCTTTTCAATGGATCCATCTTCATTTGTGGATGTTTATGGATATATTGCTACCCCTCAAGTTTGGAAACAAAAGTCATTATTAATATGGCGTCTGGGCCCTGCGTACCTCTTCGAAGAAGCCATCTCAATGGAAACTCTGGAAGTTATTAACAAACTTGGCCCAAGATACTGTGGTAACTTCCAAGCTGTGCATGCCCAAGGTATGGGGTGTTTTGATTTATAATGATCTTGCCGATACTATTTTTTAAATGGACATTCAGTTATTTATAGCTTATTTATAAAGAATAAACTCAGCACAGGCCGGTCATTAGGGAAAACCTCTGTAATTGGATCATTACATATTTACAATCCAATAGAAAATGTCAGAAAAGGAAATGACAATCTCCTTTAGATTTCAGTTCCAACACACATAATGGAGGAAAGTGGGTGGGTAATACCATCAGCAAAGAAAGGGGGAAGTGAATGAGATAAATAAGTTACATTCCTTTTAATGAAGAAGCTTTTTAACTAAAGTACACTGTTGTCTTCAATTATTAAACAGGCAGACAAAACGTCCACATTTTCATTATTGATTGTTGGCTGTTCAAGCAGGGAGCACAGCTCTCTGTGCTCTGTCAAGTCAACGGGGTCAGTGCCCATCTGGGAAGAATGATAAATGAATCTATGTATGGAAGCCTTCGTGCCTGGTGAAGGGCGATTGAGTGCTCTGTAGTGTTTCTGTCTCCAGGCTCCATGTCTTCTTTGATCTTCATTTCCTCTGGCAAAGGGCACTGGCCAGAACAATGTGAGGAGGTCAGGTCCAGAGCCGAAGTTTCATCAACTCTCTATTCACACCATGCTTCCTTCTCAAGTGCCACATGTGGCTCTCCTTGACTCAGCGACCTGGGCACTCATGCCAAAGGATGTGTTTACCATGTACATGCAGCTCATTGAAAACCTTAGGGCTTTCGGCCCAGCATTTTGGGAGCGAGGTTACATTCTCGATAGGTGTCTCAAGCTTTAGTAATCTCATACCTGGAATGCCTCTATTTTTATAGTAGGGTTAATATTGTGAGATTTCTCTACAGTTTTCTATGTGTCAGAAATCACAGGTAGGGGCAAAACATGTAATATATGACATACAATGTAACAACATATAGCAGCTACAAACATTCCTCAGTGATGACTTCGCCATGTAGCAGTAGGTACTTACTCTTCTGAGGCTTAATTTCCTACTCAGTAAAGTGAGAATAGAAATAACTGAAGATGTGTTATTTTAGGAGAGGACCCTTGTATGGAAGTGATGCCCCTGGTTGCAGATGAAAGGGTTTCCTTTGGCCTTCATATAGCCAGCTCCTCCGTCACCAGCGTTGCAGACATCAGAAACGCATACAATGAGGTGGACAGCCGCCTGATTGCCAAAGAGGTATGCCCTCTAACTTCACTTGCTGCTCCGTTTTGGAATCATGATCTCATGGCTTCCTTCAGCTTTCAGTGATTAAGTGAATACTAATTCACGGTTGTGCATGTGTAGACAGTTACACACAGGCGTGCTTCCCACTTCATTTGTTAAAATATTTCATGACGCCCGCCCATTCGCATCCCTCAAGACTAAACCTCTTATTTCTGAGAAGAAAGTAGGTGCTCTTCATTTTCCTTGGTAGAGCAAGAACAAATGGAATATTTAAAAAACCTCTGTGACACTGGGAACACTACTGAGCTTCCCTTTTCTGGGTGCTATTGACCCCCCAACATTGCAGAATATTCTTTGAATCACTGTGTTTATGCAAACAACAAACTTGCAGAACAGCAAGCAGACATGTCTCTGGACGAAGATGCCATTAGACTTCCTATTTCCGAATTCCTGCATAAAGAGCTCTTTCGCTTGCTGCTGATGAATTTGGGCTGATCTGTTTACATTCTCTCCACCCTCACAGACAGAAGGCCCCTATCCCTTTACTGAGACGGCAGGATCAGGGGTTAAGTCCTGTTGAGCACCAAAGCTGTGCCTTACCAGCACAGAACCTTCTGCTGGAGGAGACCAGGGTCCCTGTCTGCCTGGCCATCTGAGACCGGTGATGCCAGGGCTTGCAGAGCTGGATGACCCTAGATCGGGAAGGAGGCAGCTCTGGCCTTCACAGCACCGTTCCACCTCCAGTGTCCTCAGGTCCTTCCTGCTCTCATCAGCTCCTCACTGTGAGCATTTGTTTGCACTCGTGAGCATGCGGGACACTGGCGGCGCAGTTGTATAACCGAAGTTGCTCCCTTATGGTTAAGCCAGAGCCTGGGAGGCAGGACAGGGGAACCTGAATTTTGGCTTCAGTCCCTCTGACGTTGGTTCAGTTATTATTCATTCACGGACTTACACTTACGGAGTGCCAGGCTTGGGGGTGCCTGCCCCCCAGGAGCTCATGAACAAGACCTCCTCCTTCCCAGGAAGGTTTCTTGGATTAATTGTTACCAATTTCTCTAGATGAACATTTCATCCCGCAACAATGCCATACCTGTGTTCTTGCTAAGAAATTGCGCGAGTCACCTCTCGGGTTCTCTTCGAACCATTGGAGCCGTGGCCATAGGCCAATTAGGTATGAACCTTTACTGCTATTTGGGAAGAAGGGTTGTGGCCGTCATCGCTTGTGCAGCCTGGAATTCTGGAGCGGCAGGCAGGACTGAGAGGGCTGAGGAGCTGGAACAGTGAGGGCGAGAGTTGGGAGTTAATCTCACCAGAGAGTTAGCCTCCCTGCAGAGGTCAGTTCACTTTGCTGCATCTGACAACTGGTCGTGAACTCGCTACTGACCGGGCTGGCGTCTATGCACAATGGAGTGCGTACAGTGGGGCCTCTGAGCAGAGGCAATGGTTGCGGTTGTTTGGGTGAAAACAACAGCCAGCGACTGTTGGTTGCCTTGCAATCAGGCAGGAGCAAAGCCATGAACTGATGCAAGGGTCCAACGTTGCAGATCTAGAGGGCAGACAAGAGCCAGAAGTTGTCAGAGCAGCCAGCAATCTGAGGCTCAGAGGGCAGCTGGCTCATCCGGCACTCTGGACTGAGATGGAGGGTGGAGGTCTGAAATCCCTTGGGCTGTTTCAGCCTTCTGTGACCCAGAAAGGACTCAGCACAGGATTTCTCATTGACCTGAAAGTTTCAAAGCCCCTACTTTTCCTCCCAGCCTGTCCTGTGCACAGGCCCCCCCGCTGTGAGTGGAGGATGTTCCTGACAGCTCTTGCATGGTGCCACGGGAACTTCCACTGCGGTGAAGCTGTAGTATACTCAGGAATGCCCTTTGTCCCACACAGGGGTAAGGGTGTTCCACTCCATCCCTGCTGCCAGCAGCCTGGACTTCATCGGTGGCCCCGCCATCCTCCTGGGCCTCATTTCCTTAGCAACGGATGACCACACCTTGTACGCAGCTGTGAAAGTCCTGCACTCGGTCCTGACCAGCAATGTCATGTGTGATCGCTTGATGCAGCTCATCTGTGGGTACCAGGTAATCCCACCCTCACATCTGAGCCTGCAGTGCCCCCCCTCGGCATCCCCGAGGAACAGGGAGGAGGCTTGCTGGCCCAAGTGGACATTCCCACTAGTATGACTTTTGGAGAAGGGAAACTGAAGGTCCCTGGGTCCTGAGACCAGTGTCACCAGAGCAGAGGGCCAGGTGACAGCCAGCCAGAGAGGGGCTCTGATCAGGATGGGGATGCTCACCTGTCTGCAGCTGCCGGCACCTTTCACTGATGAATTCAGGAATCACTTGTGGTCCCCCCACTTTGCATCTAGCATGATGGCTAAGAGCCTAGACCATAGAACTAGAATGCTGCGTTTGAATTGAGCCTCTGCCTAACTTACTACTTAACCTTGCCTGAGTCCTGAGTTATTAACCCTCTCTGTCTCGGTTTCTCTACCTGCACGATATGATCTATCATATCTCCTGTATCATGGGGTTGCAGTGAGGACTAGATGATTTAATACAAGTGAAGGGCTTAGAATTATGTCTGGCCCAGAGTAAGGGCCCTAGAAATGTTGGCCATCTTTAGTTCTTAATCTCTGTGTGCTTCAGTTCTCCTCTGTGTAAAATGGGAATAATAGCAACGCCTATTTTGTAGGATTGTGATAACTGAGTTAATATATGCTGAGTGCTTAGACATGTGCCTGCTCAGAGTAACTGCCGTGTGTGTGCACTGTGATTGTTATTGCTATGTACTGTTCGTAATGTCAGATGAGTTGTAGACACTGTCCTTCAGGAATGCCCTGCCTGGCTGGGAAGCAGCCTAGAAAGGACTAATGCAGGGCAGGAACAGGGTCAAAGCCTAGACAAGGTCACTGGGGTACAAAGGCTGCAGTTTCCTCCTGGGCACAGTGGGGGCAGGGGGAGGGCCTCCCTGTCTCTTCGGCCCCCGAGTCAGGGTCTGAGAAGAAAGCTGTATGGTGTCACGTCAGGCACACCCCCTCTCACCTGGACTGCTGCCACAGCCAGACAGCAGCCCCTTCCTCCTGCCTCTCCCTCAAGGCCCACTGATGCCAGTCACAGTTCTACATTATAGACCTGATGACACCTCTGCCTCGTGCAAACCCTTCAGACACGTCCGGTCGTTGATACAATATCCCAACTCCTCAAGGCCTTTCTAACTGGATACCAACCTGTCCTTCCAGCCCCACCCCCCACCCGGCCAACGTTTCATACCCTACACTCCTGTGTCCTCAAATCCCGTGTGGTCATGGATCACTGAACACGTAGTGTGACCCTGTGTTCCTGTGCCCACGGTTTGCTGATCATTCTTCCCAGGCACATTCCTTCTTGTTTTCTCAGGTCGAGCTCCAGTGGCAAGGGAGACATCTCCCCTGACCCCTGCACTGCCCGTGTGGTCGTCTCCCGGCCTCTGTGGCACTCTGTGTATGCCCAGGTCTAACTGCTCTCATGCAGTGCTGTGATGATCGCTCTGCTCATCTCCATCAGACTGTAATGGTCTAAAGCCCTGGGCTTTTCTTGTTCTTTGCCAGTGTATTACTGAGACCAGAAAGACTCAGTAAATATCTGGGGGATAAATGAATGTGTGTGGCCAGATTTATATCAAAATGCAAGTATTGAGGCTCCTGGTATATAACAGTTTTCTCTGATTATATTGTTAAAGGCAGTAGTAGTGGGATTTGTCCCAGTTCAGCACATGGATGTCCGCTCTGGCTAGGAATTTTAATAATTACCGTGAGCATTTCTAAAAAGGTCCAAAGCAGTTCCTGCTCTCGTGGGTACACCTAGAAGGATAAAATAAGACGAATACCAGAATAATTTTAGTACAAATCAAATGCAACAAGTGTCCGAGATTCTCTTCCAGAGCTACCACAGTCTCTCTCTGTGACCCAGTGGTTACCCTCCATCTTCCCAGAACCCTGGAGCTCCTAAGAGCTGGGCCCTGTTGTGTTCGCCGTTGTCTCCTCGCTGCCCACTGCAGGGCCCAGCACGTCGTGAGTTCTCAGTGAGTGCTTGTCGTATGAATGCAGTGCCTTGGGAGCGTTAATGTGCTCCAGAGCTGCCGAGGTGGCCGCATCACACTTGGTAGAGGAGTCACAAAGAGCTTCTTTAAAAAGAAAGGGGATCGGAGAAGGCCTAGAGGACTGGATTGGCTGAGTTTTTCAGAAAGAGATGGTAGAGGCAAAAACGTGGCCCTTGAATGGAATCTATTTACTCAACTCATAGTGACTGAGCACCTCCTAAGAGCCAGGCACAGTGTCAGGCTAGGGATACAGATGAATAAATGGGTTTAGTCCCTCCCTCCATGGAAATTTCTGTCTGACTCAGTCTGTGTAGGCTGCTATAAAAGATACCATAGATGGGGTGGCTTAACAGCCACAGAAATTTATTTCTCAGAGTGCTATAGAGTGAGAAATCCAAGACCACGGTGCTGGCAGATTCGGTGCCTGGTGAGGACCTACTTCCTGTTTCATAGACAACCATCTTTCTGCTGTGTCCTCACATGGCAGAAAAGATGAAGGAGCTCTCAGGGGTCTATTTTATAAGGATACTAATCCCACTCACGAGAGCTCCATCCTTATGACCTAATCATCTCCCAAAGGCCCTGCCTCCTAATACCATCATACTGGCAATTAGATTTCAATATATAAATTTTGAGGAGATACAGTCAGCCTACAACACTGTCTAATGAGGTAGAGAGAAAAATATTATCACGAGACAAGGACTCCCAAATAGTTTGAGTAAAGGACCCATCAGATTCAGAGATTCGTTGTACCTTTACATGTGAAGGCAGAAGAAAAAATTTTAAAACTCTTATGGCTTACAATAGAAATATTTCAAAAATTTATGTATTCAGGGAGAGAGGTAGTGGTAGACAGGTGGGAAATGACAGGTTTGAGTAAAGAAACAAGATTTTTATTATTTTTTTTTGCCTTCCGTGACTACTCCTTATAAAACAGAACCCTTATCTCTTTCTAGACACATTTTCTTGGCTTTGTTTCTTCCCAATGTGCATGCCTGTTTGGCATGTTGAATATGTACTTGTTGCCATGTTTGTGGTCTGTTTTGCCCCTAGACACAAGCCCCATGAGGACAGGACTTGGTTTGCTTGTTCATTGTTGCATCCTAAGAGCACATGGTAGACAGTAAGTGTTTAGGAATGATTTTTGGAATGAATCAGTGAATGAAAACAAGGGTCTTCAATTAACTGGCTGGCTCAGGAGTGGATTTAATCATTTTTTAGACGTTTACTCTGTATTCATCTGTTGGTTTGCTGATTGGAGAGCATAACCCTTCCTATCTGTTATTTCTATCAAACTTATTTATCATCCTCTTGTCAGACTAGGTGACATCCAACCAAGTTTTATAAGATGGATTTTCATAACATGGTAAAGATGGAGGATGGTGTTCTAGATTAACATTATGAACACTTAAGGGATCCAAGATGGGTTCCTCGACATGGCCGGGGGGAAAGTACAATTGCAGGCAGGTGCACAGCCTAGATGGAGACGGAGGGAAGGGTCAGAGCCCTGCCACCCCAAGGAGCATGGATCTTATCTCAGAGGTGATGAGTAACCATTCATAGGCTTAGAACAGGGAAGTGGAATGAATGATGCTTTAGAATGACATTTGACACCTGTGTGGAAGATGGTTTGAAGGGTCAAGATCGGAGACTGGATAGAATCCAACATGATGTGAGACTGCATCCCGGATCTGGGGAGACTTGGAGTCTTTGTGAGCAGTCTTGGCACGTAGCATATGAAAACAGCCAGTGCTGTGCACCCAGAGTGCTGCCGACAGGAAGGTATAAGACATTTGGGACATGCTAAGTGTGAAGTGACTGTGAGACATCAAAGGTAAAATATCAGGTGGGATACCCAGCTCTGGAGTTCAGAAGGGCGTGCTTGGTGGGAGGTATAGATGTGAGAGTCATCAATAGCACCATGATGGTATTTAATCTAAGGAAATTGATGAAATAGCCAAAGAAAAGGAGTAGTGAAGAGGACAAAGGAGGAAGCAGTGAGGAACTAACCAGGTAGAGCTTGGAAATATGATGAAAACCCAACAAGGGAGGTTGAGAGGGAATAAGGAAGGGAAAACAAAGAAATGCTTTGTCAAAGAATTTGAAAAATGAAGTGTTTTGAGAAGGTGGGCATAGTCAAACAATGCTAGATGCTGATAAATAATGCAGCAAACTAAGGACAGAGAAGTCCCTGTTGGACTTGGCACCTGGGAGTCACTAGTGACCTTTCTAAGGCAGGTGGGCAGGAAGAGGCAGCAACCAGCGGAAGGGGATTGAGAAGAGGATGTGAAGTGAGGATGTGGAGCCTGAGTGTGTTGATAGTGCTTTCTATTTTTTAATTTTTTAAAAATCTTTGGCTGTGTTGGGTCCTCGTTGCTGCGCAACGGGGTTTCTCTAGTTGTGGTGGGCGGGGGCTACTCTTTGTAGCAGTGCGAGGGCTTCTCAGTGTGGTGGCTTCTCTTGTTGCGGAGCACGAGCTCTAGGCACACGAGCTTCAGTAGTTGCAGCACACCACGAGGGCTCAGTAGTTGTGGCGCTCAGGCTCTAGGGTGTTCAGGCTTCAGCAGTTGTGGCTTGCAGGCTTAGTTGCTCCACGGCCTGTGGGATCTTCCCAGACCAGAGCTCGAACCCGTGTCCCCTGCAATGGTAGGCAGATTCTTAACCGCTGCACCACCAGGGAAGTCCGATAGTGCTTTCAAGAAGTTTACCTACAAAGAAGAGTAGAGAAATGGGGCCCAAACTAGAGGGATTAGGGTTCAAGGGAAGGTTATCTTTAAAAGGAGAACTACTAGGGCATATTTGTCGGGAAGAAGGTGACAGAAGAGAGAAGGATGGATGAAGCTAGGAGAGAAGAGCTATCCCAAGGAGCAGGTGAGGGGTGGGTCCCAGAGGCCAGGTGAATAGAAACCCTGCTTGTGACAGGAAGGAATGCAGTGCAGGCATTTGTGGATCTGATGGTGGGGACGTGAGAGTGTTCACGTCTGATGGGTTCTAAATTCTCAGCTGTGTACTGAGTCAGGTGGTGGAGGGGAGGGAGGCTGAAGGAGAGAGAAGAGATGAGATCATCATCTTTAGGATGAGGAAAGACAGCTTACTAAAAAAAGAGTTGGACTGCCAGGCCAAATTGAGTACCAATTTGACATTTGACACTGTTAATGTAAAGTGAAACCACTCAGCCTGAGTGATTTTTCTCAAGCAGCTTTCAGCCATCCTAATTATGTCCTGGTTGGGGAGTGGGGATATGCTGGAGAAGTGACTGGAACAGTCTGAAAAGATATTATTTTCTGATTACAATTGTCTCAGTCAGTTTGGGCTGCTATAACAGAATACTATAGACTGGGTGGCTTATAAACAACAGAAATTAATTTTCTCACAGTTCTGGAGACTGGGAGGTCCAAGATCAGGGTGCCAGCATGGTCAGGTTGAGTGAGGACTCCCTTCTGGGTTGCAGATGGCTAACTTCTCATTGTATCCTCACATGGCAGAGCAGAGAGAGGAAGAAAGCTCCCTTGTGACTCTTATAAGGGCACTAATCCCATCTGTGAGGGCTCCACCCTCATGACCTCATCTAATCCTAATTATATCCCAAAAGACCTGTCTCCAAATACCATCATATTGGGGAATAGGGTTTCAACATGTGAATTTGGGGAGGAACAGACATTCAATTCATAACAACAAGTGAGACTTCCTAATGACACACTGGAAGAGCGTGTCTGAGAGGACAGGGAGGAGGGTGGACCGTGTCAGATACAGGCGTAGGGAATTGAGCTGTGGATGAGCTGAGCTGAGAATCCAGATGGAGTTGATGCAAGTGGATGGTGGGTCAGCCTGACTTTTGTGTGACTGAGGTCAACAGAGACATGAGGCTAGGTGAGGTCCATCTTATCAGTATCTGAGATGAGTGTGGGCCACTGGGATCCCAGTGCCTCCAACTCGGTATGGATGCTTGCGTGTTGCCAGTTTCCCAGGGCCTGGCACAGCAGAATGGCACATCTGTTGGCAGCAGCCTGAAGTGAAGCTGCTGTAACTGGGTTCGTGGGCCGGTGGTGGCTTCCTAGTGATATAGCAACATCTGTAGGATGGGTATGAATGTAGGATTCGGTAAAGGAAAATGAGAAAAATACTCAGAAATGTAGAAAGAAACCAGGAGAAGGTGGCATTCTGGAAACGTGTAAAATTCAGGAAGGAGCCGGGGGCCCACAGTGAGAGGTGAAGCCTCAAGTACAGAAAAGCAGACACTGGTGGGGAAGCAGCCACAGAAGTTGGTATATGTTTTCCTTCTGATAATAAGGGAATGGAAGAGGTAGCACCAGACAGCGGAACGTTTTCAGACTGGGCTGACCAAAGGTGCTGGTGGGAACAAGTGGGTGGGGGAGAAAGAGCGGTGATGATGCATTCATGAGTAAACTGCTTTGTGTTTTAACCTTTGCAGATAATGGCGTTTCTCCTGAGGAAAAAGACCTCTTTCCTAAACCATCGCATTTTTCAGCTGATCCTGTCTATTGCTGGCACCGCAGAACTGGGCTTTGGGTCCTCTACTATCACCAACGTTGGTGTATTCCAGCACATCCTCTGCAATTTCGAGGTAAACTGGAGACTGGTCACTAGCCCTAAAGGAACAGGTGTGTGATGGAACAGAAAGCCTGGAGCTTTCTCTAAACCCAGCATGTCAGCTTCCTCGATGGTCAAGATGATAGTGAGAGAGAAAACTGACAAGACTTTGGGGTTCAAAGGCCTTGTTTAATAATTAACTCCTACCACCAATGGGCTGTGTAGCCTCGGGCATGTCTCTTGACTTCTCTGAGTTTCAGTCTTCTCATGTGTGAAAGGGAGACCATCTCCTCTCCCTCACAGGCTGGTGTGGGAGCCAAATCAGATAGTATCTGGAAAAGGATTTTAAAAGTGTAAGCTTCCATATATAAGAAGGATTTTAAAACATACCAATTCCTTTGGATGGTGCTTTGCTGTTTATAAATGTTCCTTTAAAGGGATGAGTGAGAGATGCTGAGGGCACACCTGAGGCTGAGTGAGGAGTACTGCACAGACCTTTGGGTGGATAGATCCATTCACGAAGCATCGTTTACTGAGTGCCCACTAGGGTCGGGCACTGGTGTGTTCTGGAGACTGGTGATAACCAGAATGCAGCCCCTGCACGCAACAGTGGGGCCCAGGACACGACAGAGGTGGTGCTACAGTGTGCTGGGTGCCAGTGAGGGAGGCACAGGGCATCTGGGGAGTGGAAGGAGAGGACAGTCAGCTCAGCAGATCCCAGGCTCTGGGGCTGCGTTTGACAGAATGTGTTCAATGGGGGAATATTTCAGGTGGAGTGGATGCTATTTGCTCACATGTGGGAATGAGAGCAACCATGGGGATTTGAGAGCAAGGGGCTTGGGGCACCTGTGGGGATGTTGCAGGTAGAGGTGAGGCTGGAGGGGGAGGGAGAGAAGACAGCGGGGGATGGTAAGCTGCAGGGCGCACACTTTAGCCGGTACACACTGCAGTCCATGGAAGTATTTTAAAAACTGTTTATTTTAATTAAAAAATAATATGTGCTTGTTATAGAATATTTTAAATTACAGAAAAATGGAAGAAAAACTCCTCTTTCTGAGACCCAGATGACTGTTGTTAACTTTGAATGCATCCCTTTTTTTGTACTTTCTATGCATAATATATGTACTTTTTAAAAATCATAGTCATGATCATAGTGTAGGTATTATTTCTCCCAGCTTCTTTTATGAGCTAATCTTGATACCAGAACCAAAAAAGGATAGTATGGGAAATGAAGAAGTACAGGTCAATCTTACTCATAAATAAAAGCTACAAAAAACCTAAATGAAATACTATCTAATTGGACCAGGCCAGGATGAACATCCAGACCTGGATCTGCAGATAGATGCAAGGCTTGTGGGGGAATCCAGCAAGGCCTGCGATACGGGCTTCCTGTGCACAACGGGGAAGCAGATATGCACAAATGGCTTTACCACCCTGGTAAACAAGACAGCATGCCTTGGCAGCACTGCTGCCCCTTCCAAAATGCTGCGGCCGTGCTCAGGCAGCTTGGTTCCATGACATCGTTGCCATCAGCCCAGCCCAGGAATGACCCATGCAGGAACCCACCATGCTCCCACTGCCTGTTCCTGGAACCGCCATGGGCACCATCCGTCCCCTCCCTGAATAAACTTACCCCTCAGCTGAGCCAGTGCTTTTTCACTGGGGTTAAGAAAATAGGCAACCAATAAAAACAAGCAAAAAGATGCTAAAAACCCACACTAAAACAAAATGAAATGAAATAAAATTTTTAAAAGATTGGGAGGAGAGAATTTCAAAAAGAAGAAGAGTTTCCCCAGTGTCTGCCTACATCAGGTGAAGTAAGGGCAGGGCTGTGTCGGTTGTGTTTAGAGGTCACTGACGGGCCCAGTGAAGAGTAAATGGTGGGGTCAGACATGAGGTGAAGAGCGGGGAGGAGGCAGGAAGGAGACAGTCACTGGGCTTTTGAAGAAGAAAAAGAGAGAGAAGAAAATAGAAGGAGAAGCGTTTCAGAACTTAGATGGGAGACTTGAGCAGTGAAAAGGGGGTGGTTAAAATACCAGTGTGAGAATCAAACTGACAGGACAAGTCCTTCAAGGAAAGGGAGGGTTTGGAGACCAGAGAGTGGGTTACAGGAGAAGGCGCGTGATCCTTGATGCCGGGTGTGCAGCAGGGAGGGACAGGAAGTTGAGAATCTGGAAGGGACAGGAAGTCGAAGTCACGCATGTCTTAGGCTTGTGGTCTCAGAAAAGGCCACCTCTTTCTGAGAGTGAGGTGGTCCCAGGAGTGGGGAGAGAACAGAATTTGATATTCGAACAAACTTAAGCCAGACATCTCAGTGCAGTCTTTCGTACAGGGGTTATGTGACACAGGATGACAACCGCAGGATTCAATTATGCATGTTTCCCAAAATTCAGACAGTTGGTATTATATAAAATAATTTCTAAAACAGCTAGGCAGCCTCAAATGTGCTGTGGCAACTTCTTATTGTTCTAAAGCTCTGGAAAAGGGAACGGGGGGAGGGGTATTGTTTTGTGGGAAGGGTAAGTGGTACCACAGGGTTCCTGTCTTACTTTCTCAGCTCTTCCAGCTCCCGACACAGAGCCTGCTGTATCATTTGCTCATGATTGCCTTCGTGAATGAATGAATGAATTCCAAGTATGCAAAGCTCTTGGCACTCTCTCGAGTATGCTGGGATGCCATGTCTGGCTACCCCTACCTCCCTGGGAGCCACATCGATCCACACCAGCTCTCTTAAATGGCAGCTGCCCCACCTCTGTGTGTAGTCGGCAGTGGCTGTGCTTATAGGAGCTGGAAATCTGTCAGCCTGTTTCTGGCTTAAGAGTAATCCACTTATCTTACTTTGGTTTACTTTGCATTCACTCTTTTAAAAAATGTAATGGATCCTTATTAAGTGCCCACTACATGGCATATGTAATGCTGGGCCCTGGGGATTGGGGAGGGACAGTCTCTGCCTTCCTGATAAACTTATGTCCACCGAGACTCTTCTGTTTTCCCCAATAAGTAAAAGGATGGAGCCATGGCCACCTGCTTGGTTCAAGTGAGGTTGATTATTGACCCTCTGGGTCACTGTCTGCAGGAGATGCCTGTAGGGGAACACAGAGAGGAGGCAAGAGAGTGGGCTTCATGGTCAGACTGACCAGGCTTTGAAGCCATCTCTGCCAATTAAAAACCGTGGGGCGCCAGACAAGTTACTCAGTCTCTCTGAGCCTCACTGTTCTTACCTACTAAACGCAGATAATGATATCGTTTTAGGACTTTGTATGATGCTTCTTGCCTCAAGCAAATGGTATCATTTGTAAGTGTGAGCTCTTTTTGCTGCTATATGAGTGCACTCTTATAATCCTACATCTGAACCTTATAGATTCTGGGCCTTAGGAAATGTCAGCATTTAGATGAGAAATAGTAGAGCTCTCTAAAGGGAAGTAGAAATGAGGCATGAAGGCACACCATCACCTCTGCCCCAGAAGGATGGGGAGCAGCTGCATTTTGTTTACAATGAAGAAAGCAACCCCAGTGATAAAGTTCACTCTCAGAATCTCAGTGCATTTCACACCTACATGTCACTCACAATTCTGTTTACAGGAGATGGGAACATGGGCTGTGCTGCAGGTTCTGTAGATAGGGGAACTGAAGAAACTGCATGCACAAGTTGCTACAGCATAAAACCTGAGAGGTGGGACTCAGCTTCTAATTCCAGTCCTATCGCTTGCGGGTGGTGAGGTACCTGTCACTCAGTGGTCTGTCTCAGCCTGTCTTCTCACATCTCTGAATTGGGAGCACTGGTATTTGCCTTGTAGGATCCAATGAAAATGAGATGTTGTTTGGTGTGTGGACACAACAGGTTGCAGGGCCCAGGGTGGGACACACGTAGGAGATGGTTAGTGCAGGTGTCCTTGGTTAGAATCTAGACCCACAGTGAAGCTCCAGAGAGCAGCAGAGATGGGGACGATAGGAATGGTGTTTGCACTTGCCCCGGGGGCAGGTGCCCTCTACCTTCTAGCTGTCAGGAGAGCTAGTCTGATTCCAGAGCTGGTAAGCTGTGTTAGTGATTCCAAGTCAGAGGAGACCACGCCCAGCACCGTACCTGCTCACGCTGCCTGGAAACCCTTCTCTCCACACACCTTGGTTTCACTGTGTTTGTTCTGTCTTCTAGCTCTGGATGAATGCTGCGGACAACTTGGAGCTCTCCCTCTTTTCCCATCTTGTGGAAATCCTTCAATCACCAAGGTAAGCTGGGCTTTGGCAGCCTGGGGGTACAGTCAAAGGCTTCATGCCAAGAACAGGGACTGAGAGGACAGGACAGCCGGTGGTTCAGCAACCACGGCCTTCTCCCCTCCCAGAGCACTGGGTCCCCAGGTGGTAACATGTCTGTCTTAGTCTGCACAGCTGCTGTAATGAGAATACCGTAGACTGGGTGGCTTACAAATCACAGAAATTTATTTCTCGCAGTTCTGAAGGCTGGAAGTCTAAGGTCAAGGCTCTGGCAGATTGAGTGTCTGGTGGGGACCTACTTCCTGGTTCATAGTTGCTGTCTTCTCACTACAACCTCACATGGCAGAAGGGGTGAGGGAACTCTCTGGGGTCTCTTTTATAAGGGTGCTAGTCCCGTTCATGAGGGCTCCACTCTCATAACCTAAGCATCTCTCAAAAGCCCCACCTCCAAATACCATCACACTGAGTGTCACTTTTTGAATTAGTCAGGGCTCTTTCGATTGCAAGTGGCAGAAATACAACTCAGACCAACGAAAGGGAGGGAAAAAAGGAAGGTGGAGAAAGGGGAAATTTATTGGCTCATACAATTGACCGAGGCAGAGCTTCACATGTTGTCTGCGTGATGCTCAGATTACTTTAGCTGAGATCTGTCCCTAGTCTCATCTCTGCTTTCTTCTGTGCTAACTTCGGTCTGGCTGGGCATCCTCACAGCATGTCCTCTGCCCAGCACAGTCGGCAGACAGGGCTTCTTTTTCACTCGATAGTCCCAGCAATAGGATGGAGTCTCACGGGGCCATCTCGGGTCATGTGGCCAGGCAGCATGACTTCCCCTCTGGAGCGGATGGAGGGGAGTTAGGAAGAGGTAATTCCCAAGGAAAACCAGGGATGAGAATATGGGAGAAGGGAGGCAGGGGTGCCAGCCTATCAATCCACCTCCTTCCTCACAAATAAAGCTGTTCACACACACCCCCACCTGCCTCCTCATGTGTCAGCTCTTCTGGAGATCATTAGGACCTCGGTGTTTTGAATGTATTTGCAGCCATCTTTTCATGCAGCCGCTCATGATGGCCTATCTATTATAAACCCACTCCATTCCATACCAGTTCTTAGTGCTAGAAGTTCAGAGAAGGACAAGACATAGCCCTGTGGTGGAGGAATACAGAAGAGCAGGCTGCTCAGTGCTGTGATTCGAAAGAGCACAAAGGTCAGTGGGGTCTCATAGGTGATGAATGCACATCTTCCCATTGAGCCCATGAGAGCAAGTCACACGCAGGACTACGCTGGTTCTGCCTCTTTTGTGTATCAGAGATGTGGCACTCGGCAGAATTCAACACAGTAGTACTGAAAAGACAGTTCAAGAAGGAGCAGTCCACCCAGATTCATTCTCCTCCACCTTTATTTTCTTTCTCACTTTCCACTTTCTTTCTGTACCTGTTGTTTTCTAAGAGACGGACACTCACCCTGGAAGCTGTTTTCTTTGGGGGAGTAGAATTTACTGGAAATTGTATTCGCGATTATCCTAAGGAGGGAGTGCGGAGGCTTGAATTCTGTCTCTCTCCCCCTTTGACTCTCAACGGCGTGTTCATCCACTCTGTGGTTTGGGGTGGGCAGGAAGACGCACACCCAGACGGGCTCGCGGAGGCCCACGCTCCGGCTATTGGGAAGTGCCCCGGCGGTCACACTCCAGTCTGCTCTCTTTGTTCTGAGTTTTCTGAGACCAGCATTAGTTTTCCCTGAGGCTTGGAATTTAAAAGTCAATAGCTGGGGTTGTCTTTGAAGGCAGTTTTCAGGGGTGGGGGCGTGAGGGGGTGGAGGGGTGGAAGGGCACCGGGAGGCTCATCTCCGAGCGACTCTGGCACTGGGCAGACACGTATTCGATGGGTGTCTGATAGCGTTTTGACGAGTTGCCAAGAGCGCATCGGAGTCAGAGGGCCACGGAGCAAGCCCAGCCTGTGGAACCTTTTTAGCAGAAGCATAGCAAATTTGGTTCATTCCAGTAAAAGCTTTTACTGCCTCTCTCCTGGGCTCGCCAGGGAAGGACCCCGGAATGCTGAAGTTGCTCACCAGGCGCGGCTTATTCCCAACCTCGTCTTCCTCTTCAATGAGCCAGGCCTCGCCCCCTCCAAGATACCCACCATCATTGCCATCCTGGGCTGTCAGCTGAGGGGCCACTTCAGCCTCCAGGACTTGCACAGGTACTGCGCCAGGTCCCCAGGGGGAAGGGCAGAGCCTCGGGGCTGTTTAATGAGGGAACGTAGGCGCCAGCTCTCCCCTGACCATGCTCAGCCCAGCAGCACTGCCCCTTCAATGCAGCAGCAGGTTCTATTTCCTTGGAACCTCCTAGGAGTTTCTCTGTTCAGGGCGGAGAGCTGAAAAAAGGGGTGGGTCTGCTAGACTCCCCAGCAGGGCTGTGTGTTCACTGCTCCCTGGTGCTCGGACACACCTCGTGTGCCAAGAACTCCAGAAATTCCGTGAGCACAGGCATCCTCACCGACCAACAACCCAACATGCCTGCCTTTTGCAGACTTCCCAAAGGATAGTGCCCTCTGGCAGGACATTTCACCTTTTTTGCCCTCATCACTGTTCGTTCTGTTGAGCTGGCAGAGCCAGAGCTAGCTGCTCTGATGAATCCTGACAGATCTGAGAAGTCTTTGGAAATATCACATTGATCACAGAATAACACGATTCCCCTCAAACCCTCCCTTGAAGCCACATTTAGGTGGATCACTGTAGAAAACCTTCACGTGTGTTTAGGAGACAGGGGCTGAGCCCACATTTGAGCGTGTCCTTCTCTTTCTGTCTTAAGAATCGGGCTGTTTGTTGTGTACACCCTCAAGCCTTCATCGGTGAACGAGAGGCAGATCTGCGTGGATGGAGCCCCGGACCCCTCCGTGCCTGGTGAGAAGACCTTTCCCAGACGCCAGCCTGAAGGCAGCAAGACAACCCCCATGACGGCCCTGAGAGGAACATGCTGTGGGGCCATTGTGCATGCAAGGCTGAGGGGGTGGAGGGGGAAGGCATCCACAGCCGAGCTGTTGTTCCCACACGGTGGCTTATGGGGTCACAGCTCTATGATTGTGGTCACGAATAAACGCAAATTGTATGTGCTTCCTTCACAACCTGGAATGGCTTCCAGGGCCTCCAGGATAATGCTCAGTTCCCTGTAGACCAGCAGGTGGGAGCCTTCATGCCCCAGCCCTTGCCTTGCTCCCCTGATGAGCCTCAGCTTCAACACTCTGAAGCACGTACACGTCCTAATGTGTGACGGTCCGCCCGTCCATCCATGCTCTGCAGGTGCTGTTCGCTCTGCAGGAATGCCTCCCTTGCCCCGCCCCCACCCCATCTCACCCTGCTAGACCAGCCGTTCCCAGTCCTACAAGCCAGGTTAAGTCATCTCTTCTTTGCTTCTAGAGCCCTTGCGTTTAATCTCATGCAAAGGTCTGTGATTTGTTTCTTTGAGTCTCTCTCTCCCTAACCAGACTCAGAACCGCAGCTACATCGTGTTCCAAATTCCCTCTGCTAGGGCAAATGTGAGGGGGACAACTACTGACTGCTTTGCCCTGGGCCCTCTGGATCTGCTGTGTCCAAGATGGGAGCCTCTAGCTGCACATGGCCATTTAAATTTAAATTCTAATTAACCGAAATGAAATGCAATTAAAAATTCAGTTCATCAGTCACACTAGCCTTGTCCCAAGTGCTTGATAACCACGTGAGGCCAGTGGTTACTGCATTGGACAGGACAGATAGAGAACACTTTTACCGCAAAAGATTCTCTTAGATAGTGTTACTCAATCCAGATAAATTATCTCTTATCCTTAGATCAAGCCTGAAAAGTAGGAATTATTATTCCCATTTTACAGATGAGAAAACGGAGGCTCAGAGAGATTAGGACCTTAATGAGAGATGGGGCCAGAATCCAAATAGAGGGGACTCTGACTCCGGTTCTCCAAGCTGCCTCCTCAGTCCTATTTCTACAGCATGGCGGGTGTGCCCCAAACTGGTGGTAAAATAACTGGCTAACCAAGGGGTAAAATGAATGGATAATGAGACCACAGTGTACTGTTTCGTCAACCCTTCTTCTCATAGGGACTCCATGCTAAAACTTTCATCTCACTAAACATCTTCTATTAAGACAATATTTACATGGCCTTCAGGGTTATAATAACACTTCAGAAGTAAAGTTTCTTCTTCCGTTGGAACCATATACCTCTTGCTACAATTCAAGCTCTAATTTTAGTGCAACATAGACATGCCAAAGGTCTAGCCTAGAAAACAGATTGAGAGCAGGAACTCAGATCAAGGATCACAGTCTTCACTTCTTTGCCCCCAGTGCCTTGCATAATGCCCAGCATGTAGTAGGTGCTCAGGAAGTGTTGCAGCCTCTGATAATTTAAAAAATTCCTCTACTGGAAGGAGAATTTGACCTTATCATTTTTAGGATTTTTTTTTTTGGTGAGGGGTGGTGATTGGGGAGCATCAAAAACATCTCTAGTTAAAGGGAACTTTAGGAACATTTCCTGAAATTCTTTTTAAGCATTGCATGGAAGTCTAGAACTGAAAGCCAAAATTTCAAGTCCCATCCATGTCTCAACTCCTGGGAGAACTAAGCATTTGGTGAATACGATTGCTTACTGCAGCAAATACTGTGTCTCTTTACATCTGTTTTTTCTCAAATCTGAATTTTCTTTTTTGTAGCTGGAAGTCAAACATCTGGAAAGACAATCTGGCTCAGAAACCAGTTGCTGGAGATGCTGCTCAGTGTAATATCTTCTTCCCGACTTCATCTGTCCTCTGAGTAAGTAGCTCCAGAAAGAGTGATTTGGCATGAGGCTGCTTCATACAGAGTGCGTATTAAAACCTTTTCTTAATGAAACGTTTAGCATCTCTGAGTTGGTTTTCTGCACTAGTCAGAAAGAAAATTATATTTTCTCCACCCAATAAAGCAGACCTTGCCCTAAGATACTCTGATGCAAATGTTAAATGGGCATGAGTAACTCAAAACAGATTTGGTGTAATTACAGTAAACGCTTTTTGTCACCATTGCTATAGTGTCATTGTTATTGTTTTGGCAGTTGTGATAATTACCGATTTTGATGTCCTATACTTGGCAGACAATAGAATGGAGAAACGGTTAGCCTAAATAACATCTATCCAAGGAAAAGGTTTGCCAAATTCTTCTGCTATTTACTGTCATTTAGTTATTTTTCCAAGTTGGAAAAAGAAGTATCTGCCTTCAGTTAACTTTCAAAAACAAAGTGTAATCATAAAATTCCGTTAACTCTCTCCGACTGCCTGCTTTGTCTGAGCTCTGGAGTCATTAATTCAAGAACTGTTTGTTGAGTACCTCCTGTGTGCCAGACGCCATTCCTCCCTCTGAAAACGCAGTGCTGAGTAGGAAAGTCTGGATCCTTATTACTCTCACTGAGTTGACATTTTAGTGTGTATGTGTGTTTGGGGCAGGGAAGAATCAGGGTGGGGAGTTACCCCTCAGTAAAACGGCCTTTCACATAGTGCTTAAAAAGTCTTTACGTGTCTAGAATCAAAGCGTGGTAGAACTGGAAGATGCCTTTTCACTTTTTTGAAAAGGAATGTAGTGTAGTGCTTAAGCACCTGGGCTCTGACAGCTAGACCTCCTGGGTTCAAATCCCAGCTCTGTCCCCCAGGCACCTCGGGGAGGTTACCTGAGCCTGCCCTCTATGCCTCTCTTCTACTCATCTTTATGAGGATTAAGATAGTAGCCGCCATAGATGGAAATTAATATGTGGATAGCTCTGAACATGGTGCTTGGGATACTATAAATACTCCATCGGCTAACCACCATCACCATCGCCGCCACCGCTCTCATTACCATCATCATCGCTACCACCAGCATCCTCCTCCTCCTCCTCCTCATAATGAAGGAAGATGACCAGAGCTCATCAAGAGCTCTGCCAAAGCCATCCAGTTAGCAAACGGAGACATGACTAGAAGAGAAGATGGCCTCTTGACTCCTAGTCCTGGTGGCCACGCCCTCACCATGCCTCATCCGGCAGCACGTGCCGAGAGCACTGCCCAGCCAGGATGGATCCCTCCCTGGCTCGCACGGGGCTGAGGCCTTTGCTGAACCACTGCCCCTGAGGATTGGCTTCCCATCTCCCTGCCCTCCCTTTCCCTCTAGCAAGTCTGTACTCTCTAGACTCATCGTTTTAAAATTCAGTTTTGAAAGTGACAGTTAAACATGTATTGTTTTGTCTAAGCCAATAAAGGTGCATAAATATTGGACTATTCCATTTAGATTAGTTTTGAACAGTGTGTTTAAAAAGGGAGTTCAGTAACCATTATGTGTTTTATGTGACTGCATTGATGTAATTAGATGGGTGGCCATTCAGACACTGTGTAGGCAGGAATATTAGTGAGTAGGGCTATCAAAGGGCCTGCATATTTTTACATCTATTGGTACATAGTTTCCAACTGCTTTCAGAAGCTTTGGCCAACTTACACTTCAGCCATTGATAGGCAAATTCATCTATTTCACAGCAACCTTGCCAGCATTTAATTTTACCGATCTTTTAAAATGTAGCATGTACTTTGCTAAGTGATATCCAGATATTAAACTTAACTCGCCTTTTCTAGGTGACTAGTGAAGCTGAACGTTATTTGAATTTTCTGGACATGTCCTTTGCTTATGGGCTGAGAGGTAATTTTAGCATTTATTGACCCCCTTCCCCCCGCAGGGCAAAGGAAGAGATGTTTCTGAACCTGGGGCCCGATTGGTTCCTGCTATTCGTGCAGGGCCATGTGCACCCCAGCACAGTGGTGCTGGGATTGAAGCTGCTGCTGCACTTTTTGTCAAACCCCTCCCTCCGTGGGCGATTTAAAGATGGCCTGTCTGCGGGGTCCTGGGTGGAACGCAGCTCCGAGGGCGTGGACATCATGATGGGTGAGTGTGTGGTCATCTCCAGGAGGCAGGGTGCCTCTTGTGGTCTGTGAGTGAGGACCTGCCAGGACTTGCTTGGGGCTTTCACAGCTCTGTGCTGTAGGATCACCTTGACCCTGACCCCTTCCCTCCCATCAGCCCCAGCCCCCTCTGACTTCCTTTTTAGGATCCCACCATGGCCTCACTGCTCTTCAGATGCTAGGGATTTCTTCCCATTCCTCAAAGCCTCCTTAGCTCTTTCCCTCTTCCTGGGATGCTTCCCCCACCCTCAGTACCAGCATGGCTCTCCTGTTTGATGGGGATTCATCCTTCAGCTCTTGATTCAAATGTTACTTCCTCTAGGAGAGGAGGAGAGTCCCGTATGGATTAGGGCACCTCTGTTACACTCTCTCTTTTTTTTTTTTTTTATAGTGCTTATCATCGTTTATACATATTTATTTAGGTATTTAATTCTGTAAAGTCTGTCCCTCCCACCACATTGTAAGTAGTTGATAAAGGCCTGGGGTTCTGTATATTTTGTCAAAACACTATGTTCTTATTGCATAATGCAAAGAGGTCTTATTGCCTCTAAGGTGGTAGGCACCAAATAAGCATCTGGTTTTGAACGAATGAATGAGCATGTCAGGAATAGGAAAAATTCTTGTTGAGCACTTTCTTGTGCTCCAGTATGTATGACATATATTTCCATCTGGCATCTCTGTGGGATGGGTGGGTGGTAGGGGATTCCTTTCTGCGTCCAGTTCTCACCTGGACCAGAAGCAACAGCAGTTTTTCTCAATTGGATTTTGTGCCCCTCTCCCTGATGATAGATAACCTGAAGAGCCACCCTCCCACGCCTGACCAGAGCCCCTGCCTGCTTCCTGGGTTCCAAGTCTTGAGTGACTTTCTGGCCCACCATGTTCATATTCCGGAAGTCTACCTCATCGTGTCCACCTTCTTCCTACAAACACCACTTACAGAGCTGATGGACGGGCCCAAAGTAGGTTCTTGGGGTTCTTGGGATGGAGTGACACACTTGGCTTTCTGATTCTGTATGACCAAGGCAGGTCCCTAAGACTCCCCGCCTTCCTCCATGTTTTCCAGATTTCGTCCTGACCCACTTCCTTCCCTAGCAGTCCCCGCCCCTGGCTAGCTTTTCAAATACCCTTCACTTCTTCAGCCTCTGCCTCTCATGTCCCTCCCAGCAGGTCTCTGTTTTTATCAGTTCCTCTTTGAAGTCTTTCTCCTTCCAGGCACAGCTAGAGAAATCAGCTAGAAGGCGGGGGCAACACGAGGAGGTGAATTTCTCCCATAACAGACATAGAGCCTCAGTTTATGTCCTCCAAAGAAACATGTCCCTTTACCTTAGTAATACCCCTGCTATTCCCCTGCGCTCTAGCGTGACCCTTACATGCCCGAGCCTTCTGGCCCGCAGACGCCCTTTGCTCAGATGACTTATGTCATGGTAGGAGTAGAGGCCCCCGTGAAGGGGGCACTGCCTCAGGACCCCACCCTCCACCACTTGTATATTCCATGACCCTCTTTATCACCTTCTCTCCACTGTTGCTGGAAGAGCAGCTTTTCAGGGCTGGTCTGGATTCCTTCCACTCCTTTCCCGAGTGACCTCACCCCTTATTATCCCTTCTTCTATATTTTCGGCATCTCTTTCTACTGACTCTTGCCTGATAGACCATAAGTATGATAAATTATGTCCCACCTAAAACCAGAAGCTGCCCCCTTGACTCACACTCTTGACCAGCTCCTGTCCTGTTTATCACTCTCCTATTTTTCCTTGGCCAATTTTCTCCAAAGAGGAGTCTACACTCACTGTATATACCTTCTCACCAGCCTCTCGTTCACTAACTCACCGACCTGAACCAAATCCAAGGCTTCACTGGCTCCTGTTCCTGTGGGATCACGTTCAGAGTCCCCCAGCCAGCATCAAGACCCTTCCTGATTGGATGTCTCACTTGTCTCCCCAGCCCAGCTTTGTTTCTCGATGGCCCTTTGTGCTGTGATCCTCCTGAGTCACCTCCCCAGTAAGACCAGCTGCTTTGTCCTTGCCTGCCCTGGGCCTTTAATGAGCCCTTTCTCCCGCCATCACCTGCCTGGAAAGGTGTCTTCCCTCAATTCTCAGCTCAGATGCCACCTCCTGCTTAGACTCCCTAGACAACAGGAACCATTCCTCTTTGGGCCTCATCATGCATTCACCTTTGCCTTATATGGTACCAGCACATTTACATCTGCTTCTCTTCTTAGATACTGAGCACCTCAAAAATAGACCCCACCTCTTACTCACCTTCCTGGGCACCTGACAGACAGACTCAGAAATTGTTTTTTGGTCTTGATAGAGTTGAGTTAAACTGCACTGAATTGACATGGGTGGAGGGGCACCTCTTTGCAAACAGAGGGCTAAAAAATTCACCTCTCGTACACCCTTATATTTGACCTGTCTCAATCTTGATATATGCTAATAGTATTAGAGATCACACTTCAAAATAAAGTTCTTAATATGCTGTGCTAAGTTAATCAAAACCCTATATTTTTATTTTTCCAAGACTGTATTGCAGGAAACAAACATTTGCTGAATGTCAGGACCCGTGATAGATGTTTTACGTATTTTATTTTCCTTGATATTTATAACAATCCCATGGGGCAGATAATGTAATTTTCATTACACAGAGAAGGAAACTGAACTGCCAAGAGGCTGAATAGCTTGTGTAAGCCCAGTTTTTAAAGAGGCAAAGTCAGATCGTCGTGCTTGTCAACCCCATGTTCTCTCTGTTGCACTCTGCAGTTGCCCTAAAGCCTTTGAATCTGTCACACTTTCCGTAATCTCATTTATAAAAGTTCATTAAAATTGATCGGGAGATTGAGTATTTGTGATGTCAGACCAAAAGAACTAAATTTCGATACAAGTTGCTGGTGGGTCTTCGGCACCATCTTGGAAGTGTGCATTTCCCTTGTTACCCCGCTAGTGGGCTGAAGCTCCCTGAACGGGCCAGCCACCTGGGCTGTTACTGCGCTGTTTTGCCTTTCCCACTGGGGCCCCTGGGAAATGCCGTGTGCTGGCTGGAAAGCCGATCCCCTTGCTGTGTAGCCACAGGTCTCTTTACATCGCTTGCCTCCTTTTTCAGGACAGCCTGGATGCCATGCTTCAGTGGCTCTTGCGTAAGCACCACAGGGAAGAAGTCCTCCGGGCTGGGCTGTGCACTGAAGGTGCCCTGCTGCTCCTGGAGATGCTGAAAGCCACCATGAGCCAGGTGAGACCCATTCCCCACACGCCGAGAGGGGGTTCTGACGGGAAGACAAGCTCAGAAAAGTCAACCTTGATTTTTCCCAGCAGCTTCCCAGTAGTGCTGATAATTTGCAGGTATTATTCAGAAATCTTGATAGAAGAGGCAAGGTGATAACTTAGGTGCTCAACGGGAAGCCCAACCTAATTGTCCCCAGTGGAGTTTATGGGCTCTTGCCAGAAGACATCTGTTTTCCATTTGTTTAAACATTTGACTTTCTTCACTGGGAGATTTAACGACTCCAGTCAAAGGGAACATTTCTGAGCAACTGCTTTAAATCGGGAGCTTCAGGGACCCTGTGGAGGGGGAAAAGGGGTCTCTGCCCTCAAGGAGCTCACCTCTACCAGGACAGGTGGGCCTCTCGAGTGAGGGACCCATGAGGTAGAGAGACCTGTCTTAGAGAAGACAGATGCCCGCCTGCTACAGACATGACATGGAGAGCCTTTGATTCAGGCCTTCAAGGTCCACCTTGAAGGTGGGTGGAGAGGTTATTTTAGACCTGGAGGCAAAGGCCACGTGGCCTGTGAGCAGGAGTAATTGAGAGCCAGGTAACAAGAACACCCATGAGAGGCTGAAAAGTTCTGGCTTCATTCTATAGACTCTAAAGGCAACTGGAGGTTTGAGATATGTGGGGAAACCTAATTGCTTCTGTAAAATGATGCATGACTACCTTTAAAATTTAAGTAAGAAAAAGAGTAGAAAGTAAAAATGACCTGAAATCACTCCCATCCAGAGGTAACCACTCTGAACTTTAGTGGAATATCCTTGCAGACACCTCTCTAAGAGTATACCATATCCTTAGAGGATCAGACCAGATAAATTCCCTTTGCCTTTTTTTCTCAACATTTTGTTGGGAATCATCTATATTTGAAGATGGAAAGTTTTGTTGTTTCTTGGAATGTTCATTGTTATCAAAAGACTGTAATGAACTTTCTCGAGCAGACATCTTTTCCCTCTAGTTTGATGACCTCCTTAGTGTAAATTCCAGGATGTGGAATAGTGGGTCAAGGTGTACTTCATGCATTCTTTTTCTCAGGAAGGTTGCAGTAGACATTATATGTGGACATTCCTCCTAACACACATCCCACCGTCCTCTATAGATGGGCTTGGCCCAGTCCACACAGACTCAATGACATGGCCAAACTGATGAAGATTTCATAGTTGAGTTCTTTTGCATTTATTATCACTGAAATTGATAGCATTTTCATATGCTTATTAACCATATCTATTTATTTTACTGTGAATTGGATGTTTCACCTTTTGCCAACTTTTCTGTGTGTGTGTTGATAATGCTTGGAAAGTATAGATCAAACTTTTTGCTCTTTTTAAAAACAGGAATGCACTTAATTTTTATTAAATACTCTTTTAGCATATAATTAGATGATCAGATGGGTTTTTCTTTTAAACATTTACCTCTGATGAATTATATCAATAGATTTCCTTGCATTCTTGCAAAGATCTCACTTTATCACTCTGTTCTTATTCATTTAGCATACTTCCTTATTCTGCTTGTAAATATTTAATTTATGATTTTGCATTCATATTTATAAGTGATATTATGTTGTGGTTTTCTTTATGTTATATGTTGTCAAGTTTTGATATCAGCATTATGCTAGCTTTACTAAAAAAAGACTGCTCTCCTTTCTTTTTATTCAAGGTGATGTTAAATCCATGACTCATACTATTTAAATTGTTCCTATGAAACTTCTTGGGCCTGAATTTTTCCCATTATTGCCTTGCTTAGGCTTTTAAATGTCTCCTTCACCTAGTTTAGGTAATTGGTAGTTTTAAAAATCTTCCCATTTATTCAGTTTGCACGAATGGTCTCCTTTAATTCATTTAATTTTCTGTGTGATTATTTCCCCCTTCTTCTTCTTAATTTGTAAGTCCATGCTCTCTCTTCACTTCTCCCATTACTTAAGGAGCTGAGGACTTGTGGATTTGTAAAGAACCAACTTTGGATATATTTATCATTCCCCTCTTTTTTTTCTGGCTAGTTCTAAAATTTTGATATTTGACATCTTAATTTTTTGTTGTTTTCTAGAGTTTCTGTGATTGCAGATTTAAAGACCTTTTTGATTCATCTTTTTCAGTGCCATGTAGCTGAATTTTTTGTTTTCTTTTATTGTCGTTATTCATTTCCAGTTTAGTTTTGTCCTAGTCAGGACATGTGATCTTTACACTTTCCATCTTTGGGAAACTTATTCATGGCTCCCTTGTAGACCTAATGTGCAACTGATGTGGGGATGCCTGAAAAAAATGCATATTTTCTGTTTGCACCATAGAGAGTTTGTTACCTTTTTAAATCAATGTTATTTAGAAAGAGCAAACCAAGGGAATAACATGAAAGCATTTAAAGTAAAGAAAATACATAGTATGCTGAGGGAAGTAAGAAGATAAGGCCAAACATTTACTTTATAATAGCAAACATAAAATGGTTAACTGTCATATAACAGACGTGACCCTTAAACTGGGTCAAAAAACAAGACCCAGTCTTGTGAAATCTAACAAACATATAACAAAAGCAAAGTCACTGGAATATTATTTTGGTTCAGTGAAGATATCTGCCTTGAAAGCATCATTTACCAAATATGGTAGACAAGCATCAAAATCTAAAAGGCAAAAACCGGAAGGATAAGAGAAAAAGGTCAGAAATATAATTGTAGTGAATAATGCTAACATATCTTTCTCAAACAGTTTATTTTATTTTGCTTGGAACTTCACTTCGTTTGCTATTATTCCCTTGCACAGTGTAACCGTAGATTTGTTTGCCTGTTCTTGAACTTAATATCAATGGAATCCTACAGTATGTACTCTTGCTTCTGGCTTCTTTCACTCATCATTATGTATGCTGGTAGTTCATTCTTTTTTTTTTTTTTTTTAAACATCTTTATCGGAATATAATTGCTTTACAATGTTGTGTTAGTTTCTGCTGTATAACAAAGTGAATCATCTATATATATATACACATATCCTATATCCCCTCCCTCTTGTGTCTCCCTCCCACCCTCCCTATCCCACCCCTCTAGGTGGTCACAAAGCACCGAGCTGATCTCCCTGTGCTATGCGACTGCTTCCCACTAGCTATCTATTCTACTTTTGGTAGTGTATATATGTCCATGCCACTCTCTCACTTTGTCCCAGCTTCCCCTTTCCCTTCCCCGTGTCCTCAAGTCCATTCTCTACACTTGGGTCTTTATTTCTGTCCTGCCCCTAGGTTCTTCAGAACCTTTTTTTTTAGATTCCATATATATGGGTTAGCATATTGTATTTGTTTTTCTCTTTCTGACTTAGTTCACTCTGTATGACAGACTCTAGGTCCATCCACCTCACTACAAATAACTCAGTTTCGTTTCTTTTTATGGCTGAGTAATATTCCATTGTATATATGTGCCTCTTCTTTATCCATTCATCTGTCAATGGACACCTAGCTTGCTTCCATGTCCTGGCTATTGTAAATAGTGCTGCAATGAACATTGTGGTACATGACTCTTTTTGAATGATGGTTTACTCAGGGTGTATGCCCAGTAGTGGGATTGCTGGGTCATATGGTAATTCTATTTTTTGTTTTTTAAGGAACCTCCATACTGTTCTCCATAGTGGCTGTATCAATTTACATTCCCACCAGCAGTGCAAGAAGGTTCCCTTTTCTCCACACCCTCTCCAGCATTGACTATTTGTAGATTTTTTGATGATGGCCATTCTGACCGGTGTGAGATGATACCTCATTGTAGTTTTGATTTGCATTTCTCTAATGATTAGTGATGTTGAGCATCCTTTCGTGTGTTTTTTGGCAATCTGTATATCTTTGTTGGAAAAATGTCTATTCAGGTCTTCTGCCCATTTTTGGATTGGGTTCTTTGTTTTTTTGATATTGAGCCGCATGAGCTGCTTGTATATTTTGGAGATGAATCCTTTGTCAGTTTCTTCATTTGCAAATATTTTCTCCCATTCTGAGGGTTGTCTTTTCATCTTCTTTATGGTTTCCTTTGCTGTGCACAAGCTTTTAAGTTTCAGTAGGTCCCATTTGTTTTATTTTTGTTTTTATTTCCATTTCTCTAGGAGGTGAGTCAAAAAGGATCTTGCTGTGATTTATGTCATGGAGCGTTCTGCCTATGTTTCCTCTAAGGGTTTTATAGTGTCTGGCCTTACATTTAGGTCTTTAATCCATTTTGAGCTTATTTTTGTGTATGGTGTTAGGGAGTGTTCTAGTTTCATTCTTTTACATATAACTGTCCAGTTTTCCCAGCACCACTTATTGAAGAGGCTGTCTTTTCTCCATCGTATATTCTTGCCTCCTCTATCAAAGATAAGGTGACCATATGTGCATGGCTTTATCTCTGGGCTTTCTAGCCTGTTCCATTGGTCTATATTTCTGTTTTTGTGCCACTACCATACTGCCTTGATTACTGTGGCTTTGTGGTATAGTCTGAAGTCAGAGCGCCTGATTCCTCCAGCTCCGTTTTTCTTTCTCAAGATTGCTTTGGCTATTTGGGGTCTTTTTTGTTTCCATACAAACTGTGAAATTTTTATTCTGGTTCTGTGAAAAATGCCATTGGTATTTTGATAGGGATTGCATTGAATATGTAGATTGCTTTGGGTAGTATAGTCATTTTCACAATGTTGATTCTTCCAATCCAAGAACATGGTATATCTCTCCATCTGTTTGTATCATCTTTAATTTCTTTCATCAGTGTCTTATAGTTTTCTGCATACAGGTCTTTTGTCTCCTTAGGTAGGTTTATTCCTAGCTATTTTATTCTTTTTGTTGCACTGGTAAATGGGAGTGTTTCCTTAATTTCTCTTTCAGATTTTTCATCATTAGTGTATAGAAATGCAAGAGATTTCTGTGCATTAATTTTGTATCCTGCTACTTTACCAAATTCATTGATTACCTCTCGTAGTTTTCTGGTGGCATCTTTAGGATTCTCTATGTATAGTATCATGTCATCTGCAAACAGTGACAGTTTTACTTCTTCTTTGCCGTTTTGGATTCCTTTTGTTTCTTTTTCTTCTCTGATTGCCGTGGCTAAAACTTCCAAAACTATGTTGAATAATAATGGTGAGAGTGGGCAGCCTTGTCTTGTTCCTGATCTTAGTGGAAATGGTTTCAGTTTTTCACCATTGAGAACAATGTTGGCTGTGGGTTTGTCATATATGGCCATTATTATGTTGAGGTAAGTTCCCTCTATGCCTACTTTCTGGAGGGTTTTTATCATAAATGGGTGTTGAATTTTGTCGAAAGCTTTTTCTGCATCTATTGAGATGATCATATGGGTTTTTGTTTGTTTTTTTTTTGTGGTACGCGGGCCTCTCACTGTTGTGGCCTCTCCCATTGCGGAGTACAGGCTCTGGATGTGCAGGCTCAGCAGCCATGGCTCATGGGCCTAGCTGCTCCGTGGCATGTGGGATCTTCCCTGGACCGGGGCACAAACCCGTGTCCCCTGCATCGGCAGGCGGACTCTCAACCACTGTGCCACGAGGGAAGCCTGATCATATGGTTTTAATCCTTCAATTTGTTAATATGGTGTATCACATTGATTGATTTGTGCATATTGAAGAATCCTTGCATTCCTGGGATAAACCCCACTTGATCATGGTGTATGATCCTTTTAATGTGCTGTTGGATTCAGTTTGCTAGTGTTTTGTTGCGGATTTTTGCATCTATGTTCATCAGTGATATTGGCCAGTAGTTTTCTTTTTTTGTGACATCTTTATCTGGTTTTGGTATCAAGGTGATGGTGGCCTCGTAGAATGAGCTTGGAAAGTGTTCTTCCCTCTGCTATATTTTGGAAGAGTTTGAGAAGGATAGGTGTTAGCTCTTCTCTAAATGTTTGATAGAATTGGCCTGTGAAGCCATCTGGTCCTGGGCTTTTGTTTGTTGGAAGATTTTTAATCACAGTTTCAATTTCAGTGCTTGTGATTGGTCTGTTTATAATTTCTATTTCTCCTTGGTTCAATCTCAGAAGGTTGTGCTTTTCTAAGAATTTGTCCATTTCTTCCAGGTTGTCCATTTTATTGGCATGGAGTTGCTTGTAGTAGTCTCTCATGATCTTTTGTATTTCTGCAGTGTCAGTTGTTACTTCTCGTTTTTCATTTCTAATTCTGTTGATTTGAGTCTTTTCCCTTTTTTTTTTTGATGAGTCTGGCTAATGGTTTATCAATTTTTTTATCTTCTCAAAGAACGAACTTTTAGTTTTATTGATCTTTGCTGTTGTGTCCTTCATTTCTTTTTCATTTATTTCTGATCTGATTTTTATGATTTCTTTCTGCTCACTTTGGGTTTTTTTTTTCTTCTTTCTCTAATTGCTTTAGGTGTAAGTTTACGTTGTTTATCTGAGATTTTTATTGTTTCTTGCGGTAGGATTGTATTGCTATACACTTCCCTCTTAGAACTGCTTTTGCTTCATCCCAGAGGTTTTGGGTCATCGTGTTTTCATTGTCATTTGTTTCTAGGTATTTTTTGATTTCCTCTTTGATTTCTTCAGTGATCTCTTGGATATTTAGTAGCGTATTGTTTAGCTTCCATGTGTTTGTATTTTTTACAGCTTTGTTTCTGTAATTGGTATCTAGTCTCATAGCGTTGTGGTCAGAAAAGATACTTGATACGATTTCAATTTTCTTAAATTTACCAAGGCTTGATTTGTGACCAAAGATATGATCTATCCTGGAGAATGCTGCATGAGCACTTGAGAAGAAAGTGTATTCTGTTGTTTTTGGATTGAATGTCCTATAAATATCAATTAAGTCCATCTTGTTTAATGCGTATTTAAAGCTTGTGTTTCCTTATTATTTTCATTTTGGATGATTTTTCCATTGGTGCAAGTAGGGTGTTAAAGTCCGCTACTATGATTGTGTTACTGTGGATTTCCCCTTTTATGGCTATTAGCCTTTGCCTTATGTATTGAGGTGCTCCTATGTTGGGTGCATAAATATTTACAATTGTTATATCTTCTTCTTGGATTGATCCCTTGATCATTATGTAGTGTCCTTTTTTGTCTCTTGTAATAGTCTTTATTGTAAAGTCTATTTTGTCTGATAGGAGAATTGCTACTCCAGCTTTCTTTTGATTTCCATTTGTATGGAATATCTTTTTCCATCCCCTCACTTTCAGTCTGTGTGTGTCCCTAGGTCTGAAGTGGGTCTCTTGCAGATAGCGTATATACGGGTCTTGTTTTTGTATCCATTCAGCCAGCCTATGTCTCTTGGTTGGAGCATTTAATCCATTTACATTTAAGGTAGTTATCGATATGTATGTTCCTATTACCATTTTGTTAATTGTTTTGGGTTTGTTATTGTAGCTCTTTTCCTTCACTTGTTTTTCCTGCCTAGAGAAGTTCCTTTAGCATTTGTTGTAAATCTGGTTTGGTGGTGCTGAATTCTCTTAGCTTTTTCTTGTCTGTAAAGTTTTTAATTTCTCTGTCGAATCTGAATGAGATCCTTGCTGGGTAGAGTAATCTTGGTTGTAGGTTTTTCCCTTTCATTACTTTAAATATGTCCTGCCACTCCGTTCTGGCTTGCAGAGTTTCTGCTGAAAGATCAGCTGTTAACCTTATGGAGATTCCCTTGTATGTTATTTGTGGCTTTTCCCTTGCTGCTTTTAGTATTTTTTCCTTTGTATTTAATTTTTGATAGATTAATATGTGTCTTGGCATGTTTCTCCTTGGATTTATCCTGTATGGGACTCTCTATGCTTCCTGGACTTGATTGACTATTTCCTTTCCCACATTAGGGAAGTTTTCAACTATAATCTCTTCAAATATTTTCTCAGTCCCTTTCTTTTTCTCTTCTTCTTCTGGGACCCCTATAATTCGAATGTTGGTGCATTTAATGTCCCAGAGGTCTCTGAGACTATCCTTAATTCTTTTCACTCTTTTTTCTTTATTCTGTTCTGTGGTAGTTATTTCCACTATTTTATCTTCCAGGTCACTTATCCGTTCTTCTGCCTCAGTTATTCTGCTATTGATTCCTTCTAGAGAATTTTAAATTTTATTTATTGTGTTGTTTATCATTGTTTGCTCTTTAGTTCTTGTAGGTCCTTATTAAACGTTTCTTGCAGGTCCTTATTAAACGTTTCTTGCATTCTGTCTATTCTATTTCCAAGATTTTGGATCATCTTTACTGTCATTACTCTGAATTCTTTTTCAGGTAGACTGCCTATTTCCTCTTCATTTGTTAGGTCTGGTGGGTTTTTATCTTGCTCCTTCTTCTGTTGCATATTTCTCTGTCTTCTCATTTTGCTTAACTTACTGTGTTTGGGGTCTCCTTTTCACAGGCTGCAGGTTTGTAGTTCCCATTGTTTTTGGTGTCTGCCCCCAGTGGGTTATGTTGGTTCAGTGGGCTGTGTAGGCTTCCTGGTGGCGGGGACTGGTGCCTGTGTTCTGGTGGATGAGGCTGGATCTTGTCTTTCTGGTGGGCAGGACCGTGTCCAGTGGTGTGTTTTGGGGTGTCTGTGAACTTATTATGATTTTAGGCAGGCTTTCTGCTAATGGGTGGGGTTGTGTTCCTGTCTTGCTAGTTGTTTGGCATGGGGTGTCCAGCACTGGAGCTTGCTGGTTGTTGAGTGCAGCTGGGTCTTAGCATTGAGACGGAGATCTCTGGGAGAGCGCTCGCCGATTGATATTACATGGGGCCGGGAGGTCTCCTGTGGTCCTGTGTCCTGAACTCGGCTCTCCCGCCTCAGAGGCTCAGGCCTGACACCTGGCTGGAGCACCAAGACCCTGTCAGCCACATGACTCAGAAGAGAAAGGAGAAAAAAAAAGAAAGATAAATAAATAAATAAATAAATAAAATAAAGTTATTAAAATAAAAAATAAAAAAATATTACTAAAATAAAAAGAATTAAAAAGTAATTTAAAAAAAGCAGAGCAACCAAACCAATAAACAAATCCACCAAGGATAACAAGCAATAAAACTATACTAAGATAAACATAAAAATCAGTAACTAGTCTGTCACATACAGCAAACCCCAAGTCTACAGTTGCTCCCAAAGTCCACCTCCTCGTTTCGGGGTGATTCATTGTCTATTCAGGCATTCCACAGATGCAGGGTACATCAAGTTGATTGTGGAGATTTAATCCGCTGCTCCTGAGGCTGCTGGAGGAGATTCCCCTTTCTCTTCTTTGCTCGCACAGCTCCTGGGGTTCAGCTTTGGATTTGGCCCCGCCTCTGCATGTAGGTCGCCTGAGGGCGTCTGTTCTTCGCTCAGACAGGAGGGGGTTAAAGGAGCCGCTGATTAGGGGGCTCTGGCTCACTCAGGCTGGGGGGAGGGAGGGGCACGGAATGCGGGGTGAGCCTGCGGCGGCACAGGCCGGAGTGATGTTGCAAAACAGCCCGAGGCGCACTGCGTGTTCTCCCGGGGAAGTTGTCCCTGGATCACAGGACCCTGGTAGTGGTGGGCTGCACAGCCTCCTGGGAGGAGAGGTGTCGAGCGTGATCTGTGCTCTCACACAGCCTTCTTGGTGGCTGCAGCAGCAGTCTTAGCGTCTCATGCCCGTCTCTGGGGTCCGCGCTGTTAGCCACGGCTTGCTCCTATCTCTGGAGCTTGTTTAGGTGGAGCTCTGAATCCCCTCTCCTCGCACGCCCCGAAACAATGGTCTCTTGATTCTTAGGCAGTTCCAGACTTTTTCCCAGACCCCCTCCCGGCTAGCTGTGGCACACTAGCCCCCTTCAGGCTGTGTTCACAGAGCCAACCCCAGTCCTCTCCCTGGGATCTGACCTCCGAAGCCGAAGCCTCAGCTCCCAGCTCCCACCTGCCCCAGCGGGTGAGCAGACAAGCCTCTCAGGCTGGTGAGTGCTGGTCAGCACCAATCCTCCATGCGGGAATATCTCTGCTTTGCCCTCTGCACCCCTGTTGCTGCGCTCTCTGTGACTCCGAAGCTTCCCCTCCACCCACTCCCCGTTTCCACCAGTAAAGGGGCTTCCTAGTGTGTGGAAGCTTTTCCTCCTTCACAGCTCCCTCCCAGAGGTGCAGGTCCCCTCCTGCACCTATTCTTTTGCCTCTGTTTTTTCTTTTTTCTTTTGTCCTACCCAGGTATGTGGGGAGTTTCTTGCCTTTTGGGAAGTCTGAGGTCTTCTGCCAGCGTTCAGTTGGTGTTTTGTAGGAGTTGTTCCACATATATATGTATTTTTGATGTATTTGTGGTGAGGAAGGTGATCTCCATGTCTTACTCCCCCACCATCTTGGTTCATTCTTTTTTATTGTTCAGTAGTATTTTATTGTGATAATGGATCACTATTTATATATTCATTCTGGGTTGTTTCCATTTGGAAATATTATGAATAAAGCTGCTACGTACATATCTTCTGGTGGACATACATCTTTCTGTAGGAAATATACGCAGGGTGAAGTTGAGGGTTATAATCTTTACACATGATTTGTTTTAGTAGATATTGCCAAATAGTTCTCCAAAGTGAAGTGCCAATTTACACTCACCAGCTCTTATTCTGGGAAGGTTCTAGTTGCTCCTGGTCCTTGTCAATATTTAACATTGTCGTCTTGTAGTTGTTAGCGATTCTGCTATGTGCACCTATCCTTGGGAGCAGACAGCATTCTCTCCCTTGTGCAAATGTAGACATTGAAGCTGTGGAGGTTAACTCACTCAGGCAGGGTCACAGAGCGAGGGCACGGTGGAGGCACGTGTGTCCAGCATTAGCATTTCATTCCAGGGCACTACCTTGCCTAAGGACCTTCAGGGGATGTCTGTTTCTTAGTATATCAAATCCAAATTCTTCCAAAAGTCCAAGTCCTCTATATCTGACCTCATCTCCCAGCATCCTCTGTATTTACCGTGCGCTAATCACTGTGAAAATAGGCCTGAAGCACTAAAATGTCTCACTTAATCCTTATGACAGTCTTATGAAATAGGTCATATTATGATCCTTGTTTTGCAGAGTTGGGACTGGAGGTGTAGGGGGATTAAGAAAGTGGTGCAAAACCACACTGTTAGTAAGCAGCAGAGGCAGTATTCAAACCAGGCCTACTAGCTCCAGAAAATCTCTCTGAACTCTGACTTCTGGTCCTCCCGCTAAGTCTAACATCGTGCTGTATGAACCTGGTGGAAAAGCCAGGTGCAGGTGACTTCAGAAGGAGGTTTCCTCTGCCTGCCTGCTCAGCTCATACCAAACCCTCACAAGATCTCGGAAATGAGATTTTACACCTCTCTCTAGTTGTCCCATACGTATTGCCTTTCTTTCTTCAATTAGGTTTGAGTTTTCTAGAATGAGGCTTAGTTCCAGACATTTGGTACCTAATTGGTAAACAGGACATGCGACCTCATGCACACAGGGCCAGGACTCGAGGCAGGCTGGTTGGGAAATGAGGAAGCTGTGGTGGGAGGGGCTGGGGATGAGGAACTGGCAAGAGGAAGACCCGACGTCCACCTGTAACGTCCACAGGAGTAGAGGCTGAGGGTCATTCAGTCTAGTTGTTGGCGTGGCTGTGTAGGGAATGACCCTGATATTAAGGTTGCTCAATTTTCAAGTTCCAGGCTGTCCATCCAGGACAGAGAAGGACCTCAGGCAGCAGCTGGACACACGGAGGCTAGAGTTAGTGTCCAGAAAGAGTGACTGGCCACAGCTGGTTAAGGGAGCTGGGCTCCAGCAAGACGCTAGTGTGCAGCCACGATGGAGGCTCAGCCATGTGGCCAAGACCAGGTTATGGTTTGAGGCAAACGGGTGCCTGGGTCCCCTCAGGGTACTGGGTATCACTTCAGTGCAACATGATCTATTCCAGAGCCCTGGCTGGTGGGGAAGGGGCTCCTCAAGCCCTGGCAGCCTTGGACAGGGTTTGTCCAGGCTCTGTAACTGGGAGTATTAGCACTGAGCTGGGGAAGGCTGGCGTCAACCCTAACTGGCAAGTTCCTTGAGCACAGAGGCCATGTCACACCACATAGAGGCAGTATGGGGAAGGCAGTCAGACGTTATAACCAGGTTGCCTGGGTTCAACTCCTGGCTCTGCCCCTTATATGCTGGTTGAACGTTAACATACTGCTTAACCTCTCTGTGTCTTTGTCTTCCCATCTGTAAAATAGGGGTAAATATAAAACGTGCCTCAGAGGGTTGTTGTGAGGTGAGAAGAGGAATTTGTGTGAAGCCCTTAGAGCAAGCCTGAGCATATTAAACCCTTCCTCAATTGATGACAAGTATCCTGTTCTAATCCACAGTTTTAGGTGTCTTGCAGTAAGGTGTCTTGTTGAGAGTCTCAGAAAGGAGGTCATCTCCCTAGATTTCAAATCTTCTGGTTCCTATGCAGCCCCAAGTCATGCTCCCATGCACCGCCTCTCATGAAGTGTGTCCCTGATCAGCCCTTGACAGGTTCTGGAGACAGCGCCTGGGAACAGACATTCCCAGCCAGCGTGCTGCAGTTCCTTGGCATCGTGCACAGCACCTACCCCCAGGATCCGGCCTGGCGGGCCCCAGAGTTCCTCCAGACCTTGGCTGCAGTCACCTTCCCCCTGGGAACCCATCAGGTAGGACATGCCTCTGCCCTACCCCGGTGAGAGCAGGGGTGAGCGTCATCACCCTTCACGGGCAAAGGACAGAATTCCTCCCCACCCCTCCCCAAATTAAAATACATTTAAGGCAACTTAGCTGAAACCTTCAGTAAACAACTCGGGTAATTTTCCTTCTCTTTATGAGATGATGCTTCAGGTCATTTTTGGTTCTCAGAGTGAATAAGTTTTTGATTCGTCAGGAATCTCAGTAATGAGAAATTTGATGGTAGATCAAGTCCAATTTTATATGGAATACCCACACATTGATGATCGTATGAAAGAACAGATTCCATCCCAGGAAACCTGCGGCCGGTGCCCCAGCCGGGGGAGGGGTGGAACTGTCACAGTGTCCCATCTTCTTTGCAGCACACTTGTCCTGTTTGCAGGCCACGGCATCTTTCAATCAGAGGGTTTGCCAAGGCCCAGCTGGGAGCGCAGGGGGACCAACTGGGTCTTGAGGACAAAGTGTGGGTGTGGGGGTAGAGAGGGCGCTACAGGAAGAGATGTGAGTGAGTTTGAGAGCAAGAGCCAGTCCCAGCCGATCAGGGGACTCAGTGGGCTAAGAGCATCTGAGAGGAGCGGGCGAGGACAGGCGTGAAGGCAGGTGCAGGAGGAGGAAGAGCAGAAATCTGAATAGGAGGTGAGACCCAGCCAGGGAGAGTGAATTAGCGACGCCTGTCTACAAATCAGTAACTGTAGCCAAAGGAACACGCTAGGCATGTTGGTAAGTAGAGGGTCTGGAAGCCATGTGAAGCACAGTGAGGTCAGGTAATATTTGCTCTGTAATTATTTGCTAAATGACCAAGTGAATGAACCTGCTCTTTTAGCTATTCTTTTCTAGAAGTGTATTCATGGTGCCAGCCTGAGCACCTACAACAGTCCTGAGCCTGGTGCTTCACATCCCCTAACATGCCCTGATGCAGGAGGTGTTAAAGGGGGAGGGGAGATTCAGGGAGGTGAAGCGGCACAGACTCGTTTCCTCCCGGTTTAGTGGGACGATGAGACCCATCTCACAAAAGGGTTGAGGAGATGAAACATGACACAGCTTATGTGATTAATAAGTGACAGAACCAAGATTTACACCTCAGTCTCTCACCCCAAAGCCCATGTCCTTTCCATCAGTCAGTTTAAAATAACATTAAATGACCTAATAGAATTTGAGTATTTAGTTTTAATAAAAAGACAAAATGTAAGGAGTAGAAGGTTTGCAAAAAGATAAAATAGTTTGATGGGTTAATATCAACTAAAGCAACATACTAGAAAAGTAAGTAAAAAAAGATGCAATAAAGAGCAAAGGAAGGCACTGTGAGCAGCACTGAAGGGGGTGGGGAATGGGACCCCCGCCCAGAAGCCAGGCAGGCAGCCCTACAGACTGCCTCTCACCACTCCCCCCACCTGGAGTGGGCTGGGCCCTGGAGTCAACGGCCTGAACTTCCCAGCCCAGATCCCCACCTCAGCCCCTCGCCCACAGGCTAGGCTCGCCATCTGCTAAGTTAGGGTTCCAGCCGGCTGCCCACCAGCAGCCACAAAGCACACTCTGACCCAGGGCTCTGCCTCCCCTCGCTCAATAGTTCCTGCCTGAGGGAGGGCCTGGCCCAAAGTCACCTCCCAGCCTACTGTGGATGAGACAGGCGCCAGTTCCAGAGCTCTTATCCCCATAGCTCCTTGCCTTGCTTCAGCTCCAAGTCGGCTCCAAAAGGCCTTTGTTGCACAGAACGCATGACAGACTTTCTGCGTGCAGAACGCTGGTGGCCAAAAGGGTTTTGATTTGCTATGATTTTATATGGCATCTTTCCAGTCAAGGCCGCGTGGCGCTAATTAATGCAGTCATCACCTCCCTAGGTGCTGTTAAGTTCATTTTATGGCTTAATTAAGAATTGCTGCGTTAATTTTATGAATGAGCCAAGGGAGAAACCAACAGATAAACTTGCATGAAAAGTTCATGGGCCAGGAGTCAGGCATCCCTGGCCGCATGTCCTTGGGCGTGTCATTTGGCCTCCCAGCATCTCCATGTCTTCCAGGATGTATCTGGGCTAATGACCCCCATCTCATTTATCTCCCAATCTTTTTATAAATGTAAAACTGAGAAAGTGAAGGCCAAGGCACTTCAGGGACTTGGACGCCAGGACTGGCTGAAGTCCTACTTCTCTTTCCACCTGAGGGTCCTACCTGTCAACATCAGCAGAGCCTGACAGGCAGTAAAGGTGAGGGCCCCACAGGAAGGTGGGAACCGGCTATCTTGACCGTACATCAGGGCCAGGCATTGCTACATGCACTATTTCTCACTGCATCTCACACATCTTTGTGTGTTCCTTTCCATCATTACTATTTGACTGATGGGGAGCTGTGGCACCGAGGAGGGAAGTGCCTTGCACGGGATACATCCTGGGCTTCCTCGCTGAGCACTGCAGGTCTCTCTTGCTCTGTGCCCAGCTTCTGTCCATCACTCCCACCCATCTGGAGTTCGGAGGCCACAGCAGGCCATCTTTGAGCCCTGGGACTCTGGGCGAGCTGCCTACCTCCTCGGAGCCTCAATTTCCTTACATGTTAATGGGTTTGATGAGAATCCCACCGTGCACACCTCAGAGGTGGATGTGAGAGTGCCTTGAGGCAGGGTAGGCCGCTCATGCTGGGGTTCTCTTGTCTTTGAGGGGGCCGTGACAGAGGCTACCCAGGACACCAGCAGTCCTGAGGCCGAGCCTGAAGGCAACAGCACTGAGGAGGGTCTGCAGGCTCCTGCTGAGTCACATCCCACCCGGAAGCAGCTGAGGGAATTCATGCAGCTACTCTTGAGGGAGCTCTTGCTTGGGGCTCCCAACCCCAAGCAGTGGCTGCCGCTGGAGGTGCTCCTGGAGGTGGGTTGGAAAGGGTGTCGTTGGGCTCTGTGCTGTGGGAGGGCGTGGGCACCGGGAGGGCGGGGTGTGCCCAGGGAGACCTGAGGGCTGATCTCTTGAGAGAGCTCATCCAGGCCTGTCCATGCCAGTTGGCTTGTGGTCAGGAACCTCTCCTGGCACTGCAGTGATTGGTGGGAGGACATCCTCTGGAAACCACAGGCCCCGGCAGAGCAGGGAGCTCACCAAGCAGCAAGTCAATAGATGAATGAGGGCAGGTCTTAGCCAGGTTTCTAGAAGCAGAGCCTGAGACAGGGATTCCGTGGGAGTACTTTGGGGGGCGATGCTCTCAGGAAAGCAGAGAAGGGATGCAGAGGAGAACAAGGGAGGACCTAGCCAGGAAGTGGTCTCAGAAGTAGCCTGGGCCAGAGCAGTAGTGTGCTATCTGCATCCCAGAGTTGGCCCCACGTTAAGGCACCTGACAGGTGGTTATTGGCTGTGGGCCCCCCACCCCTTGCCTCCTTGCCCTAGGAAGTAGGCATTGCTTCCCAGTTGAGGCAGTTTGGTCAGCAGAGGACAGTGCCCCAGAGAAGGGGCAGTTGTGAGCTGTTGGCAGCCCAAACTCCCAGCCCTGGCAGTATTAGCATATGGGCCAGGCAGAGGGACCTGGTGGGCACTGAGTGAACATCGTGGCCATGTGGCTGCTGTCTTAATCCAGGGTTTACTTCCAGGCTTCTCCAGACAATGCCACCGGCCAACAGAAGCGAGACTTTCAATCTGAGGTCTTGCTTTCCACCATGGAAATATTTCACATGATGAGTGGAGGCCAGGCACCAGTGCTTAGAGGTGAGTGGGGGTGGATGACTTGCTCCTCCTGTTCATGACATAAAGCTGCTGACAGCTGAGCAGGGCAGCCACAATCCTGCCAGCCACTGACCCCAGGACTCTAGAGGAAGTCTAGGCTGCAGGACTGTAGGGCGCTTTAGGAGCCACAGGAAGATGCCCTCCACCTGTTCTTGTTGTTCACAACAAGAGCTCAGTGACCTCGCTCGGAGACCCCAGGGATGGCATACTTACTACTTTCCATGTCACCCCTGCCATTGTTGGGTCAGTCAGAGATGGGAAGTCCTGTTCTCTGAGCCAAAATCAGTTCGCCTCTAGCTTCAGTAGAATTTTCTTCTTCCTATGAGGGGAGTCAAGATGTCAACCTGAATTTAACATTCTTCTGCTCACCTACGCCTGGGCACAGCAAATGTTTCTTAAATGAATGAACCCGGATGAAGACGCTGCCATTGCCCCTAAGAAGTTCAAACTGAAACTTCATTCAGAACATTTGGTTCCGAGGCAGCTGTACCTTCCCGACAAGATTAAACAAAAGCTCTTTCTGTGGTTCTTGAGTCGTGGAATCCTTAGTGATGCAGCTCATCTTCTGGACTCCTCTTGCTCCACAGTGCAGAAGCCCTGACTTTTGGTTTTCTGGGGTATCTGAAGTGTGGTAGGCTAGTGGAGTGGTGAAAAGCGTGAGCTTGGTAGCCCATTTCTGGGCACGGTTCTGTCACTGGACGGTGGTATTACTCCGGGCAGGTGCCTGACCCTGTGAGTGAGGAGGATAATCGTGGCTAACTTACAGGGTTGCTTTAAAGATTAACTGAGATCATTGCATCCATGTCTGAGCACAATGCCTGCTGTGTTGGTGAGCACAGGTAGATGACCTGACCTTACAGCTTCATCCTCTGTCCAAATAACAGCAGGGCCTTGGGTCACCATGACAGCCTTCCCATTACCGTATGCCTTAAATTCTCACCCACTCTTCTTCCAAATGGCCACTGGAAGAAATGCTGCTCTGTACTTGCCTTCTCCCCATTTGGTTTATATCACTGATTGTTCAGGATTGATTTACTTTGAATAAATGTGTGTTCATTGGGCACCTGTTGTATATAAGACCCCATTTTTGGAGCAACAGAGTACGCAGAGGGTTACAGTGAGCTGTACAGAGGTGAGTAAGATGTGGTTGGTTACCAAGAGGGGCTTGGAGATTGTTGTGGAGAGAAGGCAGTTTAGACTGATGATTTCTCAGCCTTGGTCTGTCACCCTCCCCCAACCCCCAGGCAGTAGAGAGCCTCAGCCAAATGCAGAAGCTGCTGCTGCTCCTTCACTTGCCAGCATCTCCCAGTTCGTCCAGAAGCTGGTGGAGAAGCTGTACAGTGGAATATTCTCAGCAGACCCCAGGCACATCCTTCTCTTCATCACGGAGCACATAATGTTGGTAAGAACCTCAGGTTGGCCGTGGTGGTAAGGCTTCTGCTGACCCACCAGGTATCTGTATGACACTGCTGGCTGCTGTCCACTTGGTTCATATTGACCTGCTGTCCTTCCTGGAAATAGAATCTGAGATGGGTGGGAGGAAGGAGGAGGACCGTTACCGCCCAGGTTAATACCTAGTAGATGTTGAGCACCCTGCAGTGTTCTCACCTTGGGCCACCTGAGATCCATCTCGGTGATTAGGGGCCGCAGCCCCCTGCACAGGCACCTCCTAAACTCTGCACACCCCCCTTTGGGTTTTTACTGTGAATGTTGGTTTAATCTTAATTATTGTTATTCCTCATCAACAAAGGGTGAAAAAGGTCTTTATCTCCAAAAGTTCTATTTCATTTTCTTCTATAAAATCCACCTCCATTTGTCATATTTGGGCCTTCCTGAATTTGAAGAAAGAGTCTATTTTTACCTGGTCCTGTTTTTCTTGCATGTGCTTTCCCTCTCTCTCTCTCTCTTTCTCCATCTCCATACATACCTGTGCATGCCAGTGCATGCCTGTAGATACACCTAGATGTAAGTATGTGTGTGCACATGTGTACACATTCTTCATTGTATATGTGTACACACGCATACGCAAAGACTCAAACAATCTCAAAATTCTAGAGTTGAACCCTTTTTTTGGTCCTTCTCATTTCATTCTGGAAACTTTTCCTGACAAGTGGCCATTCACTGTTTCCTTGAACCATCCTTGTGTGAGGAGCTCTCTATGGTACAAGGGGGTTCCAGTCACCAGGACACCTGTGATTGTTGGGAAGCACTTTCTCTTACCAAGCGGAAATCTATCTCCAGCAGCTCCTGCCTGCAGCTCTCGGTGCATTCTCTGTGGCAGAATCCAGGAGAGCCCCTCTCCTTCCTCTTCATGCCTCGTAGAGACAATGACATCAGTGCCCCCAGCCCCCTTCTGTCTGTGGAGTCCCATGCAGACCCCAGGACTGGGCCTTGGCACAGTTCCTAGAGTGATAGTCAGTCTGCTGATGCCCAGTTCTAGGCAACCTGAAAAGAATGTATTCAGAGGTTTCTTCAAGAATAACTCCTAGGGCTTCCCTGGTGGCACAGTGGTTGAGTCCGCCTGCCGATGCAGGGGACACGGGTTCGTGCCCCGGTCCAGGAAGATCCCACATGCCGCAGAGCGGCTGGGCCCATGAGCCATGGCCACTGGGCCTGCACGTCTGGAGCCTGTGCTCCGCAACGGGAGAGGCCACAACAGTGAGAGGCCCGTGTATCGCCAAAAAAAAAAAAAAAAAAAACTCCTAGAAGGGAGAAATATCCCTTGTCAGCTCTGAGGGGAGTAAAATCAGATTCTTGGGAGGTCGTGTTGAAAATGAGAGTAGCCACTGAGCTCCTGTCTTAGCGAGTTTGGGCTTCTATTATAGAGTACCATAGACTGGGTGACTTAGCAGCAAACATTTACTTCTCGGGGTTCTAGAGGCTAGGAAGTCCAAGATCAAGGTGCCAGCAGATCTGTTGTCCAGTGAGGCTCTCTTTCTGGTTTTAGAGAGGGTCATCTTTTCATTGTACCTTCAACATGATGGAGAGAGTGAGGAAGCAAGCTCTCACTTATCTCTTCCTATAAGGGCACTAATCCCATCATGAGGGCTCCATCCCCATGACCTAATTACCTCCAAGAGACCCCATCTCCAAATATATCACACTGGGGGGCTAGGGTTTCAACATATGAATTTTAGGGTGATGACACTAACATTCAATCTATAGCAGCTCCCCAGTGGTCTAAGCAAATACTCAGAGCTAATATCAAAGAGCTGGTGCCTCCTGGGGCTGATATGTCTTCAGCAGGGTGCCAGGCTCAAGAACTCTCACTGCCCACATCTACCATTCTTCTCTCCTGCTCGCTGCCTGTGACCCGCACACCTCTTAACCTCAGTTTGAAAGATGTGACCCATCTGTAGAGTAGGAGAGGATGATGATAAAAACATGAACCCTAAATTCCAGAAGATTTAAATAAAATTTAATTAGTATAAACACTTGCATTACCTATGAGATTTGAAGAGAGCAATCTATAACTAACAAATGAGCTTTCTAATAGACTGAAACATTTTGCACATAATTTTTGTTCTATGGATTCTTTTCAATGAAGCCAAACAGATGGATGGCTTCAGTGTTAAGGCCACAAATCAGGACCTTCTGCCTTCCCCCTCTAAATCTCTCATGAACTAAAATCCATTGGATGCACATCTCCTTTAGAAGATATAGTGGTTAAGAGCATGGCTCAAGTGTCTGGTGTGGGTTTGACTCTTGCTGACCACCTACCTCTCCTACCTCTCAGACTCTCAGCCTTCTTACCCCTAAGGGGGGATAATCTTAGTGTCTACTTCACGATGTTGTTATGTTTAAATGAGGCAATATATGTAAACATACACACACAAATGCAAAAATGCTTAGCATGATAACTGGAATATCGTAACAATCTGTACCTGATAACTAGTATTAATAACATTTTTTAAAACAAGACCCTATTAATAGCATGTTCTTATATACTGAATGTCAACCATGTTACCAGTATTTCAGAAATCTGTGGTCCCATGTCTACTTTACATAATATGACTGTGGTAAACTTTTAATTTTTTAACACCAATTTTTGGTAAATTTAAACGTTTGAATTCCCTTTATTGATCATCCACTTAAATAGGAGCTCCAAGGTTGAGGAAGTTTAGTCCTTTTTGATTTTAGAAATGTCACTTTTTGAAAAGCAGAAAAGAATCTGGGATTGTATCATTTTCACAGTTAACTGGGTTGGTATCTAAACTTCAAAGTGTTCACACGTATGTGTCTGTGTGTGTTTATTTTATGACACAGGTCATCGAGAACGCCTCTTCTCAGAGAGACGCTGTCATCGGTGCTCTATACAGCAGTTTAAATAAAGTCATTCTTTATTGCCTCTCCAAGCCCCAGCAGTCCCTCTCCGAATGCCTCAGCCTTCTCAACATCCTGGGATTTCTTCAGGAACACTGGGACATTATCTTTGCCACCTATAATTCTAACGCCAGCTTCCTCATGTGTCTCATGCATTGTCTTCTGCTGCTCAGTGCAAGAAGGTTAGAGCTGCCCACTTGTCTCCTTGCTTGCCAGTGGTCAATGCAGGAAAGAAAGCTTTAGAGGACACTTGATTGAAGTCGATCAATTATAGATGATACAATCCTTTTGTTTATCTGGTTGTCCAAATTATGTGCAATATTTGATAATACGGTAAGTAGTCCTCAAACCTGTCCATGTGACTGAGCAGCTAGGAGCATCATGAGATAATAATTTACCATATTTCCATAATTCTCAGGCTGTAAGATACTTCATTGATTTAATTTGGGTGGGGAGGGGCAGGCAGAAAACTCCAACATTAAATACATAAATTGATTTTATGATGCAGCCAGGTTTCAGAAATACTCACTTTTGATAAATGAAATCTTAGAATGGGAAAATATATAATAAATTAAATCATGCAAGCCAGGAATAATTTTGCTTGCAGGAAAAAAAAACCCAAAAAACCACACATACACAGACATACACACACAATTTGTGATATAAAATGACATCCATAAACATCCTTGTATAAGAAATACTAGTACAAATACATTAAATTATTAAATTAAGCTATTTAAATCCCTTTCCTGAAGTTCAAAGTTTGAAAACGTTAGATTTTTCTGTGTATGTGCACTTTCTCTCTCCCTCTGTGTGGTAGTAGGTATATATCATACATCATGTGTGCCTTGGCATTATACTGCCTAAGAATATTATCTCTTATTAATAGAACCATGTTGAGGAAGAGAGGACTGTGAGATATTACACTTTACTCTTGTCCTTTTCTCAGTTGTGTTTATCCCAGTACAAATTTGATTATTTGAAAAAAAAAAAAACCCCAAATCCTGTCGAGTTGACTATTGAACGTTACAAACCACGAGTTGACTTGTCTAAAAACACTCTGGGAAGCACTGGAAAACACTCCTAGCCCAGAGGAGGTATTTGCCTTTTTATTTGTTTGAAATAAAATAATCCATTTTCAGTGTATGGATTAAACTGGGGAAGTGCTTCTTTCTTTTCTGTATTTCAAGAATTAGGCCCTATCCGTACTGGAAGCATGGGTAAGAGGAGCAGAATGCCAGCCGACTTGTGTGCTTGAAGTTCTGCCCTCCTCAAATCCCTCTGGATGGCAAAGCGGCCTCCCAAGTCCAAAGGGACTTTATTCTAGAAATTTCAAGAATGGACATCCTTATATGCTGGTTATTTTTCATTTCCTTGTTTGTCATTTTTGGTTCAATCCACAAACTTGTACTGAGTGTCTGTTCTGCAAGGTTGGGTGAGGGGCCCAGAGAAGAGGGTACTTGGACATGAACACGGCCAGGAGTTCTGGAGCACATGGTCCATGGGGAACTTAATATGTAAACCACTTCGCCCCACTTCAAACCAGCTGTATGATGTGCAGGGTTCCTGCAGAGTATAAATGCGGGGCTCTTATTCAAAAATTACTAAGAATTTCAAGATGGTGACAGCAGAGCCCAAATATGGGACCCTTCTGAGTTCAGACCATACACAGCTGCACAGGTCACAGGGCCATGAAGCTGGCCCCGGCCCCATTCCATGAGGGATGAGATTAGCGCCAGGCAAAGGCAGAGTTTAATGCAGAAAGAAATGACCAGTTCTCATGATGTATAAAGCAGGAGAGGTTGAGGAGGTCTGTTTGGGAGCATAGATTGGATTTAATAAGATAGGGACAAAGAGAAGGTGTTCTTTTTTTCTAGAATGCTTTTGTATAATACCTGTCATGGAAGTTGTCATAGGTGTTTGCTTTAACTTGATTAGACAAGTTTTTTTTCATATTGATGTGTACCGAGTTTGCAAGATTATTATTTGTAATAAAGAACAATGGAATGATCCCAAAGAAACTGGAGTTCATAGTGAACAATCTCTTGTCTACTAGTTATCCAGAAGGATTTGGATTGGAACCCAAGCATAGAATGACTCCTTATCATCAAGTCTTTCTTTCTCCAAATGAAGAAGTGAGAGAAAAAAGAGAAGACTTCCCAAGCTTGAGCAATGGTACATTTTATTTGTCGTTTATTTTGGGGGGAGTAGAAGATAGCGGGAACTGCTAGGGTTGCATTCTTCAGTTTTTTCTTCCTAAGATAAGGAAGCAGATATTACTAAGATTCTTAAAAGACAGAAGACGTCCTAGGAAATCCTAGAACAATGTAGTAATACAGCAAGGTAACCTGATAGAGAATAAAGTTGGAATGATCTTTGTATACAAGAAATAGACTGGATGGGTGTGTGGATGGATGGATGGATAGATGAGGAGGGAGCTCTGTGAGACTTGGTGAGGCTAAGAACTTGTGTACTAAAATACCAGAGAACCTCACTATAAGTTGATTTCACTTCTCAGCTGGTCTCTTGACTTTTCCTTTGGACCACTAGATGTGGAAACTGGTGTGCCATATCACTCAGTTCAAGCCATTACCTATCTATGTCTCAGCTTTCTTCTCTAGAAAATGGGAATGGCGTAAAGAAGCTCGTTACTTTATGAGATTTCTGGCTTAATGGAGTTTATTCTTGGATTCGATAATATCAAGTCAAGTTAAAAGGATGGCAGTTTGTGGGGAAAAAAAAAAAAAAGGCAACCAGATCCATGTGTCTGAGAGATTTCTCCCTCTTGGTGCAGGAAGCCTCAGCAGACCTTCTTCCACCACTTTAGTTTGCCAACTGTGCCACTTAATCTTGTGATATCTTGTGATGCCAGGTGGTAGGCACAAGGATCCTTATTTTCTGGTCAGATAGGTGCCCAAAGCCAGTGCTCAAAACTCTTGTGTGTTTAGAGTTTACTGTCTTGCAGTGTTAATTACAACATGAGCATTTGCGTTTTGGGATTTAACTAGTAGAGTGGACTGAGCAATGTCCATCCCCCTAGGGTGAGAAAAACAAACTGTAGAGGCTGGTACCAAAGGGCAGACCCAGTGACCCAAGATCAGAGGGAAGTTAGGCACAATTCAGGGGATTATGTTTATGGGGTATAGCAGGTAGAACTGGCTTGGTAAATTCGTCTGTCTCTCTGCAAATCCAGGGCAGTGAGGTGGGTAGGTAGTTGGAAGCATGATTCAGTGCCAGGAGAGAGGACTGGCTTGGTTCCTGGGCCCCTGGGCACAGTCTTGGGTTCAGTGTCTGTTCCCCTGAGGGGCCAACATAAAAGTCAAGGTTGGAAGGAGCTGTTTTGGGGAGAACTGTTTTGTTACCTAGAGCTTACACAAGGTATCTCTCTGTTTGGTATCTAACAGAGTTGGGGGTGGGAGAAAGAGGCTCACTGAGCCCATCAATCATGTTTCCCAGCTCTGGACATGTGAAGCAGGCAGGACTTGGTGGTAGAGGTCGGGGAGAGGCCAGCTCACAAGGATGTTGGTAGCATTGTTATCAGTCCTGATTCTCTACATACTGACTGCTGTCTGGCTGGAGCTTGCAAAGCTGGGGTGATGTTCAAGAATGATGCACATAAAAACAACCATGATATGCCATCTCCTGGCTGTCTCTGGGAGAAGCACTGAGGCTGTCCTGATTGTGTGATGTACTCTCTCCATTAGTCCAGCACAACATCCAAAAGACTGTTCAGGCTCTCTGGCAGCAGCTCGTGGCACAGAGACGGCAGGAGCTGGAGGATAACTTCAAGATTGATCTTTCTGTGAAACCTGGAGAGAGTGAAGTGAAGATTGAGGAGGTCACCCCACTCTGGGAAGAGATGATGCTCAAGGCCTGGCAGCATTACCTAGGTCTCTGTCCACTTGGCTTCAGGGAATGGAACTTCTGAGCCTCATAGAACCAGGCTCCCCCAGGGTTTCACTCAGGGCCCAAAGCCTTTTACACCAGACCTTCTGTCTCATCCCTCTGGTGGGTGGGATTTATATCGCTGAAGCCTCATGAATCTTTGCTCACAAAGAATGAATGCTGCTTTGCATCTTGGTGAAAGGAAGGCCAGAGGTGCCAACCAAGCAGCAGATTCTAGTCATCTCTCAGAGGGAAGGGCCACCACGTCAGAGCTCTAGCCTGGGCTCTGGAACTTAGGGTGCTAGGTCCTGCCCTGATATTCACCTACCAGGTTTGAAACCTTGCGCCAAGTCATGCAGTGACCTGGAGCCTCAGGTTCTTCATGTTCCAAGTAAAACTCTTCATCCCAAAGATATTAACCTCCCTTGCATTCTACCCGTGACTCAACGTTTCTACTCTGTTAGCCAATGCAGTTGTAGGAATAATGGTTAAGTTTCTTTTTAAGGAGGTCATTACTCTCAAGTTATGGCTCATATGTTGTTTTAAGTCTTTCAGCATCACAAAGTTCACAGTAATTCAAACCTGTAGCCTGGGCTGTTTTCCTTACTGGAGGCAGACACACTGGGCTTGTGGCCCCCGGCTTGCCCTTTGAAAGCCAAGCCAGCTGTAGAAATAGTGTGTGTTTGTTTCCCTCTTAACTTCACCTCTGATGGTCTTTGCCTCTCTGTCGCCAGCATCTGAAAAGAAGTCACTGGCCAGTCGCTCAAGTGTCGGACACCACAGCAAAGTCCCTTCGTGGAGTGGAAGCTTGTCCTCAGCCATGAGGCTGATGCCCGGGCGGCAGACCAAGAACCCTGAGTGCAAAGCAGAGGTGAGCCCAGACCCCTTTTCCTTAGAGAACATCAGGCATTCGCTTCAAACCCCCATGTATCATGTCCTCTCTCTCTGTTGTCACTGGATGTGATCTAACTCCATGTTCTTCTGAGCATTTACGGGTAATGCATATGGCTTCCCAGTTGAGGCTACATCTGTGGGAGTCAGGTCTTAGGTTAGCTTTAACCAGAAGGGAATATGGGCTCCACTTGAGTGCCAAGAGCAGCTGTTCCTTTTGGCATTAAAACCCAAACCAATCCTTGTTCCCGTTCTCTTTTTGAGTCAGGTGTACTCGGCCATACCCCACAGCTCAGCAGGAGCTGGGTGTGTGGGCACAACAAAGGGGGACAGAAGTGTTGGTGCCGTTGTTGGGAGACATGGTGGTGGATCCTCTTGGCCATGTGGGGTTGAGCTGTTAGCGTTTTCTAGTCCATGTCTCCAAAGCTGCATATCAAACCATCCTAAAACTCGGTAACACCGACAACGATGTTTTTGTGATTGTGGATGCTGTGGTGAGGAATCTGGAGCACAGCAGGGGTTGGGGGTGTCTGTGTTACCTGATGTGTGGGGCCTCGGCTGGGATGATTGGAAAGCTCACTTACTCACACATCTGGGGGTTGCTGCTGGCTCTAGTCTGAGACCTTAGCTGGGGATGTTGGCTGGAACATCTACACATGGCTTTTCCATGTGTCTTGAGCTTCCTTACAACCTGATGTCTGGGTTTTAAGGGATAAATTTCCATAGGGAGGGAGAAGGAGAGAGAGAGAAATGGAGAGCGAGAGAGAGAGAGAGAAAGAGAGAGAGGTGGAGGCCACATTGCCTTGCATGACCCAGCTTTGGAAACCATGCAGCGTCACCTCCGCTGCAGTCCTTTTTGGTCTCGAAAGGCACAGAGTTCTGCCCAGGCTCACGGGGAGGGCAATAGACTCTACATCCTGGTAGGGAAGTGACGAGGTTCTTCAAGAGCCCATAGTACTGGCAATATTGCTGAGCCTCTCCTTGGAAAATACAGTCTTTCATATATTCTAATGATAGGCTCACCGACTTACCTTCAGAGGCAGAAGGTGGTCATCCAATAGGCATGGCCTTAGGCCCAGGAGACCTTGGTTTGTGATTCACTTAACACCCCTGAGTCTTTATTTCCTGACTTGCACAATGGGACAAATAACTGGGAAACTGTGGGAAGGGATTCCCCAGGGAGTGGGGTAGCCGGTTGACAGACACATTACACAATTCGAACTCTGCCCATGTAACTTTGGAGATTGAGGTTAACTCCAAATCCCATGTGCTCAGAATCTGGGCCCTGCTGTCACCATAGGTCTGTTGTCCACTGTGGTCAGTGTCTGATGGGGAGAAGGGAGGATACTGGGAGAAGAGAGGAGTGAAGGGCTGCCTGTAAGTGCGCAGACTGCCAGGAGAAGGGGGCTTTCTTCTTTCCAAGGTTCAGGAGCAACAGGCTTTAGGACAAATGGAGAAAGAACCTGAAGATAGAATGAAAGACAGGAAATGAAACTGACTAGGCTGGCCGGCCCCCTGGTGTTCAGAGCTGAGAGCAGGCTGCGTCTTCAGTGCACTGGCTCGTGGAAGACACTACTCATTAAATTTGTCCACAGACTTACTGGCTGACTGAGTGAATAACTGAGATCTCGGGCCAGCGACATCACACAGCTATTATTAGTCCCATTTTATAGATGTGAAATAGAGTCTGAAAGAAAAAGTCAAGGTCTTTGAAGCCAGGAAGTGGCAGAGTGGAGACAGGATCTTCATTCATAGTCTCTGCACTTCTGAGCACACCCTTAGGCAACTCCAAAACCTCTGGAAGCCTCAATTCCTGAGTTTACAGCTGGGAATGTACTCTGTTTACACTAGACTATGTGGAAGCACTTGGAAAGTGCAAGTGCTTTACAAAATTCCAATATAGCTCTCTCTGCCAAGGGCAAGACAAGACCATCTCACACTTGGTACAGTTGCACCTAGCACTGGAAGCAGGAGCATCCCCACTTGTGCCCAAGCACTTGCTCCTGACCAATGCCATTTGTGGCAGGAGGGGTCCAGCCCCTCTTCCCTGGGCTTCCCTGGAGCATCTACTCCTTGACCAAGTTAGCGTTGTCCCCAGGAGGTCAGGTCAGTCTGGCTGGGCAGCTGCGGAAGGGACAGCTGAGACGCTGGGCATGGACATGCATTTTATGGGAACCCCTGTGGCTATTGATGCTGTGTCTTGCCAGTGGCACCCCCCACCAGGCCGCTGTCACTGGTACAGTTCAGTGCCTCCGAGTCCTGGGGAGATTTGTCGAGAAACAGCCCATCTGAAAGAAGCTTGAGTAAACAGCAATGTTTGGGGCCATGTAGGTTTACAAATGGCTTATAACAGTTTCCTCTTGGCTCACATTGAGAGACCTGGAAGAAGGAATACTTGAAGTTGTCTGTCTTTGGTGAAGGCGAGCTGCTGAAGATGCTGTCTTCTACATCAGTTGAGGTCTCATCCATCCATCCATTTATTCATTCATTCAACAAATTTTATTAAGTGCTTATTCTGTACCCTGCTCTAAGTACTGAGGTTACAGAAGAGAGAAAAACTGACATATTTTCTGCTTTCATGGAGACTGCATTCTAGGAGGTGAAGATAGACAATGAAAAGATAAATACATTTGTAAATGTTGAGGTGCTAATTGCAATAAGGAAAAGTGGAGCAGGATAAGTGGGAGAGTGTGATGAGAGAGGTTCTGGGCCACTTAGATGGAGGTGGCAGAAGCCCTCCCTGGCAGGGAGGTGTGAGAGCAGAGAAGGAAGGACAGGAGCCTCGTGGCTCTCCAGGAAAAAGTGATCAGGCAGGGAGGACCACCGGGCAAAGGTACAGAGTCAGGAGTGCGCTGGGGGTTGTAGGGCAGCACGGGCCAGTGTGGTTGGACTGCAGCGGGGAGAGGACAGCCTTGGGGGATGTCTCCCTCAGCTGTTAACACCAGGAAGGACTGTGCTTTTCCACAGCAACTCAGACAGCAGAACTTCTGACACCATTATGTTTTCCTCTTTCATTTAGGCACTTGGAAGCCAGAGAGATAAGCGTGGCCCAAGTGGTGTAACCGCACATGCCCAGTGGGATAAATTTCTGCAAAACACGTATACACACCCACACATATCTCTCCCTGGCCTCTTCCTTCCTCATTGAGCCCCATTTTACCTCCAGCCTGATTTATGTATCTTTTCTACAGCTTATACTGTCTTGTGGAATTTTAAAAGTCAAATTATTTTTGAAACAACGTGGACTATGCTTTAATTAAACAAAAATTATCTGCGTCTTCACTGAGCAGCATCTCCTACCAGTAACTCAGCCTGGGCTGGGCACAGTGCCCGGTGCATAGAAGGTTCTGAATGTGTAGGGAGCTGCACGGAGCCCCCTCCCTCGCTTTCTGTGGGATGGACCTCACTAGCCTTCAGAGCCCGCATCCATCACTCATCCACGCGAGATGCCTTTGTTGCTAACAGAAGGCACAACTTCTCAGGTACATGTGTACACTGTGATGCCATAGGATGAGAGCATCAGCTACTTGCCCTGGGGCCTGTTTAATTATTTCCGAAAGTTAATTTTGATTATTACAGCTGATCACACCTCGGCGGGCAATGTAATTGATATTTTCTAACGTATCCCAAGGAACATTTCGTATAACACGCTTTTTGTTGTTGAAGGTTAAAGACTCTGTTATTGGTTTTCCCCTAAATATGCCCACATCATTAGTCCCTCCAGTGAGAAGGTCGCCATCTGGAAAAAGCAGCATGGAGGCGTTATTCAGGCACAAGTGCATGAAATTGGCGTTTCTGCATCTTCTGTCTCTCTTCTGGAAAGAAGGGGCTTGTAATTAAAGGAGTTGGTTTTAGAGGAAACATTATTCATTTGGTGTTATTCCTTATCATGTCAGTGGCTGACAGATCTGTAGCACTGATAAATTGTTCCTTGGAGTGAGACACGCGATGTACGATTCCTCATGCCTTTTACCTATCTTCATTTTCAGTAGAAAATGTTTTCTTCTTGGCAGGTGAGCTGAACTTTGAGGCAAGGCTGATATATAGATGTTATTTCTTCCTTTTCTCCCCCTGACTCCCATCACAGTCCCTTCTGGGATCAAAGCGTGAAGTCATCGTCTCTACCAGGGTATAAAGGCTGTGGCTGTCGGCCTGTGGGACAGAGGTTGGGACCTTGGGCTCCCTTGAGGTTACCAAAGGACAACTCAGGGTGTCCAGGAAGCCACTTCATCATGCCCCCTTCAGCTTGGAGGGATCCAGAGCACACACTCTTGCCAGCCATCCCTCTTCACAGCAGTAGGAGCGGCTTTGCTCATCTGCTCAGCTTCAAACTTTCTTGTTTAAAAACAAGTTGAAAAAACATCAGCAACCAGTGTTTGTTTCCTAGTTTTAGCAGACACACCTTGGCAATGTATGATGTTAACGTTATGGGAAACCAGGTGAGGGCTGACAGGAGCAGGAGTTCTGTGTACTATCTTTATTATTTTTCTGTGGATCCAAAATTATTCCAGAACATAAAGTGTGTCATCCTCTGTTTTTTTTTTAAACATCAGCAAACAGAAAATGGGCACATGGGACACAGGAGCTAGAGGTCCGGTGGGAAGGGGTTGTGAGGCCTGTGAGCAGGGGGATGGGCAAAGCGGCTGCAGGTGGCAGGATGGGCATGGAGGCAGGTGAGGGCGGCACTGGGGCCCATAGGTTGGGGGTTAAGCAGGGGAACGGCACATTTCTGTTTGTACAGGTTAGATTGGAGTTTAGGACTCTTGGGGGAGTGGACAAGCTGGGGGCTGTAGCATCATTCAGGTGGGAGGTGATGGAGGCAAGGCAGTGGTTGGAGCAGTGGAAACCAAAGAATACACAAGAGAAATTGTTTAATCGAGGCTGGTGTGAACAAAAAGAAAAGAGGGCCACCAAAGACAGAGGCCCTAGCTCCGGGGCTCTTAAATCAGGCCACGAGAAGAGAGTGTGCCCAGGTGTAGGAGGTGTGGGAGGTGTGTGATTCAGATGGTTCTGTGGGGCTCTGCAGAGAATGGGGACCAGAGGGTGGACGCTGAGAGTACAGGGCCACCTCTACCCTGTAAGGAGGTGGGACCCCCTCTGGGGCGGGGGGCACACAGCCACCTGACCCAGGTCTTGTTCTGCAAAGTATGAGCTAGGTTTCACCCCACCTTCCTTCTGTGTGGACAGCTGTTCATGCAGGGGCCATGTGTGCCTCACCTGAGCAAACTTAGAGGGTTTAGAGAGGAGCAAGAGCCGGTGGAGCAGGGCCAGGTTCTGTGTCTGCCACGTTTCCATGGCCTTTGGAGATAACTGAGCAGGCTTCCAGTTGCTGTCTTCAAAGCCATATATTAGAATGTTGACATGGCCCACGTAGGGAAGCCAGGGCCAGGTGAGAATTAACAGAAGGGGATGAGAAGGCACCCAAAGCCAGAGGGTCGCACACTGCAGTTGCTAAAATACCAAAGACAGGTTTCTGCAAGAATTTTATGTCTGCCCTGGCAAGAATACGAAAGCACTAAACATTTACTCCAAGGCCCCATGAGGTCCTCTAAGGGCTGCCCTGTGGGCGAGGCCTCCACCCACCCAGACGCACAAGAGCCTCCTGCAAAACCAGCAGTGCCCAGGCCCACTATCACTCACCCGCAGCCACGGAGCAGCACTGCCCCTGGTGGAGGATGAGATGCTGGCTGAGACCAGCCATGGGGTGACAGCTATACTAAAAGCAGCCTTGGCTCAGGTCCCTGGCGAGGAAAATGACATTTTTGACCATCTACTCTGAGAACTTCACCCATTATCCCTTTGAAAAATCATTGTGGAAATTTTCAAACAGATATAGAAGTAGGGAAAATAAAAAATGAATCCCCGTGTATCTATCCATCACTTCCACAAATTTCAGTTCTTGGCCAATCTTGTCTCTTCTCTATCCCTACCCGCTTTCTCCCTGTGCACAGAATAATTATGAAGCAGTATCCCAGACATCGTATCATTACATGTGTAAATGTTCCTGTATTCTTATTTTCTCTTTAAGGAAGTCATGGAACCCAAATAAAAATTGCAGGGGAAGCAAGCATGCAGCATTGGAAGGCTTGAGCAGTCGCTGTGGGAGTGATCAAGCTGCTCTTGGTCTTGCTTTCTGGCGTGTTTGCATTGGTCTCCTGCTGCTGAGAGATTTTGGTCTTGCTGAGGCTGAAGGTGCAGTGAGTCCCCGAGAATCCCACTCCCCTGTTTCAGGAAGGAGGTTGAGGTCTGATGGGACACAATGCTTTCCAGTTCAGTGTTTTGGCACCTCTGTGTCCAGGGGTGAACAGCCCTTGAGGTGGAAGCCTCAGATTTCACTCACCTGGGCAAAAGGCTCATGAGTCAGGAGCACCCCAGGGCTAAGAAGAGTTTTTTGAAAATAGAAATGAATGGGCTTTGAAATGAAGGGGAAGTAAGTGGTGGAGTTGAGGGGACCAGCCAAGGAAGTCAAAAAGCAACTATGAAAACAGAAGTTAGAATTCCCAGAGATGTTCTACTGTAAAAGAGTTATAATCAAAAATCTTTAAGAAGGTGTAGGAAATTTTAAAAATCTGAAATTTAGAAGGTCATCACAGGGACTATTTTTACTTAAACTTGTTGTAAATTCAACATGATGTTGGGCAAGGAAAAAAAAAGACTTTCCCAGGAGATGAATGTGCCTTTAAGAGAGATGTTTGGAAGCAGGTAGCCTAAATTTGGGGGAAAATGAAGATGCATGAGAACTTCTAAAATTGAAGGGGTGAGAGGACCCAGAGATTGGTGAGGTCTTGATAATACGTCCTCGCTGTAGGGCGGGAGGGCAGAAAGACAGCTTGTGTCAGCAAATCAAGGGAGGAGCGGGGCTGGAGGGACAAACCACTGGAAACCATGGAGAAGAGAAGAGTGATTCAGAAAACCTGCAAACACGGACTTTGTGAGAAATCGCAGTGCTGAATTGTTGGAAAACCCAGTAGTGCTCTGTGGGGCTAAACGTCTTGTGAGCCAGTAATTAAATGAGACTCTCTGTTAGAGGAGTAAAACCACTCAGAAACGAATGAAAGTATAATTTTTAAAAAAGACTTTGTAAAGTATAAATCCCTCTACTGACGTGAGCATTGTTACTGAGATCTTCTACTAAATGGAATCTTGGTTTTCTTAATTGTGGTGGGCGGGCGAGGCTGCCAATGACACTTTCTCTTGATGCTTTTCCCGAGATTACTGACCCTAAAAATAATGCCACTGTCCCCAACCTGGCCTTAGAGCTCTTCATGGTGTGTCTAAACTAGGATTACTTCCAGAAGGGACTTCCATTACGCTCTGGTTGTGGTGGTATTCGAATGCAAGAAAGAGAAAAATGGTGAAGTCCAGCATCTTATTTCTTAAACCTCTGAAGTTTCCTTCTTCACTTCAGCTGAAAGTAAAGTGTGTATATTATGTGTTGTAGCCCTTTGGTCATGCAGGCAGCTGTGTTCCAACACCATATGCAGAATGGAGCTTCCCAGGGCAGCAAAGCATCCTGGTGGTGGAGGTGAGAGCACAGCACTGTAGGGTCGTAGAAATGCAGCCGAGGCCAGGGCAACGGTTGTGTGTGTGTGTGTGTGTGAATTAGCCCCTTAGGTTTTCTTCCAGTGTTCTGGCCACTCAACCAGGAGACTCCCTCTCATTATCTCTCTTCTTTACGCACACACCCACACATCCCATTCTTAAAACAATTTATATTAGAGCCCAAAGGAAGGACATGGTTTGAACCAGAAACTCCATACCACAACTGACTATAGACTGGAGGCCCCTACAGCAGGGGATTTGAAAGAGCAGCCCCGTCACCAACACAGTATTAGTATCCAAAATGAGGGGGAAGGACAGTATCGGGCTGGTGGAAACAGTGGCTTTTCTTTTTCCATTTTAAGAGTCTTAAACGTTACTAGGCTATCACAAGTCCTTGTTACAGGAGTCTGAAAAATAGAAGTAAATGAACAAAGCAAACACTGATACCTTTAATGATGTTTCTTTACCAAGTGCATCATTAGTGAGACAGCTTTATCTTCATAATAGAAGGATAATTAACATCACTAATTGTCTAATTAAGTTCATTAAGCATCCACCAACAGCTTACCGTGAAGCTGACATTATGTTCTACTGTCAACAAATGCTTTTGATTTCTTAGGAAGTAATTAAAATGTAAATTAGCATGCGATTGTGCACAGGGGAAGTTTTGAATCAAATATTCATTTCAAAACTGCTTAGAGCAAGATAGTTTTTTTTTTTTCTTCAGTAAAGCATACATTTTGCTATTAACGGTATCTATTAAAGTTGTCATTTGTTGTTCAGCGTTTGAATCATTGCGAGGTTATGGTGCCGTATGACAGAGCTTTTAGTTGATACATTTGCCATCGTACTTTGTGCTTTTGGGCTTATTTGATCATCTTATTTAGCATGTGTGTTTGTGTCCTTTGTGTTTAACAATATCACAACCAATTTTTTTTTCTGAAAACTCTCTGTAACTTAAATTCTCTAGCTGAGCTTGCCCTTTAAAGGCATTTGAGGTCAAACCTTTCAGTGTATTCGTTCCATCAGGTTAGGCTCAGGGAATATCATCAGGGACTCGCTCAGAGCAGGTGTCCCTACACACACAGGAAAGACGGAAGCTGCCCAGATCAGACTTGTGGTCCAGCCGTCCTTGGTTGCAAGTTCACATGTTTCTGCTTTCTTAGGGCAGCCCCCTGGTTTCTGATGAATGATTGTAACTGGAATGGGCGTGTTGTAGTTCTAGATACGGTAACTTCATCGGGTTAGAACCCTTCCTGAAACATCACAGTCTCTAGACATTTTCTGGAAAAGAGGCTCCCAAGACAAGCCACCACGCCCAAAGCCCCAAAGCTTTCCTTCTTCAAACAATCCTAATGGAACCCTGGAATGCCCATCCTTTACTAAAGCTTACAGTTTACTGCAGGGTCTCAATGCTTGTGATGCCACCTCTGCCATCTTCTCCCTTGAAGACGCTGGGCCATTTGAGCATCTAGCTGATGTCACTTGTTCAGTGAGGAGGAAAAAGTTCTGCTCGTGATATTGAACCACTTCTTGGATGATATTTTTCAGGGATGGATTTAGCTGGTGCCGGATCCAGGCACCTAATCTATGTGGGGACAAGATTTCAGATAAATGCAGAGAGAGATACAGTGGCCTAAGAGAGACTGTCTCTTGTCCTCTTGAGAGGATCAGTGTCAGGGCTTGGGCATGAGTAGAGTCTGCAGAACCACTAGCTACTCATCACCGTGGGTGCAGACATCCCTGTAGTCCAAGCAGAGGAGAGGCTTGTGTCCTGGGGTGGGTGGGGGCAGACATCATTGCACAATGACTGGTGGTGGATTGAGGCCAGCTGGACTGTGGTGAGCAGTGGCACCACTCCGAAAATCTCACCTGCACGGGACCAGGGCTCTGCATAGAGAAGCGCAGTTTAAGGTGGACCCTGACTTTTGTCCAAGCTCTGCAGGCAAGCTGTGAGCTCTGGTGTGGTCTGCATTGATCTGGGAGAAGGGCACCATCTGTCCAGAGGGGACTCCTTTTTTCAGTTCATGCAAAGGACAGTGGCTAGGCTAGCAGAGACCCTGACCTGACCAGGGGATCCTTCTGCTAAAATTGCATAACAGCGACCCTCTCGTAATGTGCAGCAAGTACCTACCTCAACTAGCACATAGAATTTCTCTACCAGAATTTTCATCTCAACTGTTTACTCTTTTTTTAAAAAAAATTTTATTGGAGTATAGTTGATTTACAATGTTGTGTTAGTTTCAGGTGTGCAGCAAAGTGATTCAGTTATACATATACATATATCCACTCTTTTTTAGATCCTGTTCCCATATCGATCATTATAGAGTATTGAGTAGAGTTCCCGGTTCTCTACAGTAGGTCCTGTTGATTATTTATTTTATGTATAGTAGTGTGTATATGTCAATCCCAATCTCACAGTTCATCCCTCCCCCCCTTTCCCCCTTGGTAACTATAAGTTTGTTTTCTACATCTGTGACTGTATTTCTGTTTTGTAAATAGGTTCATTTGTACCATTTCTTTTTAGATTCCACATATAAGCGATATCATATGATATTTGTCTTTCTCTGTCTGACTTCCTTCACTCAGTATGACAATCTCTATATGTTGCTGCAAATGGCATTACTCCGTTCTTTTTTATGGCTAAGTAACATTCCATTTTATATATGTCAACTGTTTACTCTTAAAACTTAACGTGGTCTACACTATCATGACTTATTAAGGATGCAAAGTCCACACAATAAACGCATATTTAATACTGACAGTAACTCAGTTCATTCCATGGCTGGCTCATGGCCCTGCCTCCTGCTGGTCGCCGTAACTGACACTAAGGGATGGCTCCATCACAGTGCTCCACAAAAGCACAGGTGCCGCTCGGCCACCTTGGAGCAGCCCAAAGCCACCTCTCTGAGTGAACTTTTGGTCATTCAGCCTCACAAGAAGTAGGGTTAAAGTTGTTTTGTTTTTGGAAGCAAGATGATAGCTTGAAACCTCTCCAAGAGAGCAGGCACTGGGGTTGTGGAAGTTCCACAGGTCAGTGGAATATTCTCAGCATAAGGTCACGACCACTGCCCATTGAAAGGCACATCAAATCTAAATCATCTTTTGAAAAGTTGTTAGGGCTGAATGTTCAGTTTCTTCTCCAAAGACAGAAACATCCAGTCTGAAAAGGTTAGAAAAGTTTAACTAGATCTTCTCACCTCCTTCTGCTAGTTATTTACTGATTTTCTTTCCTTTCTCTTCTATAGTATTTTATTTTATTACAAAATCAGGCTGTGTTTATATACCATATATGATGGCTGTCACTGAGGAATATTTCAAAGTAACTCCAGGTCCAAGTCTTCAGCTCAACCCACAGCGTTTTAAGCTACATAAATACTTCATCATATGCAATTCAACAACATATGAATTCATTGAAGAAATAGCAGTCCTAAGAATATAGAGATGAGTAGCACATGACCTTATATTTAAAGAATCCTTGTAGTCTGGTTATTTATCTCCCTAGCTAGATTATATTGTATCTAAGAAGAATTACAGTAGCTGGGTTTCTGAAAAAAAAAAAAAAAAAGTATATAGGTCAATATTTTGTAAATTAAAACTGATTTGAAATTAATTTAGGAACTTGGCAACTTAAAGAAATCCTGGGCTGAATCCTTTTGAAAACTGAATACAGTACTTTACTTTGAAGGCCTATTATGTCCAGGTATCTATTTTGAGGTTCAGGTTTTTATAGATTAGATTTCCTAATGTGAGGTATACCCGCATTCCAAAAACTAATGTTGTGGTTGGGTACGGTATCATCGTTCCAGGAAAGGCTTTCAGTTTTTAAAAATTGTGACTTATGGCTAGGGAAAACACATTTTTTGATTGTTTATTTCTCTAAATTTGAATATTTAAAACTTAAACGTATCCATCGATGGAAAAACGCTTTAGAGTTCACAAGACAGAGATGTCCCAAGCTATATAAATGATAAAATGGCACATGGTCCTGGAGTGGAGAATCAGTCTGGGGCCCTCCCAAGGCACTGCCGCCATTCACAGCCACTAGGTCCTCACTCCCAGATCCGCCGCGAGGCGCCTGCCGCGTAAGTTACAGTCGTGTTCTCGCCCTGGGACCCATCTATTATGAGAAACCATTTTGGTTAATTAAAAAAGTCTTTCAAAGTCTCAGAACAGGAAGTTCTGAAATTTTCTTCTCTGCACTGTTGTCAGTGGGGGTTGGTGCAAACTTGGCTCTACGCCTGGCACAGAAGGGAGGAGGGCCTGAACCTGGAGGAAAGAGTGAAGACAGCCAAAGAGAGTGTGGCAGTCCAGGCCTGGGGGCCTGGGAGGCCGCTTATGGGTCCTTGGGTGCTAGTGTATCTACTAGTACAATTAGGAGTGATAGAAGGAGTAGCTGAGCCTTGAGTGTCCAATCAATTCTTTTTTTTTTTTTAAACATCTTTATTGGAGTTTAATTGCTTTACAATGGTGTGTTAGTTTCTGCTTTATAACAAAGTAAATCAGTTATACATATACATATGTCCTCATATCTCTTCCCTCTTGCATCTCCCTCCCTCCCACCCTCCCTATCCCACCCCTCTAGGTGGTCGTAAAGCACCAAGCTGAACTCCCTATGCTATGCGGCTGCTTCCCACTAGCTATCTATTTTACGTTTGGTAGTGTGTATATGTCCATGCCACTCTCTCACTTTGTCCCAACTTACCCTTCCTCCTCCCCGTATCCTCAAGTCCATTCTCTAGTAGGTCTGCATCTTTATTCCCGTCTTGCCCCTAGGTTCTTCTGACCTTTTTTTTTTAGATTCCATATATATGTGTTAGTATACGGTATTTGTTTTTCTCTTTCTGACTTACTTCACTCTGTATGACAGTCTCTAGGTCCATCCACCTCACTACAAATAACTCAGTTTCTTGTAAATGGTTCCTGACTCATGGACTTCTACGTCTGGGATCTGCTGTATGGGTTGGGGGACAGATGAGGCATCTGCTCTCAGTTTAGGGAAATAGACTGTAAGCCAAAGGGAATAGATGAGAAAATATTAGCTACTGTGACGTAATCTGAAGGCAATAGATGATACGCTGGAGACTGACTTGTGATTGCCATAGGTTGGAAGTGATAATAAAGCTGAGAGGGAAGAGTAGCCATTGGGCACCTGGGGAATGAAAACTCCCGAAAAGGACTCGGCTAGGGCCAGGGATCAATGGTGGGAGGGAGTTCGTATATTTGAGAACAGAGGGATATCCTTATAATTGGAGCACAGAGATCAAACACGGAGTGGTCCAGGAGGAGAGCAGCAGGGGTCAGTTGTCAAGAGCCATTCCAGTTCTCTAGGGCAGGGGTCCCCAACCCCGAGGCCTGCGGGCTGCACGGCAGGAGGTGAGTGGTGGGCGGCTGCCCATCGTTCGCATTACGGCCTGAACCATCCCCCACCACCCCGGTCCGTGGAAAAACTGTCTTCCACAAAACCGGTCCCTGGTGCCAAAAAGGTTGGGGACCACTGCCTAGGGCATCAGAAAATACATCCATGTCTGTGACTCCATCTGCATACGTATCTCGACCCCCACCCCGCTCTCATCTACTAAACACCCAGTCCCGCTCTGGACATTCCGTGCACACTCATTGACTTCCTACCACATCCCAGGCCCTTGGCTTAAGGCCAGGGGATACTGACAGAAAAAGGCACAAGCCCCTGACCTGCGACCCCCACCTTCTAGGTAGGTGAAGTAATTAAAATGTTAACAAGCTGAGCTTGAGCTGAGACTTGGAGGAGGAGGAGGAGGAGGAGGAGGAGCAGGAAGGATGTGAAGGAAGATTGGTGGTGAGGGAGGGGCCCCTCCAGGTGTAAAGGGACAGCCTTGTGGGTCAGCTGCTGCCTTGGTATTACTGGAGTATTATATCCAGTTTATGTTAATCCCATGTATTTATTTATAGTCTGACTCAATCCCCAGAGGATTTATGATATCCAGATGAGATGCATGCAATAAAATAAAGAAATGAGATCAAGAAAAATAAAATTAAAAGAAGAAAGTCAATTCCTGGGGAATTAAGATCATAAATATGCAGTCCATAAAGACTTACAGTCAAACATCTACACCACGCGTGAGCTTCTTGGCTGCCATTGTGGAGTGGTAGGTAAGAGAGTTCATGTATTTATTCCTCAGCCATCAATTATGCTTCTGCCAGGGAGCAGAAGTGCTTGAGAGCAGGGACATAGGGAGAACAAAAGCAGATGGTCCCTCCCAGAAGCTTACTCTGCCTCATCACCCCTTCAAGCCACCCCCATTGTGAGTTTTTAAAGATCAGATCCGATCATGTCATGTCCCTGATTAAAAACCATTATTTGTTCCTACACTGTCCAGAAGAAGACTCAGACCCACAACCACAGTGCAGGGAGCCTGACTCTCACTGTTTTTCTTAGTTTCTCTCCTGTGACAATCTTGCACAGTGTTTGCTCCAAATGGGCCCACTTCCATATTTTATCGTAACGTACCCTGTCTTCTCCCATCTCTACCCTTGGGCAAATGTGGTCCCATCTGCTTGGAAGAGCCTCCCCCTCCCATCAGACCAACTGCTTCTCCTGTACTTTAAAAACACTGCCCCTTCTGAAAGCCCTTTCCTGCCTGGCCGTGGCCCCTGTGGCTACAGTTAACTTTTTAATTCACAGTGGCCATATCTATGCAGGACAAGCCTAAGGGAGAGGGAAGGGCTGGTGTTGATTATGTTACCTGTGAGTCACATTCAGCCCAACAGTGGGCACCTACTGACAAGTCCCAGTGTGACTCCCAAGGGAGCCGAGGTGAGCAGGTGTGTGCAGCATCCCGGAGCACAGGGATGTGGTCACGGTTGCCCTCCGGAAGATCCCAGTGTGGGCCCAGATAGCACCCGGTGACTCAAGCCAAGGGTTCTGCTCCAGTCGTGGACAGCGACGTGCTGCTCCTGGCCAAAGTGGCCTTGTCTCTCTCCTTACAGCCTAAGGAAGGAACCCTCCCCATAAGCTCCAGCCTCCGTTTGTTATCTCTACTTGAAATGCCAGTTTCAGTGTCCAGGCTTTCTCAGTGCTAGACATCATTTGGAGTCAAGGAGGCTGAGTTAGTTTGCCAGCGTTGCCTTAGCAAAATACCACAGGCTAGGGGCTTCACCAACAGATACTTATTTTCTCACAGTTCTGGAGGCTGGAAACCTGAGATCAAGGTGTCTGCAGGTTTGGTTTCTCCGTGGCTTGTCAATGGCCATCTTCTCCGCGAGAGCATCCCTAGGATCTTTCCTCTTCCCATGAGAACACTGACTAGATTCGGTTAGTGCACACTCTAACAGCCTTGTTTAGTTTAATTACCTTTTTAAAGGCCCTATCTCTAAAATACAGTCAGACTCTGGGGTACTAGGAGTTGGGGCTTCAACATATGAATTTGCGGGGAACACGAGTCAGTCGGTAACAGTAACCTCAAGTCTCAAAATGTGTTCAGGGGAAAATGTTTCCATGCGTTGCAGTCCTCCATCGTAGATCCTCACATTCATCTCTCATCCAGACCCCCTCTCGTAAGTGATTCCTAAACTTCTGCTCCTGCCCGAGGAGGTCTGTGTCTCCATGAGCCTCACCTCTAAGGAAGACGATAACGGAAACTTGAGGAGACGTGGCTGAGTTCAGGAAAGGTCAGTGTGGTGATGCTTCCCATCTGTCTGAGTCTCACAGAGGCTCTGATGCCCAAGAAGGAGAAAAAGAGGAGGGAAGCTGGCTTCTTTGAGGAGGCCTGGCACCTGCAGTTCCAAAGCTTTTGTCCTTTGCTACATGGGAGTGTCTTTTTTTTAAAAGTAGTCAGTCTCATGACAATTGAATTTAATAAAAACAGCACAGTTCAAAAAAGACAAATTAGAAACCACTGTTCATCTTAGAAATTAATATGTGAGTGAATTTAATAAGAGATGAATTGCACTGTGGTGATCTGGTCCCTCTTCACCCACTCCAAGCACCAGTTGTTTGTCATTATTGCTGGAAATATGATTATTACTCTGGTATTGCTTGACATTTATTAAGAATCCAGGGGCTATGTCTCCACAGTAGAGAAAAGTGCAATTATCTGGGCACTTGGAGAAAAGAGCATTTCCTGGCCTGAGTCGTCCAAACAGATATGTTCCAAAGACACCTTGACTATGGCTTGATGCAGACCCAGGCCGTTCTGTCCCTTAGTTCCTGTTTACCTTCATAACGAACTGCTAACCTTTTACGGGTGCATGTGTAGGTATTATACAAGATTTACCAACAAACAGGGAAAGCATTTCATTGTTTTCTCATTAACTGCTTCTGTCCTTTAACTAAAGCCAGGTCTCCAGTAAGAACTTATATTTGAAGGCAGATATATCAACCTTATGTAGAGAAGGCATAATAGAAAAATTGCGTATGTGATCTGTTTATTGAATGTTTCACAACCAGGAAAACATTGAATTTCAGACGGGTTTAAACGTGGCAGTGGAAGTGAAGGCCAGAACTGCCCAGCTCCTGACCTTTGTTCTTTGCAGACCCAGAAATCTTATCACCCGGCCTTATATCTGACCATCAGCAGTGTTTTACTCTGGGCAGGAAGTGACCAACTGCAGAGAATTTAGCTCAGAGGAGTGCCAAAATCTATGAGCTTCATTTCAGTCTCTCAAACTTTCGTCTATTGTTGTCTCCATTTGCCAGACCCTTGGGAACAGGGATGGACATTGTCCTTGAGGAGCTTATTCTAGGGGGGGCTTCAGGCGGGGAACCCAGCCGCTGTAATGTGGAGCACTGCCTCTGCAGGCTTTGTGCTCTGCCCTGGGGCCCCGAGGAGGCGTGCTGGGAAAGAGAAGAGTATTTTTGATAATTACCAGTTACATGATCATGACAAAGGGCTCGCACAGACGTGGTTTCCTCAGTTGCTCACTGCCAGCCAACTGCATGACACTGTTAATCCAATCCCTCATCCTCTCAGCCTGCACTGGTGGAGGAGAGGTGAGCAGTGTATTTATTTTATAATTTGGGCTATAATCCATTAAGCCTGTTATTTATCTTGTTGCTCAAATTGTTTGAGCTTTTTGCTCATAATATTTAATTGATCTCACACTTGCTTTCACTTAGCTCTGTTGATCTTTTTTCACAGATCACAAATATGAATCCAAATGAATTTTATGTATTTTAATGCAATTTCACTATAACCCTTCCTGACATTTTTGGTGTGTGTGTTATTCAGGAAAAGTTATGTTACAGTAACAAACACCCCCAAAACTAATTGCCCTAAAATAGCAAAGGTTTATTTCTCACCTGTGCTACACGTGCATTGTGAGTTGGTTGGGAGTCTTCTGTGCCTTAACCTCGCCCAGTGATACCGGCTCATGGAGTAGCCGTTGTCTAGAACTTTGAGCACTGCCATGGCAATTAAAAAAGAGCTTAGCAAACAGAGCATGAGCCCTTAAAGTTTCGGCACACCTCTCCCTGGCCTCACCTATGGCTCAAAGGTGCCAGGAAGGGTGAGTCATGCCATGTAGCTACAGGAGGAGAGAACTGGAAATATTTGGCAAACAGCACTAACGACCAAAGCCCTATATTTTTTTTCAGTTTTTCTTTTCCATGCAAAATCGATGCACATTTAATTGTTGTTATTGGTAGCATATTATTTTCTAACCTCCTTTAAAAAAAATCTCAGTACATCAAAAACCTGGTTCCATATCATCAAAACTTTTTTGACACCAGGACTGCCGTGAACAGTTGTGTAGGTTATGCACGAGGGCATCTGGCCAGCGTGGCAAAAAGAAGCTGAAATCCAGCCTTTGTCCCACTATTCAAGTTATCCAAGCAGGTCCAGGATGGCATCTGCCCAAAGGGGACACAAAGGTGCTGTATGGGCTAGTGGTGGCCCTTTGTGAGCATAATTTGTGGTGACTGCATAATGCTCTACAGTAAGGATGAACCATCCCTCCACGTGTTGATATTTACATTGTTTCATTTTATGCTGCTATAAATAAGATGGTGGAAAATACTGTCCAGTGAATATTTGTGCATATATCTTATGATTTCCTTAGTGTAAGTGACTGGCAGTGAAAATTGTGAGACAGAGGATTAAAATGACATGCATATGTGTCAGCACATGGCAGATACAGTGGCATTTCTTACTACTGAGTTTAGTTCCAGACCCGACACATGCCGTGCTTGGCTGGAGAGTCCAGGACCTACAACTGTAATGTTGGTACTAAGTTTCCAAGCAGGACCTGAGAGGCTGTGTTTAGATATTGGTCTTTCTCCTTCTGGCTAGGCCATACAACTGTAATTACAGGACTAATGATGCTTTAAACCAACAACGTAATGACTGTCATCAGTGACAGCAGGAGCTTCCTGTGGGAGAGCTTGGGCAGGAGGGTCACCAGCAGCTGGCCAGCCCCAGGGGTGCCCCTGGCAAAGCTGGGCACCATCAAGCTGAGGTCAGCTCACTTAAAGGTGACCCTCCAGGTAGGCTGTGCCTTGTTCCCCATTCCAAGATCTGATCTGTGTTCTGTAGCCAAATCCTTCCTTAAGGAGGCACTGAGACAGCAAGGCAGAGGCTCTTTAAACCAGATCTGCTTTCCCTCTCAAATCTCCACACGGCCTTCTGAGGCCCTTGGTCCTACTTCAGAGGTTCTCAAACTCTTTAACACACAGGCAGTTGCTAAGCAAAGGCTATTTTGCTCCAATAATCAATGCAGAGCTTTGCTCTGAATTTGTCTCCCATCGATGTGCCATATTCACTGCTTCCCAGGCAGATGGGCCTCTGCCCTTGAACCGCCCTCCTCTTGCCTCCACATCCAGAGTGTGACAACTTTTCAGGGCATGAAAGGTCTCAAGAGCAATTGCAAAGTAATGTTTGCTTAGCACTGTGGCAACACACAGGGTGGAAACCATGTGGGAGAGACTCACGTGATGGCAGAATCCAAGAAGTCATCTTCCAGCACTGCCAGCTCCCGTATTGTTGGAGTCACTCATCTCACTTGTCCTCAGCTTCCTCTTCCGTAAAATGGGGATAATAATAATACAGGTCTGTCAGGTGGCTAAATAGTAAATGTGATAATGCAAATGGAAACTCCTTTGTCAGCTGTAAAGTGCTATGTGCAAATTAGTTAACTGGATGTAATGTTGAGAGAACGGACCAAGGGATAACAAATACTTAGACTATCAACACTTTTATATAACTCATCAGGTTAGGTCCCTGGTCAGGTCCCTCTCCCATCCTCCTAATCCACTATTCCAGGCCTTCACCCCTGCTCAGCGATCAGGGGAAGCAGAGCCATCTTCCCCTTTACTCTACCCTGGAACTGGAAGCCATCAGGTGTGAAGCACCTCACTCTCTAGTGTTCCGCTCACACACTCATCCACATCTGCACCCATCCTCAAGTCCTTCCATCCAGCTTCCAAGCATGAGCCCTTCCTCATGGCTCAGGACAGCCTCTACATGGGCTGCTGATTCCATCCTCTCTTCTCTTATCCCGTGGAACCTGCGCCACCTTCCTCTTCCCTTTGCTTTTCAACCTTCTCCCATCTACTGCCAAGCTCCCCACAGCCTAGCAATACACTTGGGTTGTATCCTTCCTCTTACATTGCATGGCCCTACTCCCACCTCTTTTTTTCTCTTCTTCAGATTCAGGTTTCTTAAATGAGTTGGCAGTATTCATCGTCCCCATTTCCTTATCTCCAGATTTCTGGTTGACTCGCTGCCGTCTAATCATTCCTCTGAAATAACTTGTAGAAATTACCAAAGACCAATTTCTGTAGACAAATCCAAGACATTTTCAGTCTTCATCCTACAGGACTTCTCTGATGCACTCACTGTGGTTAAACAGCCCTGGGTCTCTATGACATTTCTCTTTCTGATTTTCCTTAAACTTTTCTAACCTTTCTTCTCCTATCCTAAACTTTGCAAGTGTTCTCCGGTTTCTGACCTTGACTCATCAAGCTCCTCTCTGCACGTACTCTCCATGAGGCATCTTATCATCTCTCAGGGTTTATTTATCATTTGATTGCTGGTGGCTCACAGATCTATATAGAACTTGGAACTCTCACTTGAGCTTTCTTCTAGGAATGTCCAGCTGTACCACTGATGCTTCAAATTGAACATGTCCTCATATCGCTCAAACTTGCTCTTTCTCTTGTTTTTGTGATATCTATTAATTTTTCTCAGTTTATCTAATTTAATTTGTTCCATTAGGCAAACTAGAAATTTTAGAGGAACTCTTACCCTCTCATACAGTCACCAGTTTATCCCAATTTTATTTTCCATGTTGTTCTTGAATTTGACTCCTCTATTTCACCCATTCCACCCTGTGAGCCCTCACTTGTGCTGTCATGATAGTGTCCTAAGGGAGCTCCCTACTTTTAGTCTTGTCTTCATTAAATCCATCCTTCAAATTGCTACCAGAGCCAGTTAGCAAAAATGCTAATGGGACCACATCAGGCTTCTAGTTAAAACCTCTCATTCGAGATTCAGCTAAAGCAGCATCTCAACCAGGGAGCCTTCACTGGACACCATGGTCTCCTCTTCTTTGTGCTGACTGTGACCTTTGTCACCATGTCCCAAACATAGCTCTGTCTCAACATTGGCCATGTCAACACATAATTATATGCTCTTCCACTGGACGCCACAAAAGCAGATATGGGGCTCGTCTTTGTACTGCAGGGCCTGGAAAATGGTAGGTGGACAATGACTGTTGGTTGAACTTAACAACAGAGGGAAAATTTGAGGGTAGACATGGAATATCTGAGCAAGGGTGTAAACAACACTGGGCTGCAGCTATTGTCGATAGGGTATTTATTTGAAGAGTAAATATGATATATAACTGAAATCATATAGCATTTTCTATAACTTAATTCAGAAGAGACCATCTAGGTCAAATTTTTCAACTGATCTTACCCATGACTTACACCCAAATAGTCTCTGGGTGACCCTTTTATGAAGTTTCATTTTACTGTCTCATCTTATCTCTATAATATCTCTTTGGACTAGACAGAGGACGTACTATTACCTTCATTTTATAGATGATAAATCAAATTGGAAATATTAAGTGATTTGCCCATGGAATGTGGCTGGTAAGGGCCGGGAACCAAGCTGTCTGGACTTTGATTCCACGTGAAACACTCTGATTTAGCAGCGCTCAGAACAGCATGAAAGTTTGAATATCTTTTCATATATCTTGCCGGAGTGTCCCTGCCTGAAACTCCCCCCACTTAACCCCCGGGATGATCCATACCAGGCCTGTTCTTCGGTGAGGTAGCACATTCGTTGTTTGACAGGGGCTGCTTTGTGTCCAAGTTCCCCCACGAGTTCTCTTCTCCTGCCGCACATCTCCAAAGCATCATATTAGAAAAAAGACTGGGCTTTTGCCTTAGATGTAAAATTAGATGTAAAATTAGTCAAGTTTGTCAGCATTTTATGTCACTTGCACTGCTCATAATGATTTTTACTTGTAAATGTGTATAAACGTGTAACAGCAATATTAAGGAAAATTTTGTAAACAAAAAAAAGAAGAAGAAAGAAAGAAATCACCCTATTCCCACTACTCCAAAACAGTAACTGGGGTTTTAAAAATTATATTGTTTCCATAGTTTTGAGTCTTTGCTGGTAAATACTTTTTTTATTTTATTGAAGTATTAGCACACATAGAATAAAAGTGTTCCAGTCATAAATATACAAATTTAAGAATTTTAGTGGCGTGAACATGTGACCCCTACCCAGATTAAAAAAGACAACATTCACGGCTCCCCAGAAGCACCCCCCACTCCATGCCCGATTCTAGTCTCTAGCACCCCCAAAGTAGCCAGTTTCCTGGCAGCTAATATCATACATCAGTTTTCCACTTTTTACTTTTATGTGCGTGAAATAACATATCATATGCTCTTCTTTCTGGCTTATTTCATTCCAAACTGTGTGAAATTTATCCGTGTCTTTTCATGAAGTAGTAGTTCATTCACTTTCATAGCAGTTGACCAACATTTTCATAGAGTTCTCAGACTTTTTGGTCTCAAGACCTGTTTACCCTCTTAAAAATTATTGAGACTTCAAAGAGCTGTTGTTTATATCGATTGTATCTATTGATATTTATCATGTTAGAAATTAAAACAGAATTTTAAAAATAAGACATTTATTAATTCATTTTAAGATAGCTGTAATAAATCCATTATATATAAGCATAAATAGCATTTTTGATAAATAACTAGATTTTTCAAAACAAAAAATTTTGAAAAGAGTAGTGCTGTTTTATATTTTTGCAAACTCTTTAATATCTATCTGGCTTAGAAGACAGCTGGATTCTCATATCTGCTTCTTTATTCAATCAGTTGTAATACCTTTTTATTTATCTTTTGGTTGAAATACATGAAGAAAATCTGGTCTTTCACAGATATGTAGTTAGAAAAGAAAGGAGTATTTTAATAGAATTTTCAGAAAATTATAGACATTCTTCTTTGATACTACACCAAAATTCAACAAGTAGTAGTTTCTGAAAGGTTACTTGAAACTTTTATCAGTGAAATTTTTGTACTCTGTTACAGTAAAATGTATTGATTATCTTGTACTTTGAATGGATATTGTAACCCATACATGATTTGTAACATGCATTGGAGCATGCAAGTAACATACAACGAGAATATTGGTTCCCTGAGTTACGAGATCTCCCAAATGTTGACATGTTTCATTATGCAATATGGAAAGATCATATTCATATACCACCAATTTTATCAGAAAAATATTTATCTACTGAGAAACTGTCAGGCTCACAGAGGCAGGTACAAGCTTTTCAACATTCTGATATTCGAAATTTGAAAGCCCAAATTTCATCATAGGCAGAAAATACTGTCAGTGGTTTTATTTGATATGACAGGTTCACTTTGTTCATTTTCAAGAAAAGATCTGCCAGATATCCAAGTCTTCATAACTAGTTTTGTCTGTCAGTCTTCCTTTCAAATTAAAGTGATCAAAAGCAACTAGTTCAGCTCACAACTCTGACAATCATATGAGTGCTTTTCCTTGAAATGACCATCATGGTTTTTGGTGTTCAGAAGTGCTTTACGCAGATTTCCCATTTATCACACAGACTATTAAAAACGACTGTATTCAAAGACTGAGATTTCATTAAATTAATCATTTGTGCTGTTTCATCAGTGACATTCGTTTTTTTTGTTTTATCAAAGTTTTACTTCTATGTAGCAGGACCCTTTTACTTTTCCATTTTATTTATTTTTTAAATAAATTTATTTATTTTATTTATTTATTTTTGGCTGCGTTGCATCTTCATTGCTGCACGCAGCCTTTCTCTAGTTGCAGTGACCGGGGGCTACTCTTCATTGTGGTGTACGGGCTTCTCATTGCGGTGGCCTCTCCTGTTGAGCCCGGGCTGTAGGTGCACAGGCTTCAGTAGTTGCAGCACGCGGGTTCAGTAGTTGTTGCTCGCGGGCTCTAGAGCACAGGCTCACCGGTTGTGGCACATGGGCTTACTTGCTCCACGGCATGTGGGATCTCCCCATACCAGGGATCGAACCCATGTTCCTTGCATTGGCAGGTGGATTCTCAACCACTGCACCACCAGGGGAGCCTCATCAATGACATTCTTAAGTGAAGATTTTTTTTCTCCTATGAGTTCCTAGTGGTGAGGACTACATATAATGATTATTTTGGAAATTGTAGATTCACATGCAATGGCAAGAAATAATACAGAGAGACCCCATGTACCCTTTATCCAGTTTCCCACAATGGTATCATCCTGCAAAACTGTAATACAGTATCACAACAAGGAACATTTCCATCACTACAAGAAGTTCTCATATTGCCCTCTTGGGATTGTCTTTTCTTACTCAGCATAATTCTGTTCAGATTCATCCAGGTTGTTGCATGTATCAACAGTTCATTCTTTTTTTTTGTGTGTGTGTTACGCGGGCCTCTCACCGCTGTGGCCTCTCCCATTGTGGAGCACAGGCTCCGGACGCGCAGGCTCAGCGGCCACGGCTCACAGGCCCAGCTGCTCCGCGGCACGTGGGATCTTCCCGGACCGGGGCACGAACCCGCGTCCCCTGCATTGGCAGGCAGACTCCCAACCTCTGCACCACCAGGGAAGCCCAGTTCATTCTTTTTTATTGCTGAGCGGTACTCCATGGTATGGATGTTTCATAGTTTCTTTAATCATTCACCTATTGAAGGTCATCTGGGTTGTTTCCAGTTTTTGTCTATTATGAATAAAGCTTCTGTAAACATTCACATACAGGTTGTTGTGTGAGTATAAGTTTTCATTTCACTGTGATAAATCCCCAGGGGTTACAACTGCTGGATACTGTGGTAGTTGCCTAGATATAAAAAAAAATCTACTGACCTATTTTCTGGAGTGGCTGTACCATACATTCCACCAGCAATGTATAAGTGATCAAGTTGCTCTGTATCATCACCAGCATTTGGTGTTGTCACCTCTTAATTTTAACCATTCAGATAGGTGTGTAGTGATTTCTCTTTGTGGTTTTTATTTTCATTTTCTTAATGGTTAATGATGTAGAACATAGTGCTCATGTGCTTCATTGTGATATGCATGTCCTCTTTATGTCTATTCATGTCTTTTGTGCATATTCTAATGGGATTTTTTTTTTTTTTTGCTGTTGAGTTTTAAGAGCTCTTCATACCAGTCCTTTGATTGATGTGACTTGCAAATACTTTCTCCTAGATTGTAGCTTATTATTACATCATTTTTTAATTTTTTTTTTTTTTTGTGGTACGCGGGCCTCTCACTGTTGTGGCCTCTCCCGTTGCGGAGCGCAGGCTCTGGACGCACAGGCTCAGCGGCCATGGCTCACGGACCCAGCCGCTCCACAGCATGTGGGATCCTCCCGGACCGGGTCACGAACCCACGTCCCCTGCATCGGCAGGCAGACTCCCAACCACTGCGCCACCAGGGAAGCCCTATTGCATCATTTTTATGTGGGTTTTTGTGGAACAAAAGTTTTTAATGCTGATGAGATCCAATTCATTTTTTTTCTTTTATGCTTTTGGTGTAAAATCTAAGAACTTCAGCGATTTGTTGAATGAGAGCAGTAAAAGCAGACATCTTTGCTTTGTTTACAGTCTTAGAGAGAAAGCATTTATTGTTTCACATTAAATATAATGTTAGCTGTGGGGTTTTGTAGATGATCTTTATTATGTTAAGGTAGTTCCCCTCTATTCCTGGTTTTCTGAGAGTTTTATTATGAATGAGTGTGGAATTTTGTCAGATGCTATTCTGCATCAATTGATATAATCATGTCATTTTCTTCTTTAACCTACTAATATGGTAGATTATCTTGATTGCTTTTTGGGTATTTACGAGCTTTGTGTTCCTGGAATAAACCCACTTGGTCATTGTGTGTAATTCTTTTTATGCATTGCTAGGTTCTATTTGCTAATATTTTGTTAAGAATTTTTGTATCTCTATTACAACAGCCAGGACATGGAAGCAACCTAAGTGTCCATTGACAGATGAATGGATAAAGAAGATGTGGCACATATATACAATGGAATATTACTCAGCCATAAAAAGAAATGAAATTGAGTTATTTGTAGTGAGGTGGATGGACCTAGAGAGTGTCATACAGAGTGAAGTAAGTCAGAAAGAGAAAAACAAATACCGTATACTAATACATATTTATAGAATCTTAAAAAAAAAAAGCAAAACACATACTCATTCTGAAGAACCTAGGGGCAAGACAGGAGTAAAGACGCAGACATAGAGAATGGACTTGAGGACACCGGGAGAGAGAAGGGTAAGCTGGGACGAAGTGAGAGAGTGGCATGAACATATATACACTACCAAATGTAAAGTAGATAGCTAGTGGGAAGCAGCCACATAGCATAGGGAGATCAGCTTGGTGCTTTGTGACCACCTAGAGGGGTGGGATAGGGAGGGTGGGAGGGAGACCCAAGAGGGAGATATGGGGATATATGTATATGTATAGCTGATTCACTTTGTTATACAGCAGAAACTAACACAACATTGTAAAGCAATTATACTCCAATTAAGATGTTAAGAAAAAAAAAGAATTTTTGCATCTCTATTCATGAAAGATAGGTTTATTTCCCTGTACTCTGTTTGTCTGGTTGTGGTGTAAAAGTATAAGGGTATTGCTAGCTTCATAAAACAAATTGGGAAGTGTACCAATTTTTTCTATTTTCTGGAAGATATTTTGTAAAATTTATGTTAATTCTTGCTTAAATATTTTGTAAAATCCTCAAGCAAAATCATATGGACCTGGAAATTTATTTGGGGGGAGTATTTAAATTATGAATTCAGTTTCCTTAACTGTTATAGTCTATTCCAATGATATATTTTATATTGGTTGAGATACAGTAATTTATGTTTTTGGAAAGGATTTGTCCATTTAATCTGAGTTGTCACATTTATGTGTATGTAGTTATTTGTAATATTCCCTTGCTATCTTTTTGATGTCTGCAGGGTCTGTAGGGATAGCCTCTCTTTCATTCTTTATATTGGCAATATGTGTCTTCTTTTTATCTTTGTCAGTATTTCTACAGGTTTGTAAGTTTTATCGATCTTTTCAAAGAACCAGTTTTGTTTCAATGATTTTCCCCATGTTTTTCTGTTTTTAATTGCATTGATTTCTGCTCTTACCTTTATTATTTCCTTCCTTCTGCTTGCTTTGGGTTATTTTTCTCTTTTATTCTAGTTCCTTGAGTGGGATCTTAGATTGACTTAAAAATTGTACTCTTTTTTTTTTTTTTTCAGATAGGCTCTATGATGCAAAACATTTTAAAATTACATCATTTAAAAATATTTTAATTTAAAATCTTTTCATCTATATTAGGGTAAAATTGTATATATTTAAGATGCACAACTTGATGTTTTGATGCACACAGACGTTGTGAAATCATCACCACAGTCAAGGTAATTCACACAGTTACCTTCTGTTTTCTGATGAGGCCACTTAAGCTCTAACTTCTTAACAAATTTCGAATACATAGTACAATATTGTTAACTAGAGTCACAGTGCTGTACGTCAGGTTTTCAGAACTCACTATTTTGCGTGACTGAAGCTCTGTATCCTGTAATCAACATATCCCCATTTCTGCCTCTCCCCAGCTCCTGGAAGCCACCATTCTACTCTCTACTTCTATGAATTTGACTATTTTAGAGTCCATATATAAGTGAGATGCAATGTTCTGGCTTATTTCACTTAGCATAGTGTCTTTCAGGTTCATCTGTGTTGTTGCAAACAGCACAATTTCCTTCTTTTTAAAGGCTGAATTTTATACATACATAAAACATATATATAATGAACTTTGTGATGATTTTTCTTCTTTTGTTCTGTTAATGTGATGTATCACCTTGATTGATTTGCATACATTGAACTATCCTTGCATCCCACGGATAAATCCTACTTGATCACGGTATATGATTCTTGTAATGTGCTGTTGAATTCTGTTTGCCAGTATTTTATGGAGGATTTTGGCATCTGTGTTCATCAGGGATATTGCTCTTAAATTTCTTTTATTGTGGTGTCTTTGCCTAACTTTGGTATTAGAGTGATGCTGGCCTCATATGATGAGTTGGGAAGTATTCCCTCTTCTTCTATTTTTTGGAAATGTAAGAAGGTTTGGTATTAATTCTTCTTTGAATATTTGATAGAATTCTCCTGTGAAGCCATCTGGTCCTGGGCTTTTCTTTTTTGAGAAGTATTGGATCACTAATTTAATCTCCCTATTTGTTATTGATCTGTTCAGATTTTCTAAAATTTAACTCTTTTCTAATGCATGCATTCGGTGACATATATTTCTCTCTCAGTATTGTTTTAGCTATGAGACAAATTTTGAAACATACTGTACTATGTATTTTTTAAAATTTCCCTTGAGACTTACTTTTTGATCCATGGATTATTTAGAAGTATATTGTTTAGTTCCCAAGCGTTTGGAGATTTCCTGTTATTGATTTCAGTTTGATTCTTTTATGGGTCAGAGAACATATTTTGCAGGTTTTAATTTTTTAAAAATTTGTTGAGATTTATTTTATGGTCCAACATGTAGTTTGTCTTGGTATATGTTTTGTGGGGGCTTGAAAAATGTGTATTTTACTATTGTTGGGTGCACTGTTCCATAAATGTGAGTTACTTGAACATTTTTTAGAATTCCACTTTAATTTATCTATTATATTCTAGCTTTTCTAGTTTTTCCTGGGAGGAAGATTTATCTGCTACAAGCTAGTTCGTCGTAGCTGGAAGTGGAAGTAACCCATAAGCATGTATGCGAGTGTGTATGTGAATGTAACAGCATAGGTGGTACATGTATTCATGAGGTTGTGATTGATTTGACCAACAAATCCTGTAACTCTTACTGCCCCCGACAACTGGTCAGAGTAGAGAAGTTCTCACCTAAAATCACAGCTGTTATTAGTTGTGACTTGTTTTGTCTCTTCTCCAGGACTTCATGTCATGTATCGAGAACTACAGACGAAAAGGACAGGAGCTATATGCATCTCTATACAAAGATCATGTACAGGTAAGAAACAAGGCCATTCCCTTCTCTGCACAGTAGACCAGAACCTACCTTGAACCTGAAATAAAGAATCATAAGAGCGTTTGGTTTAAATTCTAAATTGGCTAAGCCAATAATTGGTCATCAGTGAGTCAGTCCTACCTTCATGACCTGTGCCATGGGATTTGGACCCACACTGTCAGCAGCTGAGGAGATAGGCAGTGTTTCCATCCACTTATCTACTCATTCATCCAGTGGGCACCTCAGATCCTGTGCTAGGAGCTAGGGGCACGATTGTAAACACAGCAGACGTGGGCCTCACTCTCGGGTAGCTTACTCTAAAGGAGAGTTAAATAAGTGCACAGATAAATAGATCATTATAACTTGGAAAGAGCAATAGACAGGGAAAATACAAGTATAATGGGAGATTATAACAAGGGGAAGACTTTAATTTGGGCAGATCAGAGGCCCTCTCCAAGGAATTGATCTTTAAGTTGAAATCTGAAGAAGGAGGAATATGGGCTAAAGTATTTTAAGGAAGTGGTTTTGACTAAGGGGAGGGAATGTGTGAAGCTCCTGAGTCGGGAAAGCACTGGATGTCATCAGTTAACTGGAAGAAGAGGAAGTGACTGGGATGATCTGAGCTGGGAAGGGACAAGGGTGAATGAAGATGAGGCAGGGCCAGAGCAAGCAGAGTGGCTTGCTGCCACCGTAGGGGTTTGGCTTGTTCTCCCAAGGACAGTGGGTTGCCACTGATGAGGGTAGATTTAGATGTTGAAAACCTCTCTCTAGGAGTGATTTCTGTACAGTCTAGGTAAAGAGCACTGGCTGTCATGCCAGGGACATCTCTATTTGAATCTCAGGTCTGCCCCTTCCTAGGACTGAGCCTAGTCTGAGCCTCAGGGTCCCCATCTTTAAGACAGGATAATACTGCCTACCCGTAAAGATTAAAGAGTGAGTATGGAACACCTAGACAGTGGCTGGCAGGGAATAGATGTCCCATATGTGGTTAATGAATGGCTAAGAAGTTCATTTTTAGGTGGTATTATTGATGTTAACAAAAATTTTCTAAAATGATTGCTAGTAATAGAACACAACAATAGAATTAAAACTTCACAAATTATATTTTTACTTTACAGTTTCTCTGTGCCAAAGCCTTGCTAGGTGTAGGAAAGGCAGAGATGATAATGGTACTCCTCTGGTTGAAGGTTCTTAACACTCCGTAGAGGGACCAAGAGTAAAGAAATTAAAGCAGGGTGATAAGGCCAATACTAGGATGTTGTACTACAAAGAGAGGAGCAGTGGGGTATAAGGAACCATTGGGTGTGCCTGGGGTAAGGCGAGGTGTGAAGGAATGGTGAAACAGTAGTCCCCAAGTTCAAGGGAAACAGAATAGGCTCTGATCAGCTTAAGCCAAGTAACCTGATCCAGTTCCCTCCATATGTGCTTGTTTGGGAGCCCACAACGTGCCCCCACGAATAGGGATTTGTGAGATGCCCAGCGTGCACCCCAGAAACATACAGACTAGCGACACAGCCTCCCAGGCTGTGCTACATAAGGAGGTGGGCAGTTTATCAGACATGCCGGGGGGGAGAGGCAGTTTGGGGATAGGTGTCCTGCTGGCTTACATTTGCGTGTTATCTGCGCCCCTTGGACAGGACCTCGCGTGTGAGTGCCTTACTACTTGAATTCACCAACTTCATTCAGGACTAGCAATATGGCTAATAAATTCAGCTGCCATTGGGGGAAAAGTAAGATGAATCATTTAGGATTGCATCCTTTATTTAGGGATATCCCCATCACGCTTGTTCCATTTCAAGACAGAGGGTGTTGTTTATCTAAACTATCAAATCAGCATCTAGTCAAGAGTTTGACCATTTCTCTTCTTATGGTTGGAAAAGCCTGGAAGATTTGGTCATGGCTAGGAGAAATGTGCTCTGTGGTAACTGGTGGATTTCTGCTGAAATTTGAAAAACTGAAGGTTAATGGGGAAGGACAGAAGAACCTCGGCAGAGGCTCTGAGCCCATAAGGCAAGGGTCCAGCCTTCTGGAACATCAGTCTGGCTTATTTTCAGCAGCGGGCCTGACTGGGGCTCAGAGAGTACTTGAGAAAGTGGGACAGAGTTTTACTGTTGATTGAAGTATTTTTGAGAAAATCAGCATTTTGAGGCTAATCCATGAGGATACTTTCCAAGTGTTTAAATATTTTAGACAGATCGTTTCGATGTTTAAAAGAATGCAGGTGTTATCACCGTCTGCCAGAGACAATGGGGTCTGGAGTGTTCACCCCGCTTTCTTTTAAGGGGTGTAGTAGGCTTTCCCGACGAAGGCCCCACTCCGCTTCCAGAGAAGTGAAGTCCAAGTTCTGGAAAGAAATCAGCCTTGTGAAATATGCCATGTTCTTCAAGGACAGCTTCTCCTAATTACACTCCGCGAGGTCCTTCCAAGAGGGTGGAGATAATGAGGTTCAAGGGCCCCCGCCCACACGGCTCTCAGTAACAGGTTGCGTAAGACTTTTCCAACTGGGCATTTTACTTAACCTGAGAGGTCACTGGCGATGCAGGTGCTCACAGCATGACAAGATAGCGTCACCCAGTGCCCTGGAAGCTAACCCAGGCATCATCAGTATGCCTCATCGTCCCATCACCAGCAAATCGTGCAGTTCTGATATTTAATCTCCCCAATTTCCCATCACTCCAGAAGTGCCGACGAAAACAGGTGCCTCTGCTCTGGCCCTGCCCAGATGCCCCTTTGCCATTTCCAGTTACATTTGTTCTCTTCTCTGTGGTCCGGCTGCTCTGGCTCTGCTCTGTGATATATCCAGGCCACCTGTTCTTATACTGGGTCCTCATCATACCTTACAGACACGCCTCATTTTGTCTGTATTTTTTAAAAAAATTACAGCTTTTACTGTTTAAAGTTCTATGCAAGATGCCTTCCACCCCAGAAATGGCCTTTCTTTTAGTGTGTGAGGGGCATTGCTCTGTCCCCTCTCTTTTGGGCTCTCTGGGGGCCAACAGGCTGTTTCCATTTCTTGCTCAGTCTCTGTATATCCATTACATTTTGGTAACAGCTCTTTCAGATGTAAGTATCGGAAACTCAACTCAAACTGGCTTAGGCAACACACGAAATATTTTGAAAAATCCAGGAGAACATCACAGTTCAAGAAGAGCTGGATCCAAGTATTCAAACTCTGCTTTAAGGAATCTGCCTCCTCTCTCCCTCTCTCTCTTTTCTTTCTCTCTTTTTCATACACACACACAAACACATGTTCACACAAACATTAAACACACAAGTGTATGAGATTACTAATATGTTTTAGGCAACGAGGCACATGGAGGAGAGAGCATTTGAGGCTGGCATGAACTCATGCTCTGCTCCCCAGTCTGTACATCCTGGAACCAGGCAGGGCTCATATAAAGGGTGGGAAATTATGTAACTTGCACAAAGGGACTGTCTCATCGCTGAGAGGCCTGCCTGTAGGCTGGGTATGCCTCAATGCAGATACACCAGGTGCCTTTTCCTGATGCACATAAGGTTGGCCAGCGCAAGGTAAGCAGCCCTGATCGTGTACACATCCGCCTCTCTGCAGTCTGCTCTATACGGGCTCTAGAGACAACCAGTTCCAATCCCAGAGAATGATGCTCAGTAGCCCATCCTACAACCATTCATCACCCACTGAAGCCAGGGCTGGAGTCAGCTGCACCCCAGCACCGGGAACTGAAAGTAGGGACGGTCTGGTTGCCAAGAGGAAAGTCTCAGTGATGCTACCCAAGAGCTTCTATTCAGCCGAGAATCATAGCTGCCTCTAATACACCAGCATCCCTGCCCCTGTGTCTGGTGTGGCATTTGGCCCACTCGAGGTTTGGACTGAATGGGGACCTTACCTTGTGCAGAAGCATGGGCATTACAGGACACCTTGCGGGTGCAGGAGCTCAGGACTTTCGCTTATTCAGTCATCTCATGTCCTTTGTCTTGGGACCACATACAGCCTTCCATCATGGACTAAACAATCATTCATCTCTGAGGGATGAATGAGGGATCTTATCCCTGACACACATCTGTCTAGCTGCAGATATGCAGGCAACACGTTTGCCCTGTGATGAAGACTCAGGCAGCTGTGAACCTCCAGCTTGCATAGGTGGAGCCTTAGGGTGGAAGGGATGCTCTTAAAAGACTAATTTGAAACCCCGGATGAACAACCCAGTAGCTTGGGATTGTCCGTCCTCTGTGAAGCTCAATGTGGAACTACAGATGCAGCAGCAACCTCCCAGGAGCTGAAATATTGTCCCCAAACACGTGTTCATTCCATATAACCAAATCCCTATAAAAGGCTTTGGATAGTCATTATTTTTCTGGAGTTTTTTATTAAATAATTGGCGTACTTGTAAAATGCTATAACTATTTAGGATATGAATTTAAGAACTGTGGAGAAACAAAATTATCTTGTTTTGAAATAGAATTTGCTTTATTCACAATAATAATACTAACTGCTTAAGCTGGGTAAGGCACCGTATTAAACTCTGGAAAATATTGTCTCATTTGATCCTTACATAAACCCATGGTTTTATTACGGTGGTAATATTACTAACTGAATTTGACTGGTGAGGATGTTAAGTCTCCTTCAGATTAAACTGCCAGTGAAGAGCAGAAACATTGTGGCAGCCCAGGTTCATCTGACACCAAAGACCAAGTACTTAGAACTATACCATCTCTCATGTTTTCGTGAGACTTTTCAAGTTCTGAGAACGCTTTTCCCATTCAAAATGGTCTAGATCTAAGTCTGCCAGTCTTTGAAGTAATACTGGCAGAAATCACGACTTAATGAAGTGATACCAGGGCCCTAGGAAAGGAATCAAGCACGCAGGCTGAAGTGAAGGCTCTGGAATTAGACAGGCTGGGTTTCAGTCTTAGCTTGGTCACCTGTTGGTCCTTGGGGAAGTCACTTCTCCTCTCCTAGACTTGGTTCCTTCATGAGGATAATAGAAAGTACTTACAAGTTCCAAGACTCACTTATGGTGTCATTGTGTAGAGGAAATGAGATAGAGCAGGTGAGAGGCTCAGCCTCGTACATGACGATGAGTTTCTTTTCTCTTTATGTTACTTTTGTGAGGTCTGTGCTTCTTGTCCTTAGCACTTTCACCTTTCAGTTTTCTGAAAAATTAAAATGTAGGGCACATACCATCAAATATTTGAATAGTTGGAAAAGTTCACCCTGCAGACAAAGTTGATTCTGCTGTCCAAACTGAATTGAAATGTTTCCTTGATAGATGATGTAGGAAACTTCAATGTGGCACACAAAAGCAATTTAGGGGTGTCGATGTATTTCGTAAAAGGTTTGAGTTATACTCTAGCAGAAGGTATAACAGTCAAGTGCTATGTATGCAAACTATGAGGATTTCATAGATATTAGGAAGGATAATTTTCATTAGCATCAAAGGTTTTAGCTTCTTTGAACATTCTCACCACACTTCCAGTCCAGACACTGGAAGGAGGGCTTTCAGCATCATTTTGAAGGGTAGGGGCTGTGGTGAGGTTCTGTGTCCATTCTACCAAATAGCCGTCCTATTCTCTGATGAATAGCATGGGGACCTTTGGGACCTGCTACTTTCTGCACAGCACCCAGCAGTCACGAGGCTCTGTGGGCCAAAGGGCAGAGGGTTTTTTTTCTCCTCGAAGCTGAATTAAATGGTCTCAAAGCTGAAAAACTGATTTCTTCTCCTGGCCTGGTCCTGGCTCCAGAGAGTACACCCTGAAGGTGCTTGGAGCTGCCTATAGAGGTGATTTTCCTCAGGCAATTATGGGGGGCTTGGTCTGTTCACCCCAGGAGGTTTGGGGCCAGGCTGGTGAGGAGATGTGTCCAGAGGTGACGCTGTACTTCTGCTTCTCAGAGGCGGAGATGTGGCAGAATCAAGGCAGCCAACGCCTGGGCCAGGATCCAGGAGCAGCTTTTTGGGGAGCTGGGCTTGTGGCGTCAGATGGCAGAAGCCACACCCTGCTCCCGGTGGGAACTGGACTGGAGAGAAGGACCAGCTCGCATGAGGAAACGTATCAGACGCTTGTCTCCGCTGGAGGCCCTGAGTCGAGAAAGGCTCAAGGTAAGAATTAGATGCAACAAGACAGGATGCTTCCAGACAGGCAGTGTATAGGGAGGTGTCTCCTTAGCTTTTCCATCTGATGTTGTTTCCACCAGGAGTGCTTTGGCGTGGACAGATAGGAGAGATAATGCGTGCAGTTCACTGTAAGAGTGCTGTAATGCGTTCTTGGTGCTGTTTAACAGAAGGAAAGAATCAGTAACTCCCCAGGTACATAGAAGGGATGCTATAACTACAGCCTGAATGAATGCAAAAAATAAGTGAGTGAGTGGTTCATATATACACCACTGACCCAGTACCACGCTGACATCCATAAAAGTCCATTAGAATGGTCTGGATGCCAGCGTTTGAAAAGAGCCACGTGATGGGCACTGTCTCTTGTACAAGTTATGTGTCATAGAGCAGTCATAGCCAGCCCTTCTATGGGTATTACTGTGCAAGCAAATCCCATATCAAGTCTTACAATGGAAATATCTTGAACTCAGCTATTTCTGCAAGCTTGAGCCAGTGACCCGCTTCGTCCAAATGACACTGAAGCAGCGTTGGATTCCCAGGCAACGGAATCTGGACAGTCCCCAGGTGTTTGCTGTAATGAAGCTTGAACTCTCTGTCAGACTTACATTTTTGCCTTTTAAATGATGAGGAACCGTCCTTGGCTTGGTAGTGGATACAGAAGAATCTGTTAATAGCATTTCATGTCCTCATTGAACAATTCTGCTTTAAGATGTTCTGAAAAGCAGCCTTCCCAGACCCTGGAACGCAAGACATTTCCTTCTGCATTCATCCTGAGTTACAATGTTGGGCTTCTTCTCTAGTCTGTAACCTCAGAATCTTTTACCCACATTAAATCCTTTATAAAACCTAATGAAAAAATTATATTTCATTTATTCAGTAGACGTTTTAGTTTTGAGTGTATTGTCTGTAAACATCTGGTGATATATAGTATTTTTCCCTCAATACATTTCTTAGGAAATGGAGGCAGGAAAAATAAGCCTGCCCATGGTGCTGATGTCAAGGCCGAAGGCTGGCTGTGGAACCTAGACTCTGGTCTCTTGGGCTGTCCAGCCCCAGACCCTGTCCCTGGTCCCCTCTCCAGGGTGGCCCATACCACAGACAGCCAGGATACTCTCTACTCCCATTTGGCATAATCTTTGGTAATTACTGTAAATCCTACTTAATGGAAGATTGTGGGTTTTTTCCCCTTTGACTCAGGAACATTAATACTTGCATTTTATTGTGGTCCTTTAGGATTTGGCATTTTGCTCCCCTTGCCTTTAAGTCTTGAGTGTATGAGTGATTTGAAGGAGCCATATGCATGTGTGTGTATGTGTTTGTGAATCTGTGGAATGGGGGGGTGGGGCCCATAGGTATCCAGGATTTAATTTCTCTTTCCTCTGGTTTTATTTCAGGAGAGTCAGGACAGAAATGGTGATATTTGTCAGTTAAATGCTGAAAACCAAGGTATTCAATTTATCTGTATTTTTATTTAACAGTTAAACCAATTCTTGGTTTTATTTAACATCTCCTTAAAGATATGAAGTTGATATATTGTGGGAAGAAAATGCTGCACGTCTAGAGTAGGGAGTGCAAGGCCTTTCATCACTCTGCTCTCCAGAATGAAGAGGGACCCATTCCAGACCTGAACACTCCACTGGGGGAAGAATTTTGTATTTAGGTTGCAACAGTAATAATTTTTTTCAGGGAAACTATCCTGTCAGTTTGCTATATGAGGGAAACCTCAAAAGTGCCCCCCCAAATACTAATACATGCTCAGTATGTGACCCAAAACACCTAGGAGGAAAATAGGAAAATATTTTAGAGCAAAATTGGATGGGATAGATATTTAATACTTAACACTGAATTCTCTGATTGTGAAGATAACAGATATGATGGTCATTGTTATTTCTCCAATTTAAAAAAGCCCTTTGAATCATTGTTGATGTTTATGCTTACCCTTTGTGTAATACTCATGGAGGAATTTGGTTGAGTTGATATGCTAAAAATCTAGTTTATTTTCGGAGGTCATTTTGGCCCAAACACATCAAATACATACCAAACACACACACAGACACATACACTATATTTCAGATTTTGTGTTTCTACCAAAGACTCTGCCTTTTGTTTCAGACACTCTCTGTCTGTGAGTTTCACTGTATCCTAGGCTGCAGCTTATATCAATCATATCCTTAACCAAGCGACCACTTCCTAGAGCTGATCAGACTTGTCTCATTTAGCGCCTTAGCACCGGATTTTGCGTGGAGCTTGCTGTCTTGTCAGTCTGCAGTAACAAAGCCCAGAAGTGAGGATCTTGAGCTCTGACCCCAGGTTGATTTGGGGAGTCCCACTTGGGACTTGGGATGACAGTGTAACACTCATATTTTGGCTTCTCTTCTTTCCATCCCAAGCCCCATAACCCTAAGATCAGAAGGAGAATCTGCCTGCTCTCCCTCTCAAAATGGGTGGCTGCAGAGGGTACAGTGGCAGAAAGCAGGTGTTTGATTTTATGTGGACTAGGGCCATGGGCTGCAAAGTCACCTCGTCCCCTATATGCAGGGCCTCTGGTCACCTATGATCCCAGGCCTCCTCCATGTTTCCAGCATGGACCCCCAACTCCCAGTAGGGAGCTCAGTCAAAGAAGAAAGGGCTGTGATTCTTCACCATGCCTTCCTGGGTGCCTATATCTACACAGTGTTTTCTCTGCCTGAGGAAAAGCCTCTGATGGATGTTGCTGTGAGCAGCAGGCACTTACATTCATCCAAGTGTGAGGTTCCCAGGTGGGGAGGAGGTCAAAGAGATGAGCATCTTGCCACAAAGAAGATGTCCAGTAGCACCCTGACCTTCCAGCCATGTGCTGCTCCACGCAGGTGGACACCCAGGACAGGGTGGAGGAGAAAAATCTAGAGATCCACACAGGTATGTACTTAGCTGGCACCCAAAGGCACATGCACAGGGGCGCATCCTTTGGAAATAAGTCTAGATGTACACACAAATGATTGCAGCACAGTGGATTTTGGTAGTGTAGAAATAGAAACTAGTTGTATCTCTAAAAAATAAGAGGTGGGGCTTCCCTGGTGGCGCAGTGGATGAGAGTCCGCCTGCCGATGCAGGGGACACGGGTTCGTGCCCCGGTCTGGGAGGATCCCGCGTGCCGCGGAGCGGCTGGGCCCGTGGGCCATGGTCGCTGGGCCTGCGCATCCGGAGCCTGTGCTCCGCGACGGGAGAGGCCACAGCAGTGGGGCCCGCGCACCGCAAAAAAAAAAAAAAAAAAAAGAAGAAGAGGTGAGTTGGGTAATTATGGAAGAGTCACACAATAGATTATTACAGCCCCTTAAGTTGCTTTCTAAGAACTTTTAATGGAATGGGAAGTGCTCATGGTGTAATCTTGAGCAAAACAGTTAGAAAAGAAAAACTGTAAATTCAGTGTAATTCTTACCATGCCAGAAATTACGCCATGTGTGTCCCTATACGTGTATGTACAAAGAGGACGTGGCCAGGGAGGACAAACAGCCTAGAGATAAAAAGATCAGCCTCTGGACTCAGAGGGACTTGGTTCAGATTCGGCCTCTAGCTCTTGGTAGCCGTATGACCTTGAGCAAAATAATTAGCCTTTGTCAGTTTCTTCATTTGCAAAGTGAGGATGGAATGGACTCTACAACCTGGGTAGGACTGGATGAAAAATGTCATTCAAATATCCAGCACAGAGAAGGTGCTCACTAAACAGAGCTGTTGTTATTAGCACTCTCTCTGGGCGCACGGGTGATACTTGTTTTATTTCTCATTTTCAATTTCTCACAATTTCATGGGTTTTCCAAGTTTTTTACATTAAGAAGATAGTATTTCCATAATTAGGGAAAAAAACACCCACCCTTGAAAGAGTGAACAGGGGACCTCCCTGGCGGTCCAGAGGTTAAGACTCTGCACTTGCACTGCAGGGGTCGTGGGTTTGATCCCTGCTCAGGGAACTAAGATCCCGGCATGCCGCCTGGTGTGGCCAAAAAAAAAAAAAGAAAACAAAAAGTGAATAAAGTGAAGTTCAGAAAAAGCAAATCTTGGGTGACCCTCTGGGACCCTCTAGGAAATTGCTTTACTGATTAACGAAGGTGAATTTGAAACATCCCCTGTGGTCACTGGAGAGCTGCAGAGCAGCCAGGCCCGGGTACATCTTCCCGAGTGAATCAACCTGCAGGTGTGTTCACCACATGATAGGGTCAGAGGGGTGTGTCCACTTTCAGAAACAGTGAGGGACACGCTGGGATCCACATCATTCACGGCTGCCCTGAAACCTTGCAGTTCCTCCCAGGGACTCGAGCCCAGGCTGTGCACTGTCCCTCGTGACTCCAGGTGGCTCCTGCACGAACCACATGTCCCTTTTTGCTGCTGCAGATGAAGTGACACCAAAGGAAGCTGAGAGCGAGAGAGATGAGGCAGTAGACTGCACCCGGCTGACCTTCTTCCCCGCCTTACATGAAAGCCTGCACTCTGAAGATTTCTTGGAACTGTGTCGGGAGAGACAAGTCATTTTACAAGAGCTTCTTGATCATGAAAAGGTAACACAGCCCATCATGATTATTCTTTAAAGATTATCAGACATGAGAGAACTAAGCTTTCTGCACTCACATGGGAGGTGATATCTCCATTCACCATAAAAAAATCAATGAGCAAAAGCGACGGCATGCTCCTAAATTTATGGGCCCAGAGCAAGGGTGCAAATGCCCACACATCTTGCATGAAAATGTTTAGAAAATATAAATCAAGCTAATAAAGTGTTAAATGAAATATGTTCTAATGTCCTATATTGACCTTTATAATAACCTGGGGGGCCAGTTTCAAATTTAGAATTCTTGACCTTCTGGTAGTTCAGCACCTTGGCCCCCTGCTCACAGCCTGACCACTTGAGGGATCCATCCCATGCCTGAGTGAGGGGCCCTGGTGGATGTGTTTGGACACCTGACCCATATGTCCCAGATGTCCCCACACTCCTCACCTTGAAACCAGCTCCCCTTGGCCACCACTCAGGCCTAGAGGAAGCACACTTGTGGCACCTTCAGCCCTCAGAAGGGTGGACCTGGAGATACAGTATGCACAGCCAGGAGGCAGGCTGGACCAGTTAGCAGGGAAATCCATTGTTGCGGATGCCTGGAGCTGGATTGTGGGAGCCCAGGCTCTTGGCGTGCATGCATGTCCCCTGGGTATGACTGGAAGAGGGTCAGAGGGTCCCCCTGAAGTACAGGAACAGGGAAGGGCCCTCTTACACAAGTCTAAGAAAGTATGGAAGATGAAGCACATGTCTTAAAGTAAAACGGACCTGAGCTAAAACCCCCAACTTGGCCACATATTAAATGGCCTGCTACCTAACCTTCGTGAGCCTCAGTTAGTTATTCTCATCTTTAATATGGAGTGCACGGCAACCATTTCACAAAATTCTCATAAGGCTTAAATGGGATAATGGAAGCAAAGTGACTAGCATAGCGCCCAGCACACATGAGGTGGCTCATTAAAGACTAATTCTCTTCCCTTTCCAAAGGTTGAGTGGTTTAAGGGCTGGGTAGACTTCCATCTGTCTCTTCCATCAACTTCTGTATGGGATGTAAGTGAAGAAGATGCCCCAGCAAAACAGAGGAGCAGGCAGGGCGGGGCTGGCAAGACATGCAGGGGCTACCCAGAGATGAATGCATGAGAGCTGAGGGCTAGTCTGGCTGCAGGGTGGAGGAGAGTGGAGCTGAACTACGGGCCACTGAGTAAGCAGCCTGGGTATCCAGGAGCAAGTGACAAGCTCCGAGAGCTTGTGATGGGTGTGAGCAACGTGCAGAAACCGAAGCATGTCCTTTCCAGGGGAAGATTCTTTGCAGAGACTCCTGGAAGGTGTCAAACTGGGATTTACTCCTTCCAGGGGTTGGGTAAAAGGGCTGGCTTGAAGTGCATTGGCCAAATGGGTGACTAGAATTTCTGCCGAGTGTTTAGCTGCTTTCAGATTTGGTTAGCAGTTCAATCAAAACAATTCTGGAACAACAAGGTCCTTGTACATGCTGAACCCACAGCTTTCAGCCAGAGAGCACATTTGCAAGTCCCCATCACACCTCACCACCATGCCTTTGCTCATGCTGGTTTGTCTGTCTGTGGTGCTCTGCACGCTAGACTCCTAGCAGCTGACTCTCCAAAGCCCATCATGACTGGTCCCCAATCTGAAACCTGGAGAGCTGGTCTCTCCCTCATCCCTGTCTCTACTGCCCACTGCATCGCCACCTGCCCTTGCTCCTGACATACAGGCTAACCTTCACCACTTCTCCTTCTGCCTCTCTCACTCTGCTGATGCTCCTTCATGGAGGGACCCCCAGGCGCCTAACCTCAGGCATGCCTGGAGAAGCCTTTCAGTAAACACCGATGAATGAAGATTTATTATATTCACGTTCATTTTATTTTGATTATGGAAGTAGTGTAGTCTAATGTGTGAAAGTTTAAAAAATGGATATAAAACATGACATATGTAACATAAGCATATGTATTTATGTATGTGTGTATACACAGCCACAGCGTCCAGCTGCCAAGTACTAACAGCTGATAACAGCCTGAACATATCATATATGTTCATATAGGTAAATGGATATTTAGTAAATGCCTAGTCCATTGAAAACAGCTAAGAGATCAATGCTTTCTTACTCTTAAAACGTTTCTTTGCCTTATGCCCTTAAAGGATCATGTAAAGCAGTGATTCTCAGCAGGGGGCAGCTTTACCCTGCGCGCCCCCCCCCCCCCCCGGGACATTTGCCAATGCCTGGAGACATTTTTAGTTGTCATGACTTGATGGGGAGGGGTTGCTACTGGCAACTAGTGGGCAGAGGCCAGGGATGCTACTTCACACCCTACAATGCTCAGAAGAGCAGAAAATAATTGTTCAGTCCCAAACGCCTATAGTGTCAAGGTGAGAAATCCTGATATGATGGATGCATATTAAACAGATTAAAGCCAAATCCCAGCCATCCCTTCCTACTTTCCTGATAGGGTAAAGAAATACTGGGTTATATATTGTCTCCATATTGGCTCTTTTCATCCTTTTGATAAGAAGAGAGCAATGGCAATGCTTTGGTTTTATTTGGTGTATTAATTTTATACTGCTGCCATAACAAATTACCAAAACCTTGGTGACTTAAAGCAGCACGCATTTATTATCTCAAAAGTCTGAGCACAACATGGCTCAGCTGGTTCTCTGCTTAGAGTCTCACAGGGCTGAAACCGAGGTGTTGGCAGGGCTGCATTTCTTTCTAGAGGCTCTAGGGATGAAGCCATTTCCAAGCTCATTCAGGTGTTGGCAGAATTCAGTTCCACGCTTCCGTAGGACTGAGTTCCCGGTTCTTGGCTGGCTGTCAGCCAGAGGTCGTTCTCTGCTTCTAGAGGCCACCCACATGCCTTGCCTGTGGCTCTCTTCCTGCATCTTCAAGGCCAGCTGCAGTAGCCTTCTCACACTACAGATCTCTCTGAGCTGCTTCTGCCTCATCCCTCCCCCTCATCTCCCCTCTGCCTCCCTCTTCCATTGAATCTCTCCCACCAACTCTTCTGCTGCTAAGGTCTCATGGGAACTGGACCCACCAGATAACCCAGGATAATCTCCCTATTTTAAGGTCCACTGATTTGCAACCTTAATTTCATCTGGAATGAAAAATAATTTCAAGCCCTTCAAGCAGCACCTAGGTTAGTATATGATGGGATAACCAGGGATGAGGCTCTTGGGGGACATCTTTGTACCCAAATACTGCCTGCCACATCTGGTATCACTGAGGGTCCACATGTCACCTAATCCGTGCCCCGCCTTCCAAGAAGGGCTTCTGCAGATGGCCTGACTCCCATGTGTTTGCCAAGACCAGCCAGGTGGCTCCAGTCCTCGCTGGGCTGGGCTGAGGGCAAGGTCTGGAGTTTACAGTCACAGCCAGAGCTAGTCCCAGCATGGCCTGTGCAGCAGGTTCTTGCCTTTGGTACTTGTCCTGGTCTCTGAGAGTCTTATTTTTGCTAACTGTCCCACCCAGCAACACTTCACTCCGGGGTCTTGTTGGGGGAGCCAGAGCCTGAAGCCCACAGGTGACTGACTTTCCCAGCCTCTGAGAGGCAGGTCAGGAGCAGAGAGCGGCTGTTCTCTCGTTTTCCCCTGCCTTGCACTTAAACTTCAGTCCTTCTGGATCTCCATGTCACACAGCAGGAAGCTGTCAGAATGCCACATGTGGCTCACTGTGGTGGCAGGGACTCCAGGCTGTGCAGACAGGAGCATGTGAAACGCAGCAGGGTCTGAGACAGGATCTTAGTGCTTGGTGTCCCCTTACCTGCCGGGAGGGGCCACACGAGGTTGGGGGGAGGGGCACAAAGGGACTGGGCAGGGCAAGGCCAGGCGATTCTTGACATTATCAAGACATTGGTTCTTTGCATGAGTTGTTTTGATCCATTTCGTTGGGTTGTGCTTGTTGCCTCTGACTTCACGGTAAACTGTGGGAGAGATTCTTTTCCAATTCAGCCTGAGTTCCTACAAGGTCACTGGAACAAGACACACCTGCTCCCTGAAGAAGCAGGTCTAGGAGACTGGCCAGGGTCACATGGGGACAGGCTCACAGGAGGCTAGGTGGACAGAGGCTCTAGCTTGGTCCCAATCCCACCTACACTGCGTGTCTTTGCCCCAAATCGGCACAGAGGAGCTCTCGGTGGCTTGTATCTGCTCTTATCACTGTGATTGTGGCTCTTTTAATGGTACCTTAGCATTTGTTCTCTCCAAGAAGGAGGGAGGAGTGGGGTATGAACCCTGGTACCTAAGCCATAGCCCTGAGGAAGTGGGAAAGGGTCTGTCAGTGCAAATGAGGAAACGCTCCTGTTTAAACCCAGCCCCAGCCGGCTTCCAGGGCTTCCAGGATGCACCTGGGAGCCTGTGAAGCCAGGAACTGTGGAGGTTGGGCAAGTGTTGAGCTTGGACAAAATGGGAGAATCCAGGTCTGAGTGGGTCTGTTTCCTGCTGAGATGGTGGAGGATGTGACAGAGGGTCAGAGTAGAGCCCACGAGAAACCTGACCAGCTGGGATGGGGCCCATCTAGGGTTCTATGTCCACTACAAAATACAGCATTTTGTGGGAAAGAGGGAAGTTGCTGGGTTTGGGGCCTTGACTGATGTGTGGTGAGTCCCCTGAATTTAAAGCCTGAGGCAGAGAGGAGCATAGGGAAGCAGGCCTGGGAACTCAGGGACATCCACGGGCTGGAAGAGTGGGCTGAGTCGGGTCTGGGCTGCAGAGCTCATTGTGGAGCGGGCCCTGTGACCTGGCCCCCTCCACTGCCCACACCTCTACTAGCCAGATCATTGCAGCCTCATGCCCACCCACTCACCACTCCCCTGCGACCAGAGGCCCCCTCCTGGGTGAGCCTGTGCTGATGTGTCCGTCCCCAGAGCACTCATAGCGACGGGCCGCCCACAGCCCTCTGCTCACTCTGCTGCTAGCATCTTCCTCGTCACACGGCTCTGTAATTATTCTTGAGTCTTCCTGTGATGCCTTTAAAGGCAGGGACAGGCTGGAATTTATTCTTGTCTCTCCCTTCCCTGACTCGTAGTATCTGTGCTCTGGAAAGATCTGCTGAACTGGAGAACACAGCTTTATCAACGGACCGTCCATGGGGAGCCCGCCGCTCCAGTGTGCCTTGCCGCAATGTAGGGGCTCCAGGCGTGGGCAGCCTGCCCACCGCAGTGACATGGGTCTGCTCTCGAGAACCTCGGGAACTGGCCTGAGGGGTGGCATGCCTTGGGCATACCTTGTTCATTGGGGGAGCCCCTCTGGGAGCAGGTAAGGCGTGGCAGAGCAGGCCTGGCTGCCTTGAAAATCCACCACCACCAAGGAAGAAGATGCCAACAATTCATGCCCAGGAGGGCAGCTTGGCACAGGGCAAGTGCTCAGGCTGTATGGAGAGCCTCATTCTGCTCTTTGTTTATCACTATTATTGGCAGAAGTGTCAATAGCTGGACGTCTGGAGCACTTGCTTTGGGTGCTTTTCATACATCTCATCGAGTCTCACCATGGGCCCTGTGAAGGAGGCTTTATCATTTTCAACTTAAAGATGGCAAAACCAAGCCTAGAGAGGCTGCTAACTGGAATTGCTCGTATTTCATCTCAGCTCTGTCTTACTCCAAGTTCGTGTGTTTTTCCCTCTTTTTCCTAGCTCCTAGCCTACTGTGTCGGGCAAGTTACATAAACTCTCCACCACCCTATTCTTCAGCAACCTTCCTGTATTGGCCTTGGACATGTTGGCTCCAGGACCCCTCTGCTTCCTCTGCAAAGGTTCTGGTTAATGCCGTCTCAGGCAGGCAGGCCTCCAGGTTCTTCACCGTGCACGGCGTCTCCGCCAGGACATAGCGTGACACGCACGTGCCAGCCTGCCTGCCTGCCTGCCTGCACATGACTTAGCCCCAGCTCCTTAATCCTTGGTCATTCTACTTACTGTCAAGGACAGGAACTGAAAGTCGAGGAAGGGAGGATTGTTGCACTGACCCTAGAACCATGAACGTGTTGAAGCAAACATATAGAGGGTTTGACCACGGCAGGGGTGTGTGTGTGTGTGTGTGTGTGTGTGTGTGTGTGTGTGTGTGCGCGTGTGCGAGTAGGTGGTTATTTTCTGCATTTCCCCAGACTAATATTTTCTGCTTGTGTTGAAACATTTTGAGGCAAGCATTGTTGTAAGCTGAGAATTCCCCTAATTAAGAAGTCTCCATAAGACCTTTTAGGTCTTGTGCTTTTTCTAAGTGAAAGCACACCCACAGCAGGGTGTACGTGATGGGTGTGCGCCCAGGCTCAGAAAGCCCGGAGCTCCTGCCTTCAAGTGGCCATCACGTAAAGTGGGCAGGCAGCCCGTGGCGAGCCCTGGCTCCTCCTCCCCTGCCGTCTCAGAAGCGCTTGCTTTCATGGTCTTTGCCGATGCAGCCCAGGAGACTCCGGGGCACATCTCCTTCCAGACTTCTGGATGGCTTGTCCCCACAGAGGCCTCTGGGGGAAGCAGGCAGACCTGGAGCTCGGAATGGCAGCAGCTTAACTCATTTCTTTGCGAGAACATTGGAGCTCTGATCGCCTCTAGCGATACCTGGGATGGTAATTATTCTGTGCTACTTTTGCGTCATTGATTAATGATTCCCAGAACCATGAACACATTTCTCTGCAAACAGCTCCATTTGACATGAGGAGTGGTTTATTTAATGTATGTTAACTGTGGGCTTGTGTCAGCCACTGCGTGGTTGGGGACGGTCCCGTGTCCCCCCTCCACAGAGCTGCTCACAGAAGTGAAGTGAGTCTCCACTTAAAAAAATGTGCTTCCAGACCCAGTCCAGAGTTAGAACTCACATGGGAGTTGTTTTTTTTACTGTTGCTGTTCTTTTTAATTACATGAAAAACTAAACATTCTTTTTTATACAAACTCAATGTAAAATATTAGTTTGACCTTGTTAGAAATGAAATCAGCTCACAAGGAGATAATTTTGCTCTGAACAGCAGGGAGCAGCATCAAGCCCTTCCTAGGTATTTTTAGCTGAAGTCATTTGTAGAAGGCAAAGAACTGTGTTAACCTTTGCACGTAGTAACTTCCCCCCCGGGTGAGTCGCCACGAGTAACTTTCTAGAATGCAGAGCTGCACATGTCATCCCTACTGAACACCTTCTGAGACTCTCTTTGGCATACTTTGTGCACAGGGCCACTCTGAGCTGGCCCTGTGCTTCCCTGGACTTGCTTCCCTTACCCTTACATGAGTGCGCGAGTGTGCGCACACACACACACCTGCCTTTTTACTCTAATTATACAGAACGACTTATAATCTCTCAACATGTCCAACTGGCTCAAGACTTTGTACCTTGCCAAGTTTCTCCTCTGTTTTCATCATCTCAACACCCAGCCTCAGCCTTGGGGTCATCTCCTTGGGACCCACTTCTCTGATGTCACCTGCCCGCCCCTCCCCAGATGCTGTCTGGGCCAGGCACTCTCCTCTGTGCCCTGAGAATGCTTGTGTTTCCCCCCAACCCCATGCTGTCCCAGGACAGTTGGTATGCTTCTCTCCTTCCTGTTAGACCATGCGCACCACAAGATGTGTTTTCCCTCCCTTTATGTTTGTGTGGAGGCACAGGCCAAACATTCAATATGTATCTATTAAATGAAAGCATGAGCAAATGGATGAGTTATAGCAATGTGCCTGCATGTGATGGGACCTCATCTTTCATAGCCTCGCTGGTGTCCACGGATCAGTGTCTAAGTATGGTTTTCAGATTGTCTGCATCAGAATCATCTGGGCTGCCTATTAAAATGCAAATTCCAGGGCCCATTCTGCACTTGCTGAATCAGAACAACTGGGACTGTAACCTGGGAAGATGAACTTTAACAAGCTGCCTGGGTGATTCTCATACATACTCACTTTTCAAATAAACGCTGAGATCCACAAGTCTGGGTTTTACGATATACGGAGCTGCCCCGGCTAGAAACATGCTTCAACTTCAGTCACTGAGTGCAGATTCTAAATGCAGCTAATGCTACACACTGCGCTTTGAACACTTCAGGACTTGTAATCCTTTTCACATTATACTGGTGCAGTTTCAGTCCTTTTCCGTTTGGTCTCCCCTGAGCCAGCAGAGAAAGGGTGGAGGCTTGGCTGTTGGCAGACTTGCTGTGCAAGTGGCACACGCAGGCAGGCAGGGGGCATCCCTGCTCCTTGTCTCCACCTGAAAATACGAGCTGCCATCAAGAGATCCAAGTGTTATATTTCTTCTCAGATCTGCCAAACTGACATATAAAAATAATATCTCCTTATTTTAATATACACTTCTTTGCTTACTAGTGTGACTGAATGCTCCATCTAAAAGTGATCAATAGAGAAAAAGTAGATGCCCGAATTCATAGGTAGCCAGCACAAATGGAATTGAAAGTCTCTCTCCTTTTTGATACTTAACTTTTTCTCAGCGATCTGTACTGTTTTTTGAGATAAGAGAATACTTATTCCATACACCACTGTAACAGAATGTACTGATAACGAAGTCTAGGTGAGCAGACGTATGGAAAGGGAAGCGTGACACATGTGAGCACGGTTGAAGCTTTCTTTGCAGTAGATTTTTCGCACAAGTATAAGAGAATGTACACGTTAGCTCTCTTACTGGGCACTTCACATGGCAGCTCTGAATCTCACTTCTTCTACCTATAAAATTAGAGCATTGTACTCAATTGCAGACTAGCAATGCTGGAAAAAATCTTCAGGGAGCCTCCAGTTGGCCTCCCCCTTTTGCACACTGAGGGCTGCCTCTAGGAGAATGTGCCCGCGTGGGCTTCCATAGAATGTCCCAGCCAACTCTTGTCCCTCTAACTTGAGCTCTGGCAGTTTTGGATTTCCAGACAACCTGTTCCTTATCATACGCAGAACCAGGTGTGGCCATGTACTTGGTTATTCACCCATCAGGAATGATAATATATCATCTAGCTGATCCTAAAAAATTCTACTTATCAAGCTGAAGTTCCACTCTTTTTAAAGTGATAGAATCATGGCAGGAGGGAATTCTTAATCATGATTAAACTTGGGGGCGGAGCCCTCTCAGGGCTAATTTAAATGGAAGAGCAGGGAATAGTTCACTTGGATTCATTTTCCAGTTTTTAGAATGCCACTCTTTCCTAGCAGAATCCATTTTTAAGCTATAAACCCAGCTCTCACCAGACATTTTTCTTGTGGTTTCGTTTATTCTGGTTGCTACTTAATTCTCCCCAAGGGAAAACATCAGGAGATCATGGAAAGATGCTGCAGCCCCTGCTCTTGGCACCACAGAGTTTGGGTGAGGGGGCGGCATCACGGGGAGGGGAGAGGTTTGGGAGGTACATAGGCCTGGACTGTGCTTGGGCCCCGCATGTGAGCATGTGAATGTGAGGACGAAGCATCCTCCATACAAAGGCATAAGAAAAACGTTTCAATGGCTTGGCGTAGGGGACATAAACACCCTGCAGCAATGCTGCTGGGAGTGTAAATTAGTGTCACCTTGCAGGAGGGCAGGCTGGCACTAGATCACAATTTAAAATGTCCACATCCTTGACCTGCAGTTCTACTTCTAGGAATTCAACCTAAAGATTTACTCATGTGTCCCAAGTGACATGTGTATAAGGCTGGTCACTGTAGCATCACTTGTGATGTCAAAACATTTGAAAACAACCTGAGTCAATAGGGGGTCGGTCTAATAAGTTGTGGTACATCCATGCAAGGGAATGGCCTGCACCGTTTAATAAAAGTGAGACAACTCTATAAGAAGTGATTTGGAAGGGTCTGCTAGATGGCCTATTAAGGGAGAAAACTAGATACAGACCAGTAACTATACGAATATGCGGCTTGTGTAAAAAAAGAGAATATGTACAAAACATGCTGTGTATTCACCGAGTCTCTTCAGTATAACATACCGCAGGAGAAGCAAAACTTTTCCTCTACCCTCTTAGAGTCTCCAGCTAGGCCTGAGAATTCAGTGGACAGAAGACAGATTGACAGGAGAAATGTGTACAGATTTTATTTTTACATGTACACGGGAGGCTTCACAGGAAAATGAAGACATCTAAGGCCCCCAGGATCTGAGCACACCTACTTTGCAGCTTCACCAGCCACACTGACCTCTCTTCTACTCCCCAAACCTGCCCTTCCTGCCTCTAGGCTCTGAGCTGGATGTTCCCGTTCCCTGAAATTTCTTCTCCCAGCTTCTGCATGACTGCCCATTTCCGTCCTTCAAGTCTCAGGGTCTGTCTAAAATAGTGTCCCCTCCAAGTTTCTCTCTGCCTTATTATCATCAACCTGTTTTTTTTTCTCTCAACACATATCACAGTCTGTGATAGTTTATTAGTTGATGTGTCTTCCCCCACTGGATTTTAAGTCCCACGGTTGTAGGGTTCTTGTTTATCTTGTTTGTTCCTGACTTTGACTAATCCTGTTTGATGCAGCAGTGTGAGAAGTGGTATCCAGGGCTGCTTTCCAGGCTTCACCACTGCAGCCCTATCATCATTGCTCCCAAAGGTGAGCACAGAGCTTAACTTCAGTGCTGGGCTCTGCCACTTACCCATCTTTGATGAGATTCTTATCTCTGGGACCCCTTTTTTTTCCATCTCTAAATTAGAGTAGTACAACTACCCTTGCCCAACTGTAAGGATTATACTGGTTAATATGTGTAAAATGTTTACAATGGTTATAAAAAAAAAGTAGGTAGTAAAAAAAAAAAATCAGGTCCTCTTTTGGATAACTGGAATCAGCACAGAATTACGCTGAGAAAATGTTGGTCTTGGTCTTACTCTGGTCCATTTGGGCTCCCGACATCTAAAAATTCATGTATTCTCTCACTCGTTCCTTTGGAGATTTTTTTTCCACGTAAGGACCCACCTAGTCCTTACTTCATGCGAGACTCTGGGTCATAAGACACCCTCTCAGGTCAGGCTCCCCAGAAAGCCAACGTTGAGGCAGAGATGTGCGTGCAGCAAGTTCATTGGGAGTGCGGGTCATTGGACTGGGCCCAGCGAGAAGTGCAGACTCAGCAAGGCCTCAGCTGATCGCACGGGAGCTCAGAGTTGACCTGAGTGGAGGCAAAAGGTCTGGCCCTTCCTTCTCTGACCAGTCGTTGGGTACGGACGGCCACTGGGATGAGGACATGACCTTTGGCCAGGTACTCTCTTTAGCTGAGGGATTCTGGAAAGCTGTCAACATCTTCAGCTGCTGAGAGAACGTGCTTGAGCCTGAAAGACGAGACCTGGGCGGAGCTCGTGCCACCTCTGCACACACCTTGGACCAGCCTTGGCCTTGTAGACAGCAGTACCAGTCTTGCACTTGTGGTTCTAGGCAGACCCGGTTCCAGTCCTGGCTCAGCCAGTTTCCAGCTGGCCTCTGGACAAGCTCCTTCGCCTTTGTAACTGAGGGATGCCTTAGACCTTGAAAACTTTCCTCCTTGTTTACAGAGGAATGTTTTGCACAGTTGTAGAGGAGCTTAAAGTGAGAGGAAAAAAAGTCCAGCGTGCTCAACACAGCAATAAACACTCATCCACATGCCTCGGTGGGGGTGGGGTGGCCTTGGGTAGATGAAATAATGAAACAGGGTGTTGGGTATAGAAATGAAACTTAGACTGTGAAGAGCAGTGCAGCTCTGGGGCAGTGGCTCTGTCATTTACAGGGTGATACTCTCACCTCCAAGGGCCTGGTGGGCGACCGGCCACTGCCCTCCTGCCCTCCAAAAGGAGATGGGCATGCTTCCTTTGCACGTGGCCTGACTCTGGCACTTTCTCCCTGCAGGTGACACAGAAGTACTCCCTGGTCATCGTGCAGGGTCACCTGGTCTGCGAAGGGCTCCTGCTCTTTGGCCAGCAGCACTTCTACATCTGCGAGAACTTCACACTCTCTCCCGTGGGTGATGTCTACTGCACCCGCCACTGCTTATCCAAGTGAGTGTCCCTCCCCTCCCAGCAGATTCTGCCCTAAGCCCCAAGCTGCCTTCTCAGCCACCCCCATGCCTATGCCTCCCACCTTGTTCTTTCTATGGGCTCAAGTTTGGGCCTGAAACTGAGCCACGAGATAAAACAGAGGAACCTTAAGGCATAGGCATCATGACTGTGGTTCCCCAAAGCTAAAATCTGGAGCGGTTAACAATGCAGCAGCTCCTGGGGCTTTCCTGCTATGGAATGCACCACAGGACAAAGGGCATAGGTCCTTAGGTTGTTTGGGTAATAGAATCCAGTCCCATCAGCTTACTCATTCAACAACTTCTTTGATTGTTCATCCTTATGCAAGACATCAGGCCCTGTCCCTTCATGCCCGCAAGGCACATGAGCGCAATCAGCAGCATAAACAGGTTCTTTTGGAAAGAGTTTGGAACACACTGTCATCAAGGGACAAAATACATGTTATTTGAGGACTCTTCGCGGTTCATGCTTGGAGAGATGGCATGGGGCTTGTGTGGTGAGGGACAGGTACTTGAGGAAGTAGGCTAAGATCTGGGTCTTGAAGGATGGGTGAGACTTGGGTAGAAATCTGAAGAGTCATTTTTACACCAACTAACACCAGAGGTCTTTGGCAGGAAATTCCGAGGTTCTTCTTTAGGATCCAATGCAGTCGGTCTACTTGGGTTCATTCGGTTCTTATTGATTAATTCTCTGGTGTTTATAAAGTACTGCCATTCAAAACCAAATTGATTGTGTTTGCCCTTTTGCTAAAGGTTCAGTTCTCAAGTTGTATGTTTTCATCACTTTTGGAGAAATTTAGGTGTAGATTTCTTTTCTGGTCAGCTAAGGCTCAAGTAATGACAAAATGACCTCTTAGCCCAGTGGCTCTCAAACTAAACTACATCGAATCACCTGGAAGGCTTGTTAAAACAGACCTCTGGGACCCCTCATCAGCCCAGTTTCTAATGTGGTAGGTCTGAGTTAGGGCTGAAGATTTTTAACAAGTTCTCAGCTAATGTTGATGCTACTGGTCTGGGACTACACTTTGAGAACCACTCTTTAAGACTATTGACAGAGGAACCAGAGCCTTACCTGCCAATAACTAAGAATTTTAACTCCCAGGTGTCATATCATTTCCAGCCTATGTCAGGAAGCAAGAGTTTAAGGAGCACAGAAGGATAGATGTCAGCCCACCCTCCTTTGATTTAGGTTTGTTTTAAAATGCTTGGCCTTTTTCTCTCTGCTAATTTCCATCTTTTATTCATACCAAACGTTCACCAATTGCAGTGAGTCTTCTGTTCTTTTCCAAGGCAGGAGCATAATTAATACTTGGCACACTCATCCCATCTTATTGCTCATGTTTTATTGATACTGATCAATATGGACAATGGGTCTGCTGACTCGCCTTTCTGAGAGCTGATGAAAGCTTTCTCCTCTACGTATATGCATGGCGTGCCCATGAAATGACTTGCATAAACCATTGCTTCCCTCTCCACCTCTGGTTTAAATTGAGTTGGTGTTAGATAAGACCTTATTGATGAGGTAAATTGTGTTTATGAGGTGTATGTAATCATGGTCAAATTGACTATATCTGCACTTCCAACAGAGGCCCAGTTGTCAGGTTGGACGTACTCAAGTCTGGAAAGGTACTTTTCTAGAATGCAAATAGGAGAGTAGTGAGAATAAATTACTACCTTGGAATATCGTTTGGGAATTGCCATAGGTAACTTTAGACACCGTACCTCAAAGAAGTGTTTGTTAACCAGACAGTGCTTTCTCTCTGATCTCCTGTCTACTGCCCTAAGAAAATGCTGGCACTCGTGGAGTTGTGGTTCTCAGAGATGGGCCATTAGATCATGTCAGATCAATGGGGATTAAGCCTTATTTTGACCATGGAGACTAAGGAAGATACATAAATAAGCCAGTTCAACATAAAGCTAAGTCAACTCCGGAATGTTTCTCTAAAAGGCTGCCATCAATTTGACTACAGTTGAGCATTAGACCTTGAAAGAGACTCCCCAGTGTGCCATGAAAATATCCCAAACAAAACTCAAGAGCACTGCCAGTCCTCCAGCAGGGATTGGCTTGTGTACTTTGGAACTCTCCTTAGAAAGTAAGACCCTTTCTAGACGGCTATATTTTGCTTTCAGTGGGATCTCTTCTTGGCAGAATAGGGTGACTGTACTAACTGGGTTGGCCAAAAAGTTCGTTAGAGTTTTTCCATAGCATCCTATGGAAAGCCCGAACGAACCTTTTGGCCAACCCAATAGCTGTCCAGGGCTCCTGTAACAAAGTATCAAAAACTGGGTGGCTTTAAAAAAAAATAATTTATTGTCTCACAGTCCTGGAGGCTAGAAGTCTGAAATCAAAGTGTCGGCAGGGTCATGCTCCCTCTACAGCTTTAGGGGAGGATCCTTCCTCGCCTCTTCTAGCTGCTAGTGTTTCCTGGCAATCCTTGGTGGTCCGTAGCTTGTATATACGTCGCTCGGTCACATGGCCATCTTCTCCCCGTGTGTGTCTGTCTCTGTGTCCAAGTTTCCCCTTTATATGAGGAGACTAGTCATACTGGATTAGGGCCTATCTCAATGACCTCCCTTTATTACCTCTGTTATTTACCTGTTTCTAAATAAAGTTAAATTCTGAGGTACTGGGGATTAGGAACTTCAACATATATCTTTTAGGGGACACAATTCAACCCACAACAGTAGCAGCCACGCTCACAGTGTATAGCGTTTGATTCATTTGGTGGGGATCCAGACCATCCAGCCGGCTCTTTGTGACGGGGTGCTTTTAGTCAGATATCTCCTTCACATCAGTCAGCAGTTTTAAGGCATCATCTCTCTGTTTAATTCAACAAATACTTATTGAAAGCCTGTCTTGTACCAGCACTGTGGTAGACTCCACAGATACATAGATCAGTCAGATGTGGGCTGAGTCTGGTAAAGAGTTTGGGATCTAGCAAGTTATCTGGGTATAAATTCCAGCTATAAATTCCTGACAACAATTGGATACATACAAATGTGGGGCAAATCAAAGTATGTTTTAGTTTGAAATCCACTTCTATTACCAAAGACCCAGTCAATCAATATCTTGATTATCATTTAGTTTACTGTGATTTCCCTAGTTAAGAATATTAAAAGTTTTACTATGACCACCCTGGGCGATTTGCATATATCGTTATAGGTGTCATGCAAGAGCTGTGAACAGCATCCTTTGAACTGTAGCCACAGCTCCATCTAAAGAAGAACATGGATCAGCGACTCCTTTCTACTCATTGACCTTGGGGGCCTGAACTCTGATTTAACGCACATGTAGAATATAGTGTTGGCAAAGAGACGCAGTCCTAGCTGTGTGACTAATGCGTTGTACGATGGAACTCCAGTCTGGACCCTGCATCAGTGAACTCAATAATGTCATTCACAATTTAGTCTTCCTGAGAAACTGAGTCTGTCTAAGCACTCCTGCGTTATGGATTATTCAGCCCCTACAAGCAGGAGAAGAATGACCATCTTTCCTCCTAAAAGCTCCTTCCTAAAAGCATTCTCCAGAGCATTCTTCCTCATGTCACCAGTGTTTTAGAGTCCTAGGTTGAGAATCAGTCTGCACAGAGTAAACTGGAAGGAGGGAGCTGGTGGGGGAAGCTCTGTAATTGCCAGCCAGCCTGTCTGCCTCAGGGGAGAAAAGGTGCGGCTGCGTGAGCTTGGGTTTTAGATTCAGAGGACCTGGTCTGAATCCAGTTCCATGTGACCTTGGAAAAGTCACCTCTTCTCTTTGGAATGTAGTTTCCTCACTTCTGATATGGGAATCATAATAACACATGCTCAGTAAGGGTTCATCACGTGGATCAGATTAATCAAGGACAGGGAAGTACTGAGCAGGCTGTAGAGCATGACGGTGGTCAGTCCACTCAGCAAACATGCCCAGAGCTCCAGGAAAGATGTGGAGGATGAAATCCATGGGCACAGGTCTGTGCCCCCATGAACTCACTCATAGTCAGCTGGGGAGAGGAAACCAACCAAAGGTGCAGCTAAGGTACAGAGAATGTTTGCTGTGCTCCCACAAGAACGGGGCCACAGGACCACAGGCCACAGATCACATCATTGTCACTGTCACAAGTGCCTTTACCTGGAACGCTGTTTGGCCTAAGTCAAGGGTAGGAACCAGAATTACCTCCACGACCTCTCTGGGAGTCAGGGAAGTTTAGGGCAAGCTCAGCTTAGCCCCAGAGGGAAGCATTAATAATGGACAAAGGGTCTCAGCCAGCAGTAGGTTTGAATTAAAACATCCAAGCAGAAGCATCCAGAAGCATCCAGCCACATTTGTGTTTCAACAATCCTTCAGCAGTGTGGCTCAGAACAGGGGCCCTGAGAGCGTTGTTCTGAGAAGGGGCAGGAGTCCGCAAGGGTGCGGTCTGGCCATGTGGGTGCTGAACAGCCGGCTCGGGCTGGGTCCCACGCGGGTAGCCTTCCCCTCTACCTGGCAGTAACCATTCTGCAGAGTGTGCAAGTCTGAGCTCTCAGCACTGCAGATGCTGGACCAGCTCCGACCGCAGCCCAGAGAAGTCCTGCGGGCCTGTGTGATGGCCTGATCTCTCTCCATTTCCCCTGGAAGCGTGGCCTGCCCTGGAGGCTGGGCGGTGAGGGCCGCCCCTGGAGCTGGGGTGGGAGGAGGTAAAACACATTACTGCCACCTAGTGCTGGTGCGGGGCTCCTCGGCTCTGCGGTGGGCACACAGTCTTACGGAGGGCTGAGGTGCCTGGAAGGCCCTTCCTTTCTCCAATACTGAAAGGGTGTTTTATCAGCGCTTTGTGGTAATGTACACAATGCAAAATTGCTATGTAACTCAGATGATCAGAAATGTAACTGTCCATGCTGAAATCAAATTTATTTCTCAAGTCCCCGTTTGTATTGGTGGTAGAAAGCTTCATCTGGTTGGCTATGTGAAGGTATTTCAGTTACTTCCAGTGAAAAAATTGTTCTTTTGGGGATAAATACTTAGTCAAATTCATGACTCCTCCTTCCTCCCTTCTCCCTTTCTTCCCAAGGGGAGTCATTCTGACCTCCAGGAGCGGGCATCCAGCATCCGGCCTGGCCGGCCCATCCTCTGCTCTCTACAATGCCGCTAGTCCCTGGTCCAGGCACGGTGCTCTGGGGTCCACTGCTAACGCTGGGGTCATCGTCTTCCAGCCCATCAGTGCTGTCAGCCCTGCCACCTGCCTCTTTGAAGACTCAGAGTTTTCTGCCCCTTTGTCCCATTTTACACTAGGTGCTAGCCCGACTGACACGGCTGTTCCCCCCAGGGCTCCGCGTTGCCTGACACCATGCTGGACAGGGCTTGTCTTTCTGCCTCATGTTCCAGGAGCTTGAAATTTCTCCAGACCTAATCATTCTTCCCCCATAAACCCCCAGCCCATTTCTGACCCCTGTACTCAGAGAGTCTTCTCACACTTACACCCTGTGTCATTATCCGTCCTGGAGGTGGGCCCTTTGTCTTGCTGTCCCTCCCCTGGTGAGGGCAGTGATCCGCCTTACTCCTCAGGGCACGGCTGACACAGACAGGCGCTCAGACAGGGTTTATTAGGTCAGTGGGGGCTGACACGTCCTCCAATGTGTCCAGAAACTCAGGTGGGCCACGCACGGTGCCTGCAGGGGAACAAGCCTACCAGACACCCTCTCACTGCGTGTCTTGCTTCCTTTTCAGCATTAGCGATCCGTTCATCTTCAACATGTGCAGCAAAGACAGGTCCTCCGACCATTACTCGTGCCAGCGCCACAGCTACGGTGACCTCAGGGAGCTCCGGCAGGCGCGCTTCCTCCTGCAGGTGTGTCCCGGGAGGGGGCCAGAGAGAGGACCATCTCTTCCGGGCACAGGTGGTCCAGGTGCCACTGAGGCCCCATCTGAATGTGAGGGACACACCTCCCTGACCCCCTTCACCTGTGCACAGCCCAGGGCCCTTTGAGACACCTGTGAATCCCTGTGGCCTATGTTGGGCTGGTCCCCTGGCTGGGATGGAGTTCTGCCTTCTGTTTCACTCTCTCCACAGTCCCTGCCATTTGGCCACTGGGTCCTTCTCTCTCTTACCGTGTCATTTAGGACCCAGCCTCTTTGCTTTATTTTCCCCTTGACATGCCCCAGAGCTGCCTTGGAGATTCAGAAATACAGGACAGGGCAGCTCCATTGCCTCGTGGCAGAGCCAGTGACTGAGAGTTGAGTGCCAGTCTGCCCTCTGTTCTGAGCACGTGGACACCTCCTCAGGCCACAGCCCCTACCCTCTGCCCTCCTCACAGCTTCACCTACCTTCAAGCTCCTGGTCATTTCCTGGGCCAGGTGTTTTAGAGATCTCCTGACTGTCCCCTCCAACCAGGATCCCAGAGCCTTGTCCAGTGCATTCAAGGGCTCATCCAGGTACTAAACAGAGCTGATTCCTTCCAGAGGCAGAGCCCTGCTGTCAGCTAGTCACAACCACATGCTTCTCATACCCCACCTTGGAGAAACATCACGTGGTTTAGGAGCATCACTTCAGTGGCAAAAGGAGGAAGAACTCTGGGGCTCCCACTGGCCTCAAACACATCTTGCCTTCACCAGCCCAACCTCAGCAATAGCAAAGCTGCATCCGTGCCCGGGGGCCTCCCAGGCAGCTGGCGGAGGAAGAGATGAGGGACCACCCTTGGGGGTGGGGAGGAGCCTAGATCCCTCCCCGCTCACCCTTGCTGCAGGGTCTCAGTTCTGCAAAGGCCAACAGGGACAGTGCTAGGCCCTCAGGAACAGAATAAGTGTGCCTTTCATTTGTAAATTTCTTTGTCCCTTGATCCTCCTGCTGGAGGCCTCATTATTATTATCTGAAACTAAAGCTCCAGGGAGCCTTTGCCGGGGTGTGTGTGTGTGTGTGTGTGTGTGTGTGTGTGTGTGTGTGTGTGGAAGGTGCGGGGGTGCGGGGGGGGGGCTCATTCTAGGGAGGATCAGCTGCCCTGCAGACAAGGGTCCAGCAAGCTGCTGACATCTGACCCAGCTCTCTCCCTCTCCCGCCCTCTCCGCCGCTTTTGCCCACAAAGATCTGTTTCTCATTTTGCCTGCCCTTAGTGCTCTTCTCTGAAAGGAGAGTGAACTAGAAAGGGGCGGGTGGAGGAGGCCCTGCCCTGATAGTTCTGACCACAGCCAGCATGGGCCCAGTCCTGAGCACGGCCCTGCAGCTTTGGCACAGTCAGGCACCTCTCTGGGCTTCCATTTCCCTCCAGGGAACAGGTGACCATGTCTTGTCTTTTCCACCATTACATATATAGCAGCACTTAGCACATTTTAGGCACACAGCAAGTACTCAAAAAAACACTTTTTTTTAAAATAATTGTATGTCTACTTACAGGTTATATATAGTAGCAAATAGATATCAGTAAGTGAGTGTCTTTCTCCCCAGTAAAAGGGGATTGTTTCCAGATGGTTGGTTAGCCTGACCGTGGTGGAAACCAGAAGTGGGAGAGCATGTGTGATGGCCAAGTGGGGCTGGGAGAGCTTCATGAGCAAGGCCACCATTTGTCCAGCCCTAGATTCTCCCAGAGGAAAGTCAGAGCCTGGGCACTTAAGGTTGCTGGGACAAGCTGTAGCCTTCATAAATTCTACATTCATCATCTCTTTGTACAGTGTTTATATTTCTATTTGTAGAAAACAAATCTGTGGCCTTATGTATACCCACAGAGGAGAGGGGTGTTTCATTATCATTACAGATACTTCCCCTCTGCTCAGGAATCTAATGAACTGGACTTTGAGAACTCACTTCCAGCCAGGCAGGAGCAGGACCTGACTGCTGTTGGATGCAGGACCCCATCTTTGAGTCTGACCCTCTCCCTCCCCGTCTCTCCTTCCATGCCCAGGCCTCACCTCTCCCAGGCCCTCCCTCAAATGCTGGGTATTCTTTGGCTGACCCCATCTGATCCTATATGTGGACTGACTCTATCACTATTCCAAGTCTGTTATTTATAGATTGGAAGGGGAGGGAGGAGGAAAGGAAAGCAGGTAGAGTTCATTTAGGCATTAACAAAATACCCTTGAAACAACATTGTTATGTCAGTGTGGCCACGTCAGAATGGCTCAGCAAAGTGGTTTGGCAAAGCACCCTGTGCCTTCAAGTCTGTGGGTTGGCGTAAGATGCTGCCCAGATTGGGACTGGCACCCACTCCCCTAGTGTTTTTGGTAAGATGACCCTTTGGTTCAGGAAATGAAACCCTTGACCGGGAAGTAAAAGTGTCTGGAGGTGTTACTGGGCACTTTCCTCTCTTTGTCCCCTCCTCGCTTGCCCTGGGAGTGGGGCTCTTGTTTCCTGCTTCAGCCAAAGGAGCCCTTAGTTCTCCTGCCCTCCTACTCATTCTGTGGAGACCCCATTCGTCACTGTCACCAAGGTCTTCATATCCCCTGCAGGAGGTTGCAAGGCCTGTGTCGACCTAGATAAAGAGGTAAACTGAGGCAAGCCTGAATTACCAGAAATTGAGTTAATTCAGGAATAGCCATTCATGAAACACAGGCTGTCGGGAGCTACAGGCGAATCCGTTGAGGGTCAGCTGTATCTATGGGCAAGGAGCACAAGTGGGGGCGTCCAGCCAGAGTCCAAGCTGTAAGTTCACTGGCTTGAGGATGGGAGGGGTTCTTGGTGGATGTTCATTGCTCACGAGGTAAGTCTCGATCTTCTGTAAAACAGGCATTTGTGGGAAATCAGTCTCTGAGTTCTTAAGTTTCGTTTTTCTGAGGGTGCATGCCTGAGGTTCGCCCTTTCATATCTTTTGGTTCCATTTTAGATTGAAATCCTTTCACACCTGACACAGAGTCCCAAATGACCCACAGCCATGGCCCTGTTGCCCTGGTGAGGGGGTGGGGGGGTTGGTTCTCCATTCCAGGAAACTGCAGAGCAGTAAAAGGGGTTCTCTTTACAGGACATTGCCCTGGAGATCTTTTTCCGAAACGGATATTCCAAGTTTCTTGTCTTCCACAACAGTGATCGGAGTAAGGTCTTCAAAAGGTAAGGGTTTGAAAATCCTCCGCTGAGGAGACTGATCATGACCCAATAGGAGAGGAATAGCTCTGTTCTCAGGAGAATTGTTCCCAAGCCACAGTGAGCAGGATTTAGGTTAGACACGAGAAAGAACTTACCCACAGAACTGCTGAGTGATGGAAAAAAGTATAGAGAAAACTATAAAAGCTCCTTCCCTAAATCCTGGGAAACTGGCTCTGTTTCATGAACTGAAGTAGTTTGAGACAATAATAACTGAAGGGAGAAAAAAATGTGCAGACACAACATATTTAATGGGCCTTCCAGAATTTTCCGGCTTTATTTTAAAATTATCCAAGTAATTATTTTGGCTTAATCTTCCTTTTAGATCCCAGTTGCCAATTTTATTTGTTCTGACTTCATATTTTATTGGAAAGTATTCCTACCAACTGATTTCCCACTTCTGCACGGAACATCTTTTTTCTTAAAGAGAGAAGCATGCTGTTTTAGTTTAACTTCTCTTTATCCAAAGAGATTCATCAATCTAAGGAGTTTAAGCTAGAGTTTAAATTTTAAATTTATATTATTAAAGTTAGAGATATGTAGATTTGCAGAGAATCTAGAAGAGGCCAAAGGAAAGGCAGGCTCCTAGCCATAAGCAGACCACACAGAAGCTGGATTAATAGAGAAGTGGTCACATTTAGCTCCACTTAGGGTTGAAAGTGCTAAGGTGAGATTTGACATCCCTGGCCTGCATGTCCCAGGCCATTTTGTGCTCAGAGGTTCTAGCCTTACCTTCCTGTCGGCCCTGGCCAGTCACTGGCACCAGGACCAGCTGCTGGGTCCCAAGGGCAGGGCCAGAGTGGAGAAAAACAGCTCTCGCAGAGAGGCTGTCTGAGCCAGCTCTGGGTGCGTCTCCATTGACTGTGATTCTCCGTTTGAGGTTCTTCGAAGGACTGCTGTTATATCGCCTCCTAAAATGTCTTCAGGTTCCGTTTTAGACCAAACCGAAGAAGTAGACATGCAGTTCTGAACCTCAGGTTCATGTTCCCTTGCGATTTCTGTGCATTAAACAACGTTTTTTTCACAGTCGAGCTAGAAGTCTTATACATCCATAACTCAGACAATGAATAGTGCCAACCACACCCCACCCTTGTTCAAAGAGCATGAAAGTAAGATGGCACTTGTCCCTAGAGTACTACAGTGGCTGCTAAAATCAGCAATGGAAATGCCAGTGCTGGCCCAGAGGAGGTCTCTAAAACATGTAATTTTTATTGTAACTATTGTTTTATTGTTATCATTGCTATTATTAAGGCTAGAGCATATAATGGCAGAGGGTGCTGATGGGATGCCTCAGAGGTACACCCTGATCTAGGGGCAAATGGGGCCCACTGGAAGGGCAAGAATAAACCAACCTCTAGCCTGCCTCTGAAAATGTTCCCATGGTGGTGGAAGAGTCTTGACTCTGCTGATAGAATAATCCTTTCCCTTTTTGTCTAGCTTCTGCTCTTTCCAACCCGGCTTGAAAGGAAAAGGCTTCACAGAGGACCCGCTCAACCTAAGGTAACAGGTGCAGGGAGGAGGCCAGCCATGCTCTCTGGGCAAGGTGTTGGCCTTGCTTTGACTTTCTTCATTGGCCTGACCCTGCTGCTAAGAAGGCATGCAAAGAGCGTGTCAGTCTGCCTTCTGCTTAATTTTTCTCTCTCCCATCCTCGTACAACCCTCATCCTACTCCCCTAGTTCCTTCTGCCAATTAAACCTCTACAACAGACTTGAAGTCCCAAGTGCTCTGAGGCTTGTTCAGACCAAAATGGCAGGAAGCCGCCTCTGCCTGTGGTGGGTGGGGGCAGGTTGCCCGTAGAGGGGGCAGCCCAGGCCCAGCTTGGTGTCAGGCCCTCAGGTTGAGGTGTGCGCAGTCCCAGGTCTGTCCTTGCTATTCGAGGCTCTGAAAACTCAGAAGCTAAATAAATAAATGTACAGTGATGTGCAAAGCATATGCTAATTTATGAGTCTGTGATATGGAGCATCTTTCCCAGGAAACAAGTTGCTTACGGCCCCTTCCTAAGTGCCCCCCCCCCCTTTACAAGTACCCAGTTCTCTGGAAGGCCAGTTCCGGATTGGTAGGTGCTTTTATTTCAGTTAGGAAGGGGAACAGGAAGAGGACAGCGGTTGCTGTTTTGCTCCAGGAGTATGTGGGGCTAGGGCAGGGAGGAGATACGTGCAAAGTATTTATAATGACTATGGAGTGGGTGTCACCAGTTTATTTAAAAGGATTTACCCATAGCTCGTTATGTGTAGTGTCCGCTGCTTCACAGAAACAAGCAAGATACTGAAAATCTCCCCATTTATTGAGTTTACATTCTTGTGAGAAACACAGAAAGCAAAATGAATGAAATAGAAAGCATATTAGATAATGACAACAACCAAAGTCCGTCGAGGTAGGGTTTGAAATCTTAGGTTGGTAGGGGAAGACCTCACCCAGAAAGTTAATATTTGAATTAAGACTGGAACAAAGTGGGGAAACAAGTTATTCAGATAACTGAAGAAAGAACATTTCAGGCCAAGGGAAGAGGAGTGCAAGGGCCCCGAGGGGAAGTGTGATGGGCTTGGCTGGGGCCATAGTGATTGGGCGCAGTGAGTCAGTGGGAGCAGAGATGAGAGAGGGAGCAGGGTTCATGTAAGCCTTGGGGGCTCATGCTAATGGGGTCGCCTTTTACTCTGAATAAATGGGAAACATTGGAGGGATCTTGTGACCTAACTTATATTTTAAAAGACTTACTCTGGCTTCTGTGTTGAGAGTAGAACATAGTAGGTCAAAGGCAGAAGCTAGGATACTGGTTAGGAGGTTTTTGCAGTAATGCAGGTGAGAGATGATGCTGGCCTGGATTGGGGGTGGTGGTGGCAGTAAAGATGGCGTGAAGTGCTCAGATTGTGGACATATTTGTACATGATTGAAGGTACATCTGGTGGGATTTGTTGACAAATCAAGTGTGGGTGGGGAATGTGTGCGTGAGAGAAAGGACTTAAGGATAAGACCAAGCATTTGGGCTTGAGCAACTGGAAGATGAAATGGGGAAGACCACACGAGGAACTACTTTGGTGGCGCAGCGGATATCAGGGGCTCGATTTTGGACGTGTTAATTTTGAGATGCCTCTCAGATATCCAGGTGGAGATGTCATGTAGGTCATTGGATATATGTTTCAAAAGTCAAGGGAGAGGTGCTCCAGAGAAATACATATCTAAGCTCATGGAAGAAGAGCTTTGACAAAATGAGGAAGCCAAAGAGCTGGTTCTAGGCTCTGAGACCACCCAAGCAGCCAGGGCGTGTGGTGAGGCTGTGCTGCTGCGGTCAGCCATGGACTTTGGGATCAACCTGATTTGGGCTCATAGTAGGTGCTCAATAAATGTAACTCCTTTGCTTAGTTTTAGAATCAACTGCTGTGTATTTTGGGCATGTTTATGGAGCAGTTGATTAAATACAGGCGTTTGTGTTCTCAGCTCTTTGAGTTTCTCCCAGCCCTTCTCCTACCAGCCACAGTGTGCCTACGGGAGTTTCAGAGGGGAAGGCAGTAGTGGCTCCCAGCCTTAGAAAGGCTTGGCTGGCCATTGCCCCATGCCTGGAATGAACTTGGCCATTTTGTGTTTGGATTACCAAGGACAAAGCCCAATTCATACACCGAGTCTTTCAAAATGCCTGCCTGCACTTTGCACACTCTAGCAAACATGAGCTTCTCTTCTCTGAAGGAGTGCATGATCCATTCTGCAGGTTTTCACCTGGCCCAAGATGCTTGGCCTGTGCTACAGGTTTTCATATCTTCAACCCCCAGCTCTTCACGACTGATCTGGCCCCTCTAGAGGCCATCTCCCATGTACAGGAAACCAGAGCTTTTGGATACCAGAGTTTTGCCTAGAATTTCGGTGACAATGGCTGCCTCCATAACTGAATTCCAAGGATGTTCTGTGGGCCTGAATCCCAAGTAGAAAATACTTGCAAAGCTGAGGTCAGCCTGGGATCCATAATCCTCCTCTGTCTCCCCATGGTACAAGACTAGACCATTCTGAAGCCAGCATGGTGGCATAATCGGACATCTGTGAGGTGCAAGGCTCTGCAAGCATATCGGGGCTTCTAATGTAAAGCCAGCTAGATGCCCCTGGATACGTGTCTGATGGCCAGAAAACTCCATGACGTTAGACATAGGTAGGCTCTGCAGAGACGTGAGAATAGCTGAAGTTACAGGGAAAGGGAAGCTAGTTGAAAATGAATATGTGAAGAAACACACATCTTTATACTTAAAGTTATCTGTACCCTTCCACAAAGGGCTGGAAACAGTTTCAAAACTAAATACAGGGTATAATGATCCTTTAAAAATTCCTCCCAAACTCCTTTAAAGGACAAAAACATAGATGTGGTATCAGGTACCTGGAATGATCTAGTCACTGTAATTGTCCTGAAACTAAGAAAAACCACACAATTGTGCTAGGTTGCACCATTTTCCAGCGACAGATCACAAGAAACAGACAGTTTGGGGGACTTTTTTGTTCTGGAACATACTTTCTCTTGGCACTGAGTAAATAGGGTAGTGGGTAACAAAGAAGGCAATTCCCTTTCTATAAAAAATGAAAAAAAGCACTATAGAATATAATTTTCTATATTGATTCTCTGAAAAAATAGAGCCCTAATATTTGGGCTTATTTCTGTACAGACATTTCTTTGGGACGCTAGCATGATCTGGCTCAGTTCCATTGCTTCCCAGTGATCTCAGCTCCTATTGAGCCCAGAGTTTAGAAAACTCAGGGAAATACAAGGCCTGGTTGCCTATCTGGCCTTTCCTCTCTCAAATCTCTGTTGCACACAGTACACACCTTTGAATGGGCTAAAGGCATCCTTCCACAGCCATGGTCCCTGACAAGTTCTGAAATACTCACTTGCTGTGCCATCAAGACAAGTGTCCCTGGGCTGGAAGAAGCTGTTGGTTGTGAGGCAGTGCTTATATTTGGGGCCTTACTGTATCTGCATGTCTGTAATTTCTGAAATGTTCTCTCAGTTGTATAGCTAACTTAAATGTAATGGTTAGGATGAAATTCATTTTTTGGCACGAAGTTCTGCAGTTGAGTATGTACTGTCCTTTATAGCTTTCCTTTAAAGAATGAGTTTCCTTTACAGATTATCTTTGAAAAATAATGAAAAACAAAGAACTTAGAAAACCAACCATAAGAAGCTGTAAATTCCCATAAGAAGATGATTCTTCCACGATAATCACGGCACCACTGCTAGCAGCCTGGAGGCTAAATTTCAAGTACTCTACCTCCCCACTTCTGCCTTTTCAGCCCTACTCTTCCAGAGATCATCACTGATGACCAGTTGGGAGGCTGAGAATCTGTAATGTGCATGGTTACTTTGATAAAGAGAACTTTCAGGTCCATCACTGAATGGGGAAACATGCTCCTTGGGCTTCTTGGTAAAGCACACCTTGGGAGGGCAATTGCAGGGGCTATACAGCTCAGACCCTCGGGTTAGAGCAGAATCACTGGAACCAGAGGTGAACTAAACACCCTGGTGGGATAACCAATGCCCTGGCATTGTGGAGCTTCTCACATGTCTGGCTCAACAGGCAATGGGTAGTGGAGTTCAGTGACCTGCGGTGAGCTCTGCCTGGGTCCTGCTCAGACCTTGTTTTGGCTCCCATTCGTGTTGTTCCTTGTCTTACTTGTTCATGTCTCCTCTTAGCTCTATCCTTAGCCATGACCTCAGACCTGTTTCTAGGCAGAAGCCTAACTTAAGCCCTGATCTCTGCACCAGGCCTGGCCCCTTTGTCCACCCATTCAAGGTGCTTCCATAGGGCAGTGGGCAGGTGCGTTAAAGTCCAGAACTGTGAAAGGAGCAACTTGCAGGCTCACGGTCCCCCCACCCCACTTGCTACTTGTACCCAGCCACCACCAGAAAACGTGGGACATGGGTTGAGAAGCCATGCATTGTCTTTTTATTATTTTAACATCTTTCTCAGGAATCTTCAAGGGTAAGATCAACATGGATAATTTTAAGTTAGGCCAGTGATCTGAAGTTAAGGTGCTCTTTCTCCTGAAATGCCTTAACTCTTCAGAATGATTGAGGAACTTTAAGCTTGCCATAGTTACTAATAAATTAGCGCTTGGCAGATACAGAAAGATCTGTTTATTACTGCATATAGTCTGTAAGATTTTTTTAAATTTTAACATAACTATAGATGCACAGGAAATTGCAAAAATAATACAGAGAGGCCCCATGCAGCCTTCACTTAAATTCCACCAATGGTTACATCTTATGTTACTATAGTACAGTTTCAAAACCAGGAAATTGACATTGGTATGATATGTATGCATAGTTCTTTGTCCTTTTTATCATATGTGTAGATTCTTGAAACCACCACCACTATCAACATACGCAATTACTTTTATCACAACAAAGATACCTCTTATGCTACCACTTCCTGGTTATGCCCACCCTCTAACACAGCTCATCATCCTTAACCCATGGCAACCACTGATCTGTTTTTCATCTCTACCATTTTATCGTTCAGAGAATTTTCTATAAATGGAATCGTAGAGTCTGTGACCTTTGGAGATAGGCCTTTTTTTACTCAGAATGATGCCCTTGAGATCCATCCAAGTTGTTGTGTATATCATATGCTCCTTTTTATTGCTGAATAGTATTCCATGATATGGATATACCAGAATTGGTTTAACCACTTGCCTCTTGAGGGAAATTTGCTTGTTTCTAGTTTGGGGCTATTACAAGTAAAGAAGACAATCCACATTTAATGTCATTATCAAGATGTTAGGACATAAGTCTGCCATTTCATTTCTCATTTCCTGTTTTTTCCTCTGTTGTTCATTTCTGTCTCTTTTTCCTGCCTACCTTTGCATTACTGAAAGATTTGTTAAAATTCTACTTTGATTTGTCTATAGTATTTTGGGTTTTTTTGGTATAAATTCTTTGTATAGATTTTAGTTGCTTGAGGTATTGCATTTTACATACATAACTTATAAGAGGCAACTGGTGTTGGGATTTCACCAGTTCAAGTGAAGTGTAGAGACCATAAGTCTTTTAAGTCTTCAAGTCTTCTTTTCAATTTTTAACTGTCTATAATTTATGTCTATCATTTTCTTAAACATTTCCTCTATATAAATTTAAAAAACACACACAAAATATTTCCCAAAGTCATTTTCACACACAGATAGTCTAAAGCAAGAGAGGCAAAATGAATTTAAGAAGCAAGTCAGTGGTTTGGCCGGCACTGGAGAGCCTGGCTTCCGGAACGTTCCCCTTGCCACTCTCTTCTCCTAACTGAGGGCTTTTCTTCTTCAGAGCTGATTAGCCTTCAAGTTTTTGTCATAAGCTACTCTAGGGAGATGTTGAGCGTATCCTAGGGATGAAGAGGCCAAGGCAATTACTCCAGGTCATGGAGGCAAAACACGGCAAGGGCAGAGGTCGCACGGGGGTCACCTAGGTCACGCCTGGCTTTCAGAGAGGGCGGTGACTGGGTTATAACATGTGAATAGGGGTTTTGTTCTATTTGAAGAAAGAGAAAACCCTGTGACTTTCCTGTCAAGTATTTTGGGGCCTAATATACTCTCCAGAAAGTAAAGATGACTGCAGTATTTTAGGGCATGAGGGAACATTAACATTAAACCCTTCCTTGACAGAAAAAGAAATAAAATATAGAAGATGTTTCCTAACTGAGTTCTATCTCCCATCTTCAATTCATCTTACTGCCCGGGTTTTCTGATGAACCAGGGGTCTAAGGTGAATGTATCCTGGGGCAAATCAAAGCCCCCTGCTTGTTTATTCCTCAATCCTGGTGCAGTTCAATGCACTTAAAACCCCTTCCTAAGACACAGCTGTAAGAATGAAAGCAGCATAAAGCACCTAGAGATCAAGGATGGCAAAAAATGTCATCTTGCATGCCAGCCACTCAGTTGGAGGTAAATCCAGGAGAGGTGCTGGAGAGAGATTTTGGAAACCAAGCACAGTGGAGGAAGTTGCTGCAATGGTCATGAGAGGGGGTAGAGGGGCAAACCTGGGGTCCAGACCAAGACCCTTTGTAGGGGCACAGGGAGATCTTTATCCTTAACTCATTAATTCTGAAGAAAAAGTGTGTCGAGTGGGAGGAATAGAAATGCTCAGTATCTAGATAACTAGCCATCACTTTCTGTTTGGCTCAAATGCCCCTGCATGGATTCTGTGCTTCTTGGGTCAGAGATGAATTATATAAAATAGCAGGATGGCTACTTAGGGACATGTTCAAGGCCCAACAGTCTAGTGGGGTCTCTCGGGCCTAAGGCATGACATCTCATCATGCACTTTACAGACATGTGTCCTCCTCTCATCTGTAGAAGGGCTTCTAAGAAATCATTGAGGACATTAAATGAAGGGAAAAATATAAAGAATGACATTCAGTGCTTACAAGGGTGCAGTGAAATGAGTTCCCTAATATATTACTGGTAGATATATAAATGGGTGTAAACTTTTTATAAGCTACTTACTAGCATGTATCAAAAATTATTTAAAAGCCACACCCTTTAATACAACATTAAAAAAATCTTAATCATACAGGCCTCATCACAAAATGATTTCTATTAGTGAAAAACAGGAAACAACTTAAATGTCCAACAATAACTTAGTTATGTATATCCATGTTTGACTATCGTATAGATGTTTTAAATTATGGTTATTAAGACCATGTAACCACATGGGTTTCAAAGCAGGATAAAAATGATGTGAATGCTATTATTTTAACTATGTATAAAATATACACAGAAAAATAACTGGTAAGGAAATCTGTCAGTATTACAGCTGGCTTACACTGTAGAATTGTGGATACTTTAAGCTGCTATATTTAAAACTATGTTGTGGTATTGTTACTTTTATAATAGAAAACATTTAAGAAAGAGAAAAACTGAAAAGGGAATTTTGAATCTATATCTTCAGAGATTTTAGAAATATGATAGAGTTGTCACAGCTAAGCATTTCAAAGGAAAATAAGCAGTGAGGAGTGAAGAAATGAAGTACGCTGTCTGCTGTGGTTTATAACATGAAAAAGAAATACGTTAGTCACGCTGAACTAATGGATATTTATCTCTCAGGGCTTTTCCGCTGACCACTACAAAACTTGCCGCCAACACAGGAAAGCTTTGATTTAAAACAAACAACAACGAAAAACTTTCCTAAGGATATCTTCCTTGATCCCTTTCTTTTAGGCAGTATAAAGGTATGAGTGAGTGGTACAGGGAAGGTTCTCAGCTAGTGTGAGTTCTACCAACAGATCTAGAGTGACTGAAGACACTGTTCAAAGTAGTATTTCAGCTTTAAGATGCACCGAGCTCTAGTTCTTGGAGAGAACTGACTTCTACTGAGTACTCAGTCTGTGTGCTGTCTGCTTGAGACGCATGACAACGCTTGGAGTTGGGCTGGTATTACTCCCACTTTACAGATGAAAGGACCAAAGCTAAGTAAAATGCCCAGGGAGATGGCAAGTAAGAAGCAGAGCTGCTCTGGGCTCAGATCTGTCCAACTGCAGAGCCTTTGGCTTTTTCTCTATGCCAGGCTGGCCCTGCACACCACTAGGCTCTGATCTCCTAACCTCCTCAAACCAATGGCATTATAAGGAACAAAGTCTTCTTTCAACTTGTCTTCCCTACAGGTTTCAAAGGGCAAGACAAGCTTTCCCCCATTGGACACAGTCCCTGCACCTAGCACAGTGCCTAGTAAGGTGTTTATCTATTGACTACACCAACCCCTATCTGCACCCATTCTTTCCTTATTCCACAAAGGTCTGGAAAAACATCGGACATAATAAGATGGGAGTGAACCTCATTCATTCACAGCCAGTCAAGGGCTTGCAGGTGTAGTCTAGAAAGCTCCTAGAGCAAACTATGCAAGTGCAGAAAAGAGAAAGGGATAGGACTGCTTAGAGCCCAAGATGTTAAGCCAATACTTAATGATAATATCTGCCCATCTCTGTGGTCCAGTTTTGTCCCCTTCCCAAGACTATATGTCCATCTGCCCGCCTACCAGCCCATGCTTAGAGATGCCTGACTTTTGAAGCCTGGCCCAAAGCATTCCAGTAGAACAGGCTCCACACTGGGGAGCTGGTAGTTGGTCCAGAAATGTGTGATAATGAGACTAAGAGTGTGCTGGCTGTATCAGCTGCCCAGGCCACGGGCTGTAGGCAGGAGAGTTCTGGGGCAGAAGTAAGACAGATGTCCCTTTCCTGACTCATTGTGCTTGTATGTGCGGGTGTGTGCATGCAGAGAAGACAGAAGTGTACGGAATGGCAAAGAACTAAAAGCCCTTCAGTCAACAAAATCACAAGCCAAGGAGGTAGGGAAAGGTATTTTATGGGCTTGGCTGGAGGAGCTAATCGCAGTAACGGAAGAATCCCTCAGTTTTGTGAGGATGTAGCCCATTGTCATCTTGCCTCCCTCCCTTTTCCCTTCCTGCCTTAGGGTCAGGGTCCCAGGTCACCTCCAATCTTCCTGGGATTCCTTGGCCATGGCGTTGGGTGAGACCAAACTGGAAAAGATGGCCCTTCTCGGTTCCACCGTGGCCATGCTTTTGATTTTGTTCAGCTTGTCCTGGGCCTGTTGGCATTTTCTCAGGCAAGGCCCACATAGATCCTTCTCCTCCACCAGATATAGGTTGTCCGGCCTCTTGATGGAATCTATGAACGTATCTGACTCCTCTGCTTTGGGAAAGGGGTTTCGCTCTGTGTTGAGCTTTTTCAGCTTGGGGAGCTTGGAGATGCTGTTGGGGATGGTGCTCAGCAGGTTGTCATGGAGCCCCACCTCCTGAAGCTCCTTCAGAGCGCCTAGCGTGGTGGGCACGCGGTCCAGGTGGTTCAGACCGAAGTTCACAGTGCGGATATTCTTGAGCTGATTGAGCTCCACAGGCAGCCCATCGGTGGTCAGCCTGTTGTTGCTGACATTGAGGTAGATCAGAGAGGTCATCTGGCCGATGGACTTAGGGAGCTTGTCAATGTAGTTGCTGTGCAAGTCCAGCCACCGCAGGTTCTGGAACTTGGAGATTGAGTCAGGAATCTTCCTGATCATATTCCGGCTAAGGTTGAGCTCATCTACATCACTGAGTCGCAGAATACACTTGGGAAAGGTGGTAATTCCCATCTTGCTCAAGTCAAGGCGTTTCTTCCCATCAAATGTGATCTTGATACAATTCTTGGCCACGCTGAGGGTGATCTTTTTACCCTTGGGGCGTTTCCCGCCCTTGGCCATGTTCTTTTAGTAAGGGGGTATGTTTGAAGTATGTTGTTCTGATTGACTGGTGATCAGTTAGAGAAAAAAGTCACATGAAACTGCTAGAAGATAGACTCTGGTAAGAAGAGAAAAGATATTCAGTTAGGAGATGACATAAGGGTACTGGACTCCCCCCACATCATAATGCTTCACTTTCTAATGGTTTGAAAGGAGAGAAAGAGGGGAGTGGAGAGGAATTAGGTCATCAGCAGAAATATCCTAGCCGAAGATCTTCAGCAGTTGAATGCCCTCTTCAGACCTCAGTGCTCCCAGATGTAAAATGGGAGGTTCAGGGTTGGCCTGAAGGATGCTCAACACCCCTCTGGCTGTGCCATTCCCCGACTTAGGAATCTCTCCATTGTCCTGGACTTTCACATATTCCCCCTCCTGGGTGTGTGTGGGGAGGGTTGGGGGATAATGTCTTGGATATCTGCCATTTCCCAGACCCTCACTTAAATCTAGCCTTTTCTTAGAGTTATCCCACAAGTTCCTAGGGTGGGACTGCTGAGTTCTCAGAAGCAACATAGCCTGGATATAAGGGAATAAAGGTGGGAGTTAAGAATGACTTGTGTATTACATCCCTCCTCTCCTTCTGGACCCAGAGGAACTAGTCAGGCCTTGGCTACTGTAACTGCAGTGCAAATAAAAGCAGCACAGAGAAGTCTTTGCTTAGCCCCCAGGTAGGAAAACGTGCCTACACCATGCCCATGAGCACGGAAGAGGGGGCCGGGGTGGAGCCTGGCAGAATTGAAGAGAATGCTGCCTTCTCCCACCTCCTACCCACCTTGTCTTCCTCCCCTCACACTCTTCACACTGAGATCCAGCTGTAGACACCTCTGCACCGATAGGTGTGATAACAGATTTCTGCCATCGGAGAAGTAGAACGTACAGAGTGACGGGTAGTTTCTGGCCTCGCAGTGCTTGCGTAGAAGTCCAGTTCTACCATAAATAATTTGCTTAAATTTTCAGTGCCTCGATTTCCTTATTTGTGAAAACAGCTCCCATTTAGGACTCTAAGGGAGTGTAAATTACCTAAACTATAAAGCGCTTACAGCAGTGTCTGGCACATAGTAAATGCTGGATAATGTTAACTATTAAACATTACTATCAGGAAATTTGCACGTATTGATTTTAATCTTCAACAATCCAGCAAGATCCACAGGCTTATCCCCACTATAAAGAGAAGAAGACCGAGGCTCAGGAGTGAGGAAGGTCTACAGTCAAGAGGAGGATGCAACCGGCCTGCCTGTTCTAGAGGCTCTTTTCTTTTCTACAGCTTGGTGTCTCTTGCTTGCTGATATGCTATTTTGGACCAAGCTCCCACTCTGGACAGAAGCGTGCTGTCAGGAGATAAATGCTCGCACTGCGTCCTCCATCTCCCAGTAGGGATGGGTGGGAGAGGTGCTCTGCGCTTTCTCTACTTCATCATCCAGGCCCTTTATCAGGAACCATGTTTGTGTAACACATGGAGCACCAGCAGTCAGGCTGTGTGAGCCTAGTGTCACATGTTTTCCTTGTACAGTAATCCTCAGTGCCAAAGGCAAGTAGGTAGAAATGCCTCCCACATGCTTATTATAAATCCTGCTCTTGCCACTCCTGGCTGAAGGTTTGAGGATTCCACCCTATGCAAGTCCTACTGGGTCAGAGCCTCCTGAGATGGATGTAGCCCTCCACAATAGCCCGATGAGAGTATTCTCAGCTCTCAGCCGCATTGATGTTCTTTGGAGCGGGCCTTGTAAGCTGAACCTATTCTTTAGAAACAGTGAACCGACCACATTCAGGCATGATTGGCTGGTTACCAAAGACAGTACTGTGTTCACCAGTATCAAAATATCTGTATTACACAGCTGTGTGGAACCAGATGGGGCAAAGCTGTTTAAAAATGAAAGCTGGGGTTCCAGTCACAGTTAAGATGGAGTAAGTGCGCTCTGCCCGTCTCACCCACTGAATGCAGCAAAAGGCCCAAGGACTCTGAAGATAAATGGTATAAGGCAGATTGGAGAAGTAACTCAAAGTAAGACCAACTTTGCACCAGTGATGACAGATTTCCAACAAAAACCTCCCTCATTGGCCAAGGACAGGGAGACGGGGCCTTTTAGGGTCAGGGTGAGGGAGAGGGAGATCCCGTTTTTTTCTATTCATCTTTTCCATTCTCTTCTGCCTCAGCCCCAGGCAATCCTGTATCACTCGAGTCAGGCATGCAGGCACTTAAAACTCTAAACAGGGAGAACCATTGTCTTTGACCAAACTGTTGTCCCAAGTGTTTGGAAGTTTGCTTTTTTTCCTCTCTATCCCACTGCTACTTGGCCCTGGAGAGAGAAATTGTGACAGGAAGTACACAACAGATTTAGAAAACAAGTTCCCTGGATTTCTAGCCAGAAGACCAAGGAGGGGAGGGCAACTCCTGGGAACCACAAAGTGTTGGGGAGATTGCAAAGAGGAGAGAGTTTAATAAAGTTGTATATGAACTCCAGGATATACACCCTGAGCTGCCCACGAATAGACCAAACCCTGAACAGGGTCTTGAGTACCTACTCCCAAACCCTGAACCCAAAGGCTTTGTGAATTGAGCACTGTGCAGGTTTCAGACTGGTGCCTGGATAGAAACATGAAGGGCTGATTCGAATAGTACTGTAAATTCTTTGCAAACTGAATGGACATTATAAACGTAGTCTGCAGAATCTACAGAAGGTTTGCCAGAACTTGTAGCCTGTGACTACCTGCTCAAAATATACATGTATATATCAATATAGATATAAAGATACATCCTAGAAGAAGAAGAGGATAAAGGCTTGTGGTGCAGAAAAATATTTGAAGGAAAAATGGGTAAAAACTTCCAAAAGTTGGTGAGAGACATAAAAACTACAGATTCAAGAAGCTCAGTGAACTGCAAACAGGATAAATAAACTCAAAGAAATCCACATTCAGACGTTATCAAACTGCTCATAATAAAAGCAAAAATTAAAGAAAAAAACAGCACGTTGCCTACAGGGGAACAGCATACAAATTATTACAGGTTTCTCACTAGAAACTGTGAAGGCCAGAGGTACTGGAAAAATATTTTTAAAATAATGCTGAAAAAAAAGAACTGTCAGCCAGACAGTACATAAAAACATCCTTTATGAATGAAGGCAAAATAGACATTCTTAGATAAATGAAAAATAAAAAGATTTGCCACTAGTTGAGCTGCTATCGAAGAAATGATAAAAGAAGTCTTTAGATGAAAGGGAAACAATACTAGAGAGAAGCTTGGACCTTGAGAATAAGGGAAGAGCAATGGAAATGTAAATATGTGGTAGATATAATAGGCTGTTTTTCTCCTCTTACAATCTTTAAAATAGGAATGATGGTTGAAAGCAAAAATTATACCTGTCAATGTATGTAGATGGAATACATATGACAACTACAGCATAATGGGGGAAGTTAATGACACCTGTAAGGTAGGTAAGATTTTTACATTGCTTTGGAAGTGGTAAAATGTTAATTCTAAGTAGGCTGTAGAAAGATAAGTATGTATATTTTAGTCTCCAGAGCAATCGGAATGGATAGTTTTCAGAATGGATTATAAAAGAAAAATAACCAATTATATGCCATCTATAAGAAAAACACTTTAAATAAACAAAAGTAAGTTAAACTAAAAGAATGGAAAAAGATGTACTTAACAGGAGAGCTTTAATATAGATGAAGCAAAAAATGATAACATTGAAAGAAAAAATGGGCAAATATACAATTAGAGTTGGAGCTATCAATACTTCTCTCTCAGTAATCAATAGGACTAGAGAGAAAATCAGCAAGGAATGGGGTTTCTCAACCTTGGCTCTGTTGATATTTTGGGCTAGATAATTCTTTGCTGTTGGCAGGGATGGGGTGGTGATGGGGGAAAGGCCTGTCCTGTGCATTGCAGGATGTTTAGCAGCGGAAAGTAAGAATATTCTACCCACTAAATGCCAGTAGCTCTCCACTAGTTGAAAAACCAGTAATGTTTCTAAACATTGCCAACTGTCCACTGAGGGGCAAAATTGCCAGATGAGAACCATTGATAAAGAACTGGACGTTACCACCAACCAGTGGGATCTAATCGACATTTATAAAACACTCTACCCAGCAACAGAATACACATTCTTTTCAAGTGCACATGGAGCATTCACAAATATAGACTACATTCGTGGTCATGAAACAAATCTTAACAAATATAAATGAATTGAAATCATATAAAGAATGTTCTCTAAAAATAATGGAATTAAGTTAGAAGTCAATATCAGAATAACTAGAAAATCTCCAAATAGTTAACAATTAAACAGCATATTCATAAATACTCCATGAGTGAAAGAAATCTCAAGGGAAATTAGAAAATATTTTGAACTGAATATAAAAATAGAACATATTAAAACTTATGGTATGCAACTAACGCAGTGATTAGAGGAAAATTTATAGCGTTAAACATTCATACTAGGAATATTTAAAAAAATAAGAAAGGTCTCAAATCAATAACAGACTTTTACATTAAATAAAGTAGTAAAGAAGAGTAAAATAAACCTAAAGGATGCACAAAAAGGAAATAGTAAAGATGAGCAGAAATCAATAAAATTAAAAGGATAAAGACAATAGAGAAAATCAGTGATATTAAAAGCTTGTTCACTGAAAGGTTTAATAAAATTGATAAATATCTAGCCAGACTGACAATGAAATAAAAAAAAAAAAAGAGGGATTTCCCTGGTAGCGCAGTGGTTAAGAATCCACTTGCCAATGCAGGGAACACGGGTTTGAGCCCTGGTCCGGGAAGATCCCACATGCTGCGGAGCAACTAAGCCTGTGCGCCACAAATACTGAGCCTGCGCTCTAGAGCCCGTGAGCCACAACTACTGAGCCCACATGCCACACCTTCTGAAGCCCATGCACCTAGAGCCCGTGCTCTGCAACAAGAAAAGCCATCGCAATGAGAAGCCCGTGCACTGCAACGAAGAGTAGCCCCCGCTCGCCGAAACTAGAGAAAGCCCACGTGCAGCAACAAAGACCCAACACAGCCAAAAATAAGTTAATTAATTAATTTTTTAAAATAGTGCTGCTGTGTGTACGATTTAAAAAAAAAAGAGGAGACACAAATTATGAATATCAATAATTAAAGAGAGGATAGGACTAAAAACCCATAGACATTAAAAGGATAATAAAGGAATAGTACAAACAACTTTAGAAAAAAACTTAGATGAAATCGACTGTAAACTATAAAATCTCACCCATGAAGAAATAGACAACCCTTAAAGACCTATAGTTATTAAAGAGACTGAATTCACAGTTGAAAAGCTTCCAAAAAAACCCTCCAGGCTCAGATGGTTTTATTGGCAAATTCCACCAAACATTTAAAGATAGCAACACCAATTTTACACCAACTTTTTCAGAAATAGAAGAGGGAGCAATTCCTAACTTGTTTTCTGAGGCCGGCATTACCCTGATACTAAAATCACACAGAGACAATACAGAGAAAGAAAACGACAGACCAATATCCCTCATGAACATGAACATAAAAATTCTCAACAAAATATTAGCAAATTGGGCTTCCCTGGTGGCGCAGTGGTTGAGAGTCCGCCTGCTGATGCAGGGGACACGGGTTCGTGCCCCGGTCTGGGAAGATCCCACATGCTGCGGAGTGGCTGGGGCCGTGAGCCATGGCCGCTGAGCCTGCGTGTCCGGAGCCTGTGCTCTGCAACGGGAGAGGCCACAACAGTGAGAGGCCCACGTACCGCAAAAAAAAAAAAAAAAAAAAAAAAAAAATTAGCAAATTGAATCCACCAATATATAAAAAGAATAATACATGACATCCAAGTAGAAATGCAAGGTTGATTCAATATTCAGAAAGCAAAGTAATATAGCACGTTAACAGACTAAAAAGAAAAACATACATTATCATATCTATGCTGAAAAAACGTAACAAAACTTAACATTTATTCATGAAAAAACTCTCAGCAAACAAGTAATCCAGTTTATCTTCCTTAACCTGATAGAGGACCCCCCAAAAAAAGAAAAACCCTATAGTTAATATAATCGGTGACAGACTGAATGCTTTCTCCGCTAAGTTTGAGAACAAGGCAAGAAGGTAAACTCTCACTATTCCTATTAACACTATATTGGAAATTCTAGCCAGTGTAATAATGCAAATAAATAAATAAATGAAAGGCATAGAGATAGGAAAGAATGAAATAAAACTGTCCTTCTCACAGATGAGCTGCTTGTCCAGGTAGAGAATCCTACAGAGTTTAGAAGACATTCTTGGAACTAACTAGTGAGTTTAGCAAGGTTGTAGGATACACGTTTACACAAAAAAAACTCCACTGAATTTCTGTATACTAGCAATGAGCTATTGGAAACTGAAATTTGAAAAATAATAATGCTCCAAAGAAATTTAAATACTTGTATATTTCACGTAAGTAAAAAAAAAAAAGTGCAGGATTTCTGTGATGAAAATTGCAAAACACTGATGAAACAAAGCAAAGAAGATCTAAACAAATGGAGAAACATACCATTCATGAGCTGAAAAACTTAATGTAGTTAAGTTGTAAACTCATCCCAGATTGGTCTAAAGATCAATGTGATTCCAATAAAGATTCCAGCAGGATTATTTGTATGTATGAATAAACAGATTCTAAAATTTATATTGAAAGGAAAAGGAGCTAGAAATTCAGAACAATTTTGAAAAAGAAACAAAGTTGGAGGATTCATGCTTCCTGATTTTAAAACTTATCATGTAATTACAAAATGTGGTGTTGATGAAGGGATAGTATATTGATCAGTGGAATAGAAAACAGAGTCCAGAACTAGATCCATATAAATATGTTCAAAATGGTCAATTGTTTTTTGACAAAAGTTCAAGAGAAATTCAATGGAGAAACAACAGACTTTTCAACAAATTGTGTTGAAACAATTGATTATCCAATATGCAAAAAAATTGAATCTCGAACTAATGAAATTAACTCTAACTCAAAATGGATCATAGGTATGTAAAATGTAAAACCATAAAACTTTTAAAAGAAAACGGAGAAGGTTTTCATGACCTTGAATTTGGCAAAAGTACAACCCGTAAGAGAAAATATTGACAAATTGAACTTCAACAAAATTTGAAATTTTTGCTCTGTAAAACAAACAAAAATTCATATCCAACAAAGGACTAGTATTCAGAATCTATAAAGAACTCAAGGTCAACAGTAAGAAAGAAGACAATACAATAAAAAAAAAAATGCCCAAGGAATTTAATGAGACATTTCACCATAGAAGTTATATGAGTGGCCAGTAAGCCCACAAAACCACAAAGCATTGCTCAGTTATCATTAGTCACTAGGGAAATGCAAATGAAAATCACAGATACCACTGCACAGTTACTAAAATGCCTAAAACAAAACAAAACATAAAAACCAATAATACAAAGATTTGGCAAGGGTGTGGAGCAACTAGAATGCTCATATATTGTTACTGGGGGTTCAGAATGGTACAATCACTGTGAAAAAGTTTGGCAATTTCTGATAAAATTAACTGTATACTTATCATATGACCCAGCATTCCCCCAACTAGGTATTTACCCTCCAAAAAAACTAAAACCTCATGTTCACACAAAAACTTGTGTTTATAGCTGCTCTCTTCATAATTGCCAAAAACAGAAATAAAAAACCTGAAGGTCTTTCAGTGGATGGATAAGAAATTGTGGCTTATCCTTATAATGGATACTATTAAACATAAAGAGAACAAATCTATTGATACATGCAACAACTTGGATGACTCTCAAAAGCATCTTGCTGAGTAAAAGAAGACAGTCTTAAAAGTCTGCATCATGAATGATTCCGTTTATACAACATTCTGGAAAAGTCACAACCATAGGTATAGAATCTAGATCAGTGGTTGCCAGGGAATAGGGCTGGGGAAGGTTTGACAACAACAGAGCAGCACAAGTGAGTTTTCTGGGGTGTTGGAACTGCCTATACCTTGACTGTGGTGGTGGTTACGTGAAGCTGTACATGTTAGAGCTCAGAGAACTGTATACAAAAGAAACAACTTTGCTGTAGGTAAATTTAAATTTTTTAAAAAACTCAAAAATATTTGGGACTCCATAGTCTATTTCTGTCGTTCTCAGCCTGGCTTGGAAGTCTGTGACTTTTTCATGCCCCCACTCAGGCTTGTTTTGCCCTGTGAAGGGCATCCACACGTGTATCATGTGGGCACTGCTGGGTATGTATGCGTGTCTACCATGTGTATGCACACGCACACTGCGGGGAACAGCTATACACAAGGTGACATATCAGAAAAACTGTCCTACTGCACTTGAGTTAGAATCTTAATTTTAAAAAATGTGGACTGAGATCAGGGGAGCCTGAGTTCTGATCATGTTTATCAATGATTTCTCATGGTAAGGTTGCCAGACTTAGCAAATAAAATTGCAAGATGCCCAGTTAAATTTGAGCTTCAGATAAACAGTGGGTAGTTTTGAGTATACGTATATCCCAAATATTGCATAGTTCTGTATTTTATTTGACAACTCTATCCCATGGATCTGAAAAAGTAGTAAAGTTTCCTTTGTCCATGATCCTTGTTAGTTCTTTGGGACTAATTTAAGCCAACTCCATGTGCTTATTCCTGCATTCATTCATTCATTTGTACACTCAATTCAGTAAGTATATCGAGAGCCTACTAGGTACCAAGCCTGTGTGTTATTTACACAGGTGAACAGTAAATGGGGCCAGTCTCTAAGCTCAAAGAGCTAAAATCTAGGTTGTTACTGATTCTGGCGGCCAAATTCTGAGTCCCAAAAAGCCTAGGCTGTCTTTTGTATTTCTTGTATTTAAGGTAAAGTTCAGCTGAGGGAGGACAAACACATCAAGTATGGGCAGAAGGGCCTAGATGGGAAGGATGCTTCCAGTAGACTGGAGATCCAGCCAGGTGAGCCCAGCTGTGACTGGTCCCCCACAGCCCTCCCATGGTAAGAAGCCCTCCCCTCTCTGATGACTGATGGGGAGGAAGCAGCATGGGGCTGTCCACAGGGACTTCTCCATTAAGGAGCTTCTCCCCACCAGGTCCTTTGGCTCAGAGCCTGCTCATTCATTCATCACCTGCAGGCAAAGTAGGGGCTGGCCGGGATAAGCAGCTCACCTCCTCCTCAGTGCATCTGGGCCCCCAGACAGCCCCAGGCCAGATGAAGCATGCTCAGCCCCCACCCTCTTCATGCTTCTCCTCAGGGCCGCTTTACCTGGCTGGGACCCTTGCTTTTGGTTGTGGAGGGCAGGGTGTGTTGCTCAGGGTCCATTCTGACCCCTCTAAGCTGTGAGAACCACTAGAAGCAGACCAGTGCCGGGAGCCCCCAAAGCCCAGGGACACCCCTTTTCTTATACAACTCTGAATGGTCAGCATCCTGCCCAGGTCTGCCCATTGGGTAGGAGAGTAAGTATTGGCAAAAGAAGTGTGAAACTGATGATCTTTCAGTACAACTAAACCTGATTAGATGGACTGTTATTATCAATTCATAGCATCCTCAAATATCAGCGTGGGATCAGTCCACACCAGGGAAGCTGGCAACTATAGAGAGAAAGAAATGTCAGCAGATAATCAGATAGATGGATAGGTAGATAAATGAACAGACAGGTGGATGAACAGACAGATAGATGGGTAGTCAAATAATAGGTTTCATTTCATATGAACAGCTTGGAAACCCAAATATGAGAAGTTTCTAAATGTACTTTTTGTCTTGTACAATTGGTTTTTATACTTTAGGAAAACGGGACCAGTTGGTTTGACTTTAATTTCTAATTACTTTTTCTGTCTAGTCATTGTGAATCAAACAGCATGGTGGGACACCCCCTGGATATCTAAATTAAAAATGTAACGGCAACTTATATTTTAATGCCTTCAGAATATTTGCAAAAGCATTTTCAGCTGTAAGATCATTATCTGCACTATGATACTAGAATTTATCTGATGCTTCACACTCGTGTATATATATATATATATTTGTGTGTGTGTGTGTGTGTGTGTGGTACGCAGGCCTCTCACTGTTGTGGCCTCTCACTGTTGTGACCTCTCCCGTTGCGGAGCACAGGCTCCGGACGCGCAGGCTCAGCGGCCATGGCTCACGGGCCCAGCCGCTCCGCGGCATGTGGGATCTTCCCGGACCGGGGCACGAACCCGCGTCCCCTGCATCGTCAGGTGGACTCTCAACCACTGTGCCACCAGGGAAGCCCTCATGTATATTTTTAAGACTGACTTTGTTTATATATATCTGATATCTTTAAACATCTTGCTAACACAATCTCACAATAATTACTTCACCCTTTTCACTGATGCATTGAGACCAGGATAGACATATTGTACAACTGAAACCCCCAAAGTCACCGTCAATATTTGGGACTAACTTCATAACAGGCTTTCTGCCATGTGGATGAGAAATGTCTTTTGCTTGTGGGACATCTCTTAAGGGGAAGTAATGCAAACTTCCCTCAGTGAAGTCACTCATTCAAACGTCATTATTCTTTCTCCCAACTCTCATAAGACCCATTCACTAGATATGTAAGGGGAGAGCCTCGCCTCTGCTGTGACTTCCCATGAGCCTTCAGATCACTCCCTGTGCCCTCCACCCCTTCCCAGAATGAGCTGTTCGTTCATGTGAAAAGCCCTGTGGCAGGTGGAGACGTGAGTGGTCACTGCGGGGCTCTCTGTTGAGTGGGTGTGTCTAGAAGCTCTGCCAGACCTCTAAAACAGGCACGAATGTTCAACTCAGGCATCGTCTGAACTGGAGGAAAGAATTACTGTTTGTCCAGCACCCACTCTGGGCCAGGAACTGTGTGCTTTACTACTTGCTTTACCATTTTGTGTGCTTTTTGGAGTATAGACTCACTGGAGGTATAACCACTAAGTGGTTTTATTTTTTCCACCTCTGCCCCCAGCTACATTATATCAAGCCCTGCTTTCCTGTGAGCAGAAGGACAGATTGCTAGGAAGGGGACAGACTAGAGGCAGAAAGATTTCTGTGCAGCTAACAGCAACACTGCCACCAGACACCTGGCAGAGATGATGGAGAGAATGACAGCAGGAGAGAGATGTGGACAGTGGGGGTGGAGTCTTACAGGGACCCCACAGTTATGGGGGTTTTCCGACATCAATTTTGGAAATGCTTCACAATGTCAAGAGCCACTTACTACTCTTCATTCAGGTGATATGTACCAAAGTAACTTTTGCAAGCATGCTGCTGGACCATTTCTGTATCTCTAATCTCCATAGTAATTATGCAAAGTGTCAGTCCTATTTTTAATATGGGAGAATTGGGGCTCAAAGAAGTCAAGTGCCTTCCCCAAGTTCACAAGACAACACAGCTCAGCCAAACCTAGGCTACCTAGCTATTACACACCTACAAGCCTAGGTGTGTAATACCAAAGTTTGTGATCATCCCACTACACTATCCTGCCTCTCTTTTCCTTCTGTTGCCTTTTCTTTAGGCTTGTTGCCTGTTATCCCACTGTCCAGGGACCAACGTGTGGGGTGCTTGTTTTCACAGATGTATATATGTGTATATATCTGAATGTAGCTGAATAATACGGATTTTAAACGTATTTTACTAGCATTAGTGGAGTCATTTAAGTGTAAGAGCGTGGAGATTGACAAGGAGAGAAGGAGGTAGAGAGAGAGGAACAGTTTAAAGGGTACATGTAATGCCACCAGCCAGTTCATTTAATGGGCCTGTGCCCCAAGTGGGCGGTGATAGAGACAGGAATCTGTTGTTCCTCGGCCCCTCCAGTCCCCACGAGCCCCCATGGTGTGAGCTTCCTGTAAAGATGCAGGTTTTCGCCCAGCATGGCCCCAGAGCCCTGGCCCACAGCGTTCCCACGTGCCCGCCAGAGAAGCTGGCCCTCTGCTGCCCTGGGCCGGTGTGGGGAGGCGGGGGGAGGGCTGCCGGCTGTGCAGGGCCCTGAGAGGCTGTGTGCAGCCACCAGAAGTGTGATTTTCACAGCGTGGGCTCCCTTGGACACCTAACACTTGTAAGATGCACTTCCGCGGTTCCCAAACAGCAGGCCTTCTCCGAGTGTGGGTCCTACGATGCGCTCCACCCCCTACAGCCCCCAGCACACACATTCTCTCCGCCAGCCCTTAGAGGCCCTTCATGCCTCCTTCACACAGCAGGCGCCCTCCAGTTCACCATTTCATTCAGTCCTCACAGCTCTCCTCTGGGGTAGGAATATTCCTCCCACCCAAAGATAAGGACCTGGGGGTGGCGTGGGTGTAAAGTGATTTATCCAAGCTCACACCGCTCGCCTTACTCCAGGGCTTCTGGGTGGGATGTTCTTTCCATGACATCAGAGCTACAGCACACAGAGTGTCTGCGTGGAAATTATCAGGTTCACTTCATTTGGCAATTATCTGGTTAATTTGATCAACGCAGTGCTCAGGATCTTATGTTATGCATGTGTACCTTCCTCTACCCCTAATATTGTGTACTTCTGCATCCTCAGCACCAGTGTGGGTCTGCACATGTGCTGCCTGGGAAGCCGTTATCTGTCAAACTGCCCTCTTCCCCCTGGCCGGTAATAAGAATTCAACTTTTATTTGGAGCAAAAGTTCCCAGGGGGTCACATGGCCCAATAACAAAAGATGATGGTTTCTTATTGGTTTAATAGCATCTGTTTTGTAATTCTGAACGTACTCTGTTTTAATTGGATTTGTTAAAGGAACAGAAGGGAATAGGTGCCTTACAATTAAAATAAAATGTTAAGATTATTAGTTTAACAGACTAGAAATGCCTTGTTCATCAACCAACACATTCAAAGCACACAAAGCAACCTTGACACCCAGAAAACAAAGCACCAGAGTCAGTGCTGGCACCTTTAAACCCCAAGAGGTGAGCATTAATTCAATTTCAGTCACCGTGGTTTAAACACTGCTATTGCCAGACGGACCCGATTGCATTCTCTCCTCACAGCCGTGGCTTCCAGTGCAGATAAGGAAGCTGGGCTCAGAGAAGTGGCTTGGCAGGGCGAAAAGCGCAGCGGCTTTGGACCCACGTGGGTCGCCACCCAGCTCCCCATTTACTGTCAGGTGACCCTGAACAGTCTGTGGAGCCGCACTGAGCTTCAGCCCCGACTTCCGTAAATGGAATAACAAAAGTGGCTGCTTCTGAAGGGTGGCGTGTGGGTGAGTGAGGGCCTCGGAGGACTTTGCTGTGACGGTGGGGGATGGAGTGCAGGGAGGAGCCACAGCTGGACAGGACAGCACAACTGGTGACAGTGGAGCCAGCACTCCAGGATTCCAACTGGGTAGAACCCTGATTCAGACACCACAGCGCAGCGTACTTACTTGCTGGGGCATTCCCACCTCCCAGGTGCAGACGTCAAATTACTTTATTTGGAGGACAAAGAGATATAGCTCCTTTGAGGCACAGAGCCACCCACGCACCCAGGATCGCAGAGTGGGGGGCATTTCTCAAGTGCCCAGTGATGTGTGCATTCTTTCTGCACCACGACCCCATCTGGCCCCAGTGAGAACTTGCTGAGGGGTGGACATGGTGCAGACCCAGGTGTACCCAGCTGTGTGCACTGGCCAGCCCCGTGGTGCGGTACCCCCATTTGCTGTACAACAGTCCCTAGCTCTGAGGAAAGCTTTGCTGTAAACCCGCCTACCAGTGAAGTTGTGAGATACCTTGAAGGGGAGCCCTGAGGATCAACTGTAAGGGAACAGCCAAACCTTCCCTGGCCCTTTGGAATTCATTTCTTCATCAGTAGTTCACATTGGATAACTACTATCAACGAGGCGCTGATTTATGCAGCAAACTAAATGAAGGCTCTGCTCACATCCTAAAAGGGAGATGAACCAAAGCAGACAAACAACACCAGGTGGCAAAGAGCGCCAAGAACAGAAAGAGCAGGGGCAAAAGAAATAAGAGAGAGGTGTTGGGAGATGTGGTCTTTTGAAGAGGTGACCAGGAAGGGCATCTTTGAACAGAAGACATCTGAGCAGAGATGGAAGGAAGTGAGGATGCAGGGAGGCAGGGAGGGGATTTCAGATAGAGGATGCTCCAGATGGAAAGGCTCTGTGACAGAGGGATGGGGAGGGACAGCATGAGGGTGGGAGAAGGAAGGAGGGAGGGAGAGAAGGAAGGAAGGGAGGCCAAAGACATGATTTTAAAAAAACAAAACCCAGGGCAGACATGATCTGGCATATTTTTCAAATGATACTTCAGCTGTTGTGAGAAGAATCTCCAGGGCGTGTCAAACCAAGGAGAGAAGGTCAGTCCCTACACTTCCCCCAGAGTGACCATAGACAGGGCCGTGCCCTCTCCTCTCTAATTTCTACCTGAGCCAGGAGGAAACCCAGCCCCGGGACAGCCCCATGCTCTCCTGAGTCTCCGACAAGCTTGGCCATGCTAGAGAGTCAGGGGAGGGGGGCGTGGTACGCAGCCACTCTTGTTTCCCTCTAGAGATGTTCTCTCAGAACCAGCAAGCCCACCACTGCACTGAAACCTCTCGGTCAAGCACAGATGACTGTGATATAAAAACCACATAGCCTCTTACATATGGGTGACAGCAGTATGGTGCAATGTGTGTGTTTGTTTATTTAAACCTCAGCTGAACTTTCCCCCCCATCCAGAGGTGAAGGGCATTGGAAGGACCATGGTCTCATTTTCAAAGGGATACTTTAGGTTAAAGAAAAAGGGTGCAAAAGGATGGTTTGGGGTTCTTTGTATGTAAGGCACCTGTCTTTCAAAAATGCTGTGACTTCTAATCCTTTTTCTGTAGAAATATTTTCTGAATTCACGTTTCCCTTTCCTCCTTGAGTCTTTATCAGGCTTATTTGAAGTTATTACTAAAACATTCAGGACTATCGTTAAGAAGAGAGAACCCTTTTCGGGCGACTTTGGACAGATAGATACAACTTGCTAGGAATGATGTGAACAAAGGCAACATAGCGGCCCACACTTTGTTTAGGACAGGGAAGCTCTTCAGCATTTTACAGATAGGGATATTACCCATGTATTAGCCATTCTGCCTGTTCCCTTCCTGCTATGTGTAAAGTAACTCAATAGAAGACAGGCACTCGGACAGCAGGGAATGTGGAGGCTTTGAGGCCAATAGAACTGGGCTCCATCCCCACCTTCACTGCCAACCTGGTTTTAATCATGAGCTCAGTTTACTGATCTGCAAAATGGTTTAGAAAATTGCAAGTTGTTGTGAAGAGTAGATGAAGTGATGACTGTATGTTAAGTGACTAGTGTGCACTGGGTACTCAGTGAATGGTAATCTGGTTCCTGGCACCTTTATGATGGTAAATAATGCTGATAGAGTCACCAAACCGCACCGTATTGATTGCCTCCCTCAAATTAGTAGCCCCAAGACACTCCCCACTGATCATTAATCCCAGATGTAGGATTTATGGAACAATCTTTGCTGATTCCCAAGCACAAAAGTCTTTGCAACCTTTTAAACACAAATTATTAGTAATAATAGTGATAATAACAAAAGAAAAGAAATGTAACAGCAACTTGTAGATATGATAATACCTTTGTCCACCTTTAACCTCTAGAGCTTGCTAGAGCCCAGGCAACTCACTTGCTCATTCATTCATTCATTTGTTCAACAATTTGTACTCGAGCCATTCTACAGGTCAGGTCAGATGAGAAGATATGCAGTGAGCATGACAGACATGTTTCTCGTGAAACTCCTATTTTAGGAGGAAGCAAATCAAGCAAGAAAAACAAAACAAACAAAAAGAGCCAAGATTATGTCAGGTGGTTTAAATGCTCTGCAAAGAATAAAACCTGATCATGTGAAAGGGAACACCCAGGGTCAGGAGAGAATGTTGATGGGGGCTGGGGGGACTAATTTAGACTGAGATAGATGGGGAAGTCCTCTCCCAGGTGACGTTTGTGCTGAGACTTGAACACTAAGAGGCCATGTGGGAGGATTTGGGGAAGAACACACCTAGAAAGGGGCATACCAAGTGCAAAGTCCTAACAGTGGGGAGAAAAAAGAGATGCGGGGGTGGCTGGAGCAGGGACAGCAAGGAGAGGGTCGAAGATGAAAACAGAGGACTTTATGGAAGGTACAATACGTTGCGTGCATTATCTCATTTAATTCATCCAGCCCACTTAACAGGTAACGCACCGAGCCCCAGAGCACATCCCTTGCCAAAGTCACATGCTAGTCAAGCAGAGCCAGCCCTTGTCTGTGGGCTTCATTGCCACTTGGCTTATCCATGAAAGTTTGACTTGACAACGTCAAACTTTGGCTCTATGGGCCGACAAGGAAGCTCCTGACTCATCATGTTTTCCAGACGCTACCCTAAACTGAGCTAGATCCTGTGGGAACGTTCATAGCAGCCCAGGTCAAGCCCCATCCTTAAGGCTCATCCCTCACTGAAAAGAAGGCACGCGTGTGTTATCTCACCCGGCTCTGGGGGTTGAGATGAGTTCTATTATGTGAGACAGGTAGAGAGCTTGAAAATTGAAAATTGGCAATGAATCCAACTGGCCATGAGCTGAAAGCTGGTGATGGTTGGTGCAGCTGGGTAGCCCATCATGCCCACTTGGAGGGGCGTGGTTCAGCTGCACGCCTCATGTTCTAAGAGTACCAGGGACCAGGAAATATCACCTAGCTTTGACGAAGACCCACCCAGATGATGGGTAGAGGGAAAGAGCATGAAGTCCTCCCCTTTCATCAGCATTGCCAAGCGAAGAGCGGTGGGCAACAGTGGGAGACCCTTGGAGCCCCAAGAGGAAGCTGGCACCGCCAAGCACCAGGCCTTAAAGGTCAGTCTCTAGACAACAGTAGGGCTCAGGCACACTGAAGAGTGGACAGGGGCAGCCTCAGCTCCTCCCTTCCCCCTCCAGGCTGAGGCTCAAGCCCAGAGTCACCCCAGCTTGAAGACCAGTCAGAGCTGTGTCCCTCCCTAGTTGTATGACTTAGCACACGTTTCCTGACCTTTCTGACTCCCCATTTCTTCATAGGAGAGCTGGTCATCAGCACCTGGTTCATATAACAGCCATACGGTTTGTAAATGTATTGAGAACCTACTATGTGCCAGACCATTTGCAAATCAATTTAACACATTCAAATTAGGTTCCTGCCTTCAGACTGCGTGTATGGATTATACTGACCACCTGCTCTGGGCCAGGCATTTTAAAGACACTGTGAATAATTCTTAAACCTGCCTGATCTATTTATTGTTTTTCATCTCCACTGGACAGACATGGTGCCTGAGGCTCAGAGAGGCCAAGTAGCTTGTCCAAAGTCACAAAGACTCAAAGTAGGGGCACCTACCTTTGCCTGTTGTGGAAATAGAGACGTGAGGCGTGATTCTAGTGTGTTCCATGAAGAATCCCTCCTTACAAGGCCCAGCCCAGCCTAGGACTCAACCATTTGTTCCTGAGTTCCAGTGTTCAGGATCACTCGTAGAAATGGTTTGCCTCCAGACTTCTCAAAAGACAGACTGTGCTCCAAACCCCAGCACAGTCAGCAGAAATCAAGTGAGGTCTGCTGAGGTTGCCTTCACAGGCTGCAGCCTCCTAACTGAACGAGCACTGCAGTTTCCTTAAAGGGATAACTGGGTGGGTGAGGAAGCAGTTCAAACACTAGTCTCCACCTGCTTGTGGAGCAGGAAACAACGTTCAAAGAGACTGAGACTTTGGAAAGATCATAAAGCATGACCCCAAAGCCCCACAGATTCCCACACTAACCTCCCAAGTTTGTCCATGGCCCAGGCGCCGGAGAACGCCCAGCTGGGTCCCCAGCTAGCTGCCCTTCCTGCCTGGGGCTCGGGGCCAGCTTCCTCCTCTCCTACATAATGAATTAGCTGGTGTCTGGGGTTTGTAAATAAAGCACACCAGGAGAACAGGCATTTCCAAAGTTGCTTACTCAAAAAGAGGAGAGAAAAAGAGTTTGAAGAGGTTGTAGTTTGGCAGAGTTAAAGTAAAATAAATGCAACCAGAGGAAAACTTACCCTGTTCCGCCGGTTCTTCCTCCTCAACTGTGAAACTTTGTCACCAGGCAACAAGAGACCTGGGACCTGGCCTTAATTAGCATAATCTTGACGCCAGCCTGCAAGGTGAGAGAACACAGTGCCGAAAGGGTCTGCAGGACAGGGTCTGGGGTCCCTGGGGCTTGCACTGGGCTTCTTCCTGGCTTCCCCAAGCAGTGCCCTGGGGATTACAGTACCAGGACGGCTGCTTTCCATGGTGACCTCCAGAAGGAGACGTTGCTAACAGAGGGGAAAGAACCATGTTTGCCTCTTTGAAGGGACAAATGTCTTACTTCTGCAGCATTGAGTCCCATGAAATATCATTCGACTTCCTTGTAATTTGCCCCAGTATTCCTTTCTGCTCTTTGGTTTTTGAGAGGGCTGTCTTTTATCTATTTATTTGGATTTAATTATTTCTTGCAGTTTTCTTTACACCCTTTTCCCATGATTAGAGTGACTATAATGCTCATAAAAATCAGACATTCAATAATGATTTTTTCTTAATTAATATTATGCCATTCAATGCTAGTATGTAGTTTCTAAACTCGACATTTTGAATGAACGTGCAATACTGATTCTGGTGGACTTTGCTTTTCCTGTTGTTTCCAATTTGGCACTATCATGAATAAGGCTGCAAGGAAGATATCTGGGCATTTATAGTCTTTTTGTTCAGTTTCTTTTCCTTTAAATTAAATTCCCAGAAATTGAGAAATTTGGCAAAAAGGATAAATGTTAAAATTATTTTGCAAATAATAAAATAACATTGTAGAACAATTAGAAAATGCATATATAGAAACAAAAATATAAAAACACTCTAAATTGTATTACCCAGGTTGAATTTTAAAAATAAATTAAATAATTAGCAAATAAATATTTTGAAATGCAAAGTTAACCCAAGCAATGAAAATTTTGGCAAGTACAAAAAAGCAAAATGAAAAAGTTTAAATTAAAAAATATAATAAATCATTAAATTAGAAATATAATTAACTATAAAATTTTTTAAATACATGAACACCACCACCATCCTATTTAATCCAAAATGAAAGAAAATAGATCATTTAATTTAGACAATAAATGGATTTAACGTAATGAGCAAATGAAGATAACTAGAAAATTAAAAGTTACCTGAACTCCTACAACTTAGTGCATTTCTAATTAGAATATTCAAAAAGCACGTAATTTAAATTAGAAAATAAGTAATCTGAAAGTCATAAAACACAAATAAGCAAAAATCAGTACATTAAGGGAGAAAATACACAAGAAAAATACCTTTAAAATTTTTTTTAAGTTTTAAAAATTTTATTGAAGTATAGTTGATTTACAATGTTGTGTTAATTTCTTCTGTACAGCAAAGTGATTCAGTTATATATATTCTTTTTCATATTTTTTCCATTATGGTTTGTCACAGACTATTGAATATAGTTTCCTGTGCTATACAGTATGACTTGGTTGTTTATCCATCCTATATATAATAGTTTGCCTCTGCTAACCCCAAACTCCCAGTCCTTCCCTTCCCTACCCCCCTCCACCTTGGCAGCCACAACTCTGCTCGCTATATCTGTGAATCTGTTTCTGTTTTGTAGATATGTTGATTTGGATCATATTTTAGATTCCCCATATAAGTGATATCATATGGTATTTGTCTTTCTCTTTCTGACTAACTTCGCTTAGTATGATAATCTGTAGGTCCATCCATGTTGCTTCAAATGGCATTATTTCATCCTTTTTGATGGCTGAGTAATATTCCATTGTATGTATACACTACATCTTCTTTATCCATTCATCTGTCAGTAGACATTTTGTTTCCCTGTCTTGGCTATTGTAAATAGTGCTGCTGTGAGCATAGGGGTACATGTATCTTTTGGAATTATGATTTTGTCTGGGTATATGCCCAGGAGTGGGATTGCTGGATCATATGGCAACTCTATTTTTAGTTTTTTGAGGAACCTCCATACTATTTTCCATAGTGGCTGGACCAATTTACATTCCCATCAACAGTGTAAGAGGATTCCCTTTTCTCCACACCCTCTCCAGCATTTGTTATTTGTAGACCTTTTAATGATGGCCATTCTGACTGGTGTGAGGTGGGTCCTCACTGTAGTTTTGATTTGCATTTCTCTAATAATTAGCAATGTTGAGCATCTCTTCATGTGCCTATTGGCCATCCGTATTTCTTTTTTGGAGAAATGTCTATCTAGGTCTTCTGTCCATTTTTCCATTGGGTTGTTTGTTTTTTTGTTGTTGAGTTGTACGAGCTGCTTGTTTATTTTGGATATTAAGCCCTTGATTGTATCGTTTGCAAATACTTTCTCCCATTCCGTAGGTTGTCTTTTCGTTTTGTTCATGGTTTCCTTTGCTGTGCAAAAGCTTGTAAGTTTGATTAGGTCCCACTTGTTTAGATAAATACATTTTAAAATACAGATATATAAAACCTTATAAAAATTAAAGCCACTCAGTTTCAGCATCTAGAGGTAACTTTATGTTATATAAACTTCCAGACTTTTCATGCATCGGCAGCATCAGGTTTATGGCATGGTTGTGCAATAATAATTTGGTAATTTTGCTCATGTTCATTTCTAACTCCAAATATACACAAGTTACCAATTTGTCAGGTAACTGCCCTCTAATCCAGCCAGAACAAAGATTTTTGTTGTCTTTTTATTAATTTGCTTGTGTGCGCTTGTCTTCAGAGTCAGGGCCTGGGGTCAAGGAGTGGTCCGGCAAGCGCTCTGCACAGCCCGGTGTGCTGGGCTTTCATGGGTGCCTGCACCAGGCTTCAGCAAACCCTCATGAGCTTCCCTAGTCTGCACTCCACCTCTTACCCCACCTCCATTTCCACATCTGAAGATGGAGATCACGACTATCTCATCGAGTCGTTGTGAAAATTAGACAATTGACAAAGTCTTTGCAGTTTCCAGTGCATTAGACAATTATTATTATTGTTTGTATGCAAAATTTCTACATGTTAAAGAAATAAAGACAGGAAGTTATAATAGAAATATTATAGAAGGTCAATATACTGTTAATTCAGGAGGAAATCTCTGAACTGCAAGAACGCCTGTCTATTAATGGATTTCTGTTGACCTACAGTCTAGGTCTGAAAACTAGGCTAAACCCAAATTTGCTTCTGAGGAGGGAAAAAGGAGCAGGAGTGTGTTTCTATTACCAGCCTCTTGGCTCCTCGTGGAAAACTCTGCCCACCCCACAGACTGCTTCCCTAGCATGCTCCTCCAGAGCCGCACCCAGGCAAGAGGCAGGACAAGATGCTGGCCAGTACTTGCCCTGTCTTGAGGCACAGCACAAACCATTAGTAGACACGTTTCTAGTTTGCCAGGATGAGTGAATTTTCTTCTCCTTGTGGTCTGTGTTTTCTTGACACCCATGGGTTACTCACTAACCATTTCACCATGGCCTCATAACTGTTTTGCAAATAGAAAAGACACAGGAGAATTTAGAGAGGCATCAGGCTTTTTAAACATGTCCACTTTAGTTCAGGAGGCCCAGTTTCCCTGTGGGCCCTCCCTGGATGTCTGCGAGGTTACTGTCTTAGTGCCTAAGGACTAGCCATAGCCTGCTAGTCCCAGAGGTGAGGAGGAGGAGGATGGGCAGATCTCCCACCCTTTCCTGGGCTGAGAGGGTATAGCCTCCAGCCAGATGAGTTCCTTGGCAGAGACCCTTTTGGCCTGGACTAGCCCACCCTCTGAAGGCCCCTGGTAGGCTTCTCTGCCAGGCTCCCTAGGGAAGATGTGAGTTCCTGGGCTATGCCCTGGCTCACTCTGGGAGACAGACTCAGGGTAGAGTGGAGGTATCAGTCAGGTGGAGCTGGACCAAAGGGGCGGAGTCAAAGGCAAGACGCTGAGGCAAGCCATGGGCACTGAAGTAGGAGTAGGAAATGCCCCAAGGCCACGTGACGGCAGCACTCACGCTTCAGACCACTTCTAGGAGTTCAAGGACATAGATGTGATTTAAAGTGAAGCAGCGCAGATAAAAATCACCTCTCAAAATAGGGAAGAATTTGAACCCAGCCTAGCGGTTGACCACACACAAAGTTCAGCTTGAAGATAGTGCCCCATCTTTGGAAGTCATCCAGAGGAGTTTAGATACCTGTCTTGGGATGGGAGTGAGGTTGGTAAGATGTCCTTTGTGGGCCCACCGTGCTAGGCCACCTTCAGGTTAGACAGAGTGACCTACCTAGTCCTCAGTGACTTTGAACTCATCCATTCTTCTCCACACCATCCCTGGTTGCCCAAGGGCCTGGACTCTTGCCCCATAGACTCCATGGCAAACCCTGAGCTGACAGAGCAGGAGATCTGATTCACAGGTGGCACAGTTATTCTAAGATCTTACAGAGTAGTACTGGCAGAACAAAGCAGGTCTTGACCAGAAGCAAGCCTTCACTTTTACACCACACTCTTCTTCCTCCCAGAGTAAAAAGAAAATCAGCCCTGCTCTAGGATAGCGTCAGCGTCAACTAGAACTGTGCCCATTGAGGGAGCCCTGTGTCCACACCTGTGCTAGCCTGTTCCAGACCCGTGGTTACACTTGCTCCCCAGCACTCCTGGGTCAGCCATGTTTGAAGGATGAGGTAACAGTAGTTCAGAGCAGTCAGGTGGTGGGGGCAGGATTTGAACCCAGGTTCTAGTGACTCCAAACCAGTGCTCTTTCCCATGCTGCCTCCCTTGGACCTTGGAAGGGCTTTAGAAAGCCAAGAGCCATCTCTGACACCTTGTTTAATATAAAATTTACACTGTAATAATGGGATAGTGCAGTGTATCAACTCTTAAAGAAATACTTTAATCACCAGATATTTACAAAATTCACATAAACCATTCCAAGAGTTCTGTAATTGCCTTCAGATGAACATGAATTTTTAAAAAAAATTTTTTCAAAGAGAACTCACCTTTGGTGAGGTGTCTGGATGCTGGTAATGGCGTTTTTTTTCTGATGGTAATGAAATGATAGATCTTCCTTGGAGCTCATGGCTGATGGAATGAGCAGTGGGATGGTAAATGGCCTTTATCTTCCGCACACCATTCCGCCGGATGGCAGTGTCACAAAAGACAACGGATAAAATTCTAGAACTCTTTATGAAAAAGAAAAACAGAGGCTGTCTCGTTTCCTGGATCTTAACGGGCACATCTTGCTCCCCTATTCCCCTTCCACTGTCAGATTTCTAAAATAAAGTAGCAAGTTTCGCAGGCTTTGCCATACCAACCCCACATCCTTGTAGCTCAGCCTCACATCCTCAGAAAGGCTCAGAACACATTCTTTTCCGAGGTGGTCCACTTGGCTGTCTCCAGCCTGGGCTCCGTCCTCATTCACAACCTTCAAAGCAGTCTGCCTTCTGGAACTGGGGTGGTGGCGGGCTCACAGTCAGGGCGGGAAAGCCAAATCTTCACCTGAGCCTTTGCAAGCTAATGCAATAA